>NW_006767426.1:1387543-2121194 GCF_000223485.1 Spathaspora passalidarum NRRL Y-27907 | reverse complement strand
CTCGTTGTCTTAACTATACTATCGTGTATCCTGCGGCGCACGAACTTATTATATTCTAGAAGCAGTCCTACTTCCGGTCTCAGCTTCGCAAATCATTGTACACTACTAACATAACAGTGTCTACTACCACTTGTCTGCAACCCCAAATGCTAATGTGTCCATTAACAACATCCACTTCCGGTGCTCGGTTCTCCGAAATATGCTAACAGCTAGTATAAAAAATGAGTCGACTATCACTCATTTACTTTGCTGAAATAACCTAGATTAGTATTGTTGACATATTGCATCTATGCACTCATCACCATGAGCATTAGAAACTAGTGTTCTCTCTCCATCTTCCTGTCATTGACTCCCGTCTCCATGACTGACCTTCGTGTCCTGCATATAATAGTAACCGCGCTACCAACATTCTCCTGCACACAATATCTCCTATGTTTATTCTCACTTTCCTACAAATTATATCTAATATATATATTATCATACCTATTTTTCTGTAAAACTTAGTAACATTGCTAGCAAATATATACTGATATTTTCCCTTCCCAATTTTAGCACAAGTACCAGTATACTATATGTTACTAACTGTTACTACGCCTACTTCCCAACCTACAAAATACTACCTGATAGCCTGTACATCCGTCTTACACATTCATGTTGCATGGGTTGCTAGACATTATCGAATGTGCTCTCTCCTCAATCAACTACCATGTCAAGTCATCGCTGTTACTCCCTTGATCAGCTTGTATTACATCTAAAGAAACACCATCTCACATTCCTTAGCAATCTTTATCCTCAATTTTTGCCCATGTCCACTATTTCAGTGATCTAGTATCGCCGGTCTTCCCCTTCGGCCTCTGCGGCTGGTTGCTCTGGCATTGGTGTTGTCATCTCCTCCACTTTTCCTTATCTATTATTCTTGTCTGCCATGTTTCATCCAATCTGTTCTACATATATCAATCTCCATACAATGTCTACGACTACTGCTCACATATAGATAGTGCTCTGGTATAGCTCGCCAATCTACATTTGTCGTAAATCATCCCCAATTGCATAACTTCCTAAACCATTGTCATGTACTGATCTATGATTGTCATGTCTATCTACATCCATTGCATCATGAACCTCTATATACTGTTTAAGTGATGTAATGAACTGCGCTTGTCATGTCTATTTACATCATATACAATACCGTCACACTGCTTACACCACTAGTGATGTTCTAGTCTATGACTTTCTGGTCTATTTACATTATATACCAGACGGTCATCCACTCTCGGCCAACAATGATGTATGTATCAGCAGTTGCGTTGTCCATTGACATCCATTGCACGATGTAGCCGCCCTGTTGTCCACTAGTGATGTACTGATCTATCCTTGTCTTGTCTATTGACATTTTAGATGACGCAGAAACATTATCTTGGTTACTAATGATTTACTGATCTTTGGTTCTCTCATCTATTTACTCTCTAGACGATGCAGAACCACTCGCATGGTTACTTGCGATGCTTCAAACCACCTAAGCGACCTGCAGCTGCCCATTGTCTAATCTCTCTCCCTCATATTGTACTGTCAATTTAAAAAATATTCCTAAGTGGGCCTGCTCATCTGATTGATCCATCACTTATCCTATTCTCATTTTAACAAATATTGCCAATCAAGTCTGCTAGTTTAATCAATGCAATAATAGCTCTCATCCTCTCATCTACCGGATGAATATCTGTTATGCTCTGTATATTACCGTTGCAGTTTGAAATCTCTCAAATCACAACTAATCGTGCGTGAAAAACACAACTAACAGTTTAGCTGTAGCAACGAATTTCAAAAAATAATGTTTTACTATGTAAATCGCAACTAATTCTTTTCGCCCCTGTTATATATGGAACGAATTACATTCATTATTAATTTAAATAACATATATGAAATAAGTAAACAGCATCTAGAAAACTTGTATAAACATTAAAATACAAGCACAAAACAAGCCAACCCACAAAGTAAGTAAATAGAAGTCTTTACTTTCTGAATCCTAGAAGAATCAGCATAATCTATCAATACATACCCCGCAGAGTTCTGTGATGATGTAGATTGATCACGACTTTTGCGATCAATAGTTTCAACAGTGTCTATGATATCAATGTTCTCATCTTCACCAGTGAATGCAGTGGTGGATTTGCTCTGCAAAGACAACATTGGCCTTCCGTCTGGTGGTATAGTTTTAACGCCTTCGCTATCCTTTATACTGTCATTATCATATCTAGAAATAATAGACACAGGAATATTAGTTGTGTGGGTGTGCTTGTTGCCTTTGGAGTCAGTGGAAACAATCACTTCATTAATGCTAACCTCTCCTCTTGTATTGGTGGAAGTTGAATAGACTTTCGTGGAGACTAATTCTCGTGTAGTCTTGAACCAGTTACCCTTGGAATTGGAGCTGATCACAACTTCTGCTGTAGTTTTTTGCCCCATTTCATTGGTATATTCTGTAGTGTACTTGCTATAGAAAGTGGAAAATATTTCAGACTGATCACTTTGAGATTTCGTTGGTATAATAAGTTCCACAGAATCAGAATGAAAGATGGTGGATAGTGAGGCGGTATTCTCACCACAAGACTTGCAGGAAGTACTTAGATCATTTGTTGGTTTAACAATAGTTTTAGATGAGTCAGAATAGAGATTCTCGCTATGTGTAGATTCACCTTGTTTGATTACAGTGGTCGCTGAATGGAGATTCACACTGCCTGTGCTGTCTGTGGCTGGAACATCGGTGTTGGTAAAAGAGACCTTATAATCAGTAGAACCTTTTCCGGAGTTAGTAATATCTCTCAGAGATATCGAAGCTGTGCCTACTATGTCAGTGGAATCAGAAACTAATCCGTAATCACTGGTTAGAAATGATTCCTGGGATAGTAGCTTGTCACTTGCTGGAGAAACCAACAGTTCCTTATTGAATCTAGTATCACTAGTAGATGGAATATTTCCTGGCACGGGCTCCTGGGTTGAAATATCCCGACTTCCTGGTTTTTCCGTATTCGATATAGTCAATTCAACTGGTGTAAACCACGTTTGTCCACTATAGTTTGTGGATTCACCAACCAAAAATTCAGTTCCAGACACTGGTTCTATTTCGCTGGCAGTTGCATGTGTGGACTTTACATTAGAATGCAATCCTCCCGGTTCATCAGTATATTCTGGTAAAAGTGTCATATATGTACTAGATTGCAACAATTGTTCACCTTGTTCAGTAGATTGTCCAGCCACCACGTCTGTGGACTCAAATTTATATCCACCTTCATCACTTGAATATTCATTAGGATGTATTTCTGTGCTGGTGGGTTTCTCTGGGTTGGTGTATGGACCAATAGATTCCAATATTTCTCCTTGAGAGTTAGGCGTTATAGTTAGTACACTTTGACTTTCCAAAAGATCAGACAGCCCAAATGGTTCTGCCGATGAGAGATGATCATATGTGCCAGTATTGACTACACTGTCTTGTACATCCGTAGACCATTCCGAAATAACCTCCTTACTTTGAGAATGTATAGTATCTGCACCACGGTCTGTCGATACCAGAGTATCAATTTCCTCTGTTCTAGAACCAAGACTCTCACCATCATTGGTAGATTCATCGGAAACAACAGACACTCTGGTTGGCTCGATAACCATTTCTCTATCAGTTGAGTTGGGTCCAGAATCAATTTCTTCAGTTCTAAATGACAGACTTTCCTCTGAACCAGAATACTCTCGTGATATTAATTCATCCGTGGTTATAGGTTCTACCTGTACATCAACACTTGACTCTAAGAATACTATATCTTCTGTTTCCGAGTGTACACCTTCACCAATGTATGAAGATTCTGGTGGATGAATAACTTTGCTACTGAATTCAAAACCTTGTTCATTGATAGCAGTCGATGGTCCACCACGTAAGGTCTCTGAGGTTAATGGTGTCACACTTCCAACATTCATGTCTATGGTAGATCTAACTTGAATTTCTTCTTCAGTTGGAGAAAGTGAAATCGTAACATCTGCACTAGGTATTTCACCAGTCATCTCTCCCGAGCTAGTCTCTAAAAATTCAATCTGTTCAATTACACTAGATTCTGCAGGTAGAACCTGTTTAGTTGATAAAGACTCTTGTTCACTAATTGATTCCCATGGAAAGAGTTGTTCAGTGGAGGGCCCTATATCTCCATCAGTAATGGATTGTGAAGGATATGTCTCTTCAGTACCTGGTTCGTACCATTGTTCCATCGAGGTCGTGTTTTCATCCATAGTTAACCACTTAGAAGCATCAACAATCACATCATAGGTAGATTCCTCGGATATAACCTCGTTTGTTAATATGCCCTCTTCTCCACTATCATTAGAACTGATATGTATTGGTACAGGTTTTTCTGTTTCAGATTTGAAAATTTCTGCGGTACTTTCTGTGGCTTGTCTAGATTGAGTTTCCTTAGTTAGATATTTGTCCGATCCACCCGTATCACTACTTGAAAGTTCGGGAAATGGTTCCTCAGATATAGTTGATTTTGGTATATATTCAATACTTTCCAATTCGCTGGGGAAACTTTCAGGAATTATAGACTCGACAGTTGCAACAGTCACAATAGATGATTCCAATAGAACAATACTCTCACTTAAAGGTGTAACAATTGGTATAGTAGAATCATCTGTAAATTCTTTGTCAAAGGATTCTTCTGATATGAACTCAATACCCCCTTCTGCTGTTGAATCGAGTTGGAACTTATCTTCTGATTGTTCTGGATCTAATTCTGTAGACGCAGCATCAACTACAGAGGTAACAACTTGGTATTCATCCTTACTACTTATTGACTGAATTTTTGGATCAATGTTAGAAGATTCTGATTCAGTAGTGTAGTTATCAGGATAGGATTCTTGTGTTGAATCAACCCAACCTTCATCAGAAGAGGGTAATGACAAATGTTCGCGATCTATCGTTTCGTTTGTGTTAACTTCCTCAGATATAGCAAGAGATTCAATCTCCTCACTGTAATGAGAAATGTATTCACCAGTTCCTATACTGGATGAGTGTGGTAGCTCCTCGGTTATCAATATTGTAGCATCAGACAAGGATGTAAAAGCGTATGGTTCTGAAATTATGTCCAGGGATATAGGTTGATAATCTTCCTCGGTAGACATACTGGTTGGTTCATTATGTGGTATTGTTTCAAAATTAAAATCACTAGAAATTCTTATATCTAGTGAATCGGATATGGATGTGACTTCTTTGTAGATGTCACTTGTTGATTCAAACGTCAAAATCTCGCTTTCTATTAATTCTAGTGATATCTCTGATGAAATAACTATTGATTTCCCCAAACTCTCTGTTTCAATATTTATCGATTCTGCCGGAACAACATTTGAACTTGTTTCCAAATCTAAACCTTCTGAATCGTCAGTTGATTTAAAATCTTCAGTGGATATTTCATCAATTGAAAGAATTTCCTCCAGTTTGTAGTATTCTTGTTCTGTTTCTTCAGTAGAATATTTCCCAGTGGTATATTCTAAAATTCCTTTTGTTTCAACACTCAATGTTAATTCAATTGGGACCACCTGACCCGAAGATAAACCAAACTCAGTATCTTCTGTGGAATCTATTGAAAAAAATATATGTTCTGTTCTTGTAATAGATTCACCAGGTAATATTTCTTTCTCTGTTGATTGAGATTCTTGGTAGTCAATGTTTATGGTAGATAAATACAGCATACCTTCCTGGGGTGTTTCCATATTCTCTGTTTGATATTCTTGATTACTTGAAGTACTTGGTAAAGCTGGTGTTATAGTTTGTTCTGTCAAGACATCTTCGCTGACATCATCACTTGTAGCTGTTATCTCATGGGTTTCTGATGAAAACAATTGGCTTATACTCTCATTTTGAGTAGTGAACTCATCCAGGGAGACCATATCTGTTGATTCAAAAAGTTTCGTATTTTCAACTAAAGTAAAAGTTTCCGAATTAGTTGTCTCAGGTGAATGATCAATAGTTTCCAGACTTTGTTTGGTGGTTTCAAAATATTCATGGTTGCTAGTGTCAATACTTGTCTCCAATGCTATGCTTTCATAAGATATTGAATCGTGTATATTTTCCTCAGATTCAGATTCAGTCAATTCAATAACGATAGTCTCGTCAGATGATAGTTGAATCTCTTCATAGCTTCTGTCACTTGAATATATAACCACCTCAGAAATTGACGTCTCTGCAAATGGATCATCGGACTGACTAGTCGACCCAATCAAATTAGTATCTTCAATGATTATTTCTTCCATACTAGTAGTATCCAATGATTCCAAAGATTGAGAATCTATTATGTGAATGTATTCACTATTTATACTCTCTTCAGTTATTTCAAAACTATGAGAACCTTGACTTTCTTTTGTGTTGGTATAAACAAAACTATCTTCAACTGAAGGTGATTCTGTTGCTGTTGATTCGTCTAATAAACTAAAGCTTGATTCAGAAAAACCAGTAGTATCCAAAACAATCTGATCGAAAGTAATACTATTACTGTTGGATTCTGTTGATTGTTCAATATAATCTTCAGTGTTTGTTGATTCCTCATGCAGTACCTGCACACTGGTAGAATCCTGAATTGGTTCTTCCGACTCTTCACTAGAGTCACTATTGTCCGACAAAGATTCGAACATTTCCACATCATCAGTGGACGGTTCAGAACCACCTGTTGTATCATTGGAATCTCCTGAAATTAGTCTGTCACTACCATAAGATTCTATACTCTCAATTATAATGAACGATTCAAAATCAGATGATGACAAGAAATCTAATATTTCTGAAGTTAAAGGGAGTTCGCTGTCTGTTGGTTGTGCAGATATAATCTCATCAGATGATTGTAAGTCTCCCTCATCTGTCATAGATACAAGTTCAGAGGGTGTATTAACCTTGGGAATCAGTTCACTCATATTATCCATAGTGGAGGAGTAATCTCCTTCAGTCAATCCACTCGATTCCTTGATTTCATCTTCAATACTATTACTTGTTAAACTCTCCAAAGAAAGAAATTCCAGATCAACATACGTGCTTATCTCCAAACTATTCAACTCTTCATCAGTAGTTTCAAGATACTCTGTAGTGGTAAGTTCTTCATCCAGAAAAGTATATGTTGAAGTATACCATTGACTTTGAGAGTCTGTGCTCACTATCACTTCTGCTGTAACTGTTGACTCTTGTTAGTTATATGTTGTAGTATAATGTTGAAATATATTTGTCTGGGTTAACCAGATCAGATTGATATCAGTGAATACAGAGACAATTGCACTGAATGTTGTATGAGGATATTCATATGTTTTAGTATAAGTGGTTGATATGGGATCTTTATCATCTACACCTGCGACATAGTCGTTATCAAATGGAAATACCTTACATTCTTCTTCTTGATATGGATCAATAGGAGCAACATCTTGGTAGGTTAAAGACTGGCCATCAGGGAGAATCAAAAATAAACTTGGATTGTAGCCTCTGCCAATTATAAAATAATAGGTAAAAATCAGTGTTTTCAATGTCAAGCGACCAGTTTGGGAATCATAAGACACTCCATCATTGCTAAGCTTGCCACCAAGACTTATTTTATTACCTTGCTGGAATTTTCTCACCTGATACGTTTGAGGAAACAAACTGGTAATTTGGATCGTGGCACCATCTCCCATGATAAACTTTTGATGTGGCGCCTTGAAAAGAGTATTAAGCACTACTAAAGAACCTTCTTCAAGGAATATGCACCCATTTCCCGGAATTGCCATTGTTTGTATATAATGTTGATTGTATAACCTTATTATTCCGGTATTTATGGTAGGTATGGGTGATATAGTAGCTCCACAAAACTGTACATAGGATGCTTGTATTGGTGACGTGCTTCTCACAACGATTGTACCCCGGTTTCTCCACTTCAAAGTGACCAGGATAGTTGTGCTTGTTTTTCCAGACTGAGCTTTTCCATCAATCACTATTGACCCGGTATTCTCAAAATTATACATATTTATGTTAAATTCACTTGCTGCAGTGTCACTTTGCATTTGAAAAATCATAGAACCACTGTTCTTAAAAGTTCCAGAAAATAATCCTTTAGTGAATGTTACTTTCTTTAGACTTTGCCCGCTAGCTAGCAAGTTCCCTTTGTTCTCAAAGTCTACTGAAATTGCAATAGTGTTTAGTTCCAAAAGTTTGTAGTTTCCGGTCTCAGTTATGGTTAGACCAGAAGCACTGAAGCTTTTCGGTGATGTAACTACCTTTTCATTACTAATAATCTCTGCTAGTATGGTTCGAATAAATATTAATAACCAAATTATCCACATTTTGTATGAATAACAAATTTTAGAATTAAGGTATTTGTGGAAATATTATTATATATACATAATTCAGGTTGTACAAAATAAGTTCATGACTAGTCCTCTCTAACCGTTACAATTAAAACAAAATAGAAGCCCTTACTCTACTTCTACATTCACCCGCTTCTAACCTACAGCACTAACCTTTGTAACTTAAAATTTGATAAATAACCATAGTCAGAAGAACTTAATTTGAAGGGTCAATTTGTTTACTGTGGTAGTATTCGATTTCAGTCTCAACTGTAGCATTCAAATTCATTATTTTACTAATTTTTTCTAGAACTGCCATAGACGGTATAACTTAAGATATTCAACGTTGGAATTATCTTCTGTAAACATTTGACTGGATGCGAAATACATTTTATTTTTCGTCGTGGTTCGTTTATTAACTTTGAAAACGCCTCGCCTTTTTACATATAAACGAAAAGTTTAATTCTAATTATGTGGTTTTTTTGCAGTAAGTGTGTTGCTAAAAGTGTTCAAAACTTTTATTACCCGGATTCATGATCATGACTCCCTTTTAATTTACAAGCTCCGACTTTGGCTTACTTCAATGAATAGGTATATGACAAATCTTGTCTATTTACATCATACCTTACACAAAATACATCCAAATTATGTAGTTATATCAATGATCAATATATACATCCATTTGATTGTGGAATTAAACAAAAGGATGAGATGATTATTTGGGGGATGAAAGGTTGTCTTCATTCCTATGATTTGGAATTAGCACATGATTTTCACAGTTTAAAATTATAAAGTGACATTTTCAAAGTGGTAATTACCTCGGTTTGATGGTTTGATCTAAAATCTACAATTGCCTCAATAATGCAATGCTCTTTAAATATTGACAATATGCAAGATTTTATTTTCTAGTAACTCCGTAGATGATATTTCTCAGAAGCTTCTAGATTGTTTCGATATTATTTCTATTTTTTTTGGAATTCAGGATCATTACGGTCATTAACAATACCTTATTCCTGGTATGTGCAAGCAATAGGTTAGGCAACTTCAACTTCTTGACATCATAAAGTGGCAAAATTTTCAATATCGGACAATTTCTGATGAAATAGTTTAAACTTATAGTTGAGTCATCATTTCACACAAACCATATACGTCCAATGTCTCTCATACAGATTCAATAACAATTGAGTCATTGGTATGTCTTGGCCCTTACAGATGTGTTGTATCCTTCCTTTTGTAAAACAAGTAATTTCATGAAGTGGGTTTTTGAATAAACTTAAAAGGTATACTTCATTGTTGAGCTATACATTAGCTTATTAGAATGAATGAAACTGAGTTGAAACTTCTCAGGGATAAACTAATATAGCAAGTGCAAATTCATCAACTAGATACCACCCTGTTATAGTGGTACATGTAATCTTTTTAGGAAAACAAATGATTTAATTAAACAGTAACAAAGGCTTTCTCGTAGCTCAAATTTTCTTAAAAGGTAAATATTTTGGAACTTTGAACCTAGATTGGTAGTCGTTGATTTTGAATACGTTCTCCCAAACTATCATAAATATATAATGTTTCAGTATTCACTATTTGAAATATTCCACCCTAAGAATAGTTAAGCAGATTATGCAACATCGTTGACCTTCTATAGTGTTTTAGCCTAGATATGATTCCTTTGGTTAAAATCTAATTTTGTGTTGTAGGTATAGTTATGATTTTTATTTTGTTTTTCCAAATTCATTAAATGGGATGCGGCTGCTCCTGCATATACACAATGTTATTTAAACTTTGAAACGGCAGCAATTAACTGTTGTTAGATAATAACCTATGCAATGTGACACATACTCAGTTTGATACATCTATCAACATTTTAGAGATGACAACTAAATCCTGATAATACCTGTGGAGGGGAACAATCGTGATAACTCGTTGATGAAACCAGCAGGATAAGATTGGTGGTTACATCTATGAACATCCTCAGCTAGCTTTCCATTATCAAATACTATCATTTTAACATTTATTCATTCTATAAATTATAAATATAACCAGAAAGTTTATTTTTAAGAATATCAGTCAATCTTGGAGAGGAATTATTGAAATCAGGACCTATCTTGTTTTGCATTAATAAATCGACTAGACCTCCCATATATGATTTGGTTGCATAACTGGAATTAGGATAAAACAAATTAAAATATCTAACAGTTCTAGAACATCCTTTTACTGGTTCCTTGCCTTGGAATCTATTTTCTAACCAAGTCCAAGCTGCAGGTGCACTAAATAATATTCCTGAAAAATGTCCATTCAACATATCCTCAGCATATTCCAATGATTCAATTCCCTTATCACACCAATAAGAGTAAATTCCTCGAACATCCTCAATAGGAATTACTTGATCCAACTGTCCATTATATAAAAACATTGGAATCTCGGGAATTGTTTGAAATCTATTGATTGAATTGTCTTCAAGGATTTCTTTTATGACTTCATGTTCCAAGAATGCATCTCCCTGGAGGAAAAATGGTTCGTTTCCTTTCATGAAATTTCCTGCCATATAATAGAGAGCTGCTGGAGTAGCACAAAGAGTATTTCCAAGACGTAACTCTGACATTAATTTAGGATTAGCGTGTTGGTCTATTATGTCATGGACCACGGGGTACTCGTTGGCTATTCCATACAATGCAGCAGGGATTAAACCTGATAAAAACGTTCCATCTAAAGTCTTTGCCATGCTTATAAAATCAGGAGCAAATCCTCCAATTGCTGCACCAACCAAGTGAGGTTTCAAATCCGGGGCATAACTTGGTTGAAGAACCGAGGCCCATGCTGTTACAACTGCTCCTGCAGAATAACCCCAGAGTGCAACCTTAGCATCGGGTTTAATTCCAGTGATATTTTCAGACCTTAAAGTCGCCCTTATTGAATCAAGAGTGGCTTGTCCCGATCTGCGCCCAACCATAAATGCCGAGTTGAATCCTTCATAATCTGGACTATTAACAAAATAACCATGCTTAAGTGCAAGAACAATAAATGTCATTTCCATTTGTGTGGTGAATGTATCTGGAGGTGCACCATATCTAATACCAAAGGAAGGTGAACATGTTAAATTGGCTGAATCTTCAAACGTTTGATATGAGACAACTTTCGATGGATCGGCATTATATGGTTCAATTATTGTTGATAGAAATGCAGTTGGGTTTCCAAACGTGTCTTGAGAACAGATAACTAATTGCCATACTTTCTTAACTTCAACTGGAAAGAAAAGACTGGCGAGTTTTGGGGGTACTTCTCTATATTTCAAAATGTCACCTGGTTTTGCATCATCAAACCCTTCTGGTAGAGTGTAAAAATCATCATAATGCGGGTTGGCGATGGTTATATCTGCTTGTAATAGGTATCGCCAAACTATTACTATGAACCAAAGTATATTCATAGTTAACTAAAAGATTGATTCAAATATTCTAAATTGTAGTCGTATTGTTTTGTATCTATAAGGGGATACCAGCGTGGCTTATTTGGTGGTGTGATACTATCGTTTTGATTGTACAAGCATTTTTTTTAATAAAAGGAAACATCTGCTTTTATATGGAAAACCTAAATCGGTGATCAAGAAACCGATGTGATTATAATTTTACTTGGACCTAGACAAGAACCACGGAACTAACTTTAAAAACCATTCAAAATCCAACGCACAGGACAAAAAAAAAAAGAAATGTAATTAGTGCGTTGCACAGGACCGCGTATCGTAAAGTATAGATTTGTCGTAAGATTCTTGCGGGATTAAGAAATAATACATCGGGGAATGGGAGTATAACTTTCACAAGCATCCGGCAACAAAGTATTTAATGTATAATAAACTGGGTGGTGACCACTACAACTGATATTGATGCTATGTCAATGGTGAAACTTAAAAGCTTATGTTGTAAGGTTAGATATTAACTGATTGCTGTTTCGAGTGTAAATACCCGCTTTTGGTTATTAAACATCATATTGGGTGATGGTTGAGATGGCTCATAATACAACTCCCCCGCTTTTGCATGTGCATCCAGAATACTTTCTCAACATTTACTGTTGTCAAGCTTACAGCCGTCACTATATTTGCCTTGGCATTTACTACTGATGTTCGTTTAAGCCCTCAGCATTGAATTTATTCCCGCAATTTTTGCCAGAAACTGCTTTAATATGTCACATGGAGTGTGTATTCCTTGATTGCGCTTAAATACCACTTGTTTACATTGACAGCTGCAAGCATATAAACCCCTACTCCCCCCAACTTTGGTGATACCTGCTTTAAATGACATAAGGAAGGAATAGTACGAATTATAATTTCAATATGTTTAATATGAACTAACATGGATCTGCTTCTTTGTGTATTTTACGAGTGTTGTTCTACAGTGGCATGCATTCACAGTTGGTAAAGGATTACTAGTAAATTATCCAAATGACGTTTAGGGGTAATGTTGAAGCTAAATAAAGCTACCCACTGCAACTATTCTTCATACAATATATTCAAACCTATACACTTAAAAAAAGACTAATAACTTTCTCTAGCCCACCTTGAATACAAACAAATACCGTAGAACTAAAACCCAAAACATAATTCGTACAAAATTCTTTAACTTCTAAAACAATTCTCGCATTAGATAAGCCCTCGAGCAATTTATCCATAGTTGATCCTGAATCAAATTCAACTTTCGGAGCTTCCTGTAAAATGGCTTCAGTTTCAATCTTTCCTCCTCCACAAAGTTCATCATACACATAATATCCAAGTAAGGACATTGTTCCTGTTGCCATACCGATTCCAAATCCAATTCCCATTGTAAAACTATAAATTAACCACATATTATTATCTCCGCCATTCAGAACAAACAACTTTTTGAAATTAGAAAATAAAAGATCAAGTTTAACAAAACTTTTAGATAATTTAAATGGATCATTATACGTGGTTGAAGATTGCAAATCAAACTTGAACTGTTTTTCAATAACTTTATAATCTTGCCTTTGGGTAGATATCAAACTTGAATAATACATGGCTTTGGGAACAATTTGTTTTGAATTATCTTCTGCATCACATTCCAATTCGATAAATGATGTAAATCTATCAATTAAGTTATCTTGCTTTAACGAAGCTGCCTTCCAAATTTGATAAGGACGTAATGAATTGATCAATTCAAACAAGTTGATAAAGTAATTGACAGTGATCAAATTAACAATGGTGACTTTCTGTGAATCCTCTTCTACTGGTTTATCCATTATTGTATTCAAGTATTTCACAATACTTGAAGACCCATCATTGATGATAAAGATCAAATTGGAAGTCTGCATAATTGATTTGGTATTTCTCCATTCCCCTTGTAAATTTATATGGATTATATTAACCTGTTTGCTTAATTCATCACGTAGTGAACCAATTAATTGATCTATCTCAGGTTTATGTGAGAAAGACAAAATTGCAACTTGGTATTTGTTGAAAGCTGGCTCTGAGTTGGCAGAAAATGACATCTTGGGCATGATAAATGAAGGCTGGGGAATTTCATATTCACTATCACCTTCTTCATCGGTATCAAACACCATAGCATTTATATTAGACGGTGATGGAACAATTATGGCTGAATAATCTCTGGGTAAATCATCATCAGTAGAAAGTATGCTGGATGTTTTAGTAACGCGCTTAATATTAGAAGGAACACGTGAAATAGCTGGGGAATTTTGCAAGAACTCGTTGGTTATTGATTGCCATGAAGTTATAGAGAATTGCAGCTGTTGTCCCTGGGTTGTTGACTGGTCAAGAAATACTTCAGGGGTTCTCAACCTAGGAGAATCAAACAACATTGGAGAATCCAATTCTGGATTGTTCAAGGCATTAAAAACTGACAGATGGGAGTTAAGTAACTTGCAAAGGGCAAATGATTGTTTGTTGTCGTCTAGATTTGATTGCTCATCGTCAACTGGTTCATTAGCAGGTGATAAGGGTGATGACTCTGGCTCTGAAAGAGCAGGGTGTAACAAAGTAGAACCCATGTCTGTTGAATCAGTATGATGTTGTCTATAATGATAGTGATTGTTTCCAAAGTAGACGGGTAATTGATTACTGATTTTTTTTGGGGGGGAAGTGATAATTAAAGCAGCTGTAATAGACGTGTAGTTTTGGTTGCCACTTGTTTCCCCTGTAGTGAGGGGATCGTTTAAAATCTTTGATGTGCGGAAATTCTTTTTGCGCAAACTTAACAAAACGGTAGAGGGGTGGGGGAGCGAGGGAGGGGAACTAATGAAGCACAAATCAATGTCATAAAAGTTTATTAGTGCTGATATATTATCAGGTTATACCTATTTTGATAATATTAGTCCTGTATTACTTGTGTTCACTTTATATTGGATCCCACTGTGGTCAGCAATTACATGTTGTTATCTTATCGTGTATTTGGTAGCGTGCTCTTTGTTTATCAATTTTCTTATCGTTACTTAAAAGTGTAACATCAAACGTACGACTATTGGTCACGTGAATCCAAGACAAAAAATTAATTTAGGTTGCTTTCAACTGTCACTCTGATATATGACGACAGTAATTGACATTGATTCTAGAACGATCTATCAAAGTTTTGTCTATAGCTTGATATTCAGATTAAATATATTTCTGGTATAACCTTTACGGTAAATTCCGTACACCAAAATTTGTAAAGTATTAGCTGGATGCAAAAAAATAAAATTGTTATGCAAAAAAAACTAACAAGCATTATCTTCTCTCCTTTATGTAGTTAGCCATGCTTTTAATACGACGTTACTTTTAGGATTCTCTTGAATGAGGAGAATCCAAAAGTTTCAATAAAATTTTGTTTTTAACAGCAATTTGTATTTTACGTAATATTTTCTTGAATTTTTGTAAAAAAAATCATCACAATCTACCGCCTTGTAAATAACAACATATTTGAGTTAATAAAATTGGAGTTTGGTTCAAGCTGTTTTCAGATACAAGTTATTATGAAATACAGATTAATAGCAAAATCAAAGAGGCACTATTTAATTCACACGCTATGGACTTTACACAAGAATCATGATGAAATCATTTTTTACCCCAAGAATCCTACTTTTAATTACTCCCTTTAGGGAGAATTCTATTTACCACAAACAAATTTCAACTTTTTCAAGACCGTATCTTTGTTTTGTGTTATATGGAGACTAATATTCATGGTCATATACATTCTCTGCCTCATTTTAAATAATAATTAGAGAGAGAATATTTTTCTTTTATCATGCTATTGTTTAAAAATTCCCCACATTAGAGTGCATATAATTTAATACTAGTTAGAAAAAAAAAATAATCTCACAACCAGGCAAATCACTGAGCCCCTAAATTGATAACAAGTAGAATTCAGGCAGTTTTACGTTTACGGCGCAGTCAAAAAGTAATTACATTCCAAAAATCTTGTAGCTATATCTACACTACTACATTAAAGCTTTTATTCGATACCAAAAATTCTGTTCAGTTATTTTCCAATGACATTTTCCAAAATTGGCAAAAGAGCCAAGAAATTGAGATTAACTACATTAGCTAAGTCGTTAGAGCGCGGCAGAATGTGGACAAGAAAATAAAAAAACTACAGCAGGGGCGGTTTGCTCCAACAAAGGTTACGATAAAAAAATAAATTTAGAACAATGAACCTTAGAATTGGCTTTGAGGGTTGGAACAATCACGCATGACCAAGACACTTATGCCATGTGACATGGCTAGGCAGTGTAAACTTAACGGAATATTAACCTTATACGTATAATTGTTTCTACTATATGTATGGCACAGCCTTGTTCTATTGTATCAATATCCCACAAAGTAGAAACTGCTCCGCTTCAGATTGTTTCTTGATGACAAAAAAAAAAAAAATAAAATGTAAAAGAAACTCGTTAGAATATTCCCTTTGAACATTTGGAAACCTTCGTACCTGGATTACGGTTATCCAATAAGATTGCTTCAGTAATTGGACATGTCACATACAATACCAGGCTCAGATTTATTTTTAGTATCTGGCTAATGGTCCAAGTTCTGAGATAAGTATAAATATCGACTCAATTTCCCCAAATTCCAAATCTTCTTCAACTTTACTCATCAGTAAGAAACAATTCATATATAATTTCTATCATGAAACTTTTAAGTGTTTTATTTTTAATCACCTTCGTGTTTGGGATCGAACTTCCAATTTTCAACGAGAAAGCAATGGCAAGAATACATAAACGAGATGCATGTAGTGGCAGTTGTGTGGATGCTGCAAAGACCGAGGTTAACAAATGTAGGATTGGTCAATCAAATCCTTCTGATCAAGATCTTGTTGCTGAATTCAATTGTATTTGTAAGCTCCCCGACAGCTTCTTCAACGACTTGAGTGATTGTATTAAAAATTGTGATCAAGTTGATCAAGGTGGACTTGATGGGTTTGATTCTTCCCCTTCTGGCCTAAGGCAATTATACTGTGATAGTGCTGCTTCGTTTTCTTCCCTTGTTCAAGAATTCAGCGGAACTTTACCCACTGCTTATGGAGGCGCAGCTGCAGGAATTGGTGGTGGATTAGGTGGTTTTGCTACACAAGATGTAGGAGCCGCTGAGACTGATACTGGTGTTGGTGGTAATGGTGGTACTGGTACTGGCACTGGTACTGGCACTGGAACTGGCACTGGCACTGGCACTGGTACTGGTACTGGTACTGGCACTGGCACTGGCACTGGCACTGGGACCCATACAACAAACACCAATACCCATACCACAAATACAGCCGGAACAACAAATGGAAACGGCTCAGCAGCAAAGACAGATACAAGTGAAACCTCAAAGACTGATACATCAACTAAGGAAACAAGCCATAATGCAGCTTCGACTATGGGTGTTTGTTCCATCATCTACTTAGTCATTTTTGCATTAATTTGAGACCAGACTATTATTGCTTAGTTTGTATTTGAGTATTTAGTATACTATTGTATAATGTTTCCATTTTATTAACCAATATGATAAAATGTAGACCACATTCATCTAACCAGATTTACAGAGACTAACCTGAAATTTCCTGTAAAAGAGTGTTTGCTTTGTCTGTCTGTGGCAAGAGCTGTTGATGTAATCCAAGATGGCATTGTGATTGTACCTTTTTTTTACTAACTAATCGAAAAAAATAACATAATGCGCATCTAAATGGGAACGCAAACTACCTAAAGAGAAACCGTGTAAACTTGAAATACTGCAAGCCTGATCCAACAGGTTTTGAAGACAGAAACATTAATTAGTTGTATCTTCTTCGAGAACTCAATGCCTATTTTACTTGGAGCATCATAACTAGAAGAAACACTATATAGTCATAAAATAACCTTTCCATTTCCTGTGACACATCATCAGTTAACTTAGAATAGATATATTTCCAATCAAAGAACTTAATAACTAGCTCAAGTCTAATAAAATTTGGTTGTTAAAACATTTATTAGGACAATAACAACAGTGGTCCAGAAAGCAATCAATGTTTTCCGATAGCCATAGCGGATTTCACTGATTATGTTTGGGACCAGAGTTATAATAACAAAGGGATAGAGAACTACCATTGTATTGTTTATTGCAGATGTACCACATTTTATGGAGCGGCGTATACAAGCCATCACATACTATATTTGATGATGCGGCGTTCACATTCCGCCACCAGATATAAATTAAGCTTCTTAATCTAAATCAAATGCATCTCCTCACAACCAAGGAGTAGCCTAAATTTGGCTTTCTTTTTATTTTTTTATTTTTTTCAACAGTATTCATAGCTTCTCTCTCATGTCTACATTCGATTTATTTTCAGGGATCATCAAATATACGAAAAGCGGAGTAGTTGGTCTAGATAAGAAGACCCTAAACAATCCGTTCATTGTTTTTATACTCCTCAATTACACGTCAAATGAACTCAATTTCATATTTTGTTGCAAATATCGAATTCAAACAATAGCTTAAATGCAAATGTGAAGGTAAAATAATTGCGGGGCTGCCGCATTTTAAACTTTCAAAGTTCGAGAAAAGTCCCACCTTCTGTTTAAACTTCGTTATTATCCAGCAATAATTGTATTGAATAGTTTGTCACAATCTTAACCGCAACTGTAAAACATTAATTAATCCTTTGATTTGTCTACTGTGAAGAAGCTATGAGTTGGAATAGCTGTGAAAAAAAATGTTAATGACATAATCCGTATATCCCTTCCCCCCCCCCGAGTTGCATTTGTATTATAGCCGCAATGTGTTAAAAGCAGCGTCTCGTACTAAAATATTTTCTAAAGTGTATTTTTTTTTTATTTTTTCACTAGATCAATGGCCCTCCCTCAATTTTGTGGGATGGTTAAAAATAACTTTTAAGATTGGGAAAAAAAAGGGGCTGGCTTTGCTTGTTGTTAATGCTAAAGAATTACCTCCATCATTAAGTAAAGAAGTACTAGATTGATTATTATTGATCATCGTAATGCAATCTCCGCTGTTTACATAACATCTTTGAACTCGTGACGATCATATCTCATCTAAGAATTGTAGTTGTAACCAACTCAAAAAAAAGGTACACAAAAACGTGAAATGTGTTTTCCTATTTCCATTTTCGGGTTGCACCAGAAAAAAATAGTTGTCGAGTAGTCAAAAAAATAATCCCCTTAACAAATCTTTGCGAGGTTTATCCGTCTCAACATTGAATTTTGGTCTTAAATTAGACGGTTGTTGGCCAGTATATTCCCACCCAAAACAAGAGTTTAGATCATAGTCCCAAATTGCTAATTTTAAAAGACAGTGATTCAAAAGGGGCGTACCTGTTTTACAGATCACCTTTATCTTGTATCTTTATATTACCTGCAGATTTAGTATGTGTAATATACTCAATGTGGCAATATTGCCCTCCCATGGCTTAATAACAAGGTGGGCGAAAAAAAAATTCCTTGCATTTGTGTCATTGTTGCAAGTTAACAATGAGTAAGAAAATTAAACTAAATTAAAGATTTACTATTTCTAATAATAACTTTAAATCACACAATGAAAAATGTTCAAACTTCGTCTTTGCCCACTCAATTGGGCCAATATATAAAGAGTAAAAAAATCCCCTATTCCTTGTAATACTTTTTTTAAAATCTCTTTTTCTGACTTTACTATATAACCAAAATGAAATATTTAACTGCCCTCGCTTTATTAACTGCTTTAGTTGCTGCTCAAGACGCCAAACCATCTTCCACCTCAACCACTCAAGAACCATGTGTGACTGAAGGTCCTTGTGCTGATGCTATTGCCTTACAAATGGCCTCCTGTAAACAAGAAAACCTTTCCGAAGACTCATTAAAGATTGGTGAATGTACCTGTAAATTAGATGCAAACTACTGGGAAACCTTAAGTAACTGTGTTCAAGGTTGTCCAGAATTCAGTCCTCATGCTCCAAAGAATGACGCTGCCAGTTTACAAAAGTATCAATGTGATGCTCTTCTTCCATATGCCTCAGGAGCAAGTTCTGAAATTGATGATGCTAGTACCACCGAAGGTGTTAAGGATGTTACTTCCTCTGCCAAAACCACTGGTTCTGGTTCTGCCACCAAGGCCACCACATCTGCTGAAACTACCACCACCAAGGCTTCTTCTGGTACTACTGCTACTACTAAAACTACTGGAAGTGGTTCTGCTACTGGTGCTGCTGAAACTGATTCCACTACTAGTACTAAGAACGGTGCCGCTGGTGCTGGTTTGGGTTCTTTGATCTACCTTGTTGCTGCTGCTATTCTCTAAGGTGCTTGATTTAGGAAATTAAAATTACAAATGAAATAGATTATCTTTCTGTCGCAGGACGATTATTTAGCTAATATTAATAGTGTATTGTGTATTTCCTCTAATATAATTGAATTTTGATTGGAATGCAACAAAAAAAAAAAAGCTTCTAATTTTGGAACGTGGGGCAGAACCAACTTCGAGGATGCTTAAAAAATAAGAATTAAAAAAAAAATAATTGGATCGAAAAAAGGGGGTGGAGATTTAGGAGAAGTGCAGACTTGTCAGACTTAACCCCTTTCTTGTGATACTTCGACATTGTTCATGGGTGAACAATAAAAGTGGTATATTCTAATGTGGGTGTTTTTGTATCTAATTAATGTTTCATTTAAAATGTGTTAGTTTTTATATGAAATAGTTTTCTTGGAGTTGAATTTCTTAGTAATAAATGTAATAATATCTATTCCAAGTTCTGTTGCTAGGTAATAAAATTACCCAAATATATCTTGTCCATGAAAGTAACATTTAATAGGCGAAACACTAGTTATACAGATTGGAATGGAACTCAATAAGAAATCGGGCTCATAATCTATAGAAAAAATTTAATATTATGTATAGTTACAACTTTCCTACACCCGTTCTAAACTCCAGGCGGCTTACTTCTAATGGCTAAGCATACCAATTATAAGGGTATTTTAATTTATTGGAAAATACTAAGTTGATGTGTTTTGGGAATAACAACTACGTATGTTTATCTGCAGAATAAATTGCATCACTTCGGATCGGAAGATATTCCAGTTTTGTTAAGAATTTTCGTAATTCAAAATAATAAGCTTGTATTAGATCCAAACGTTCGAGATTCCTGGTTACAACAAGCTCATACGCTATATTACCCTGTTCGGACAAATGCGCAATAAAAAAATAAAAAGAAAATTTCTGTCCCGGTTCCGAACGATCCTTGACTGAAAAATACGAGGCGGAAAAAACATTTCAAACTTGTTCCGTGGCATCCCTACAATTATGATGGTTGGACTAAAAAATAAAATAAGTACAACCGAATTAACCGCCTATGGTCTTGAATTAATGCAACTTTATACGAACAAAATCTTAATTTATCATCAGCCCCCGAGGTTTGTAGAAGGTGTATAACATAAACCGAGTATAATATTTTCTCCTACCTTGACATAGTTCTTTTATCATTAGCATCATGTTCTTTTCACATTAAGTTGAAAATAAACCATTATAGCTTTTTCTCATAAACTGTATTGGTAAGGACCTTACGAAGTGGTTACATTAGTTTGGCACTGATATATTGTCCCATTTGTAACTACAGGTTTAGTCTTTGTATAAATAGTTTTACATTTGTCCAGATATAACCGAAAGATACGAACTTCATTGGAAATTCGTATTGGCGATACTAAGCCTTTGGTTCTGGCTAGAAATGCATGCTCTTTAATAAATAAACCGATGTACATGATTCACAGAGGCGTCATATCTCCAATATCCACGGCGTTTAGGATAAATATATATGCGGAAGAAGAAATGGTTTGCCGCGTATATGGTTTTCTAAATGTAATAAGCTTCTAGAAAGACTTATCCGAAACAGTTCGGTTCAGGATTCGTGACCAAGAGGGTCGCTTTATTTTTTTCCACCATATGCATGTAGGGAAATTATTTTTTTAATACTTACGAAAAATAATCTAAATGGGTGGGGAATATTATTTAGATATTGTTCCAGCATTTCCGTTACTGCAGAGCTGGTACTAAAACAGTAAAAAAAATTAAATAAACAAACCAAAATTTCTGGAAAATTGAATCATAAAGACATGCTAGAGTCACTCCTCCAGATATTGATCCACAAAATTGAATAATATACAAAAAAAAAAAGAGAAAATTGACCCTGTTGGAAAAGTGATGTAATAGTAAAGACAAAAAAAAAAAGAAAGGGTGTGACGGTTTGTAAAAGAAATTTCAAACGAATGCATACAATGCGGAGGTTAATTTTAGTTTAGGAGGCGAGCCAGCATAGTTTTGGGATTTTAGACTGTAATTAAACCGCACTAGTTTAGTATTCTCAGAAAAGATGATAAGAATAACTATCTAGTACTTCACGACCAGTTTGCAATAGGTTACCAAAAAAAAAATCAGGATTGTAACTTTCTGATTATGATAGCATCATATATTATGAAAAACTCAATTTGGTAATCAATCTAACGGAGAACATGATAGTCCGATTGTTCCGCATTATTCCGAGGTGGTAGAACTTTCTATACATGGAGTACGAACTTTTGAAATATTTATGTCGCCCCAAATAATTTATTTTGCGCGCTAATATCACGTTATTTTTTAAGAGCAGCGGAACATATATCCACTGGCAATATCATGGTGACTTGTTCGTAGTTATTCAATTGAATGGTTCATAGGGTCATTTCACAGACGTATATAAATGTAGTATTCCTCCCCACCTAAATTGATTCATCTCCTTTTGTAAATTCATCAATAACAATAACATACAACACAAACAATGAATCCTCTTATATTGCTAAGCTACTTTATACTTTCAGTCCACGCCTTCACGTTGGTCTCTAATTTACCCTCTCCTAAACCAACTCCGGTTGCTATTTGCGATCCAGTTGATGATGTTAACCAATGCCCTTGTGTTACTGGAGCAAGAGCAAAGTCGCTCAAATATCCCCCATTTCTGGCTGCTCTGTTCACTTATGTCGCCTGGGTATATGATAACGTATACCAGGTTCAAGTTGAATTCCAGATGGGAAATTCTATAACAAAAGCTGCTTTATCCAGTCTTTACTTGAAAGGGTTGAGTTCCCCAAACAATTACTTAAATGGTCAGATAGAATTGTTTAACAAAACCAAAAAAGTTGACAAGGTTAACACAGCAGAACAACATTTTGCTGTGACTTGGTTAATGGAAGCCCAACAGGTTGGGGGTTTGGAATGCTCCACTCCATTTCAATTGGAATATATTTGGTGTCAACAATCTGATAATAGTTGGATCGACCAATATTGTAAAAATACTGACAAATCGTTTTACGCTGAATACGTAATAGATTGCCCCCTGTCAGGTTTCTCTGATGCTCCAAATGTGTGCTGGGAACCATGTTGTGGTGCACCAAGGCCAGAACCAACCACTTCAGAAGAACCAACCACTTCAGAAGAACCAACCTCTTCAGAAGAACCAACCACTTCAGAAGAACCAACCACTTCAGAAGAACCAACCACTTCAGAAGAACTAACCACTTCAGAAGAACCAACCACTTCAGAAGAACCAACCACCTCAGAAGAACCAACCACCTCAAAAGAACCAACCACTTCAGAAGAACTAACCACTTCAGAAGAACCAACCACTTCAGAAGAACCAACCACCTCAGAAGAACCAACCACTTCAGAAGAACCAACCACCTCAGAAGAACCAACCAAAAAGGATGAGCCAGAAACAAATACTATTGAAACATTGGAACCTTCCATTGAACCTACAACCGAGGTAGATGATGACTCCACTACTGAACCAGTTGATGAATCAACTGAAGCTAGTCTTGAATCAACCATTGAATCTGATGTAGAATTCACATCTGAATTAGCCACTAAATCCACTGAAGTAGATGCCGAATTTACTACAGAATCATCTCAAGAACCAACCACTGATTTAAAATTTGAATCCACAACTGTTCAAGACATGTCTCTGTTAGAACCATGGCATGTATCTGAGATACCTGCTGATGTTACAACAGTTGAACTGGAACTGGAATATGAAGCTTCCACTGAAGAAACTGATCCAGAAACTACCGTTCAATCGGAAGAACAAGCTGTTACTTCAGTAGTTGAACCATCGTTATATGAAAGTGAATCAAGTATTGGCTTGAAAACCGAATCTAATTCACAAGTTGTTGACCCTCCGGTTGAGCCAGAAACAACCTCGATATTATCAACTGAGACGGTCTCAGAGGAAAATGGAATAGAAACCACGTTGGTAGAAGACCCTGCTACTTCACAAGATCCAGTTAGTGCAGATCCTACACAATCGCAACAAAATCTGGAAGTTTCCGAATCTGGGGAAAAAACCACAGAAAATTTACCCCTTGAATCGTCAACAACTGAACTTGGATCGTCAAACCCCCCTGAACATGGTTATTTCGAAGGAGGTGAGTTAGGAGGACAACATTCTCTACCTCAAGAACATGTTACTGATGTTGAATCTACCGATATAGTTTTGCAAACAGAATCAGTCTTACCCAATCCAGAAGTCACAAGCCAAGAATTATCACAAGCTACAACATCTGATCCAATTGAAGTCCAAACAACTCCAATAGAACCAGATGTTAGTTCTAGCTATCATGAAACATCTACTTTGGTGCCTTCAGAATTGAATTCTGAAGCCAATAGTGAATCTTCACCATCAGACCCTGCAATCACTTCAAGTGATCCTGAAATGAATTCTGAAGTTACTAGTCAATCCTCACCATCAGACCCTGCAATCACTTCAAGTGATCCTGAAATGAATTCTTACACTGAAACATCAGAAAGAAATCCAGGTGATTCTACAATCAGCTCTCCTAAAGAACCTACTTTCACCACAAACACAAATGCTTCTTCATCCCTGGGACAACAAAACAATCCAGTTTCATCACAGATTGCCAAATCAAGTTCAGATGAAACTTTATATACAACATTAACTCAAAGTAATGAATCAAATCCTGTCTATGCTGGAGAATCTACTATTATGGATCCATCTGAAACCAAAATATCATCAGCTAATATTTCCAACAACAGAATCACTATTGTAACAAAAACAATAACTACAACCATTCCATCAGTTCAAACTTCCACAATTGCAATCAGTTATATCAGTACTAAGATTGTTGGCTCTGAAACCTATACCACGGAATTTACATCAGATTACTTATCCACATACACAATTTGGAAACCTGCCACCACTGTTGTTACTAATACTGAAACTATTAATGTTGATCCATTGGCAAGTGAATATGCACAATCTTTTACCACTAAAATTATAACTGTCACAGCACCACATTACACATATATCACTACTGAAACCATTCCTTTAAGCCAATCTCAATACGCTACGGGAAACTTAGAAAGCAATGCTACTCCAGCAAGGTTACTGACCATTGAGTCTCTGTCAAACTTACTACAACCTGAAGAAACTAATTCCATTCTTGGTTCCAGTAATGAAAATAAACCTGCTACAACATTAGGTTCACAGGAAGTCAATGGCAACACCCTCAGCTATACCATAGTAACCATTACCGAAAGTACTACTACCTATGTAACATCCTTGCCAATATCTGAAGGATCTTCCACACAGGTACCAGGTAACTCTGGCGCTAGATATCCAACATCTGAAGGATCTTCCTCACAGGTTCCAGGTAACTCTGGCGCTAGATATCCAACATCCGAAGGATCTTCCTCACAGGTTCCAGGTAACTCTGGCGCTAGATATCCAACATCCGAAGGATCTTCATCAAATGCTCCAATTAAACCAGACCCAATATCACAAGCCACTTCTTCCGGTTCTCAAAATGACCCAGATTCAATAGATCCAGAACATGAAATTGCAGAAGCTACTACCGATACAACACCATTTGCTATGGCAGATCAACACGAAGGTTTAGATCAATTACAAAAGCCAGATGAAGACCTCACTGATAATTCCCCTCCAGTATCTACAGATCCAGTCGCTGATAATTCTCCACAAATTGTGTATTACGAAAATGTTGCATCTTATGTTTCCCAAAGTCCAATGATCCTTGTTTGTCTTTTCCTTAATGTAATTTTAATTTGATGATCACCTAATTCTGTATTTAGTTTTATATTGATTTCTAGTCAATTGATGTATACGTATCAATATTCATGGTTAACCAATTGTAGATATTTGAGTTTATTTGATTCCAAATAACGACTTATCGTAGTGTAGTTGTAAACTTGGATTACAGATTGTATCTTCCCACCTTAGAATTGTATTTTCGCATAGTAAGAGAAAGATATTTATATATGATAGGATTTCTACTATTCTTGGTTTTGGATTATTCCAAGCAGCGAATGACCTTTCGTATTGAGTTTTACTAAGAATGCCTCCCACCACATATGAGCTTTAGTTTTTCCGGTCTCGGATAAACTGGGAAAAAGAAAAAGAAAAAATATCCGAATAATCTGCATGCGCAAGATGTCAAAAAAAAAATAATTTCCTATAAAAAGCAACACTCCAAATGTCATTTCTATTTATGCTTTGACGATATTAAGGTACATATCTATAATTAGAATATGGAGAAATGTAGGGTTACGTCGACTTGATCATTCATGGAAAGCAGTCGATGAATCGTCATTATAAAAACAAAATATTAGAGGGAAAGTGATCAGGCCATTACCTATTTCGTCTAATTGACCCTTCATATTTAGTTGGTCAAACCAGATCATACCTTAGCTTAGACACGATCGCCATTGGGTAAAATTCCTTCAAACAATATTAGGTACTAATATCAATTTCATTGCTTTTGTTACAAAAGAGACAATAAATCAATTTCCTTATCTTCTGTTTTTCTTTATAAATTTTACCATTAGTAAGCACTAACATAGCTAGAATCTTTGGTTTATTGTACTTCAGATCCGTAACATCCATCTAGAGAACACGCAATTTACTTGTCTTAAAATATGCAACATAGTTTTGTGTCATTCACACAGATACGGTTCTACGTATGACCAATTTAAGGCACAGATATTTTAATTACACCGTAACTCAGGTCTTAATTTGAACCAATGACTTGTTGAAATTTCTTTTGTGCCATCTTTTCTAATAATAATCTTCCATGTTAACTATTTCACATGGTAAACACAAAAAATCAATTATTTTTTTTGCAAACCGGACCGAGCGCAAAATGGTACCCCAGAAAAATACGTGACGCCATAAACTTAGATGTGCAACGCGGGGGAAATTTGTGGCAGTAATTATATCTAGCCAAGAACAGCAATCCAATTGGCTTGATTCCTTCTTGAGAAATGATTGATCAAAGAACATAGACTGTATGCTGCACCTTGATGTTTAAAATGACTCTCTATCCATACAATTCTCAATCGCACAAACGGTTCCTTGCATTAGTTTGCAGAAACATTATCAGATCGATTACTACTTCTAAAACGCCGTTGTCATTTATAATATTGTGCTGATCAAAGACGTCATTCCTCGTACATATCCAGATTTGTTATAATTACTGCCATTTTGGTGGGTGCAGTTTTGCAGGCTGAGTGATACCCGAGCTGACCAAAAATAATTTCTAGTTATTTTTTATGTTGTCAATATTTTTTAATAACGAAGACACAAACCTGCAGGGGTCATGTATCATACAGAACCAAGGGTTCCAGATATTCCGTCTTGCGAAAAATTTTACAATACCTGGACGATTCTTCCTGCAAATTTATTCAGAATTAAAGTACACCTATGGTTTACCTTCTACCAATGTAATGAACATAAAAGAGTGTATTTTCGATGATTCTAACATGTACATTTTATAGAAAAAAAAATTTTATGCAGCTGATATGCATGAGCCTCGGGGGAAAAAAAATATTGTCATCGCTCATTGTCACGGAAGAACAGGGCCATTCATAATCCAAATTTCTGGGCAATCGTTTATGTCGATATAATTACATCATGGCGTCCTTGCAGTAAATGGAATGATTTGTGCAGAAGTAATTAGTCATTAACCTATGTCAAAACTATCTATCGGTCGTAAATAATATGAACAAATACTCCACTTTCGAATAAGCTTAATCAAAATCAATTATATTTGGATTGAGATAATTGATTTTACTTTTACTACTATGTTAGAACTTATAGGTCATTGATCGTTGAAAGCACAGATTACTGCTTCGATATTCAACTTTACGAAGTTTCTAAATTAGTTTTGTTGTCCTTCTAAACGCCGTGGCGGTACAAAAAATAAGGATCTAAAAAATATTGACGTGCAGGTAACAAAAAAAAAATAATTTCAACTCAGATATTTTTTACCAAAACGCTTTCGCAGCCCTGAAATGTCTACCAATTGATTTCTATTAACAACTAGAATGACCAAACCTAAACAGTGACATCACAAAGAAAACATCTGATCAAATTTTGCCAATGACATCATCAAGGTTCCTCACCACTGCGCCTAAGCATCTCGGGAATGTTGGAATATAAATACAGCATACATTTCTAAGATCTATAATTGTTTTTCTATATTCAAAACCAAACCATAATACAAAACTAACATGAAGATTATCATACTATTAACTTATTTTATACTTGCTGTATATTCACATACAATTGTTACAGTAGTACCTACGCCCAAGCCTACACCTGTTGCTACATGCAAATCCAACAGTGCTTCTTGTCCAGTGGTTATTGGAGCAAGAGCAAAATCTCTTGGATATCCGCCTTTAAGCATGGCACAATTTAATTCAGTCAAATGGATTTACGATAATGTCTATCAAGTCGAGGTTGAATTTATGATGGGAAACTCCATCACAAAAGCTGCATTATCGTCTCTTTATCTCAAAGGATTACAGAGTCCAGGTGATTATCTCGGCGGCAAAATAGAATTATTTAACAAAACTAAAAAGGTTGACAAGGTAGGGTCAGCTGAACAACATTTTTCTGTCACCTGGTTAATGCTTGCTGAAGAAACGGGAAGATTCGACAGCTCTACCCCTTTCACATTAGAATATGTCTGGTGTCAAAAGGATGATAATAGTTGGATCGATCAGTATTGCAAAACTACCACAAAATCATTTTATGCTCAATACCTAATTGATTGTCCAGTTGACGGCTTAACAGATGCTCCTAACGTCTATTGGGATCCCCAATGCAATGCCCCAAGACCAGAACCAGAAACAACAACCGAAGTACCTGAACCAGATCCAACTACTGAGGATCCAGTGCCAACAACTGAGGAACCTGAAACAACTACCGAGGATCCTAAATTTACTACCGAGGATCCTGAAACAAGTACTGAAGATCCAGTTCCAACAACTGAAGATCCAGTTCCAACTACTGAAGATCCAGAACCTACAACTGAGGAACCTGAACCTACTACTGAAGATCCAGAACCTACAACTGAGGAACCTGAACCTACTACTGAAGATCCAGAATCGACTACTGAAGATCCAGAATCGACTACTGAAGATCCAGTACCTACAACTGAAGACCCAGTACCAACTACTGAAGATCCAGTACCTACAACTGAAGATCCTGAACCTACAACTGAGGATCCAGTACCAACTACTGAAGACCCAGTACCAACTACTGAAGATCCAGTACCTACAACTGAAGATCCTGAACCAACAACCGAGGATCCAGTACCAACCACTCAAGATCCAGTTCCAACTACTGAAGATCCAGTACCTACAACTGAAGATCCTGAACCAACAACCGAGGATCCAGTACCAACCACTCAAGATCCAGTACCTACCACTCAAGATCCAGTACCAACTACTGAAGACCCTGATCCAAAGCCAACAAGTCAAGATCCAGAATCACCAGTTACTAAACAATCAACTGAAAATACTATCTTCACAGAAACTGACAAAGGATCCACTTCAGAAATCACTTCAACCGTTGTTGTTACCACATTAGTTGAATCATATATACCTGAAACTTCATACATTAGTTCTCTGGCTAATGATCCTACTTTAGAATCAGAACTTCCACATGAGTATGAACAAATAGAGGAAGATCCATATAATTCACAAGTGCCACCAATTGAATCAGAATCAATTGCAGCACAACCAACTTCTCCATTACCATCAGAAGAAGATTATTTGCAAGGATCAGCACACTTTGTTTCAGCAAATAATTTTGCTTTATTAACGGGACTTTTAATCAACTATTTCATGATTTAATGTCAATAAATTTGTGTATAAATAATAAATTAATTCAAATAATCGTAATGCTTAAAATACTTCTAATTTTTCAGTTTGAATTCAAATACTGTTCAATATAACAGTTTATATTTAAATATACTAATGTTCTTCCAAGTAATCTATGTCTGGTATCAATTTGTGGGATCCATCAAAACTCTTGTTTTCAGCTAAACTAGTAGTAGTTGTGTCTGATAGATCAACTTTAACTTCAAGTTTGGAATATTCTTTAGTTTCAATCATGAGACTACTGATAAATCTTTTCATGATCATGAAATTCTTATTTGACAGATAATGTTATAACCGTTCCAATGGTGACATAGTTCTATGTTCTCGATCTTCAAGGTTAATTGATTTAATAATGGATTGTTGTTTAAAAAATTCAACTTCGTTCAATACAACAATGAATAGTTGATACCATTAATACTTTTTTATATTCAATATGGTACATGATCAGGCTGACTTTTCAATCTGAGAAATTACAAGGTAAACAATTCATAAATTGGTTGTTATTCTTGATTTTCTGGTGATGTAAAAAAATATTAGGAGTAGTATGCAGTTAACGACTATAAAAATACAACACTTTGTCAAAGTTTATATTTCTTCGAAAATTTATTACACAATTTTGACTCCCATTTTGGTTTCATAACTTGGAATGTATAAGCAATTGTACTTGCAATAGGTAGTTCTGAATCTTTTCCAAAAAGGATTTGTAATTTAGATTTAAAACACAACTAGGAGTAAGCAAACTGTAACAATGTTATACTTTACCTTGCAGTTGCACTAATTAAGATCTGGTCTAGAATAAATTAGTATAATTAGGGGGAGGCATAATGTTCAATTATCGTCACCTGGTTGGCATGCCACCTTCGAGACTTCCCCTCACCCGATTTTATGTGGCAAGCTCCGTGTTTAATGTGTGAACGTAATACTAAATTTCTCCACGCAATTAAGATTACAATTCATCCACATTTATAAATTTTATGATGAAACATGTCGCACTTCTGTATTGTAATCAGCCGAGTTTGTTATCAGAGTTAAATGGAGAGTAATCCACCCAACAATAGAAAAAAAAAAACTTCTGTCTTTACGAAAATCGTGCTGATTTAGCTTGAATAGGTAACACAACTATCTCATTCCGAGTCCAATTGAAACGGCAACAAAACCAATTATTTATAAATCTGGTGGTTTTGATGCTATTTTTGGAAGGGGTCCGTTCACGATATAGCTACACAACCTTAAAAATAGATGATGCACAGTTGCGCAACTAGTTCCAAGAAAACATGTATGGACTAAATAATCTAATCACATTGACGCCCAGAATTAACAAAACTTAAACCGACTCACATGCTCTGAAATTTCAATCATTATTTAAACCTGGCGATTTTCCTTTAGTAAATCCTTTGAAGTATATGATTGGCTTGGTTATTTTTTTGGTTTTTTTGATATTTTTTTTTGCAATATTATTTTAAAATCATGAAGTTAACTTCTCTCATTCTTTATGCCACTGTCACTGTTGCTTCCAACTTTGTCCCATTTACGGAAGAAACAATAGAATTGCTAAAGAGAGCCGAAGATGAAGAATGTGGTAAAAGTTGTGTCAAAGCAGGAGATTTGCAGGTGAAGCAATGCAAAGACACATACGAATCTAATAATGCCCTTGACGTAAATGAATGTGTTTGCCGTCTCGGAGATGAATATTGGGAATTGTTAAGCACTTGTGTTAAAGGTTGTGATGAATACCGTGGAAGTAATTCTGCCGAAGACCCCACCCAATTAAAGAAAAACTACTGTCAAGCAGTTAAAGTACATACTGACTTTGATGATGGTATAGAAACTTCTAAGGATGACAAGACTTCTGATGATGATAAACAATCCAGCAAAACCAAAGACAAGTCAGATGATAAGGAAACCAAAACTACAACTGGCGACAAATCTGAAACTGACAAGGATTCTAAAACCTTGACCTCGGACAAGAATTCTAAAACCACTGATAAAGACAAGTCTGAAACTGACAAAAGTGGTTCGGCTACAAAAACTACTGATAAAGACACAAAAACAACAAGCGATTCTAGTGCAACAGACGAACCTAATTCGAAATCTGAATCCCTGACTGGAGCTGCTGGCACTGCTGTTTGGGGAGCTGGTTCATTGTTCTTGGTAGCTATTGCTATGCTTTAAAGCATTTGTGTGTGTGTGTGTATTTTTTTTTATGTAACAAGATAAAGTTTCGTTTTGATTTATTATTCGCTTGTATTCAATCAAATATAGCTTATATGTACGCTAGAGTATTAATTAAATGACATCATATAATACACGGTAATTTCTGAAACAGTCGCGACACGCTTCGTTAAACACCCCATCAAATGGAAAACATGTTTTGAAAATAAGATTATGTACTTCCATCACCTGTGGAACTCCTTCGAAACGTACAAAATCTGATCTATTCCCAATTGGGAAAGGTAATGAGAGAACAATGAAATTTAGATTTCGCGATGCAGCATCACCCTAAAAAAACATTTCCTGAAACAGTCAAAGCGCGTTTAGTGTTTTGGTTGTTTGCTACGCGCGTTTACCCCTTCTTGGTAAATTGGCAAATAATAATTAATTAGATTGATATTTACGTGATTCGAAGGTTGTCAACCGATGTTTGAGATATTGTTTTATATTCCCCTTTCGAGTTAATTGTAAATACCCTTGGCGTATTATTTTGTTTGATTTTCACCGTATCTGGTCGATTTACATTGTGATGTAACCGAATCTGACCTTCTGCAATCTAAACAAACACCCCCCTTTCTAATTTGCTACACCTTTTGCAGTAATTTGCGTCAGGATAGTTTTCAACTATATATTGATAGATATTTGTCTATTCTAAGTAATTTTGTATAATGAAATATCTATCTGTAAATAACAAACTAAGATAAGCAATGCTTACTCGAATAATCTCGATCCTTACCATATTATCAACGGTCATAGCGTTTAATGCCAACTCCAACTCCAATGTCGCCGCTTACTGGGGTCAGAATGCTGGAGGTTCCCAACTGTCTTTGGGCTCATACTGCTCTTCCTCGGCAGCTGATATAATTATATTATCTTTCATGAATGGGTTTCCAAATCTCGAACTTAACTTTGCTAATCAATGTAGCGATACTTATGGCGATGGTTTATTGCATTGTTCGCAAATTGGTTCTGATATTAAATCTTGTCAAAGTCAGGGGAAGATTGTGTTGCTTTCCTTAGGTGGTGCAACCGGAAACTATGGTTTCTCTTCTGATTCAGATGCACAATCATTTGCAACCACATTGTGGAATAAGTTTGGTGGTGGAAGTGACAGCGAAAGACCATTTGATGATGCTGTTATAGACGGGTTTGACTTTGATATGGAGAACAAACTACAAACCGGGTATGCTGCAATGGCTGCTAAACTAAGACAATATTTCAACTCTGATTCTTCAAAATCTTACTACTTATCAGCTGCTCCACAATGTCCCTACCCTGATGAATCTGTTGGTGATATTTTATCTCAAGTCGACATTGATTTTGCATTTATTCAATTCTATAACAACTACTGTTCTTTGGGTGGGAGCTTTAACTGGGACACTTGGAGTCTGTATGCCAAGTCCACTTCGCCAAATAAGAACATAAAGTTATATCTTGGTTTACCAGGGTCAACTGCTTCTGCTGGTTCAGGGTACGCTGATTTAAGTACAGTACAACAAGCTGTCTCCAGTATTAAAGGTGATCCATCATTTGGTGGTATTTCTATTTGGGATATTTCTTCAGGTGAAAACGATGGATTCCTTAGTGGATGTAAGAATGCTTTAGGTTCAAGCAGCGGTGGAAGTGCTCCATCGTATAGTGCACCCGCATTTAGTGCACCTTCAACTGTTGTACCAGCAAGCAGTGCATCACCTTCTGCAGAGTTTGGATATCCTGCACCAGCACCAAGTTCCGAGGCTCCGGCTTCTCAAGAACCAAGTACATCTTCCTTCCAATGGATACCCGCCGATGCACCTGCAACTACAGAATCAGATGAAGGAACTACTACAGTTACCACTTTACAAACACTTTATTCCACTTCAGACACACCAAGACATCAACATGTTGTCCATAAAGTCTATGTCACTTTAACAACAACTGTTTTGGTACCACCACCAACCAATACCCCTCAACTAGGAGATAGCCCAATACAAAAAAGAGATGAAGTTGCCACGGTTTCACAAGGTGGTGCTACTCATTTAACCACCCGTTTGGGACTTGTATTATTCAGTTTAATCTCTGTATTATTTATTTAGATATTTTTAGATGTTAAGTAACAATGTGATGATTTAAAGACTTTTAGACCAACTATGTCATAACAACATGTCTAACCAAGCCGCCCAATTACGGTAATAAAAAAAAAATCCTTCGTAATGGAAATTATTTCGTAATCGACATACATGATCTGACAAGAGAAAAAAAAAAAAACCGTGATAGTACAAAATTCATACATTACCTTTTTGAAACTAACAAAAGAAGCTATAAGACTTAAGCATGACCACAGCAGTATCATCAAGTTCGAGCCCTCCTACAGTGCTTGAGAAACAGATTGCATTCCAATATGCTAATGAATGTGACTTGGAAATCCATTGTTCACCCTTTGGTCTCAGTGGAGTCTATATCAAAATCAACGGTACCAATCTAATGGGGATTGGATCTACTATGGGATTAATTACAGGTTCAACAAAAGGATTGATTCATTATAATGATTCAAATGATTTGATTGATCAGAAATACAAGTTATATGTAATTGTTGATGATGAAGGAATGTTGAGAATTGATTTTACGAAAATATTCACCACAGCAAAGGGAGTAGATACAAGTAAGAACTCTGACAATATCAAGAAAGAAGGAGAAGCCATAATTGAAGATGATGGATATATACAAGAAGAAACCCCTACGTTGATATTTAGAGGAAAATGTCCTGAAGGGAGACCAGATGGGATTGAACCATTCATTGGAATATTTCTGTTTGAGAAGGAGAATTGAGAAATTGCCTTTTTACTTCATCATGTGTAACATTTATAATTTTGTTTTGGGTATATATTTAATGGATATTACTATTCTTGATAACCAAGAATAAAGAAAAATATATCATGTAAGAGAAATCGCCAAGTAACTACTACAGTTTGTGCTTAACTTAATCGTGAATCATATAAAAGCGGGGTGGGAGTATTGAAAATTTTCTTATCAGTTGATGCTAGTAAGTAACTTTCCCTTGGCTAAATCCATCTTGACTGAAAAAAAAATCTTGAAAGAGGTTTAGGAAATATCCGAAGGATATGCAAAATGTGTATGGTGTCGCTACTTGAGCCTTCGGCAATTTCACTGTCCCCCACTTTTGTCGACCATTTTTTTTTGCCTACATAAAATTTGTTTTTTTGTTCCGAGCGGGATCATTGTTTAACCCCACGTCAAACCTGCCACTCTTTAGAGAGTTCGGGATAACGTTCCTTGATATTCTGATAAGCCTAACCCCACAAGGAGTAATGATTTACTAAGAGAGTTATACTTGTATCTTATTGTATTATAACGGTTTCTGATTAGATACCCCACGGAAATAGATTAATGAATTAACTGCTAGCAATATTTATCCTGTTAAAGCTTGTCTTAATTCCATCTAACTAACCATTTAGCTTGCTCTGAATCTGGACCTAATCCAAGTAATACAGGCTCTCTTCTAATATCACATTTACCGGTTTATATTTAACTCCAGTTAACCCTTGCAATGTCTGGTTCCTGCATATAGGTCGGACGTCACTTATGATTTGTACCTCGGGACTACCAAAAACTCAGATTTAACTTTCCTCGGAAAACTATGCGAATTGCGGAGAATTAAATGCGGGCAACCAAAAAAAATTAATAATCACAAGCCAACGGTGATAATATATAAAACCCAATGAATTTTCAACTTTGATAAAAAAAACTTTCATTTCTATCCAACTAACGATATTAGTTTAAATCTTTAATAACTACAATAAAATGGATAGACTTAACCAATTAAGTGGACAATTAAGCCCAAGCTCTAAGCAAGCTCTTTTACAAAAGAACCCTGATGATGTTGTCATTGTTGCCGCTTACAGAACTGCTATTACCAAAGGTTTCAAAGGTAGTTTCAAGGATGTCGGCAGTGAATACATCTTGACTCACTTTTTGAAAGAATTCCTTGACAAGACCGGTGTTGATCCTTCTTTGATTGAAGATGTTGCTATGGGTAATGTCTTGAACCAAGCCGCCGGTGCCACTGAACACAGAGGTGCTTGTTTAGCTGCTGGTATCCCATACACTGCTGGGTTAATTGCCATCAACAGATTTTGTTCTTCTGGTTTAATGGCTATTTCTGAAATTGCCAACAAAATTAGAGTAGGTGAAATTGACTGTGGTATTGCCGGTGGTGTTGAATCCATGTCCAAGAACTATAGTGCTGCCAATCTTACTCCAAAGGTTGATCCATCTTTACTTAAGAATCCTGAAATGGCTAAATGTTTAATTCCTATGGGTTACACTAACGAAAATGTTGCTAACAAATATAACATTTCTAGAGAAAGACAAGATGTTTTCTCTGCTGATTCTTACCAAAAGGCCGAAAAGGCCGTTAAGAACGGTGCCTTCAAGGATGAAATTTTACCAATCAAGGCTCTTTTAAGAAACGATGGCCAAGAAAAGGAAATCGTTGTTGATACCGATGAAGGACCAAGACCAAACGTTACTGCAGAATCCTTAAGTAAGATCAAGCCAGCATTCAAGGGTACCACCCATGCTGGTAACGCTTCTCAAATTTCTGATGGTGCTGCTGCCGTGTTATTAATGAGAAGATCAGTTGCTGAAGCCAAGGGTTACGAAATTCAAGCCAAGTACATTGCATGTTCTGTTGCTGGTGTTCCACCTGAAATTATGGGTGTTGGTCCAGCTTATGCCATTCCAGAAGTGTTAAAGAGAACCGGTTTAACTGTTTCTGATGTTGATGTTTTCGAAATCAACGAAGCCTTTGCTGCTCAATGTCTTTACTCTGCTGAGGCCTGTAACGTTCCAAAAGAAAAGTTAAACATCAATGGTGGTGCTATCGCCTTGGGTCATCCATTAGGTGTCACTGGTGCTAGACAATATGCTACCATCTTGAGATTGTTGAAGAAGGGTGAAATTGGTCTTACTTCTATGTGTATCGGTACTGGTATGGGTGCAGCTTCTATTGTTGTTAGAGAGTAAAGAAGTATTTTTATTTATTCCGTTTATACTAATATTACAATTGAGAATTTTAAAATATTGGTTTGATGTATTATTGGACTTGAATTGTGGCTGGTGAACCAGATTTATCTCTTAAACATACTTTAGTCAAAAGATTGTGATATTTTTAACTAATAATTTTAACTTTTGACTTACAATATTTTGAGCGGTTGGCCTACTTAAAAAAAAATGACCAAAATTATTTGTCTTCAGTGTATATGACCTTGTGCTCAATGATATATCCCTAAATTTTGTGTCTGACCGGTCAAGATAAGCATTGATTGGGTATTTTTCAAGAATCAATTTCGTTTAATCATTCCAATTATACTCCACACTTGTTGCTATATCTCTAACACATGATTAAACCCAGACACTTTTTCAGAGGGGAAGTGAAAAATAAAATTAATCAATTTAAACTTTAAGCTTTTTGTACAAATTTGCCTCTTTTGCATTTGCTTTAAAATAACGATTTAACTCTTTCTAAACCCAAGATCCGAATATGACACTAATTAAGTTATTTAAAAAAAAATGTGTCATTCAATATTGCCAAACCTGTCTCAAATTAGCGAATTCGCAAGTGCAATGTAATTGTAAACTATAGAGTTGTGTTGTCATCATTCCTGATAAAAAAAATTATGAATTTCGAATCGAAGGCTCAAGGGATTCCAACTAATGTAGAAAGGGGTATCCTTGAAGAATTTAGTTTAGTTTTCATGTACAGCAAGTTAAGTTTTTAGAAAGTGTGCATTGACAGAAACGTTTCTGATTTTTGATGAAAGTACACCTATAATCACTCTGATGTAGTGGTCCATCCAGCCAACTTGAAAAACTGCAACTTTTACAACAGCTCTATGGCACATTCTTATACAACTACATCAACTAACGTCTTACTATTAAGTATTTAATTTTTGTATTCATATCTAAATAAAGTTACAAGTAAAATTATTTACACCAATTTTTTTTTGTAAACATAAAAAAATAAAGACTCCATTGTAAGATGAACAAATAATATTAAAACCTTAAAACTTTATTTGAAGTAAACGTTTGAACTTTTTTTAGTATGATTAACGACTGCGGGTTCAACTTGTGGATCGGCTTCCTCTCCTTTTTGACTTTGATGGGCTCTATGAGGGAAATATACAACATTAATTGGTGGTAAATAATACACATTGGAAATTGGAAAATATTTGTACTTTTTGACATTCTTCACATCTAATGCAGACTGATTGGTGGAATATGCCAATGGTGGAATTTGCAGATTGGTAGTAACCAACAGGCCAGCTCTTGCTCTTTGCTCTTCGTTGTTGAATGATATTGGTGATCCATCATCCTCATTATTGTCTTCTTCGGGATTGATTGTCTGTATATGTTGATCATCATCGTCTTCTTCCATGTTAGCTGGTCCACTTCCACTGGCCTCTTCATCTTCTCCTGCTGCAACTCCTTCTTCGTCATCTTCATCGTGATAATCCAAGTCTTGATCATCTACTTGAACATTAATATGTGAAATAGGTTGAGTTGCCATCTTAAATGAACCTCTGGAATTTGGGTGCCTGCCCTTAATTAAGATATCCTTTCTTTCAGCATAGAAACTAGGATTACGTCCACGAACAATTATTGGTTCGCTGATCAATTCAGCTAAAATTATTTCATTGTTATCACCACCGTTGTTTGTAGTTGCTGCTGAAGCATCATTGCCAATGGCTCCATCTTCCTCAATATAATCATCATAATAAAGATCAGCCACTATACAGCTCAATTTGATTTTTAAATGATAGTAATTCTGGAAAGTAAGATTCCCATTATTAGGGGTGGCATTTTTGAATTGTAACTTCTTGATAACAAAGAACTTATCAATGGCACCATTTTCAATCTGACATTCATCATTAAGAATTAAAATGTGTTCTTGAGAAGTAATTGGACCTGGTTTAACCAAATCATCCTTGTATTCATAATTAGCTTGAACATTTTTCTTGAGATCTTTGTCTTTATCCTTTTCAATATCCTTGGGGTCGTTTCTAATAAGAATAGGAACATTCTTACTATTAGATATATTTGTAGCTGCCAATATTTCAATCTTGAAATATTTAATGACTCTGGTAATTGTATAACCATATTCACTAGTTTGTAATTTCAACAACTTGGAGTTGGAACCTTTAAATCCATGAATGTTCACATTAAGGGAAATTTGAATGTAATTTCTTCTATAACATGAAATAACTTTAGGATCTTCCTTTTTGTTAACAACTTTAGGTACGGTTTCCTCTCCTGATTCACGTTGTAATTCATTCTTGGTGAAAATGTAATTATTGTTGTCAATATCATTAGTCAAGAATCTTCCATTCAAAAATCCACAAAAGTCAATCTCGATTTCGTTATTGTCCTTGTCAATTAACTTATAGTCATTACTGCTAGTAACACCGCTTTGCTTAAAGTCTAATAATCTCTTTAATTTGAAAGGCTTGTAGTCAATCTCAACATCAGTAGCTTTTGTGTTTCTGTTCCTTCTTCCTTTGACTTTTTTCTTCTTGGGTAGAGAAGAAGAAGACTCACGTTCGTCATACTGTATTTGAATTCCTTCCATTGACTGACTCTGTTGTGGTTGTGAGTTTTGTTGAGACTGGGCTGATTGCTGTTGCTGCTGTTGTAATATATCTGGTACATACAGTTGTGGTTGTTGCTGTTGTTGATATCCTCCAGTAGTCATCAAATTGTCAAAATTGGTAGTGCTGCTATTGTTGCTTGGGTACCATCCGGATAACCCATTAAGATACGTAGATGATAATGAAGAGTTTAAAGTATTGGGATATTGATATGATCCATACTGTTGTTGTTGTTGTTGAGTGGGCATTGGCAGTGGAGACATTTGGTTGGATCCCTGTTGAGATGGATATGGTTGAAAAGTTGAATTAATCAACGACATAGTCATGTGTTGTTGTTGATGTCCGTGATGACCATGATGCAGCAGCGCCAGCGCCATTCCAGCATTAGCCTCATACGGTATGTACGGCGCGTAGTGGTTGACATGGGAGTACAGTGGTTGTTGCTGCTGCTGCTGCTGCAGTTGTTGTGAATACAATTGGTCTGATTGAGAGTCATTAGGCATCATGTACGATGACATCATATTGCTCTTGTTGTTGCTACGATTGATGAAGTTGTTGTTGGATAAAAAGTCTTGAAAGTTAGTGGTGTTGGTTGCAGTAGTATTAGTTGTAGTGGTAGCTGAAGGAGTATTGGAGGAGCTACCGATACTATCTCGTGGTAGCAAATTAAAATCAGGACTGAGTCCATCATATTCTTCTTGTTTGATAAGATTAGCTGATGTCGTCGTATGACCAGTGCTTGCTGATGTTTTGAGATTAGTTCCTCCTGGTGTGTTGCCAGCGGAATGTATTGGGTGGAGAATGTCAGGTAGAAATAACGACGCTAAATCTTCTAATTGGTCTTTGGTAGTTGCGTCATTCATCGTTAATGTGTATGTGGGGGGGTAGGGAGTGGTATTTTAATTAAGAATTAATTGCAGTGACTGTCTATGCTTGTGGTGTATGCTATGTCAATGACAATATGAGAAATTATCTACCTTAGGTATATATCTTCTGTAGTAGATAAAATTATATTGTTTATATGTGGAATGGAAGAAAATGTCTATTTTTTTTTCTTTGTTCTTTTAGATTTGCGTTTATACTTATAGTACCAACAACAAAAAAAAATTCAAATGGTTAGATTTGTCTGTCTGTCTGAATTCAAATAATTCTTAATTCTAAAATTTAATTTTTTTTTTTTCTCTGGGCTGGAATCGAAAATAATAGTATCAAAAAATAAAATATTATTTAATGTTTCTTTCTTTCTTGCCACAAAAAATAATAATTCTTTTAAACCTTATTTGATTTTTCAGAAAGTGTAATATTCTTGGTATACACGGGTGAACAAATGCTGAATAATAATATTGCTTGGCTATCGAATGATTTACTTTTGTGAAACTTGAAATTTCGAACGGCTCTAGCTAATGATTAGATCTCACGTGGTTGAATGTTCGAACTTGATGCAAAGATCTAATAGATACGATTAGTTTGAGGATCTCTGAAAATAAATCTAATACCCACTAAATCCTAGAATTTTTATATACTTTCTTGTCCAGATCACGGTAATTATGGACGTAAGGAACTAGCTCTTCTATTGCAAAATAAGCTTTTTTGCTTGTGGTTATAATACCGTCGGAGTTGGGCAGTTTAAGTTTAAACTTTTGATATAGTGTCACTCGATTAACCGAGGTTATTGAATAAAGTTTATGGTTGATTGAATTATCTGTCGTTTAAGTAATTCAAATCAAAGGAAGGAACCTTAAATAACAATAAAGTTTGTATTGTGGAAAATTGGTAGGACTTCTATTCAACTTTTTAATCTTGTAGAAGCTCTACTAGTTAATTTATGGAATTAAAAATAGAATCCCTTTTTATAAGGATTGATGTATTAATAAAATATATTACTTTAAAGAGTAAGAGAGAAAAGAAGAGGTTATATAAAATTTATGAAAACTCTGCCACCCTACACATGTTTATATATCAATTTCCCAATTTCATTATTCACTATACCACTCATTTATGTGTCTAAATTAGGTCATGTTTAATCACATTCCTTACAATGATCATGGCATATTTACCTAGGTATGATGGTAAGAATATCAATTTATTTTTTTAATTTTTTATGCCACAAAACCTAAAGAACGAAAAAAATATCGATTGAATTTAAAAAAATATCTCCCAAACCCAACAATGTAACCCCATCACACTTTCATTTTTAACGAACATATCAGATCTGTCAAGAAAAAAAAACCACTAGTTTTGGGTGAAGCCCAACCCATTAATAAAAACCGATGATCATTTTCGCCTTAGTGGATATAAATATCCGGTCAAGATATAACTTGGTTTCCAAGAAATGTTTAAATTTTTGAATACTTCGCAAGTGCTTGTGGAAAAGGAGAGGAAAAAAAAAAAATATAAACTTCTAGGCATGCCAGCCAGGAATTCAAAAATTTCATTTCAGCTTGGATAACTGAAATAGAAGCTGGATAATACTCTCATGATGTATTGGCCTGTAAATGTAAGCAGTAAGAACAGTCTTTAAAGCTGTTCACTTTTTTTTTGCTTGATTCAAGACTTACACTTTCTCAGTCATCTAGTGGTTGCAAAAATAAATCAATAACAATCGTTTCTTATTTTTATCATGCTATTGTCAATTGTCTCGCCCGGTGTGTAAGAAAATCTCGTATATCATTACATTAATGGAGTTTATACTCGATTGATTAATAGATTTGATCATGCTAGCGTATATGCATCCAAGAAAAATTACCGAACCACAAGAAAAACGCCAATCCCACCAATAAATTTCATCAACGTACGGAAAATGTGACTTTGCATATGGAGGGGTATGTTTCATGATCTTTGAAACAGAGTGCTGTTTTTTTTGACAGCAATAATGGAAACACCGGAACCCTTTATCATTGTGTAGCCAATAGGCGAATATGCGCGACTATTAGTCTTTGCATAATCGCAGTACCAGTTGCAGCAAGTTTTTTTTTTACACAAAACAGTGGATTGCTGTACAACACTTTGTTGAAGGTTATCCTTCGAACCTATAGGTATAATTCTTGGAGATTAGTGAGGGGAGAAAGCGGAGCAAAAATAAATCTTGCTAGTTTAGTTATAGTTTTTCTTGGAATTTTTCGCCCCCCTACGTAAGCGATAAGTTTATTGTGGTAAAAGTGCGTTACCCATGTTAATGTTTCGTATTTCTGCACGAGATGCAGCATCGAATACTACTCAAACTACTACAAAAGTAAATATGAGGCGAATCTTGGTTTTACAAATTTGACCTTACTAGTAATACATGGTAGTGACAAAATTTATATGCAATTGATTATATGAGAATGGTGGAGTAATAGACCTGTTAACCATGGGTAAGCACCTTGAAACACCTTAAAGGCTGAGTTACCATAATTTCACTGCAAAACTCTGTTCGTAATTTCAAACAATAAAAAATGAAATGATTACAATTCCTCGGAGCTTTCCCGAAACAATATAGAGATGTATTTACGCGAATTATTACACTTCACGTGAAAGCCAATAGTTTTTTATTTTTTTTTTTTTGCCAGTTTGCAAATTTCACACTATAGTTGCAAAAAATTAAGCAGAATGCAACATCTAATTTTCTACATTTTGTGTGAACATGTTTGAATCACCACACCTCAGTTCTAAATATTAGTTGATCCTCGAAAACTAGATATTTCTTTTTGACTTTAACTATTGTTTATTCTCTTTGTAGAATAAGAGGGGTGAAGGTACCTTTTCAATTATTATTAAATAAGAATATGTTATATTCCAAGAAATTCTACAAAATATCGGCAGAAAGGAGAAATATGTAATTCTGAAAACAGATGATTGCAGTTGGCTATGAAATTCAGCCAACTGATAATGCGGCCACTAGTCAACCATAAAGTTGTTTCAGGCGTTGAAACGATCTTATTTTGAAACTGTTTCAAGATTCGATCTGACGAGTAGTCATGGAAAAATATTTCCCAAAAAAGAATGCATTTTTTCGGTTAAAAATTCCGTTTTACTGGGGGTTCGCGCCATCCATCATAAATGCTCATGAAATTTAGTGGGGGAGATTGTAAAACACTGAGCTTCATTTAATGCAAAATGGTCAAGCAAGAAGATTTTGCCGTAGAGCAATTCATGGATAAATATGAAACTAAAATTAAGTATAACATGGCAGAAACATGCGTTGATTCGCTTAGTTTTAACCAGTTGTTTGGGTTAATTGCTGGTGACTCAAATGTTAAAGTATTGACAGAAAAGATCTTAAACACTAAATTAACATATGGTCATATTAGAGGATCTCCCGAATTAAAACAAGCAATCGCCAATATTTATAGTTCAGATGGAGGTAGTATTACTCCAGAGGATATCGTCATTACAAATGGGGCAATTGGTGCTAATTTCTTAACTCTTTATTCCTTGGTCGATGCTGATGATAAAGTTATTGTTGTTAATCCAACATATCAACAATTACTGTCAGTTTCGCAAGCATTCTCCGGAAAAGCTGAAAATATCATTAGTTGGGATTTAAATTTTGAAAATCATTACTTACCCGATCTTGATCAATTGAAGGAATTGGTCGCCAAACATTCACCTAAGTTGTTGATTATCAATAATCCTAATAATCCAACTGGGGTTGTATGGGGTGATGATATTATGAAGCAAATAGTTAAGATTTGCTCTCAAAGTGATATGTATTTGCTTTGTGATGAAGTATATCGTCCTTTATATCATTCAATTTCGGATAATATTCCTAAATCTGTGGTTAGTTATGGATATACCAAAACAATTTCCACTTCTTCTACCAGTAAAGCATTCCTGTTGGCTGGATTAAGATTGGGATGGATTGTGACTAAAGACAGTAATGTTATCAATGGATTATATTCTAAACGTGACTATAATACTATTTCTGTTTCAATTATTGATGATTTATTGGCAACAGTTGCGTTAGAAAATTATAAGACTATACTTAAAAGGAGTTATGAGATTTGCACAACAAATCTACAGATCCTTCAAGATTATATCGACAACACTGACTTATTATCATGGGTGAGACCCAAAGGTGGCTCTACTTGTTTTATCAAAGTAAACATCGAAGGTATTGATACAATGAAGATGTGTGTAGAATTAGTTGAACAATTCGAGACATTGGTTGTTCCTGGCGAAGTATTCGACAACAAAAGAGGATACATTAGAGTTGGTTTTGGAAATAGTAGTGACGATATCAAACAAGGTTTGGGTCAATTGACCAAATACTTTAAGAGTAATGGGTATTTAAGTTGATTCCAGATTAGTAAGCATTTACTAATAGATTTGTCGTATCAAGTTAAAATAAATGAAGCCGTTTGTCAAATTTCAAATCTCGTTTATTTATAGCATATATCGAAACAAAATTGAACAAAGCAAAAAAAAAAATTTAAAGACAAGTAGTTTATGACGTAATCGGAACACATTATGCCGTTTATTTACGAATTGCTATCGAGTAGGCTATTTTTAGATTTGACTTTGTAAAATTGAACGTGATAAAGAAAGATGAAGTAGTAGCTAGTATAAAGTTCGGACGAAATGAAGTAGATCTAGGCATCTTGTTGCTAAAATGTACTGTTTGGTAGTTCCTATAGAAACACATAATATAACCCCTGACAGGATCGCGTAAAATTGTCCAAATATGTTAATCTTACCGAGATGATCAGCAATTCCAGGATCTACCACCAATCAATTCCAAGTACTTTGTTGCAAAAAAAAAAAACAACCTAAATTAGAAACAGAATACTGCATTATTTCGTGCTAAAAAGTAAAAAAAGAAGTTTCTAAAAATAAATTTTGCTCGCGTCCAAATCTTAACAATTCACTCGTAATTACAATTGAAAAATTTTCGACTCTAAAAATATCCTAAGCCAGTTGGGGGAAACTGAAAAGTACTAACAGGTGGGTGGTGGGGGGGGGGGTTTGTCCAGCTTGAAATATAAAAGGACAGTTTGACTCTGAAAAAAATTCCCACACGAAACTTGTGACATTTTAATTTGAAATAAATCACTCGTTGAAATCTTAAGGTAATTAAATTTACTACGGGGTTAATTTTTTTGCTGACCTTTAATCACTACCAAAATTTTTCTACCGCCCGCCCTGGCTGATCACACTTGCACACACAACCACCCTCAGTCCGCGCCTTTCTTTTGATTTGCTGTCACTCCGCCTTTAAATAATCATCCCTTACTTTTTTTTCAAACAAACCAAAGTCATCATTAATTGACAACACAAAGCCATTGCGACAATCAGTTTTGCGTTTAGCCTTTTTTTGTTGACACATCTTTACACTCACACCTACCACACAGGCCCTGGTTCCAGATCGTGCATTACATTCAGATCACACAAGCATCTCCACATCACCTCATTATTTGAAGAACTGATTTTTCTTACTCACAAAATCTCACACAAAGCACACAAATTTTTTTGCATCTTATAGAACATAAACCATGTCTAGCAAAACAGATGACACCGGGGCAGCTGCTCCTATCTACTACGGACGTACCGTTAACAAAGTCTATAACCAAGAATTCATAATTGATCGCAGATTCAAGATAGTAAAGGAATTGGGTCATGGTGCCTATGGTATAGTTTGTTCAGCAAAATATGATGATGGAACATCCACTACAACCACAGACTCTTCTAATAATAGTTCATCCAGTGATGGCTCATATGTTGCAATTAAGAAGATCACTAATATTTTTAGCAAAAAGATCCTTTGCAAACGCTCCTTACGAGAATTAAAACTATTACAATTCTTTAGAGGTCACAAAAATATCACATGTTTATATGACTTGGATATCATCCCCAACCCTTTGACTGGTGAATTCAACGAAATCTACCTTTATGAAGAGTTGATGGAATGTGACATGCATCAAATCATAAGATCGGGACAACCTTTAACTGATCTGCATTACCAATCATTCATATATCAAGTGTTGTGCGGATTGAAATATATTCATTCGGCCGATGTGTTACATCGTGATTTGAAACCAGGAAATTTATTAGTTAATGCTGATTGTGAATTGAAAATTTGCGATTTTGGATTAGCAAGAGGATTTCTGGAAAATCCAGAACAAAACTCGGGGTTCATGACTGAATATGTTGCCACTAGATGGTATAGAGCTCCTGAAATCATGTTGAGTTTTTCTTCATATACCAAAGCAATTGATATCTGGTCAGTTGGATGTATTTTGGCAGAGTTATTGGGAGGTAAACCAATATTCAGAGGTAAAGATTACGTTGATCAATTGAATCAAATCTTGTTGATATTGGGCACTCCACCGGAAGCTACTTTAACCAGAATTGGGTCTCATCGTGCTCAAAATTATGTCAGATCGTTACCAATTATGAGAAAGGTTAGTTATAAACAACTATTCCCTAATGCCAATCCATTAGCGTTAGATTTATTAGAGAAGATGTTGGCATTGGATCCAAGCGAACGTATTAGTGTTGAAGATGCTCTTAACCATCCATATTTAGAAGTCTGGCATGATCCACGCGATGAACCTGAATGTCAAGTTAAATTCGATTTCAAGTCATTTGAAACAGTTGATTCAATTGAAGATATGAAACAATTAATAATTGAAGAAGTCAAGAATTTCCGAGAATTTGTTAGAAAACCAATTGAAGAACAGCAACAAATTCAATTACAATTACAAATCCAACAGAAACAACAACAACAACAAGAAGAACAAGAAAGGCTTCAACGTGAACATGAAGTTAAACAAGCCATTTTACAACAACAAGCCCGGGAAGCCCATTTACAAGAACAACGACAACAATTTGAAGCCATGGATATTTCCCAAACTCCCGCACCTTATGATTATCTTAATTCGGCACATTCACAAAATCCAAACACAACTGCGGTGGTTAATACTGATCCTCTGCAACTAACTGAGAATCAATATTATCAAATTCCAAAGCCACAAGAATTGGACGAGTTTGCCTTTTCCAATTTAGAACCAACCATGACTAATGTATCTAATCCTGAACTTGTCGATGATCAATTGTATCAGAATCTAACCCAAGCAACACCATCTGGGAATGATTACATGCGATTAGAAGAAGATTTAGGGTTTGGATTGGATGGCTCCAGGCTCTTCAATTCTACATTTCAATAAAAACATTTTTTACTTTCGACTTTTAATTTTAATTTTCACCAACTTAATAAGTAGTAGAGACCAAATCTATATTATTTAAACAATTGTATAAGTAAATAAATCTCCATTTTTCGCAAACACCCAAAATGTATACTGGTCAATGTAGAATCCATCAATTTTCCCATCGTATACAATTCCAGATAAATCAACACTTGCAAGGGGAATTTCAATCGATGGGACCAACTTATCATTAACAATTGGCGAAATAATAGCAGCATGTCTTGGATGATTGCCAGATTTCTTGTAAATATTTCTATAATGACGTTTTAACCGAACATCAAAAAGTGATTTGTAGATACTAACAATAATCTCAAGTTGGTCTGTGACTCTGGCTGCTGCAGCAATTGGATCAGGTGTAATATCATTGGGTGATAATAAACTAGTCATGTTCATAGTGGCATTGGCAATTGATCCTCCTGCTAATATGTCCTCAGGGGAACTTAATGACCTATGAATAGAAACACTGCCAACTCTTCTATGGCCGACAGGACTAGGACTACGTCCAATAACATGTTTTTTATAAAGTGATCTCCTTCTAGTTATTGGTTGTTGTGAAGGCTTCTCTTTGGGTTTCTTAACCTTGGGCAAGGCCTTATAGTCAAATTCCCAGAAAATGGTCTTTCCGTCATATCCACAACTAATCAATTTATAAACCAGGTTATTTGAAGAATCGTCGGATTTTATAAATTGAATGGCTTTAACTGTGTTTGTATGTCCCTTGAATCTACCAACAATTTGAATATCTTTGATCATAGGAGGGTAGACTTCTTTCAAAGGGAAATTAATTAATCTGGGAGTAGGGCTATTTTCATTCCTAGATGCATCGACACTAGCTACTGATGATGTATTATATGGATGATATGCAGCTGATAAAAACATTGGATTTGCTATCTGTCCTCCTGAACTAAGACTATTGATAGTTCCACTTCTGGATCTTCTCCCTGCTACTGGGTTTGCAGTAGATGCAACATTGGTGGTAGATACATGATTGCTTGTCCCAGTATTTTTGGCAAGTAAACCATTAACATTATAATAGCTCATTTTGAAAGTTTCAATTAAATCTCCTTTACCAACAACGCAAACAAATTTAAAATCAGGAGAGAATTGAACATCAGTTATTCCATCATTGAAATAGTTGGAAATTATGTCCGTGACTATTGAATGATTGTTTTTGTTCGTTTCATCACCAAAATCTAAATTATACGTGAATACAAAATCAATAAAACGAACAAACCCATCATTGGCAGCAATAGCAAGAATCATAGGTTGTGTTTCAGGTTTAGCTAAATTTATCAGTTTGGAGTATTCCAATGTCGAACTAATCGCGGTGATGGGCTTATGGCTGATCTTAAAGTGACCAAGTAAATAAACTGGATATCCTTGACTTTGGTTCAACTTTTCAAAATTTAACTTATTTATTGGACTCAAATCAAACTTTTTAAAATAGGTGATATAAGAATCACTTCCAATTTCCGTCTTACGGTAGGAACCAGTAGTTGCGCTTGCAGATTTCTTGATCTTTTCTTCCGATGAACTTGTTGTCATGAATGTAGCATTAGTCGGCGGCACTTCGTCATTGGCTGAGGGTACTCTCGGATACGGGTCAACAATAACAACTTCACCATTTGAAAACCCAGCAACTATCAAACAGTCGTAATTGACATGATGAATAATTTCAAGTGAGGTAACTGCTACATTAGGAGTAAAGGGGCTTGGAGTCTCTTGTTCAAACCCAAAATCATCAAATACCAGATAGGTTAAATCTGATAATCGAATCATGATTAGTTCGCCGGATTCAAAACCACAGACAATAGTTGGTTCCTTATCAAACTTAACAAATGTCGTCATGGATGTAATTAATGCAGATTTATTGAATTGCACCCTCAACAATGGTTCTTGGATTACTCTTGGAACAATTTCGGTTGCTGCAAAAGCAGCAGCTTTCTGTTGCTCGTTTGCATCTTCGCTTCGAAGCTCTTGCAGGGTAAACAACGGAGGTTTTTCACCAACAACTTTCTTGGTGTTTGTAAATGTTGACGATGGACTTAATGCAAAAACATTCAAGACATTAACATGACTTGATACTAAAAGTTTATCAGCTTGATCTGATCGTAGTTGTTGGATAAAGTCTTCACTTTGTGACACTTTTTGAATAAGCTTATTCGGCTTATCTAGCAACTTATGAAACAATCTATCATTGGCACCCTTCCTGTCATTCCCAAAATTCAATAACCTGTTGAAGTTAGTGGTTAGTTTATTAAAAGGGTTATTCTTGGTTTTGTCTTGTTGTTGGTGTTGTTTCAATTTGTCATCGGTATGATTATGCAAAGGTATTATCTTAGTTATACAACCAGGGTTCAAATTAACAATCCTAAAGGGATCATGACTTAAAGGATTAATATTGGCACCTATGTGTAAATTGCCCTCCATTCCCTTATCATTGTTTCTAACAACTGATTTAAAAAGGCTTGTTATGTGATTTGGTAAAGAAACATATGTGTTTGATTCATTCTTGGAAATAGGGGGACGACTAATGTTCAAATAAGTCTTATTCAATTGTGCAGTGTGTGTGTCGGTAGCTGATTCTGAAAATGGCCATAAGAACTCTTGATTCTTCAATGATATATCCGAATCATTAAGGGTATAATGCACATTATCATCCAAAGTTGTAAACCCAGGACAAACGGAATTGAGGAATGGGGCTGTCGGTGGAAGCTTGTTCAAAGGGACTGTTGTCAGTGTCATAACTATGGTACAGAATAGTTAAGCTTCTATATGTATTAGTCTAAGTCGTGATGGCAAATGGGAATGATGATTGTCGTATTTATAACTCTATTTGTACTTCTATTAATAAATCATCAAATGTTGCCTTTTTGTTTTGGTTGTCAAAAATGTAAAGCGAAAAACCTTGTGTAGTTGAGTTTGCAATGAAAAGAAATTTGTGTCGGTAATTTCGGTAGGGAATGTAAACGTCAATTAAAAAATTCCAACCACGTTACTTAGTTAAGATAATTCCAATTCTAACCCTCCTAAAATTTGAGTCTTTATTTCTCCGTTTTTTTACCCGCAGTAACAAAGTGTGGAAAGGAAACAACATCATGTTCAGTGGCTTAATAATCGTACCGGACCTGCATATAATCCCGACACCATGGGCATAAAGTTCATTGTTAACAATGTCGCAAAAACTAATAATGCTACTTCTTTTTTTGGTTGGGGAAAATGTCATTGCCTAAATTATATACAGGCGTAATCTACTACCCTGGTACGCTGGCAGACTGCATATAATCCCGGGTCAAATAATTATAGTAGGATTTGCCTTTTCTGGGTTACTTCTACAAAAGATAATTAAAAAAAAAAAAAAGAAAGAAAAAAGTTAGTGAAATATCATCCTTAACTCATTCTTTTATGTTCTACCCGGTTTAGGTTCATTTATATATGAATGATAGTGATCAGAATGCCATAAGCAATTCGATTTCTTGGTAAATATTTACCATAATGTCCGTTATTTCAGTTCTTCACATCTAATACGATGCCTAATTGACGGGGCTACTTCCAAAATTCAGCAGAGCCAACTACACATCGGATTTCAGACTCACTCTCCATAGAATTGGATGAAAATTAAAGAAATACAAAGTCAACTTGATTTTAAACATGATGTTTCAATTTTAATATGATTTAACGAAATTTTAAAGTGTTTCACCGTGCTTGCTCAATTAATGGCAACCAAAAATATGTGGACAGTTATACCTGAGCGAATCTGCTTGTTCAGTATCAAAAAGTGAATCAAAATTCTCCTCGAAGGTGATAATCAAGTTAATACTAACTTAGAACACTATTGAGATCATGCAACGTCTATGTATCTGTGCATGGGACTTGGGTCTTTTATAACCACTAGAGTTGTATAAATGACCGCATACCATTGCTCACGTGATACATCGTGTCACATGACTAGATTTCCATTTTTAGCAATTCTCCCCCAATTCCAAAAATAATCATTTTTTCCGCTTTCCATTTGAAACGGAGGGCAAAAAAAAAAATAGGTGTCCACGTCGTCCAACCCCTATTAACTTATCTACAAACCCACCCACCAAAGCAGGGTAAATCCCGACTAATCAATCAACTAAAGGGGTTATACATTACTAGGCATACCGTCACTTTTAAATACCATCCACTAATTCCGGAATCCAACCGTTCAACCCGTTTAATTTGCATGGATTGTGACAGATTTGTCTAAATTCGTCCATTTGTTTTGCTTTGACTACCAAACCCACCCCCCTTAATATCTGCATACACCAAATTTTTTTTTGTTAGTGTTTCCGTCCACGGGAGTTCTGCGCAAGAAAAAAATTTTTACTAGAGTAACATCCAATCTTCAATAGTTAACCGGTTGAAAATTTTCCCAATTTCGTTGAAAGCTTGTCAAGTAAACACAACCCATAACATTGTTAATATTCAACAGCAATCCATCATTTTGACTAAAGAAAAAGAGATCAGGGACACTGTTTACTTCCCTAGTTGCTTGCTGGCATAAATTTTTTTTGGCATAAATATACATTATAGAAGAAACAAGGCATGGCAATACTACCAGCGAAAACGCCTAGTAAGGCAAAACATCATGTTGCTGGTGCCAGGTTTCGACAGCGGAAGATATCAGTGAAACAACCGTTAACTATATATAAACAAAAGGATTTGCCGACACTAGATATAAATAATGAATTAGAACCAAGTCAAGTAAATCATTTGAGCGCATCAAATGGTACACAACCACCACGTGATATTCATGCTATAGAAACCGGGGTCGATAAGAATGAAGAGGATGAAGTGCATTTACAACAAGTCATTAATGCTGCGCAAAAGGCGTTGCTTGGCTCCAAGAATTCTGGGGATAAAACGGATGCAGAAAAAGGTCATACAAGTGTATATATTCCAACTCCAGATGCATCCAGAATATGGCCAGAGGCTTCTAAATATTATAATGATCATAAGTTTAAAGAACCAGAGACCAACATAAAGTTTAGTGCCACTGTTGAAGATACAGTTGGTGTGGAATATAATATGGATGAAATAGATGAACAATTCTTTAATGACACCTTGACCAAGCATTATCCCAAAGTTCCTAATGCAAAAAAGAATAAGCTGGAGGAGAATACTAGAAAATGTACTGAACTTGAATTTGAAACCATTTGTGATCGTTTGGAGAAAACTATTGAATCTAGACAACCATTTTTATCCATGGATCCCTCCAATATCTTATCATATGAGGAATTATCAACTTATATAATAGATCAATTTAAAAGCACGGTCAAATCAAATAATCCTTATGTTGAATCAAGTGGAGGCACTCTTGAATATATATCTACAACAACTTTAAAGGAGAGATTATCTAAAGAATTGAATTATGAACCATTTACAACCCTCTTTGATAAGAATCCTATGGAGCAAACCTCAACAAGATTAGTACGACCAATACCTAAGTTATTTGAATTGTTTGGTAAACCCATATATGAACATTGGAAGGAACGTAAAATTGAACGTAAAGGAAAGTCCATAAAACCTATGTTGAAATTCGAAGATCCCAATGCTAATGAAAAAGATAATGATAATGACCCATATATTTGTTTTAGACGTCGTGAGTTCAGACAAGCTCGTAAGACTAGAAGAGCTGATACTTTAGGTGCTGAAAGAATAAGATTATTACAGAAATCGTTGCACCGAGCTCGAGATTTAGTATTGAGTGTAAGTGAGCGAGAACTCATGAAACTTGAAAGTTTACAATCTGAATTAGATATATTCAAATTACGTTGTGAAGCCAAGAATCTCAAACGTACTGTTGGTGTCAAAGGTGATGACTATTTATTCTTTCCTCACAAACGGAAAAAGGTTATCAAACCCAGAGAAGAAGAGGAAGAAAGAGAAGTCAAGCGAAAAGAAAGAAGAAAAGGAGAATCATTACATGCACCAGTTCCCACAGTCCACAAAGACAAGCATGTACCTCAACCACAACCTGTTGCCGAAGGTGCTGCTACGAGTCAACCATATGTCAAATTACCACCTTCCAAGATTCCAGATATGGAACTTGTTACTGTATCATTAGTATTGAAAGAAAAGAACGAATCCATTAAGAGAGCTGTATTTGATAAGCTACGTAAGAGGAAGGAACAAGACAAGGGTTATGTTAATCTTACAAATGATCCATATCAACCTCATTTTGATATTTCTATGAATGACAACACCAAGGAATTAAGTCATATCCCATATTCATCTATTGCTGCTTCCAATTTCCATCAAATCAATACATCTAATTATATAAGTGAATCTTTAAAGAAATTATTGGAAGAAGGTAAACCAATCCCTGGTATAAGAACATTTAGAGGATCTAATGGTGAATTAATTCCAACAAAGACATTCCCACATATACTGTCCTTACTTCAAGATAGTATTGATCACAACAAATACACTTCAGTCAGTTACATTGCTCAGCTATTGCATAATATTGAAACACATAATTTTAATGCTTACAATAATGGTTATGGTTATCGTCAAGGACAACGAGAGGTTGATGATGCAGCTAAGTTATCAGATCCAATTTTCAGATTACGAAAGAGAGCTGGTAGAAATAACCGGGTATATATTGACAGGAGAGGCTTGGTTAAAAGACCAGATGATGTTATTGATGAATTCTTGGATTTAGATGCTATGGATGTTGATTCAGAAGAAAAATCAGCTATTCCAAATGTTTATGATTCAAAGGTTGATACTATAACTAGATTGGATTCTCATTGGAGGTTTGACAATGATTTATCAGAAAACCAAATAGGTTTATTAGATCCATTTAGCTTGGATCCATCCAAATTAAATTGCATTAGTGATGATACACAATCTATTCGCTTTGGTTCCATGTTGTTGTCGAAATCTTATGGTTTGTTAAAGGAATCTGTGCAACAAAAGCAACAAATTTATATGCAACAAGTTAGAATGCGTGCACTTCAACAACAACAATTGGCAAATAAACAAGCTCAGTTGCAGCAGCAACAACAACAAAATCAACAGCAACAACAAGATCAAAGTCAATTAACTCCACAGCAACAAGCTCAACTTCATGCTAGGCAACAAGCTGCTCGTCAAGCCGCGGCATCTCGTTCACAGCAACTGCCACAACGTCAAGGTATTGCTGCTGGACGTCAAGTCGCCCAGGTTTCTAAAATTCCAAGTGGAAGTATTCAAAGATCATCTTCACAAGGGAGCCAATCCAGTACGTCATCCACCAGACCATATTCGAACTCTACTGCTAATCGAAAACTTTCTTCTGATGAAACCAACCCTCCAAATTGATAGGGCTGATGATTTTAGTTCTTGTGTATATATGTTGTACAATCATTTCAAGTTTTGAATTCTCTCGAAGAGATTCACAAACTGGTTCTAACATTTTTAGGACAAAATTAAAGTATGTATTATAGTGTAATGGTTATTAAATTTTTTTTTAAAGTTTTGTACCAATTGTAATCCCTACAATATTTATCTTTCTCTATATCTTAGTTTATTAACAAGGTTCTATAAATAATATACAAGACTATTAAAATAATCCTTCAATTTCACCTTCATCGTTAACTTCTACATTCATGAATCCGGCGTGGGTAGGTAACCCTGGGATGGTCATAATTTCTGCAGCTAATGCATACAAGTATCCAGCACCAGCAGAACAACGGACTTCTCTGATTGGAACCACGAATCCTTGTGGAACACCCTTAAGAGCAGGATCATGAGACAATGAATATTGCGTCTTGGCAATACAAATTGGTAATTTGTCATATCCTTGCAGGGTGTAGGTTTCTATTTGTTGCTTGGCAAGTGGTGATAATTCGATACCACTAGCACCATACATCTTAGTGGTGATTGCATGTAACTTGTTTTCAACGGAGTCATTCACATCGTAAAGGTATTTTTGTTCTTCAAGTTGGTTAGATAACTTAACAGATTCAACAACAGATTTGGCAAGGTCAAGAGCACCAGCACCACCTTGAGCCCAATGATCTGAAGCAACTGCAAAATCTGCACCAGCATCAAGAGCAAGCTTTTGAATGAGATTGATTTCGGCAGCAGTATCAGTTTCAAATTTGTTAATAGCAACAACGACGGGAACATTATATTGTTTGATATTGGAAATTTGCTTGGCTAAGTTGGCACAACCATGTTCAAGATATTCGAGGTTTTCAGTCAAGTATTCCTTAGGCAAAGCAGTACCTGGTTTGACATCAGGAGCTCCACCGTGCAACTTCAATGCTCTAGAAGTGGCAACAAGAACAACAGTATCAGGTTTAAAACCAGAGGTTCTGCATTTGATATTGAAGAATCTTTCACCACCCATGGTGAAATCAAATCCAGCTTCAGTAACAACAAAACCTTTCTTACCATTGTTAATTGGGTTAGATGGAGAAGTTAACTTGAGAGCTAATTGATCAGCGATAACAGAAGAAGCACCAATTGAAATATTAGCAAAAGGACCAGCGTGAACGAAAACAGGAGTACCTTCAAGAGTTTGCATCAAGTTTGGCTTAATAGCATCCTTCAATAAGGCAGTGATTGCACCAGCACATCCAATATCTTCTGCAGTGATAGCTAAACCTGTATCTTTTTGGGTACCAACAACAATTCTACCAACTCTTTGGCGTAAATCTTGCAATGACGTGGAAAGAGCGAGGATGGCCATCAATTCTGATGCCACAGTAATGTCCATTCCTGATTTTCTAGGCGGGTATTTGGAAGCTTCATTCTTACCTTGACCAATAGTGATTTCACGAACAAAACGATCATTACAATCAACAACTCTCTTGATGGTGATAGAATCTGGATTAATGTTTAAATGAGCAAATTTTTCAATTTCTTCAGGAGTTAAATCATCTGGGTTGGTTTTATTAATTCCCAACTTTTCTAATCTCTTCAACATTGACGGAGTAAAAGATCTGACCCCCTTCTTTGCTGGAACAAGTCTCTTATAGAATCCAGAAATTGTCTTTGAAACTGATTCATGGAACATTCTTGTGTCAACAGCAGCACATAAAAGGTTTTGAGCTGCTGAAATAGCATGAATATCACCGGTTAAATGCATGTTGAATTCATCCATAGGAATAACTTGTGAATAACCACCACCGGCTGCACCACCTTTAACACCAAAAGTTGGACCCATTGATGGTTGTCTAACATTAGCAATAGAATTATAACCAAGATGAGCACCAAGAGCTTGGGTTAAACCCATGGTAGTTGTAGATTTACCTTCACCTAAAGGAGTTGGAGTGATACCAGCAACAAGAACATAGTGACCCTTTTCATTGATTGATCCTTCAACTTGTTCATCTAATCTTTCAATAACACTCTTTGGGTCAACTTTGGCTTTGAAATGACCGTATTGTTCTAATTCACGATCAAGAATACCCAATTCTTGAGCAACTCTTGTGATCTTTTTAGGTTTTTGTGCACGTGAAATTGCAATATCAGAAGGAACTGGGGTTTCAAGATTTAATGGTAATGGTTTGAATGCATGTTCGTGAGCCTTTTGGGCATGGATTAAAGCAGCGTCGTAAACATTGGAACATAACATGGCAACAGTCATTGGTCCAACACCACCTGGAACTGGAGTAATGAATCCGGCTTTCTTTACAACTTCATCATAATCTACATCCCCGACTAATTTCTTACCATTTGGTGAGTTTGGATCTGCTTTATAGTTGATACCGACATCTATGACAACTGCACCTTCCTTTACCCAGTCACCTTTAACGTATTCTGGAATACCAACAGCAGCAACAACAATATCTGCTTGACCAACTATTTCAGGCAAATTCTTTGTGTATCTATGACAAATAGTAACAGTACAATCTTCATTTCTTAACATAGTTGCAACTGGTGTACCAACAATATCAGATCTTCCAATAACAACAGCGTTCTTTCCTCTTAATTGAATACCAGTGGTTTTAATTAACTCAATTATACCATTTGGAGTACATGGCTTAAAAATTGGAACACCTCCCTTTTTGGATAATTGACCAACATTGTAATGATCAAAACCATCAACATCTTTATCAGTAACAACTGAATTTGTAATCAATGTTTCATCAATATGCTTTGGTAATGGTAATTGGATCAAAATTCCATGGACTTTTGGATCCTTGTTCAATTTTTCAATTTCTTCCAACAATTCATCTTGAGCAATATTTTCATCGAGTTTGACCAAACTTGAATTAATATTGGAAGATTTGGCAGCCTTTAATTTGGAACGAACATATGCTGATGAATCTGCTCTTGAACCAACTTGAATAATTACCAAATTTGGTTTGAATCTTAATTTTTCAAAAGTGGTATCTTGGACGTCATGTTGATACTGTTGTAAATTGTATGAGATCACCTTTTCAGCAATGTCTGTTCTTATGGATTTGGCCAACTTTGTTCCGGAAACGACAACAGCATTCAAATTGATGGAAGAATTGTAAAATGTTCTGTAAGACTTTATTGCCCTTTTAAGAATAGGGACACTTGATCTGGATTTTAGCATATTACCTCTATGTATATGACAATGCACAAGTTTTCAGAATAAGTTCTTATATAAACGGAAAATGAAAAAAAAAGTTTTAGATTCACGCTTTTTTTTTTTGCAATGCTTGATATACCTTTGCTTGGTAATTAGGAATATGGGCTAAGGGTTGGTTAATGAGTCAAAACCAAATATGATAGAAAGGATTATAAAGAATAATTACTTCAAATTAAGAAAAGAAAAAAATGAACTTTAAAAAATTGTGACGCCAAATCCCGTCAATTTATCCGATGCTCAAGGCGATGAGGGATTCGAAATCTCTTGGCTTAGTTTCAGTATGATAATTAATTCAAGGTGACTAATTTTAGACCATTTTTGTAACACTGATTTGGCTGGAGGGGAACTAAAACGAGAATAATAGAACATTTTGTATGCAGGAATATAAGTCGCAATGACAATCCGCGCTCCGTTTCCGCTAACAGAACTGAAAATTTTTCACTGTAAATGGAATTTTATTCCGATGAGTCAGAGATTAGCAAAGATTTGATTGGATGGATAGTACTTGGCGGTTTACACAAAATACGCTTACAAATCTAGATTCATAAACCTATAATTTAAAATACTCGAAACTACCAGCTTATTGATGAAAATATCAAATACTGGGGGAGTTAAAATAAAGAAAACAAGTAATAAAATTAAATCAGTAAATTGACGTGAAACGGTTAAGAAAAGATTTGACTTCTGTAAGAAGAGTCAACGAGTGCATTAAAAACTGAAATGCATATGAAAATATATTTGGACTCTGGTAAATTTTTGACTTCTTTTTTTTTGTGTGATTCAGATTTATTTTCTGAAATCGAAATAGGGCGCAATTATTCAAGAGAGCAAGAGAGTGAAGTAATCTATTGTCTCCTCGCTAGTTCTAGACCTTGCAATTTCATATTTACTGATAATCTTGTGGAGTTGCCGTCTTGTTTTTTGAAGGTTATCACTTCACCACATTAGTCAAGTTGACATTCGTTTTCGTTGTATAAATTTCCTTATCCTTGTGACATCTTCAAGTGTTAATGGTATCCTTGTAGATTGTAACAGACTACTCCCTTATGAATTGATTTATCGTTGTGTTTAACTGTATTCTGAGCTTAGATATTTTGTAATTTCCTACTAATTGTATATAGTATTTATTTTTGTAAAATTTTCGCAACCAAACTGCAAAATTTTTTGATGCTAATAAATAAGTTACTATATTTAAATACCTACATAATAATAAATTACCCTAAATTCTTCTATACCTATAAATAAACTTATACTTCTATCTCTTTTGATAATTCTGAATCAGCCAAAGTATCTTTTCGTTCAACTTCATCTTCTACCTCAATTACTTCAACAACGTCAGTACTTTGTTTCTCATTTCGTAATTGAAGCAACATAGTCTGCGCCCTCAGCATAACTTCATCTGCTTTAGAAGTTATATCCGAACTAACTGCAGATTGTGCCTCCAGGTCTGTCTGACTTTGGTGGTGATGCTGTTTTCTCCTGTTTGTTAATCTTCTCTTTAAACTATTAACACTTTCGTACTGAGTTAAATCGGATGTAGAAACGGCAGGACTAGAAGTTTCTATTTGCTCTTCAAGTGATACACTAGAATAGAATGATAATGCTTTGCTTCTTCTAGCTTTTTGTTTCTTTTCTCTTTCTGATTTAATTGGATGGGCATGGGCATTAGACTTCAACTTCATTAATAACAAATCAATAACAGCAGAAGATTCTTCAACACTGTCAATAACTGCTTTTTCTTCAGTGTTTGAAGAGTAGCTGCCATCTTTCACCAGTTCACCTTCAGATGCACCTTCTTCTTCAAGTTCCTTCTTCTTTCGTTCCTTCTCCGCCAATCTGTTCTCCAACATTTGTTTACGTGCTTCATAAGCCTTTTGTTCCTCTTCTCTTTGGATATTTTCAACATGAGCTCTCTTGAATTCATCAACGAATACCCTGAACTTTTGGAAAAATGTACCCTTGCTATTCGAATCTTCAAAATTCTCACCATAATATGCCATCAAGGATTTTAATTCACTCATTGTTCTCTTCAAATGTGCTTGTAAAAGCGAATTCTTTTTTTTCGAGTTTTGAATTGATGCACTAATAGCTGTTAATATCTTATCTTGAGGATGTAAATGTTCTGGATTGCTAAGTTTTCCTGACTCTATAGCATAGGTAATAGTTTGAATAGATTTAGACATTTCTTCACAATCACTTTCCAATTGTTCTATAGAAATATTCTGGACAAAACTCAAAGCATTTAAATCATCAATAAAACATCCATATTCGGAGAAAGAATGTCTAATAATTTTTTCAATATAATGGAGAAAGTTCATCGAATTCAGATCATCTTTCATAAACTTCAATCGTTGTAATGTTCCAATTTTGAATCCCATTGCCTGCTTAGAGGTATCATTCATGAAATTACCCACTGATCTAATTATCCCTAATACTTGTTGCAAACTATCAGAGTTTCTTAAACAATTATTAGCTTCATCAATAGCATTCAACTTTCTGACCATATCCATATAATCCTTTCTATAAGTTTGACTAAATAACAATGCCTTTGATCTTGCTTTCCAGTAATGTCTTAGATTGTAACACAATTCCAAAAATATTCGATCAGCCCTTTCTAATTCATTGGGGTCTTTCTTTGGCTTCGTAGCTGGGTGTCGTAAATAATCGACCGAATATGGAGCCAAGTTTCTGAATAAACTATCACTAATTTCAAGAAGAGATTCATTATTGAAAAACTCCAATATACTCACATTCTCCAAAATATCTGAATTACATCGCAAGACCTTCAATACCAATCGTTCTTCCGAAATATTGGCAAACATATGTAAATTGATACCAAATTGTTGGGCCATATCGCGTGACAAAAATGTAACCTTTTGTGGTGGTTTGTCTGCATCAGCTCCAACATCCATATCTTTCTTCTTCTTCATAGCCGTAGTTTTTGCAGCAAACACTTTTTCAACTTCATTAAATACTCCATGTTCTGTTAAACGATCTGCAAGAGGAGCATATTCAAGATTGTCCCAAAATGTAGATTGAATATTATCTAATTTATCCCAATGCATTTGTTTCATCTTGGTCTTTGGACGAAGAGTAGGAATGATGAATTGGGGTTCAAATTGTGGCTCTTCTTGTTTTTTGGGAATGGTCAATCCCTTGGAAGCGGTTATTAATTCAGGTGGTGTTCCGGGAGGAGGGGGAGGGGGAGGAGGAGGAGGAGGTGGTGGGTTAGTAAGAGTTACACCAGTAGATGAGTTTAGGGATGATAAGGAATCACTTGAACCTTGCATGAATGTAGGCATAGGGGGAGGTGGTGGAGGTGGAAGTGAGGCTCCCGCTGATTGTTTATCCATAAACGAAGGTAAAGGAGGAGGAGGAGGTGGTGGTGGTGGAGCTGCCGCTGATTGTTGCTTCATAAAATCAGGTAAAGGTGGTGGTGGAGGAGGCGGAGCGCTTTGAATAAATGGTGGTAATGGAGGAGGAGGAGGAGGAGGAGGAGGAGGAGGAGGAGGAGGAGGAGGAGGAGGAGGAGGAGGAGGAGGAGGTGGTGGTGGCGGAGGAGCCAGCATCTGAGTTACATCGTCACTTGCGTCTGTTGTAATCGAAGAAGATTGATCCAAACCAACAGATTCTTTCCCAGTCAATTGTTCATTTAATAAATGAAGCGACATTCCTCTTTTAATCGTTTTCGAACTAGTAATATGCCCTTTTCTAGTGTCGTCGCTATCCATCAGGTGGCTTGAGCTGGAAGAGAACATCATTGGTGGTGTTGGTGGTCTTGGAACATGGTAATGCGAAACCCCTTCATCCTTTAATTCCAGATATCCAACAACATTATCTGTTTTGTTTTTCAATATTGATCGCAATTCCTCAGACATCTTAGCGTCTCCCGAAACTTTACCAAGGTCATCATTAAAACTATCAACACTAAATGCATGATTCGGAGTCAAGTTTCGAGTACCTCCCCTAGCTTTGTCATCTTCTAATTGCTTGATTTGTCTTTGCAACAACGAAATTTGCTTATTCTGCATTGATAATTGAGATTTTTGAATTTCGTTTTCATCTTGTAATAACTGAATCGTTTTAAGTTTATCAATTCCCAATTGTAGTTCAAGTTCTTCCTTTTGTTGTTTAAGAATTTCCAATTCACGAGCTAAACTTTTGGATTCTGCAATTGCCCTTCTTGCCATATCATCTGTGGATAGGCGATCCATTAACTTATGAACAGTTATATTCAATGACAGTTCAGATTCGGTTCCCAAGTTATGAGATCTATTAGATACATTCTCTAACAAAGAATCAATAAGAACTAATGTATGATGGAAATTTTCAGAGCTTCGATTACCTTTCTTTAAACTGGTCAATTTGGATAATACTTCACCAATAATATCGCTTGATACATTTTCTTCTTCATCTTTATCATCACTTGGTGGTTTCTGATAGACTTTTTCTCTTTCATCAATAATCACTTCTTCTGGTTCAACGTAGTCAATATCTGGACTAGGAACATCTTCAAGATCCACATTAAACTGACTCTGATATTGTGACTCTTGTGAGGTATCATCCAAACTTGCATAGTCAACATAATCAGGAATATCAAGTTTATGCAATGATGGCAATCGTGGGAGATCTTTATTATATTTTGCTTGACGACGGGTCATGTATGTGTTATAATCCTCTTCAGCATAATATTCGTACTTTTCAATCTCATTATCAATTCGCTTATCCTCCATTAACCTCAATTTCTCCAAAATCCCTACAATATGCGCATCTCCAAGTTCCCGCCGTATTTGAATACGTTCTTTAAGTGAACTCGATAACTCAACCATAGAATTAATCAACATTAATGTAATGACACAATAATTTTTCATATTTGAATGTCCAGATCCAGTTGTAGTATTAGTTGGACGTTTATTAATCAACTCTTCAAAGGCATTTAGCCACGGTTGAAATTTCAGATGATCCCCTACCAGATTTTGTAACGAGGTTAAACCTTGACATGCACTAGTAAGCAAGACCTTCTTTTGGTATAACATGAGCATTACCATAACTTCTGTAACTAGGATACGTGTTGTTAATCGTGGAGAGATCAATGAAAAAACCAACGACTTGATTACATGAGTCTTATTTTTGATTGATAATGGATAAGTTGAAGATTCTTCATCAAGTAACAAATCTTCTTTCCTTTCAGAATCCAATATATGTTTCAAGCATTTAACAATGATATATTCTTTATCAAACTCTTCATTTGATTTAAAACTTTTCTTGTTAATTTTTCCAAGAATAACTGCAAGGGCAGGCTCTCCTTGTGCATTGCAAAAGCCTTGAATCCAGCTGATACCTTGTCTTGTCGAGAATATATTATCTGCTAATTTCTTTTCCAACTTCTTAAAATCTTTAATGCTCAATTTATTAGACATCATTCTCATAACATACCATTCAGGTGTTCCATCCTTGATTTTGAATTTTTTATTCATCATTCCTAAAATGCCTTCACTTTCGCCTGACAACAATGATGCCGAACCCGATGATTCTATAGATGGATTTCTTTTAGGAGAAATTTCAGTCACGATTCTAGTAACTCCCACATTTCTGGTTTTAGGAAGCACTTCTGGAGGAGGTAGTAATTCAGATGGAGCTAACTCTTCAGTGGACGGTATTCTAAACTGAGATTGGGGTATGTGAGGCAGCAGAACTAATGGATCATGCATGCCAAAGCGATTACTAGCTTGACGTGATAACGAATTTAAATCAAATTGTTCATTGGTTTCATTTTCTCGCAAAAGGAGCTCCCATTTCCTTTGAGTTGATTGGTTCCTTAAAGCTTGAATAGCTTCCGTTGGAAAAACCCGTATAGCTAACAAATTTTCAAATAATGTATCCACAATTTCTGGTTTTGGTAGTTGATGCTTAAAGTTTGAAACTGTGGTAAATGAATCAACTGTAGCAGTAGGGTTGAATTTAGAAGTTACATGCATTGTAGGGGATTGGTTTCGTTTAAACTTTAGGTGAAGTGAGTCTGTATCGCTTGAATATGATAATGATGATGTCGTTGAAGAAACACGCTCTAAAGCTTTGGGTGGTGCAAAATCATCATTGGATAACCCATAACCAACAAGATGTAGGCCAACGGCACTAACATTGGAAGGGCCAGTTACTTGTTGTTGTCGTCTGGGATCTAGTGCAGAAAAACTCTCAGAGCTTCCCACTCTATTAAAATCAGGAGAAATCTTCCTGGTATTTCGTAAGTAGCTGTTATCGTAGAGATCATTTAAATTTGAATCATGTTGCAAAAGTGTAAAGTAAGTGGCGGTGGTATCATCAGCTGAGTTGGCTGAATTTGTGAAACCGGTTCCTGTTTCCTTTGGCTGGGCAAAACTTAAAAGTGTTTTTGAAGTTGATTTCTTCAAACTCTTTATCTTCTTAGAGAGCAGGACATTTGACCTCTTGTTTCTATTGTCATGGCTATCATGTGATTCTTCCAAATTAGTTGTAGCCGGTGGGTCACCTTTCATTTCAGGCGAGGGTAATCTATTGCAGGAACTAGTTTAGTTTGAGTTGGATGAATCGATTTCCAGTAGTTGTATTATATAATTATGGTGTGAAACAGATGTAAATCTTGTTGTAGTAAAATCAAATTGACGACAAGCGTCAAAAAGGTAAAGTGGGACTTAAAAAAAATAAAATAATAGAATGGAAATTCGGTGTTGTTTAACGAATGTAAAAATATGTGGAGATTTAACGTGTTCACCCTGTGTGGTGCCCCTTGATGCAAGTTATAACTTGTGGTAAAGGATGTTGTTAATTAGTGCCCAGTACACTATTTTCCCATTGTACATAAAAACTTTTGATCTAAAAAAGCGACAGGCTTTTTGATCCCACTTTGGTTCCTGCATATGGTGAGCTAGTCTATACGACATCTACTGCAAAACCCAGAGCAAAAGTAAACGAATTATGAATGAGATAGTACGTAGAAGGGCTCCACTATCCTGATATTGTATGTAATACACAAAATTACATAACAATTGCTGTAGTAATATTGACATCAAGGGGCTACATATCCATTAGCATTCTCGTTTCCTTAAACGAACGGTCACGTGCCGATCAGAGAATTTTTTTTTTTCTTTTTTTTTTGGTTTGTTTACATTTCATGCAACGCGCGTCCTACTCAAAATCAGGAATTTTGTTGCAAAGTTTTCTACTAGGTAAGGTGGCGGTAAGGAGTAAGATCTGTTAGGTTAAGTATGACAACTCAAAGAAAACAAAGACCTACGCTCACTTCAAGGACCCAACCGACCATTTCCAGTTTTTTTGCCAGTTCAAAACCTATTAAGGCAGGGAATATCACATCCAAAACAGGCAGCTTCCCCAACGGAAAATCAACTTACAATGGAAAGTCTATAACATCATCACTAACTAGGTCAGATTCATTTTTGTCCAAGGCTATGACTTCTTCTTCTGGATTTGATGACCCAGCAAGCTCAGACACATCTTTTGACACCAGCATCGAAATTAACAACTTTCGGAATCCCACACTTTCCAAATCATTTGACAATAGACACGGTCAATCCAGCACAACGACCTCTGAAAAGAAGTCAGAGATCATCGAAATCCTGGATGAAGATGATACTAACTCCACTGATACCAAATATACCAGACAAACACAATCATTTGGTCTGACATCTTTGAAGAGATCTAACACTTCTGATTTCTTAGATAATTTGTCTGGCCAGGCCAGAAAAGTCCCCAAATTACTCAGAAATAATTCATCGGCAACTAAGCCTAGTGACCCGGGTTTTAGCAGTGCTATTTTAAGTGAAGAACAAAACTCAGTTGTCAGGGCCGTTGTACATGACAAACAAAATGTGTTTTATACCGGGAGTGCCGGTACAGGTAAATCCGTGGTTTTACGTGAACTAGTCCGAAAATTAAAAGAGATATATCGAGATAATGTGGGAATTACTGCATCAACCGGGATGGCTGCTTGCAATATTCAAGGTCAAACTTTGCATAAATTCTTGGGTATTGGTCTTGGGGATGGAAGTCCTTTTGAAATGAGCAAAAGGATAAAAAAGAACCAGTCTACCTTGAGAAGATGGCAAATGGTCAAAGTTTTGATTATCGATGAAATCTCAATGATCGAAGGGTTGTTGTTCGACAAGATAGAAGAAGTGGCTAGGATAATTAGAGGCAATTCAAAGCCATTTGGAGGTATTCAAGTCGTGTGTACTGGTGATTTCTTTCAATTACCACCAGTGTCCAAGGATAGGAAGGCTACATTTTGTTTTCAAGCCAAGACTTGGAACAAGGTCATTACAAAGACAATCGTACTTAGAAAGATCTTTAGACAAAAGGGTGATAATGAACTTATTGACATGCTTAATTCATTAAGATTTGGTAAATTGCAACCGGAAATAATTGACAAATTCATGCGTCTTTCTAGAAAAGTGGAATATAAGGATGGAATTGAACCAACCGAATTATTCCCTACTAGAAATGAAGTTAAACGAGCCAATTTTGCCCGGTTAAATCAATTGAATTCCCAAGCATATGTGTTTGAAGCAGTTGATAACGTCGTCAATCCACTCCTTAAGAAACAATTAGATAACCTCATGTGCGAGGAAATATTAACTTTGAAAGTAGGGGCCCAAGTTATGAACCTTAAGAATGTAGATGATCAATTGGTCAATGGTTCTATTGGAACTGTCCTATTTTTCAGTACACACCTATTGCACCTTAAAGTGTTAGAGCATTATGGTCCTTTGGAACTTTTTAATGACTCAATGTTGGAGGAAATGAAATTTTTATCATCAAGAATCGGTAAAACTACCGAATTAACTGCAGACGAAACAAAATTCATAGAAAGTGTGCCACCAGAACGAAAACCCATTTTTCAATTGCTTTGTGGTAAAGCTAGCCAAGAAGAACCTGGGAAAATCTTACCAGTGGTAAACTTTAAGATTAATGGAATGGACCATATTGTCATTGTAGATAGGGAAGAATTCAAAATTGAATTGAATGCCCGGAAAACCGTTTCATCCCAAGTTCAAGGAACGCCTGATGCTTTAATTCGAACTCAATTGCCTCTCTTGTTATCTTGGGCAATATCAATCCATAAAGCTCAAGGGCAAACAATTGATCGTTTGAGAATTGACTTGAGAAAAAGTTTTGAAATGGGGCAGGTATATGTGGCTTTGTCTCGAGCAATCACAAAGGAACATTTGGAAATTCGTAATTTTCATCCCAGTAAAGTCATGACTTCTGAAGTAGTAAAGAAGTTTTATGAAGAAATCGGAGCCTAGCACATGGTAAGTACTAACTAGCAATACCACGAATTACTAAACTCAGTTTATAGAATACATTTGCATTATTCAGTATTGTGACTAATTACTAAGTGATCACAAAAATTTTTCAGCTCGCCGCTTTTTTTTTTTTATCCTGCTTCAACCGTAATTGATAAGCTTTACATAAGAACATTCAACACCTAAAAACTATGGGAGGAGAGGAAGACCAACTAACTGGTGACTTGGGATATAATGGATTTGAGGTGTCACTCAATTACTTTACATCACTCCCAGATGTTGTTCTGATAGTAAGTTCTGAATTGACTGTTATTTTCAAATCATTCCTAAAGAAAGATCCAAAGACCAAAGAAAAAGCATTAACTGATTTCATTACCTATTTGGAGTCTAGTGAAAATGAAGCTTCCATATCTGACTATTTAACAATTTCTGCATGGATTCAGACGTATCCTAAATTGGCCATTGAAAACTCAAGGAATATCAGAGTATTGGCTCATCAGGCGCAAGCAACCTATTTGAAAAAAGTTGGAGGTAAGACATTCAGCAAGTATTTGAAGAGTTGTTTGCCAGTGTGGTTATTAGGAGTATTTGATGCAGATAAAAGTGTGTCTTCCACAGCATACACAGGCTTACTTGAATCATTCCAAAATGATAAATCAAGAGTGGATGAGAAAATTTGGATCATATTTGCAGATGCAATTCTCAACTTAATTGCTACCATTGTGGTAATAGAAGGTCCAGAAACCATGTCTGACAAGAGATACACAAGTGAATCTGAAATAAGTTTAAAGTATGACAGAGCATTAAGCAGTAGTTTAAGCATGTTAATGAAATTGATTTCCCTAATCAATGACGACAAGTTAACTATTGATTCAAAAGAAGATTTAAATAAAATTGAAAATATTTTGAACCTGGAACTATTATGGGATAAGTTAGGTTCTTCTATCAAAGGGGATACAATGAATCTCCCTCTTTTCAAATCACTTTTGATGCTACTTTCAAGAGTTTTTGATATGAACAAGACCAATAAATTTATTGCTCAAATCAAAGATATCAAGGGAATCTACAAAACAATTTCCAAAAGGTTCTTTAAAATAAAACTAGTCAATGATTCCAAATCATCTAGTGGTGCCATTATATATTCAAATGTTATTCTTCAATTTTGGAGTACTATTATTACCTTGACTGATTTTAGCATAAAAGCAAGTGATCAAGGATTTAAAGTAAAGAAAAATTTCTGGAATTTAGGAGGAAGCAAAGCCGTTGGTAGATTCTACGAATACTTAAGAATTGGAAGTTGTAATCTGGACCCTATCTATTACCAACTTATTTGCAAACTCTTTGATGTTTTTCAGGTATTATATGAAAAAGAAGAGGAGGCTGCTGTTGTTGACTTTGTTAGTGAAGATGAATTCGAATATATCACTGGCTTATTTTTAAAGCAGTTTACATCAAACCAACCTAGGTTTAAAGCATCAGCTTTAGATTGCCTTTTCCATGTTGTGCAAATTTTTAAATTACCCGATACTTCAAAATCTGGAACTATTTATGAAACGCTTGTCACGGTTTTAAATAATCTTACTACGATCAGAGCACAAAGCTCTTGTGATGAAATAGTAACCACTATTGCTTCCAGGTTTAAACTGAATTTAGACTATATGAATGATGCCTTGAACAAATTGAATTTAACTATCCAAAACAAAATTGTGACTGGCAAATTAGCTACGGATTTGTCTCTAACAGTTCCTGAAAAGAATTTTATAGAAAAGTATTTTGCTTTATTGAAGAAGTTAAACATGAACGGGCTAATTGAGGATTGTATCAAACATATTATTCAAGAACTTGAGGAGAATTCTGATATTAATTTAAAACTCCTTTTATCGGTCATAAAGGTATACTTGCAAACAGAAGTCCACTTTATTCCTGAAGTTATTGCATTCATTGAAGTATTACCAGCCTATGTCGAAGATGAATTTATTGATATTCCAATTGATTTGCTTCACACTGCCATCACAAAAGGATGTATAACAGAGGCACAACTAGTCGATATTATAAATGACTTTTACTTGAAGCTTACTATGGTATCTCCTTCAAATGTAAAAAACTTTTTGTTGTCATTGAAAGGATTAGTACAAATTAACCCAGAACAGTATGAAGACCTTTACTCGTGCATCTTAGAATTATCACAAAGAAAAGACTTGAGTGAACAACAGGTAGAAACTATTTTAAGTATTAGTTCTGAAGAAGAAGTGTTGAATAATGTGATTTCTCGTGCCACTGTTGATGATAAATCTTCTATTCACTTTGTTGAGCTTGTGAATCGTTACAATCTCCTTCCTTTGTTGCTTAGAGGGCGTGGATCGATGGAGTTTGATAAGATCGTACAATCAGCATGGAAAAGTGTGGATAATCCAGCCTGTAAGGATTTATTGATATCTTTACGTGAGAATCAAGAAACGTATATTACTAGTTTCCATAAGTTTTTATCAAGCTGTACATTGGGAGATAATTTGACAGAAATTGGAAAATTCATTAGTTCTGGACCAATTCCAGCTTCTATGCTCACCAAAGAATTGAAGACAATCACGAATCAAATAGACTTGAATACTGTGGCTATCTCAAATCCACTAGAGCTGGTCATTTACTTATGTCAGAAACCGCATGTTATTGCAATTAGCGAGTTTGGTCCTGTGCTTGGTAAATTTATTGTATCATTGGCCCCGGAATCTATCACTGATGAGATCATTATTCTTGGATTGCTTGTGAAAGAATATATTTCCGATTATGTATTTATTCAAAACTCTAAAGACTTCAGTTTTGAACAAGTATCGGAAATATTGAGTGAGTTGGATACATTCGTCAATGATACCTTGAATGCTATTTCGTTCGCTGACGTTGTAGGAGCATTGAATGGTAACTCCGATTCAATTATTGCTACCTTGTTTTCCATTGCAGAAGAAAATGATATTTACTCGTTTTATGCTGCCAGGGCGGTGAAGAAAATCATCGAGAATTCTCTTGAAAATGAAAGCTTGAGTAATTTTGAGCTGCAAGAGATCAATTACACGAAACTTGTTAAATCTTCATTGAAATTTGTGTCAGTAATTAGTGGAATGTCTCTGTTCTTGACTTCCAAGAAATTGGATCGGATTAGACAGTATGTGTTTTCTGAAATCTTGGGTGTAAGAAAGGAATCAGATATCGTGGAACAAGGTTTGAAATGGTTAACTTACAGCATTCTATTTTACAATATTGAAGATAAAGCTGACTTTTTACCAATAATGAAGTTTACCATGGTTTTGAATCAAATATCCAGCTGGTTTGACTCGTCTATTGCTTATGACCCAGAATTCATAGATATTAGAGTTCAAGTTGCCAGATTCTTGGGATTTGTTTTGCAGAAACAAATTACTATTCCCGATAATTATTGGGATTTGACAAATCAAGTATTAAAAGACAATTTAGGTGTTATTCAGGCTGACCCTGAACGAGCTGACTTGAAATATTATACGTTTAAATTATACAATTTGATAAATAAGATTCTGAAAGATTCGGTTGAAGATGATTACAATGACCTTCTTGAAATTTTCCTTGCTGAAGATAGCATTCAAATAGATAATCAAGCAACTGTATTGAACCAGCAAATCTCACAACGAGCTCTTGAAGAAAGTGACATTCCAACAAAAGTTCTTATAAATGAAAAGATGAAATTGGTTTCTACATTTTCATCTTCGAGACTGATTCTGACTCAAAGGGTTACTGCTTCATATTTAAGGCAAGTACTTTTGAAAGAACAAGAAGATTTTGTGGTAGAATATCAATTACTGAAATCCAAACTAGGTGAAGATGAAGAAGGTGGTATAGAAGCTAAAATATTGGATGAATTCATAAGTATTATTAGAAATATGAAGTATGTTGTTTTGGAATTAGATGATTATGATTTTACGAAATATCTATGGGCTTGGTATTTGATTTTCACGTATTTTGAGGACTCGACATTTAAAATAAGGTCGGATTATATCAATCAATTGTCCAAGCATAATGAACTTCAAGTTTTGTTTGAATTCATTGCCGAACATATGGACTTTAGTGATAAATTCTTCTCTAGTTTGGTATTCAAGCAAGATGATGGTGTTATTGAAAATCGTATTCCTAACTACGATCTAATAGAAACAGCACGCACAGAGGATTTGAAGAATGAAATTAAATATCTCATAGTTCATATTTACTATAAATGTTTAAATTATTGTGGCTCTCAGGTTCAATATTGGTTTAAGCAACTCCGTGATAAGCAACTCAAAGGAAAGATTGAGAAGTCATCTGCCAAATATGTATCTTCAATTTTGATTACGAATATCATGGAACAAGTGTTACAAGAAAAGGACAAGATTCAAGGAAAAGAAGAAAACTTGAGTATTAAAGTTAATCAAGTGACTAATGAAATCAGAACCACTTATGTTATTGATGAGCAAAAGATGGAAATGGTGATTAAAATACCGCACAATTATCCGTTAGCTAATGTCACAGTTGAAGGTCCGTTACGTTTGGGTGTTAAGGAGAATCAATGGAAGGCTTGGCTCTTGGCATCTCAAAGAATTATTTCATTAACCAATGGGTCTATTATTGATTCAATCGAATTGTTCTGTAAGAATGTTAATTTACATTTCTCGGGATTCGAAGATTGTGCAATTTGTTACTCGATTCTTCATCAAGATTTGTCGCTTCCTTCAAAGACTTGTCCAACTTGTTCCAACAAGTTCCATGCTGCTTGTCTCTACAAATGGTTCAAGAGTTCGGGAAGTAGTACGTGTCCTCTTTGTCGTTCAGCTTTTAATTTTAGAGTGGGGAGATCTTAGCATTAGTTATTAAATTAGTTTATTTACTAGAGTAATTACTTGTTGTAGTCGTAGGTGTAGTATGGCGATTATGAGGGACTGATGGCCTTGCAGTATTTGCCCATGGTGCTGCAGTCATCGGGATACCTGCTCGCGATGAGGGAGGATTTATTTTAATGTTGGTATTGTGGGACTGCACTGATTTCTCTTCATTTTGGTTATCTTTTTGATAAACGGGAAGTTCCTTTCCTGTCTTGATATCTGTCCAAGGGTATAAGATGTCTCCAAACCAGAAATGTTGAATCACTGGGAATTTACCCAAAACTTCCACCATGTACATTCTAATGAGTCCCTGTTTTACTTTGGCCCACAGATACACTGTTGTGTGAATATCATATATTATCGGACTATGTTCGTTAAATGGTCCCATTTTAAGTTTAAATATAAATGCAATTGCATTAATGTATAAATTCGACTGCTTATATGAATTTATAACTTGGCTTGTTAGAACTCGCAGTACAACAGGTGCTAATTTGTCAGTGTTGAATTGACAGGCACCAATAATGTACATGAAATGGAAATGATCATCTAGTCCCCATACACCATGTGACCCTGCTGGTTCTAAATTATAATCAAGAATCAAACGACGAACAAGGTCGTAATACTTGGCAAACACAGCTAATAATTCCTCTCCCTTGGGACAGTCAAGGATTTTGTAGTCTAACAATGCTCCAAGAAATGCAATGAAAGATAATTCATGTCCTGTTCCATAATCCAATCTTATTTTTGACCCAAAGGAATTTTGTATGTAATAAACAGCTTCTAATAAGAATCCATCAACATCTAACCGGGTAGGAAATTGTAAGTTTTCCTTTATTAAAGATGTTAGGCATACGTTCACTTTATCATGCCACGTTCTACATGCTAAATTTCCAAATCTTGTAGGTCCCTTCAAAGGAGGTGTCTCGTCTATAAGTCTATTCAACTCGTTAAATATATTGATTAACCCGGAAGTATTGGAACTGAATTCATTTGTTAGAATTGGAGTTGGGGAAGGAGGAGGCATTGATTGAGTATTTTCAGGTATAGCTGTAACTATTGAAGATACTTTAGTAGATTGTTTGCCTGAACGGGTGACAATATCCATATTTAACATGTCCTTGGGGACTTTACAACCTTGAACTGTTTCCATAATAAAATCTAAACTTCTCTGCAATTTCACAAAAGCAATTGAATTTTTAAAATTCTTGAGGTCAGAAGCATCATATATCTTCTTTGTGGGGGTTGACCAGTTCGTCATTTGGATCTACGAATCGGGAAGGGGCTTGATTATATGGTATAAATCTATTAAAAAGAGTATTTAAGCTTAAAACAAGTTTGGTTGCTTTGTTTTAGTGGGCTTAAAAATGATCTGAGAATCGACATGATTTTTCAGCCGCACGCTTAAACTGGAAATCGCGAGAGTTCAAAGGCCAGCTTTGAAATCTCTACTAGTGACACATCATTAGAATCGTTTGCTTCGTTGTCGCCGTCATCATCAGCAATATCGATGATTGGTATAGTTCTATGATTCATGGCACTAAAATCAATGGGTTGACTTGATAATTGGTAATTGGAGTCCAGCGAGGTATGGTTTGGATGTTGTTGAGATGGGGAATTCGTGCGGGATGTTGTTTCTTCTAAAAATGGGTTTTCTTCTGAGGTATTGTAGTTTTGTTGGTTGGGCACTATTAGATCTGTACTATCTGGTTGTTGTTGTTCTTCTTCGTTCTTATTACTCGATGTGTTCTTACCAAAAAAGGAATCAATTTGACGTTGTCCAGATGGCAATTCCTCCCTTTTAGCAGCACTTCTCCGTTTAGGCTTTTTATGTTCAGGAGATACTGATGAAACGTTAGTCTTCGTTTTCTTAGTTAACGACAAGTTAGATTGTAAACTATCTAAGGTTGTTTTCTGAATTGGAAATTTCTTACTTCCTTTCCTCCGTGGTGAAGAACTTCTAGTGTTTTCTTGTTTCTTCAATTCTTCCTTTTGTTGCTTTTCATTTTCGTAAGCCTGGTGAATATCTTCAAGATACATGTAAACTAAAGATTTGAGCACCCACGTCAGAAATTGTAGATTTTTCAAGGGTTTACTAGCTTCTTTGCAGTGTGGTATTCGTTCACATACTGTGGTTGCATCGCAGGTTAGTCTGCATTCATCAAATTCGTCATCACTTCTATCCTTCGTGATTGTAATTGGAACCGACTTGTCAGTTGCGAGTCTAAATATAACATGCTTAACGTTTCCCGTAAATGAGCGAGGAACAGGAAAGTGGGTGACTGCTGGATGGGTTTGAGACACTGTAATAACTTGTTTGATTTTTCCATCCTTAAAACAAAGCACTTGATCAAAAGTTTTATTGCCATTTTCACGAATGATGTTTTCTTCGGATTTTGCTTCAAATTTTTGAAATAGAAAGTTATTAGGTACCTGAATACTTGAACAATCGGCTTCAAGTTCACAGCAGTTGAGACTGTCGGGTTGAAACAAAAACACGTTCGTATTAATAAATGGGAACATATAATGCATGGTTGCATATTCATCAATTACAATATCTTTCTTGAGGTTAAATCGACGTTTGAAAACCTTTCGAGCATGGTCTCTGATGTACAAACTAAGTCTATGCAGAAATTCGCGAAGTCGTCGTTTCCTTGCATCTTCTGCTAATCTCATATCCCAGGAACGAATCAAACTGGTCCGGATACGATCGGTAAAACAATCAACAAATTCATCAGCAAAGTTAGGTACTGGTTTTTCTTCTGGAACTTCTTCTAAATCGTCTCCTTCTACTTTTTGAAGTTCATTTGCAAGCTCTTGCTTAAGTTCGGTGGCATTTTCACTGGTTGAAGGCAATGCTAAAAGTATTGCATATTTAATTCCGATCCTCCCGACACCATTTGAGTAATCACCACCTCGTAGAGAAGCCAAAAATATCAACTTTTCTAAAGTGAATTCTCCTGATTCTTCTCCCTTGTTTATATCGACAGGAGTCACATAATATTGAGTATTATCCATCCCTTTCTTAGGAGATGACTTGGTATCATCGACATGTCGACGATTAAAATTTTTTAAAACTTTTGTTGCCCCAAATACAAATACATCGCTATCATCGGTTATGACATAATCAACTAGGCCAAGTTGTTGCATCCATGCACATTGGGCTTCCCCTTCACCAGGAGCTTGAACAAAGTTGATTTTTTCTACTTTTAATCTTTGTTTCAATAGTTTAATGACATCACTATCTCCTGCTGCATAATGCGAGCAATTGGCTGCTTGGAACACTTCAAGATCATCCTCATACGATTTTCCTAATGAAGCTCTTGAATAGTCCCTTTTGACTGGTTTGTACACCCCATCAAACACAATAATAAAAGAAATATTGAGGGGAACCAAAGCCCAAATCTTGGCCATAAAATTTTCAATCATGATATTATCCTTGTCTTTACCAGGAATACTTTTATGGGTCGATTCAAAAACAAACTTGTATCCATCAATAGCCACTCGGAGGCGCCGGTGATTTGCTTTTAGCCATTCGTTGACAAACAGCTTAAGCAGGACTCGCTTCCCGCACTTCTCCTGTAAATGTGTCCATAAGTTATCCACCCCCATTCATTCACACCAAATATTTTTATCGTTAATTGGTGTGTTTTGGTTTTGCTTTCTCCACCAAAAATTTTCTTGGTAGTTTTTACCTTGTGGTTGGCTGGTTGTAAACTAAAATTTTTTCTAATAAAAGTCTTGGTTACATCAAAAGCAACCAACGTCTTTTATCATCACTATTTCTACCACTACTTTCAAGGTTCCAGTCGTTGCATTGTTAACATCAAAATTAGATAGATGGATTCGCCTGATATGTCCAAGTTGAACGTGGGTCAACTTCTTATCGGTGGTTTCCAAGGTACCACCGTGACACCGCAAGCCTACCACCTCATAGTGGAACACAGAGTATCGACAATGTTTTTATCAAGAAAGAATGCCGTCAATGTTGAACAAATGACAAAGCTTATAAAAGATTTACAATATATTGCTTATAGCCAGGGACATAAATACCCCATTTTGTTTGCCATGGATGAAGAAGGTGGCATGATGAACTCATTATTTGACCCAGATTTCTTAACTCAGTACCCTGGTGCCATGGCTTTGGCTGCCACTGGTGATCCGCAATTGGTGTATGAAGTATCCAAAGCTGTAGCAATTGAGCTCAAGAAGATTGGGTTTTCAATAATATTGGGCCCAGTATTGGATGTTGTTACTAAACTTTCACATCAATTGGTTGGGGTTAGAAGTTTTGGAACTACTGTAGAAGATGTTGTCAAATACGGGATGATGTGTGCTAAGGGTTTGCAAGACGGTGGGTTGTTTACTGTCGGGAAACATTTCCCTGGTATTGGAAACGCCACCGTTGATTCATTGTTAGAACTACCAATGATTGGAGATTCATTAGACCAAGTTAAAAATTTCAATAGTGTCCCCTTTGCCAAATTAATTGAGCAAGGAGTATTAGATGGTGTCAGTGCAGCTGGATGTGCTGTGCCTAACATTAGTCCCGATGAAACCCATGCTTGTTTATCGCCCATGATCATAAATCAGCTTTTAAGAAACGAGTTAAAGTTCGATGGGTTTGTTGTCAGTGAATGTTTAGAAATGGAAACATTGTATCATTCAATAGGTTTAGGACAAGGTGTGGTTTTAGCTATATCTGCTGGGTGTGATCTTGTTATGGTTTGTCATGATCTCGCTTTACAGAATGAAGCAGTGGAATCCATGAGAAAAGCAGTCCATAATGGTGACTTGGATGAAGAAATTATCTTGGCTAGTATTGCTAGAATTGAAAAATTGCAAAAGAAATCACCAACTTGGTCCGATTTATTCCCACGAGGAGAAGCATCGGCGAAAGAAGATAAAATTTCATTATTCAAATATGAATATCCAGAATTATGGCAACATCATCAAAAGTTATCATCGATGGCTTATCAAAAGTCAATTACGTTGGTTCGTGATTTTAATGGAACTTTACCAATTTCAAAATTCTTAGCTCCTTTAAATGAAAATGAATCTGGAGAGCAACAAGTGGATTCGATTCTATTATTAACCCCCTTGTTAAATCCAATATACCAAGTTAATCCGGAGCATGATCACGACAAGGAAAAAGACGATGATAGTTCTACAAGATCTCCTTCACCTGGTAACAAACATGGACAACCTCGTTTATTTACAGGAGAAGAAGTTTTCCAAAAATTTGGTGATTTATTGGCTAACCATCCTATCAACAAGTCCAAATCTTACAATGTCCTTCATACTACATATACCGCCAATGGGTTAACACCGTTACATGAATCCTTGATTGAATCTTCCAAGATTGTTATTGTCTTGACTAGTGAAGCCAGCAGAAATATGTACCAAATAGGTATCGTGAAGTATGTTTCGATTTTGTGTGGAGCCAATCCAGCATCGTTCAGCAAAGGAGGACAAGCGACTTATTCGCAGTTAACAAAACCATTGATCATAGTAGCAACTTCGTCACCCTATGATTTCTTCTACAGCAGAAGTATTGGTAGTGTTTATATGTGTTGTTATGACTATACTAATAACGCATTGGAAAAATTGGTTGGGGCAATAATGGGAGATTTTGACCCAGAAGGATGTATACCTGGTGAAAAGAAGTTTTTGATTAGGAAACGAAGGTTAACTGATGAATTGAATAGTCCACCTTCGTCAATCAAGGCACCTCCTGGAAAAGTTACTTTGCCTAAGAGAAGGTGGTTGGTGGATGAATTAGATTTGAAACGAGATTGGACCAGTTTGGTGAAGTTATGGAAAACCAATACTGGGGAGGTTTCCGGATATAATGAGAATAAGAACAAGATTGATTATCAAGCTGAACGATTCTACAAGCGGTTGTATGGATTATTAGCAACCACTGCTAAACAACAGAAGCATTTTGTGGTTCGTAATTCATCATTGAATATCTTGTATGGTGTAGTCTTAACATGGGCTGATGAAACACCTGTGAGTAACGATTTGACTGGTGATGGACATGAATTACCTAAAACAGGTCATATATTGTTTATTTTGGTTGATAAATCAAAGAGGTTGCAAAGTGTAGGTAAAAACTTACATGCAAGAGCCATCAGATACTTGATTAAGGAACAAGGATGTACCAGTATCAAATTGGGAGGTTCATTTCCCCTTATTATGGCACATGATAATTCCAACCTTAATAATAGCAGAGTTCGAGCATTTATGAATGGAGTTGGTTGGAATTTGTCCCTGGAAGGGCAAAGATCGCGCAAGAAGAAGATTATGATTATACGTAATTTAGAAAATTGGGTTGTTCCGAAAAAGATATTCCATGAATTGATGATTGTTGGTGTAAGATTTGATATTTGTAATGATTCCGAGAAATTGATGACCTTGATTGAATCTTCCATTAACGATAATCTTGATGACGAAGATGCATGTTTAAACAAGAGTAATTTATATCTTGAAGCTATTAAACATATAAGAAACCAGTCACCATTAGGAGTCAAGATTATTATTGCCCTCGAACCAACACATCAAAAGGTTATTGGTAGTATTATATTTTTCACCAATAAGTCGCAATTTTCCAAGTTTTATCCATTCATTGATGAATGTGTTGACACATCGAATGAAAAAGATATCCCGTTGACTGGTGGTATTATTGGTCCTGTGATTGACCCGCTGTATTCCAACCTTGCTGATATTTTCAAGTATGGTTTAATTTGTAGTGCAATTACGTTTTTGAAATCTTCAATGAATGAGGATTCACAGATCGATCAATGTGTTATGGTGGATGTTCTCGATGATAAGACTATTTCTGGGGTTAAAGAGATTGGATTTGACGAGTGGAAATCTTATTATGATTATTATGATAAACGTACCAACCCGGAGAAGGTATTTTTAACATGAAATGTATTCTGTATGTAATAATTTGTACTGATTAATATTATAAGATCTTTAACATGTAAGTCAAGGTCTATTTATAGAGATCTTTTTGATAAGATTAACTTTTCAAGAGTGTATGAGTTTTAAGGTTAAGTAAAATCTGCAAGAAATTGCAAAAATCTTACCAAAATTGTACTTTTAAAAACAAATATGAAACACAATTAAATCAAATGTTGCAGCTTTGAAACAGAGGGGTATATCTAAATACGATCTGTACCCATTTCAGATAATACCTGATATCTGGTAAAAATTTCTTTTGGTCCTCTTGCCCCCCCCACCAAGTTTATGTGTAGTTGTACTGGCATTCGGATGCTTAAGCCGACTCGAAATCACAAACATTTTAACGATTTCCGTTGAAATCCGAACGAGATTGTCAACAGTCGAATATAATATTTACTAACATTGCTCTAGGCTGTATCTAGCAAGCGAGAACGGAAAATCTAGGAATGCCCGGGTTGGCAATCCAGCAAACCTCATGGTATTGTTTCCTATGTCCTGATTTTGACGTATTTTTGCGCGATGGATCCGAAATAAAGGAGGGGAGGTATGAATCCTGCACCCTCCTCCCCACCTTGTTTCTTGAAAAAAATACCACACAATTTCTTTGTATTGTTTATGTGTGTGTATATGTTTTTATGTGGGATTGATATAGTCGCGGAACGTACCTCCGAGCATGTTTGACATTTCAAGCTTTTTCCGGCTGCAGGCAAGAAAAAAAAAGAAAGAAAAAAGCAACACACGGAATTATAGCCGCATTACGGTAGTGCATCTTGCTGCTGTGGAGCGTGGGGTGAACAAAGGGGGGAGAGGAGCGAAAAAAAAAGTCATCCAATTTATAAGTTTAGTGGTTCCAAAAAAGTTTAATTATAACCTGGTTTTGATGCACTGTCTTGAAACTAATTTAGGGGGTATATTCCTCAAGAGGCCGTGTAATCGAGTGGAGTTTCATAGAACACACTTGAGAATCCTTGATGTTATCTGGTGAGTTAAGTCCAAACTCCTGCAGACAAAATAGGTTTGTGTGTGTGGAATTATCACCCGAATAAATTGAAACCGTGCGGCAAACCGAGAGAGTGGGAAAATAAAAAAAAAGTTGGCGCATTCCCTCTCCTCAAACACCAAGAAATTCAGTAGAGAATCCAACTCACTTACTAGAATGAAACCCTTACAAATAGTAATTACAAAATATCAATACCACCAACCGGTCAACAGAGTTATGAAATTTCTGAAAAATTTTGTGACGCAATTTTCTGTAGGGCGAGCAAAAGATATAAGGAATCGTAACTCAAAACGGACGAAGATTTCTCCTCTAGGCGAAACTGTATAGTTTTTTTTCTTTTACTCCTTTTCTTGTCTTTATCAGCTGTTTTATTATTTTTAAAATCTCCCTACTATGTATGCCTCGATCCATGGCTGTGTAAGCCAGGATAATCTCGTCACTATCATCACCTCACCCCAGTATCCGAGATTTTTGCAAATCCGCATGTAAACAGTTCCTTTCTTCCGGGAATCTGGAGAATCCAATTTATCCCGGGGTAATTATTTTGTACGCAGCAACGTTCTATTGCTGGTAAAAAAAAGTGTGTGCCAGTAAAAAATAAATAAAAAGTGGAAAATCCGAAAGTTTCCGGAGGCTCCATTGGACGAACAATCAAACGTTCCTAATTTCTCCTTTCCCCAGAATTCGGACCAAAAAAAAAAATATTTTTCAATCTTATGTAAGAATTATTATTATTTTCTTCTATCTTGTGAGAACTTACATGACTTTTTTTTTTTTAAGCTTTAATATGCAAAATAAAAAAAAAAAAAATTAAATTCCTTTCGCCCTGCCCGGGGGTAATAGGTTAGGGCTACTGGCAATTATGAGTTGTAACATCTTTTATGTCCAATTGAAATTTATTCAATATCATCACCCCTTTTTCAAAAGTATAAATAATTGGAAAAATCCCTTTCGATTAAATCTTGAAAAATTCCTCTTTTACTCTTCAGTTTATCAATCAAGAAAACTGATCCATATAACTACCAGTTTATCAAACACATCCAATATGGCTCCTCCTCCTGCTGCTGTTGAATCCGCCTTAGACTTCGGTAACAAGGCCAACATTAAGTCCAACCAAGACCCATTAGTCCACCAATTGTCTCTTAACCCAGATGTTATTATCAGACACAATGCTGCTCCACCAACCCTTTACGAAGACGGTTTGACTGAAAAAGGTACCACCATTAGTTCTACTGGTGCTCTTATGGCCTTCTCTGGTAAGAAGACTGGTAGATCTCCAAAGGATAAACGTATTGTTGAAGAAAGTACCTCCGCTCACAACATTTGGTGGGGTCCAGTTAACAAGCAAGTTAACGAATTAACTTGGAAGATTTCTAGATCTAGAGCTTTAGATTACTTGAGAACTAGAGAAAAGTTGTTTGTAGTTGATGCATTTGCCGGTTGGGATCCAAGATACAGAATTAAAGTCAGAATTATCTGTGCTAGAGCTTACCATGCTTTATTCATGACCAATATGTTGATTAAACCAACTCCAGAAGAATTAGAAAACTTTGGTGAACCAGATTTTACCGTCTACAATGCTGGCCAATTCCCAGCTAATGTTCACACCAAGGGTATGACTTCTTCTACCTCTGTTGAAATTAACTTCAAGGACATGGAAATGGTTATCTTGGGTACTGAATATGCCGGTGAAATGAAGAAGGGTATCTTTACTGTTATGTTCTACTTGATGCCAATCAAGCACCAAGTTTTGACTTTACACTCTTCATGTAACCAAGGTCAAGATGATGATATCTCCTTATTTTTTGGTCTTTCTGGTACTGGTAAGACCACCCTTTCTGCTGATCCAAAGAGAAAGTTGATTGGTGATGATGAACATTGTTGGTCTGACCAAGGTGTTTTCAACATTGAAGGTGGTTGTTATGCCAAGTGTATTGACTTATCTGCTGAAAAGGAACCAGAAATTTTCAATGCTGTCAAGTTTGGTGCTATCTTGGAAAATGTTGCTTATGACCCAGAAACCAAGGTTGTTGACTACAGTGATTCTACCATTACTGAAAACACCAGATGTTCATACCCAGTTGAATTCATCCCATCTGCTAAGATTCCATGTTTGGCCGATGTCCACCCAAGTAACATTATCTTGTTGACTTGTGACGCTTCCGGTGTCTTACCTCCAGTTTCTAAATTAACTAACGAACAAGTTATGTACCACTTTATTTCCGGTTACACTTCCAAGATTCCAGGTACTGAAGAAGGTGTCACTGAACCAATTGCCGTTTTCTCTGCTTGTTTCGGTCAACCATTCTTGGTCTTGCACCCAATGAAGTATGCTCAACAATTGGCTGACAAGATTTCTCAACACAAGGCTAGAGCTTGGTTATTGAACACTGGTTGGGTTGGTGCTTCTGCTTCCACTGGTGGTAAGAGATGTCCATTGAAATACACTAGAGCTATTTTGGATGCTATACATTCTGGTGAATTAGCCAAGGCTGAATACGAAACCTTCCCAGTCTTCAACTTGAACATTCCAAAAGCTATTGAAGGTGTTCCATCCGAAATCCTTAATCCAGCTAGATCTTGGACTAAGGGTACTGATTCATTCAATGCTGAACTCTCCAAACTTGCTGGTAAGTTTGTTGAAAACTTCAAGACCTATGCTGATGAAGCTACTCCAGAAGTTAAGGCTGCTGCTCCAACTGTTTAAAGAAAATCAATATTTATTTATTTATAGTTTGTGTTAATTTATTCGTACATATACATTTATTTGATTGATATTTACTTGTAGAGTTTTACGGTTGTAGATTGATTGGTTGCTTAGACCAAAAAAAAAAATGCTTCTATATGTTGACTAAACATAAATTTTCGAAATGGAATACAAAAACGGCAATAACTTCAATCGGAAAAACTGGAACATAAATTACAATATGTTTCAGAAACTGATTTGTCAGACGAAATTATAAATCTTGAACTGCCAAGATGGGACCCCATTAGAGATATCTATTTTGAAACACGAGTTCAATCAGCCAGCGGAAACCATAATTTTGCATCCGTCCCGCTGTTCTAGCAACCGTCGGTTAAAAAAGCGAATGAGGGAATTGTAATTATAAGCAGATTATTAATCAAAAAAGTCCGCTAATTTGGACAATCCCCGCAAAACAATGGCAAAGATTAATTTTTGTGTCAGGAAGATTTCTCCAGACCAATACCCCCCCCCCCCTTTAGAACATAAAAATTTGAGAGCCAAATTCAGAGTATTGCTATCTCAATACTATTTGAGCTTCCAGATACAGGTAACTATTGACGAACAACATTATGAATTCTACATATTTGTATAGCAAAGGAGAAAATAAAAGCGCTGAACGTCCGTAATAGATCCTGCATACAATTTAGCTTTCTCCGTAACATGCATAAAACACAATTCTCGAACAATTTACAGGTATTATTTCAATTGTTGGGTCTAACGACGGAGCAAACAAAAATGTCGGAACTTTATCTGAACCGCTCTTGCCAAGAAGGTCTGACTGCGGAGTTAAGCCTAAAGTTATCTGTCAAGAATAGAAATGATCTTTTTTGTTTTTGCCAATATATTTGCTAATATCTGGATCTGATCTAAAATTAGAATAGGCTTTAAGGATAGGAGTGCACTCAGAATAATCTGAGCCAGCACTACTATTTTATATTTTCGATGTAGCATCACGCTTGATCCATCTTCGTATGTACTCTATCACCCTGATCTATTTCGGCAGACGGAGATATTTATTTTGAAATACGACAACAGGGTTTATTTTCTTTAAGTCCGCAACATGCATGAAAAATAAAAAACTTTTCTTTGGTTCTCCGCATTCCAACTTCCATATCTTTGTGCGCATGTGGTGCCTAACTACAATCTCAACAATCAACCGCATTCAAATCCTGTGATAATTGTTTAGAGATATAAATATCCTTTGATGACCCCAGTTTCAGACTGTTGATGATCTATTAGTACATAGACTTAAACTTTTTATCATGGACCCTCTTGATTACCTTACGAAATGGTATGTGGTTACAACGGTTGGGGTTATTCTCTACTCCGTTTACCAATATATCCATACTAAACAATTAATGAAAAGATTGGGTGCTAAACCTTTTACTAATGATGAAGGAGATGGTTGGTTTGGATTCTATGTTTGGAAACAATTACTTGATAAGAAAGCTGAAGGAACACTTGTTGACTTTGGTCATGAACGTTATGAGAAAATTACCAATCCAAATTGTGAAACTTTTCAATTTAGAATATTTGGTAAGCCTTTAATCAGTACCAAGGACCCTGAAAATATCAAGGCTATCTTGGCTACTCAGTTTAATGATTTTTCATTAGGTAGAAGACATGAAATTTTCCAACCATTGTTGGGTGATGGAATTTTCACTTTGGATGGTGAAGGCTGGAAACATTCTCGAGCAATGTTAAGACCACAATTTGTTAGAGAACAAGTTGGTCATGTTAAGTTACTTGAACCTCATCTTCAAGTGTTTTTCAAACATATTCGTAAAAACAAAGGTAAAGTGTTTGATTTACAAGAATTGTTTTTCAGATTGACTATTGATTCAGCAACTGAATTTTTGTTTGGAGAATCAGTTCAATCTTTGAGAGATGAATCAATTGGTATGCAACTAGAAGCTACTCAAATTGATGGGAAACAAGAATTTGCTACTGCTTTTAATTTCAGTCAAAACTTTTTAGCTTCAAGATCAGTTTTGCAAGAATTGTATTGGCTTTTGAATACCAAGAAGTTCAGAGATTGTAATGCCAAGGTTCACAAGTTTGCCAGCTATTATGTTGAAAAAGCATTAAACTTGACTGAAAAAGAATTACAAGAGGAAAAGGGATACGTGTTCCTTTATGAGTTAGCTAAACAAACCAAAGACCCTGTGATTTTACGTGATCAATTATTGAATATCTTGGTTGCTGGTAGAGACACAACTGCTGGATTGTTGTCATTTATGTTTTTCGAATTGGCTAGAAACCCTGATGTATTTGAAAAATTAAAGGAAGAAATTTACACCAAATTTGGTTCTGGAGATGACGTTCAATTCAACGAAATTACCTTTGAAACATTAAAGCAATGTGAATATATGAAGGCAGTCATTAACGAGTGTTTGAGATTATACCCTTCTGTGCCTCAGAATTTTAGAATTGCAACCAGAGACACAACATTACCTCATGGTGGAGGTCCCGATGGAATGTCTCCGGTTTTAGTTAGAAAGGGACAAAATATCGTATATATAATCTCGTCCACCCATAAAACTGAAAAGTACTATGGTAAAGACGCTGCTGATTTTAATCCTCAAAGATGGTTTGAACCTGAAACCAAGAAGTTGGGTTGGGCATTTTTGCCATTTAATGGTGGTCCTAGAATTTGTTTAGGTCAACAATTTGCCTTGACTGAAGCTTCTTATGTTACTACAAGATTAATTCAAGAATTTCCAAATTTGACTTTGGGTGATCCAGATACCAGATATCCACCATTAAAGATGTCACATTTGACAATGTCGCTTTTTGAAGGTTGCAATGTTAAGATGTGGTAATTATTGCCACATTTGCATTTCCTTAACGAGGGTTTATAATGTAAGTTTGATTTGTCTGTTTATAATTTTTTAGTTTGATAATAATTCATATATACTGTTTTAGTTTGTGTTATACTTGGAATCTAACTGCTTTGTTTATGTAGAACCCGCTCAATTCATCATTGAGTTTTGTTGTGGTTGTCTCTGTACCATTGCTCAAGGGAAAACATCCAAACACCAAGACATCCACCAAATGTAAACAAAATTTTTTTCTTTCCCAGCTGCTGCTATTTCTTACAACCAAAGTGAAACCACCACTTAAACTTTCATATCACTCATTTCGATAGGTTTACACAGTTACTGAATTGCTATACTCCCACCCCTAGACCTTTCGAAGATGAATGAATCTATGAATTGGTCTTGCGACGTATTTGCAAATGTTTACAACATCATCAAATTTCAGCTGCCAACGGCCGGTGAAGGTGGTGACCTTTCTCAGCTTGATTTTTCACCGATAATCAATGACTTACTTCATATATTGGTCACCCCAACTCCCTTGGAAGAATCACGGACTCAATTAATAAACGAAACTAAACCGGTGACTTTTTCCAATGGATCTCAAGTTAAATTGAATCAACCGTTTATAGAAATTAGTGCAGTTTTAGCAAAGGAATTAGATTTGAATGAAATAGCGTCAGCTGAGTTGTTATATTATGCAGGTGATGTTAGTTATAAAAAGGGAACCTCTTTAGGTGATGCTGCTAGATTTTCATATTATTCTAGACTAGAGTACATTTTGAATATCTTGGGATATTTAACCATTCAGAAGCAATTGCATTTGGTGATTACAAAGGAGTCTGATTTCCAGATCTTGTTTGATAACTTGATTAAAAGTTTTGAAAAGATTTACAGATTAATCAACAATCTTCATAATATGATTGATAAGCAGAAGGTGACGAGTGATATCAATAGTCTTGCTTTCATAAATTCTATCAATTTTGCTAGAACTCAATTATTTAATAATCATGAATTATTAGGCAAAGTGTTGTACGGATTGGTTGATCAATATTTTGATAAATTCGGTAACTTAAACAACTACAAGAAAATGTTACAGTTGATACTGGATCATCACGAAGATGGTGATATTTTACAAATACACTTTTTACCTGGTGTTTTACAATTCATAGCCAAGCTATTGGAAGGCAATGATGCCTTAGTAGGTGAATTCCATACTCACATTACTACCAAAATATCTGACGATTATCGATTAGTATCGATACCTACCTGTGGTGGTGATAAAGACAATGACGATATAATTGATTTGTCAAAGTCAAAGATAAGTGGATTTGAAATTGTAACCAATTTTTTCTTCTTATCACATTTCATTACTTGGTGTAAAGAAGAAGGAACTAGAACCGCCAAGTACGATTTTAAGGAACATATTTTAAAGTATATGGAATATTTGATAAGTTATGGAGTAATGGAAAGAATATTGTGTTATTGTGCTGAAACAAGCAATGCGAAAACACAACAAGCATTTGAATATAGTAATATTTATGACTTCAGATCCTTATTGCAAAGAAACTTTCCCAAATTAACACCTTCTAAATTTCAATACCCAGGAACCCAAGAATTGTTGTATGCTTCAAATATGAAACCAGGTTTTGAGAATATCGGAAAATTACTCGATGTTTCATATTTGACTTTAAATGAAGATTTGAATGAAAGTTTAATAGCACCATTCTTCCAAAGATTCTTTAGTGTATTCATAGTCAATGCTGCTATTGTTTTGACTCAATTGAGAGATCTAGAGGAGGATTTTGTATTATCATCTATAAACAGACAGCAAGACGAAGATAGTGATGAGTACGAAACTAAAACTGCCACCACAGTATCAAGCAGAAAGACAGACGATAGTTACAGTGATTTTGATTCAAATTCAAGGACCAGATCTGCCGAGAAAGTAGGTCTAGACTTGGACGAAGTTGCTCAAAGGGCAGATTTAGAAAGATTTTACTTGGCATTTGCATACACGTTTAATAATAGACCTGAATTGTGTAACTTATTTTGGTCCGAAGAACAACAGGTTAGTAATGATATTGTTGGGTTTATTTCTTGGGGGTTATCAAACAATACATCACCTTTAATTACAGCTACCTTTTGTATCTTGTTATCTTCTTTAGCATCTGGTGGCAACGAGACTGCAGCTAGAATCTGGGAAATTCTTGTCAACAATAATAATGCCACCATGAAAAAGAATGACTACTCTAAAATATCAGTCGATTCCTTGGTTGATTCCTTGAATTATTATATTGATTCCTTAAATGAACAATTTGAGTTGGATTTGAATGATCAATTAAAACTATACCAAAAGAAACAAGAATTTTTATTTTCGAATAATTATTCAGCTCAAAAGGAAGCAGAAGATGCTAACGCAAACAGAATTACTATTGAATTAGCCGAGGATTCAATTGTTTTCATTTCAGGATTTATGCAATTGGTTTCAGGTATTGTTAAGAATCTATCAATTCAAAATGAAAGAGGAAGAGAAATCAAGAACATTGCATATACCAGATTTCAACCTATAATTAAAGGGTTCTTGAAATTTGACAACTTGATTAAAGGAGGAAAAATATTATCTGTTGATGTTAATGCAGGTACTTCGAACAACAATCCTAAATTTATTGATTTACCAACTATTTTAGTCAGTGATGATTCTATGGTTATATTGATCAATTTAATTTTAACTTTGTTGGGTGACTTCGTTGATCATTCAAAGGATGACGATGGTCAAGGTAATACGATTGGTTATGAAATTTGGAGATTAGTCGATAGGTGGTTATATTTTGGTTTACATGACTTACCAGAAACAACAACTGCAACAACCAGTACCTCTTCAGCTGATGGGTTTTCTAGAACATCATTGTCAGCTACCAGAAAAAGATATACAAGTAAGAGAAATATGAGAATTAATCAAGCATTTTCTGTAAACTTGACCCATTTCAGCGAAATTGCAAATTTCACAACCTTGATTAGGAAATTATTAACCCCATTCAATACCAATAATCAAGCTTTCCTGAAATATTCCCTTTTATTTCCTTGCGATTTGGGTTTGGGTTATAGAGTCAATAATCAAATTGGGATCTGGCCATACATTGAATTTTTGATGTTGGAGGTGTTTGGAAATTCACATAATATCTCTAATAAGAAAGATCGTCATCTTTTACAACTGGAAGTGATTGAAATCTTGATTAATTCGCTTGAAGAGATTGATTGGAAGTTTTTGAGTGAAACCGCCCCACAAGTAATCAGAAAATTGGATAATATTGATAATATTTTTGATTCACTTATTCCAGGAATTCAAATTGATTTTGCCATGTTTGCCAAGTTACACCAATCATTAGCTGTTCTTCATTATTTGTTTGACAACAAGTTTTTCAACACATTGTTTAAAGTTATTGATATTGGTGTTGATGAAGTTAATTCATCTGAATCTTCATCAGAATTAGTTGCACAAGTTTTGAAGGTGCTTGATAAATTATTGGATGTTCAACCCACATATCTTAGAAGATTGTTACCGTTATTGAAGACTAAGGATGGTATCACGCAACCACAGAAACAAGCTCCAGCACAACCATTAGGTGTCAACACAAGCATGAGTCTTATTTTGAGCACTCCAAGAACTATATTTGATAATGTTTATTACCCAAGAAATATTGGTTCTCACGGAGTTGATGATTTTTACGAAATTTTATTATTCCATTTGGCCACAGTTGTCCATTTCGCTTTATATGTTGGATGTAACAATGATGAAATTTCAAACCTGGCAATTTCCATCTTACAGCAAATTGACAATTCCAAATATTTCCATTCAAGAAAGATTGCTAATTCTGTAGATCCTTTGTTGGAAAATAACAGATTATTAACCACTTTCCAAAGTATTGATGAATCAATTAAGATCAAGTATGCATTTATTAACAAGTTCGAGTCCCTTGAAGAATCCTCGTTCAAAATGAAGTACAGAATAATTGAATTTTTGTTGAATAACTTGAATCATCAACCAAATGGCAAAGTTGCAACGGTGGCTCATTTCTTATTAGGTTTCGATTTCAGAGGTCACAATTTGTCACTTGGAAATCAAAATAATACTCTTTTGAAAACATTGTTGCGTACTCTCAGTGTCAGTCTTGATTTACTCTCAGAAATTGATTACAATAATGGAAATAAATATATCATAGATATTGGCCCTGCTAAATTGTCATCTTTGATCTTGGAAGTTTTGATTAAATTAGTAAGGGATCCAATAAGTTCAGTTGTTACCTTGAATCAATTGCGTGAATATGACGATTTGTTTGAAAAGTTGATTAATTATCAACCTAAATTAGACTTGAGTACTATTTGGTGTGGGGTTGAATTCAATGGAGATTTACAAGTGGATGGTGTTAATGCATTTATTGAATCATCATTAAGTGTCGAGACATTCTTTGCTTTTATAAACCAAAGAAACTTGATCTTGCAATACTTATCATTGGAATTCCATCACATTTCATCAATTACAAAAAAGGAATATTATATCAACCTATTAATTAACAACAAGGAATTTTTGAATCATGCTCCTAAGATACTTAGCTTCTTGGATGTTTTGAATTATTCATTCAAGAATTTTGAAATGCAAAAGTATGAACTGTTAGATAAGAAATTCAACATGTTGCTGATTTTGCAACAAGCTAAACATAAGTCGGACAACGAACAGGAAGAATATTTGGATTTATCGATTTTGAACAAGATCATTAAAATTTTATGCCAAGGTTCCAATGCAATTACCAATGATGCTAAGAGAGCATTTTCTCAAGAGGTTATGGTCGAAGGGAATAGGATTAACGAATTTGTTATCAAATATATTGTCTCTAATGATTTGAAAGAAGTTCAATTGAAATGTTTACATTCATGGTGTCAATTGATTGAGATTTTGATTACTGACAATGGATTACAATCAACCGATTTCTTATTACAAGTGTTGCAGATTGTTATCCCCAAAACCAATGACTATTTGGAGACTGACATTTCATTTTCAGCCGAGATGATTTCATTATGTGTATTATTATTTGATTTATATGAGAAACAAATTCTCAATCAAAGTAAAGGAGAAGAAGATTTCACTCTTGGAATGGGAAGGTTAATTCCATTATTTCAAACTTGCCTCACTGGGATTTTGAATTCTAATTCTACTCCAAATCTTCGTTCGGATTTGTATGTACTATGCAACAAGTTTTTGATGAAGATATTTGATAAGGATTCCCTGTTTGTTTTGCCAATGATTCGTATTATTAAGTCACTGGACAAGAAATTTTTCGAGATTATATGTAATGATGCTATTTATTCCGAAGGTTCTTCAAGAATAACATCGACATTATTACTTGAATCATTGATACATTTGGGTTCACTGGCGGGTAAGGCAAATTTCATATTGGATTCCTTAGTGAAGAATAACTCGTTGTTGTTATTGGTCAGATCGATCAAGAGAACCGATCAAATGATTAAATTGTGTATTAAACCAGGAGGAGGAGTAACTTTGGATAATTTAATTTTTGAATTGACTGCATTCAAGTCTACGTTATATTTGTTGATACGTGTTTCACAATCTAAAAGTGGAGCTTTGCAATTGATTCAAAGTGAATTGTTTTCTGTTTTGAGACAATCCAGATTCTTACTGATTGATCCAGATTTAGGACTCAATTTGAATATCAAAGAAGGTCATGATTTTAAGAGTATTACAGTTAATGTATTGTTAGATACACCATCTACATTGAATGATTTGGTTGATTTGAGCAAAATTCGCAAGGAGAATACCATATCGTACTTTGAATTTTTGATTCCTATATTCCAACTCATAACTACAGTTTTATTGGCTATGGGTCCAACCTATAAACCAGGAATCATGGAAACCAAGGGATTAATGGAAAGCTTTAATAGATTAATTGTTGGAGTAATGAAGAGGGACGTTTTGTTAGAATCTAGAAAGGATAATGTTGCTGGTGCTGTTGCTGGCGCTACCAATGTTACTGGTATCTATAAAGAAGATAGTACACAAGTTCAAGACTTGCAGAAATTGGTTAAATTGTTTACGTTAATTGATTCTTTGGTTAATTCTAGTGTCAAAGAATAGTTTTTTTTATAGAGTATACTACAATAGAAATATGTAATTATAGTCTTTGTGAGTAGGCTCATAGGTTGGTGATATTCGCTAGAGTGCACGACCTTTTTTAATTTTTTTTTTTTTTTTTTGCTTATTGAGTTGTACATGGACTGGATGTGCGATTAAAGTGTCAGTATATTTCAAGTTACCAATCGAATAGAAATACCACATCAACAATGTCAGAATTTGAAAAGACAGATCCATCAAAGTTTTTGAGTGATATAATTGGATCATCTGTGATTGTGAAGTTGCAGAACGGTATCAACTATACCGGAAATTTACAAACTATAGATGGATACATGAATGTTGTATTGGACAATGCCAAGGAATGCAGTAACGGTAAAGTAGTGAGGGATTATGGTGATGTGTTTATCAGAGGTAACAATGGTATGTATATAAACAAGAGTGTTGTGAAGCGAATTTATACTAACGGCAACTTTAGTGTTGTATATTAGTGAAGCATAAGTTAGGTTGTTGTTATTAGCATAAATGTATATTAGAATTTAAGACATTACTATGTTTTATGTTAAATATTTACCATATTGATGTAGCTATAGTTGGTTGTTATAACCAGTTGGAGGTTCGAACACTGCTATTTTTTCTTGAATTCTCGTAGTATCATAGTCAGAATAGGCTGCAATGTACAGCAAATCGACAGTAATTTCTATTTGATCCCCACGGAACAAGGTCATCTATATAATCCTAAAATGGGAGTACCGTTCTACTTTGAGCAAATTGAAGTATCCAGTTACTATCAGAGGACTCAGAACCTTGAACCCTTGAGACTTGGGTTATTGGTTAAAGTTAGTCTAGTGCAACTAAGTCTTTCTCAGAATCACCAGGTTCTATTATACACCTGATTGAGTAACCCATGCGTCATTCTGTCATACAGTTGCAAATATGGCTTCTAGGGGACTATATGGGAAAACAGTCCACATGTGATATTGTACACGTGACACAACCATGTAACATTTTTTAGAAAGTTATTTTGAGCGAATCAAATTCCAGCGTTGATATAAAAATAGTCGTGCACTTTTGCGAATTATGGCCTTTTCCGAAAAATCAAAAGTAACTGAAGAAAAATTGTTCATAATGTTTTGAGGTAGTTTTCGGTTTAAGCATTACTTGTATCCAACAATCATGTCATTCGTAATCAGAAGACAATTGTCTACTTTAATTCCACCAAAGATCGCTTCTGCTAGAGTATGTCATCCAATTTGAAACATGGAGTGAACGGACTGTGCATATATCGGACAAGAGTATTTTCAATTGTGGGTTTAAATGTTAAAGAATTGAGAATAAGTCATATCATCGTGATGTTCATGTTGAGTGTGTATCCCACATAATTAACGAAGTGGACCAAACAATCTGAAAATAAGAATAAAACAGAGGGAAACAAGAGAATAGTAATATTTCCAAAATTTTGTATATGCGAAAATGCATTGAATTTTAACTACAGAACGTATAAAATCTATCCTAATGGTTTCCAGATGCATAAGAATTGAATAATCTGTAATGTCCAATGATAGCTGCAGCAAATTATAACACAAGATCTGTAATACTAACATATATTCTAGTCCCTTGGATCCAACCCACATGCCAAGAGAATGGCTGATGTTGTTTCTTTTTACCAAAAGTTACCAAAGGGTGCTGCTCCAGCTCCAAAGCCAACTGCCAACCCATTCACCAAGTACTACCGTGCTTACTTTGAAGGTGACAATGCCTCTGGTAAGCCATTATTGCACTTGATTGCTTTAGTTGTTGTTGTTGGTTACACCTGGGAATACCAATCCCACTTGAAGCATCACCATTAATCGTGTTGATGGATGTGTAGATATCTAAAAGTGGCATTGAAATAGCTTATATATTGTTCATACAGTTAAAAATATACATTTTGAGTTATTAGACATATAATTATCAGATTTGATATAGGGTGCTACTGTTGAAAATCGGTCAGACAATGTCCAGCTAGTGCAGTTGTCACAAGTAAACTTTCTACTTTGACAGTGCATATAGTTGACGAGGTTATAATATTCACAGGACAGATTGTCAAGGAAACTTGAGATATTTTTTTGTTGGTTGTAGATTTTATGGTACGATGTATCTATGTATGCAACAGGGCACGCGTAAATTTCAATCAAAGCTTGTACATTCCTCGTTGATGGAAATGCCAACGCAGCAAAATGTTCGTTCAGTATTAATCCGGCCGGAGTTGTTGGTATGCGGGGAGCAGAACAAGCACAGAGAAATTAGAATTCTAGACGACAAGTGCAAGTTTAAGCTCTTGGAAATTTCTGTATATACACACACACATAATATGTAGATGAACATTGCACGATCAGCATTTACTATTTGAATATTCACAAATTGAGTAATAATCAAATATGAAATATATTGCTAAACACTCGTAGAGAAACTCATACAACCTACAATGATATGGGCAATTCTTCAACGTAGTGCAATTGATATCATTTTTGACTCTCACAGTAGTAACAAAAAATTGGCTATCATTGAAAGTAGCGCGACTTCCTCTCTGAGCAAAGCACATTAGTCCAAAGAGTTATACTTGAAATGAAACTGGTTTAAATACTCTTTGTATGATTTATATGCTACATCTATCACTAATTTCCTGAATCATAAACTGCACCGTCATTAAAGGAACCCATGACGTAAATATCTAATGCAAGATGTAGCCCATAAGAATTCCGTAGTAGAACATGTAGTTTAATTTTTATTTATTTTTTTTTTCCTTCTCCCAACTGATAGTTGAATTTCAGTTTGTCTGGTCGCTTCTCAGAACCGACGAACTTTCCATCCTTAAAGATTGTATAGAGACCATCCATCAAACCCCTAAATAGTGTTGATCAGTCACCATACCTACTAATAGAGCCATTGCCTCAATTGATACACCTTTGCATAACACGATGGATGCACCTGATTACGAGTATCAATCGTCAAGAAGAGGCGTTGTAGGAGGGTTGGCTTCAAATGTCCAGCCGCCTCTACCTTCAAACAATCACGCAGTTCCTGGACAACCACATCTGCATTACCCGCAAGCACAAAATGTGACGTATCAACAGCAACAATCTCAGCAACAACAACAACAACAACAGCAGCAACAGCAACAGCAACAACAAGCTTCTAGTGCAGCATCAACGGTTCAACCTCCTTCACAAGTACTGGCCCGTCCTGCTACCCCAAGAATGTTACGAAGTGTAAGTGGTACTTTGAAATCCAAAACTGACTTGAATCCACAGGAACCGTCGTCTCTGACTACTGTTCCTAGTGATTCTCACCTGTCCACAAATTCTCCACATTACCTGACCGTGAATCCCTCAGACCAACATTCAAGACATCCAAGTTTTCAACTGCCGGCTAATCAACTACCACCACAACACCGCCAGCAAACATCAGAATCAGAGCAATACTATCGTCCATCTTCTTCCAATCCATCAAATGCTCAATATTCTAAACCACGTAGCTCAACCAACAGGGTTCAAGCACCGGTTGCCCTCAACCCAGGCCAATCTCAACCAGGACAATCTCAAACACGCAAGAATGAATTGTTGCCACCTGCTGCTATTGGCTCACCAGCTCTAAAGCAAATCAATCCAATTGAACCGGCAGCTACTCCTACAGGTATGTCCCCACACCACCCGCCCAGCAACAAAATGGCCCCCCCTGATATAGTTACTTCGCAGCACGAATCATATAATTCGTCCGCTTCTGCCAGTGGTCATCATGCTCGCAGTCAATCTAACCCACAACCACCACAACAACAACAACAACCTCCACAAAAACAACCACTGCAACCCCAACAATCACATCTGCATCACCAGCACCATACTCCGCAACAACAACAACAACAACAATCACACCAACAGCAACAGTTTCACAGAAAATCCATTGGAGATTGGGATTTTGTCAAGACTATTGGTGCTGGTTCTATGGGAAAAGTTAAATTGGCTCAACATAATGCCACCCGAGAAATTTGTGCAGTTAAGATAATACCCCGTGCTGCTAAATTATATCAACGTGCTCATGCGAATGATCCACCACCACAAAGCACGCAAGAAGCAGCTCAAAGACACAAGGAGTTTGAGAAGGAAATTGCCAGAGATAAACGTACTATTCGTGAAGGTGCATTAGGCAGATTATTATTCCATCCGTTTATATGTCGTCTTTATGAAATGGTCCCCATGACCAATCATTACTATATGTTATTTGAGTATATCGATGGTGGACAAATGCTTGATTATATTGTTGCCCATGGTTCCTTAAAAGAAAGACATGCTAGGAAATTCGCTAGAGGAATTGCATCAGCTTTAGATTATTGCCATCGAAATAATGTGGTTCATCGTGACTTGAAAATTGAAAATATTATGATTACTGAGAAGGGTGATATTAAGATTATCGATTTCGGTTTATCTAATTTATATTCACCAAAGAATTTGTTAAAGACGTATTGTGGATCCCTTTATTTTGCTGCTCCCGAATTATTAAGTGCAAAACCATACACCGGACCCGAAGTTGATGTTTGGTCTTTTGGTGTAGTTCTCTATGTATTAGTATGTGGTAAAGTTCCATTTGATGATCAATCAGTTTCAGTATTGCATGAAAAGATCAAACGAGGAAATGTCGAGTATCCAAATTTCCTTTCTCGTGAATGCGTGTCATTATTGTCAAGAATGTTGGTTGTTGATCCAACTAAAAGAGCAACATTGTATGAGATTTGTCTGCATCCATGGATGAATAAAGGCTATGATTATAAAGCATCTAATTATCTCCCTAAGAGGGAACCATTGAAATTACCTTTAGACCCAGAAATTATAAAGACTATAGCTGCATTTGATTTGGGGAACGTTCAAACAATCACCGAGGAGTTAACTAATATATTGACTAGTGTTGAATATCAAATGAGTTGTGAGAATTGGTATAAATTAACAGAACAAGGACGAGAATATGCATCAGCAAATAATTCACACATATTACCAGACCCGACTGGTGGATTCCATCCTTTGATTTCAATTTATCATTTAGCTGATGAAATGAGGAAACGTAAGCGGGCAAAGGAAGAAGCAATTAAGGCCCAATTAATGCAACAATCGCAACTGCAACCAATCACCTCTCAACAGTTACCGCCCATACTGGCTTACCAACAACAACAATTGGCACAACAAGTTCAAGCCCAATCAAAGGTACCCGTGCAAGCTCAGCCTCAAGTGGTTCCAGTTACCCCCAAGCAGCCACCACCTAAACGTGCTCCAGTTACTCAGCCTCAACAACAACAACAACAACAACAACAACCAACAACTCCAGTTCAAGCTGATAAAGACTACAATATTGGTGGTGAAGTTGCTACTCAAGTTGCAGTATTGGCTGAAATAAGTCCAACTAAGGAAAGAAATGCTGCCACCACTCCAAGATTGGTGGAAACCGTACAACCACAAAGACATTTGCCAACATCTGGCACACCAAAATCTAAGCAGCAACAACCACTTCCAAGCCTACCAATTCCTGAACAAGCACATACTTTTAATAAAGGTACACCCGATATTGTGCTTGATAAGGATTCCGTGGAGCGACAAGGACCACCAGTCATACCTGAACAACAACCTAAAAGCCCAAGAACTAGTCTTGGAGGTCGTCCTGGTGGTGGCGATAGTTTGGATCCAAATGTTAGTAAGAGCCCAGGTACAACTACTGGCATTAATTCATTATTGAGAAGATTATCCTCCAAGAAGTACAAAACTTCTAGTGCTTCACCAAAGAGAACTACATCTCCACCTGTCGAAACCACCAATACTGATTTACTCAAGACTACGGTTGTATCTCCACCAACTTCAATTTCTCCACAATCCTCCACTACTTCAGTTACCAAACGAGATCCAATGATGCGTCGTGGTGTCAGTATGAAGGTTACTGCCAAAGAGAAGTTAATGGCTAAGGAAAAGAAAAATGAAGTGGTTAGAAAGGGTAATACAACAGCTACGACTGCGAATAAGGTGCACGGATTCATACCTGTCGAATACTTGCCACCATTACCAACACTTGATGCAAATACTAATACAATTGTGTCTGATCAGCCAAAGGCACAAACTTTGACTGTTCCCGGCGCTGGAGTTGGAGCTGGTGGTCGAAAATTACACCCTACAGCTCGAGCCAAATCTGTTGGTGGTCATGTCAGTAAGGATCAATATGTCAGTAGTGGCTCTACAAGAAGAGCACACCCACCATTGCCCAATGCCATGGGTAATCAAAACAGTGATGAAATTGTTGCTGGCGGTACTGCCACAAGTAGTGAAAACACATTTGATGGATTTTTTGATGATGTTAAGTTGGATGAATTAGAGGTTCATGAATTACCACAACTTACCGAAGATGAAATTGTAGAACAATACAATAATGCTAAACCTGGAAGTATGCCATCCATTGAACATTGTAAGACATTATTCTTGAAAGGATTCTTTAGTGTTCAAACTACATCTGCTAAACCATTACCGGTCATTAGATATAATATAATTAGCATTTTGAGCAAGTTAGGTGTTAGATTCCAGGAAGTTAAAGGTGGTTTTGTTTGTGTTCACAAACCATCAGTTCAAACCAAGCCAAAGAATGAAACTGATGAAGGGGAAGAAAATGATTCAGGAAACAGTACCATTCATGATGAAGAGCAAGAAGGACAGGATGATGATGATACACAAAACAGCGCCGAGAAACAATTATATGGTGATGCATTTAAATCTACTTCTTCATCTTTTGGTGATGAACCTTTCAAGATTCCCGGAACCTCAGAAGGAACAAAAACTCCAAGTAGACGACCAAGTATTCAAATTCAAACTACATTATCACCTAGTGCGGCCCCACCTTCTGGAAGTATCAAATCTCATAAATCATCTAATTCAATTGGCAGTGCTTCGGGATCTGGATCTGGATCTGGAGGACATAGACGAAAATTCTCAATTGGTAATTCATTCCTTACCCAATATCGTAAGAAGAATGGATCTCAAGTTATGATGCCGCCTAATACACCAGCTGCAGCTAAAGTTATTCGTGGAATGTATGATGACGAAGAAGAATTTGAGATTTCTCAAGCGTTTGAAATGGACGATTCTGCAGAATCATTGAATGGATATATTGGTGGAAGTGATATGTTGGTATCATCTCGAATTGAGCAAAGGGCAACTTCAGCAAAGACACAATCTCAACATCAACGCAATGCCAGTGTTTCATCCACAGGCAGTAGGAAAATTGCCAAGAAGTCACCATTGAAATTTGAGATTCATATAGTTAAAGTTCCATTAGTTGGATTATACGGTGTTCAATTTAAAAAGATTTTCGGCAACACTTGGAATTATAAAACTTTGGCTAGTCAAATTTTGAATGAGATGAATTTATAGTTGATTACGTGGAGACGTTATTGCTTATTTTATATGAAGTTCATTTCGGTGCTGTTACTTGTCTCTTATATAGTTTTTAATATTTTTTTTTTGTTTATTATTTAATTTACAGTCACGTATAAAGTTATCGAGAAGTAAGAGCTTAAATTTATAGCTGGTGCATCGTTTTGCGGTGATATCAAGATACTTTACTAAATCTGAGGACAAGAGCAGAAAGTTATAATACAGATTTTATTTCTAAATAGTAATACAGTTGACAGTAACAATGCTAGTGATTTACAATTTGATTTGTGGTAGTGACAATAGGTGAAATGGGTTTTTCCGGGTTTATATTAGTTGTTGTCACAATTGGTGGAACATTTGATTGTTGGTTAACTACTTTCTCAATGGGAAATTCTTGCTTTGACTCCTGTGATTGTATATGATGAACATTTGTCGTGGTCTTAATTGGCGTAGTTTCACTCTTAGTGGGGGTTGTTGCAGGTGAAGGACTAGACAAGTCAATTGCCGTATGAGACAAGGATGGAGTTGGAGTTTTCACTTGTTCAGGATGTTCCAAATGAATAGTTACTGGAAATTCAGCAGTTTCACCTTCCGAATCGAGTGATACAACTTCGACTTCAGGAGTTGGGGTGAATGCTGGAGTTTTATCAAGTCTTAATCTTAATCTTTCTTCTCTGGTTAACCCATTGGTAAAATCTTGATGTTGTTTCAATTGTTGTTCCTTCAATCTTGTCCTTCTTTCAAACCGTTTTTCAGCAGCCAATGCTAATTCAATCTCTTCTTGTTGTCTTTGTAATTCTAATTCTTGTTGACGTTGTTTTTCCTTTGCTTCCAATCTAGAAGATCTCTTTCTGGTGGCTAACAAGGTAACTAATTGAATTTCTTTACGTTTATTAATTAAGAATTTCCGTTTCCGAATTTCGTGATTGAAAACTGCATCAACTGTTTTAGAAATTTTTGTCACTATTGGTTTGATCTTGTGTGATTTTTTTAAATATTCATTTAATTCATAAATATCTTTGTAAACCAATTCAAACTTGATTTTAGACATATTTACATCAAAAGAGTTTGAATTAAAATATTCATTGGGGTTTTCCGGTGATAATTTTCTCTTTTTGGGGATTACCAACTGGTTATAAGTGATGGTTCTTTTATAAAGTCTGTTATCTTCGAATAGCAAGAAATATTCATCTTGGGAGCTATTCTTGGAAGGTGGGGTGAATATTGAGTTCACTCTTAATTGATCAAATGTTAATCCAGTTTTGTCTATCCAGTCTCTAAATTTGGAATAGTTTGAAATGTATGAGATTAAAATGTATAAGATTTCAAATTTGTCAGAGATCTTCAACTGATCAAATTTAATGTCAACTTCTTCTTCATGTTTAGTGTTTGCTGTTTCTTCTGCTTCGTCTTCTTCCTCTTCTTTCCCGCCTAATGGAGTCTCGATACCAAACCATAATCTGAAAATTTTTTCGAAATTATTCAACGAGGACAATTTTGAATTTTGCAATGTTGAAATTAAATTCAACTTTAACTTATCTATGAACAAAACCAGCTGTTGTTCACTCGCTCCATATCCACCGCTAGGAAAATAATTCAATAATTCCAACTCAAACAAATCAACATCAAATAACTCGGACTGTAACTTAAGGAATCCTCGAAAGTTATACAACCAATTAATAACATATATATACTTGAAGCTGGCTCGTAAATTGTCCAATTCTTCAGTGTTGTATTCATTTTGATTTGGTAATTTTACAGGATGATGTTTAGCTAAGGTTTGCTTTTGGTCAGCACTACCTATCTTCAAGGAATATGCAGGATGTGATTCTTCAGCAGAAGTTGCTGGTGTGGAAGACTTGGATCCTTTGGCCACCATAGTTTGTGTTGTTAGCAAAAGAAATAAGTAGGTGAAGTTTTGAAATTTTGACAGAAATGATGCTGTTGAAGTTATAGCAACGCGCGTTCTCCTGCACGCGCAATCGGTAAGAGTCGTGCAAATTGGCAAACTTTGATGCTTACAGTTTGAAACATTCTATATCTGCCCACCGTATATACTTGTTCCAACTAAATGGCAATGGCCATATGATGAAGGGTGTGCCTATTGTTGGTATCCTCTAATATAAAATTTAGTTTTACCAAGGTTGGTTTCACCAAGGTTGTTTGTACTTTTAGTACCTTCTTCGTAACCACGTCATTAGCAAATCTACTTGGAACAATAATACGTTACGTAAAGTACGAATCGATCGAAGCACTCATCTATTCTCAATTAAAACCCGTGGATTATCGTTGCTATCAACAAATATTGCAGCATATACGGTATGTTTATTTGGATGCAGAACCAGTATTCTCTTCCTTTCCTAAAGTCGATCAACATTACATAATAAAACAACTCCCACACCTGATGTCCCATGTATAACTTGAAAAATTGCATTTGAAGCATAATCATTATGCTGACATAATTTGTATAATATATGCCTAGACCTCTATTCAATGGGAGCATCTAATCATAAGTTTCTTCATCTTAAGTTGAACCATTTTATATCTGCAAAGAACTAAGTAAGCAAGATCTGGCCACAAAATCACCAACAGAATGTACAGGAAATTGAAAAGTATTATAACCACATTAGTACGTAAAGTAGAACAAATCGAGTACCAAATTCGTAGAATTGGTGAGGAAAACACTGATACAAAGTATGCTAATTATAAACTGGCATTAGAGACTTCAAGCACCAAGTTCACAATAATGACGTTGCCAAATGATATTCTTGGTGGTATTTTGACTTATCTCAATCAGATCCATATCTGTGAAATTTGTACTGTCAACTCTCGACTATATATTTTAGGAAAGAGAAAGTTATATAATTTCATCTATATCAACAGCTTGAATCGACATTACCAAATTTCTGTTGATACATACACCCCTGTTCTATCTCATATAGACAGTGGTGAATAGTGAAAACCTATTCCCATGGTTGTAAAACAACCCAAACATCGACCTTATTAAATGGATTGTATTTGAACGTGGCCACCCTATCTATGTTGCAATCTAAGCGTTATATGCTTCGATTTACGTTACTATTCGAGAAGAGATTCTTCAATACCGTCCACGATATAACACACAAAGCCAGTACTGCGAAAGACTAATAATATCGCGTTTTAGAGCCTTAAGATCTTCGAATGCCAAATCAGATCCCATGCCTTGGGTTAAACAACTCAGTATATCTGCCAATATTGCTAGCGAGAATAACTTACAAAAGATACACAGTCTATTGGGTTTGACCAATTTGGCCATTCATACCTGTGGTGGTAGCAATTATGGCAAACTTTGAGCAACCCATTTCAAGGATTTACCGATCAAGTTCTTGATGGCCTCATTCACAGAAGCCATCTCCACATGAGTGATCGCTGTTATATCGACAATGTTCAGTTTGTAGAATCTAATAACATTTGAATTGCACTTTTGGTTCATGGAAGAATATCTAAAATCATTCCAGCCAGCATTCTGTCGGTTTTTTGCCAATTTGAAAAACGTGTATAGCATTTGCTTAATATCACAATTCATGCAATATGACCAGCTCTTCAATTTATTCAAGCCAAACTCATTACATACTTTCTATTTGCGAATCATGAAGGAGAAAGATCGATCAGTAGAAATTTCTGTTTGGAACATGTTGAAGAATCAAGATCAAAAATTATGCAGGTAGTATGCGAGTTATGATATTGGTTATGAATCCCACCATAGATGGTATGGACTTGCAGAATTCGATAAAATATTCAAATGATGTAAAGAAGAACTAAGTATGGAAGAAATAGTTTGGCATGCTCGGAAGATACGATTGTGTGTAAAGAATCCAAAGAGTTTCCCGGAGTTGAAGTAGGTGATAATCGATGGAAGTTGCTACTTTATCAAGAGGGACTCCTGGTCAAAATATTAATATTAGACCAGTTAACAATATGGTATCTTCAAAATCGAGAATGTACTTCGAATGAAAAACCGGTATAAAATATAGATATATTTAACCTACTGCCTCTACTGTGTAATGGTCTAACGCATTATTTTCTGCTGAACATACGATCCTTGATTTTCAAGATCTTTCTGAGTTCCAAAACACTGTTGATTATATTTTTGTTAAAATAAATAAGTCTATGTTATGTAATTTGTTACGATATAACAAAGATGTTATAAAGAAATATTTAAAGTACCGGCTTTTCCTAAATAGGTTGGTCACAGTTTGTCCTGTTTGAATTATGATAGATCTGCCAGATCTACTATCGCCAATAAGTGTTATACACAACAGGCATTTTTAGAAAAATAAATTAAACTAATACACTATAAAAAACTAACCAAAATAACCCAAAAAAAAACATAACACATAAAAACTTCTATCAGTCTAAGATGACTTATCAATCAATTTTTTCAATTCTTCGTTCAAACGTTTAATTAAAATCATTTCGTTGCTTATTCTAATTAGCGCATTATGTTTTGACAAGTTTGGTAATCCGTCTTTGCTTATTCTTGCCTTTTTAGATTTTCTTTGCTCTTCACTTATGGCTGGTAATTTATTGAACGCTTCTAAATCAATAATTTGTTTTAAACAACGCTGATAAGCCAATTTACATAATTGCCTCCGTTTTTGCTCCGAATGTGAATGATTTAATCTCTTCTGTTCTAATGATAATAAAGGTTTATGAGTTACTCTTTTCTTCTTTCTTTTGACTTGTGGTTTGTCCTCCTGAGTTTTTGTTTCATCGCCGCTTGTTGGTGGGGTTATAATCATTCCATTTATATCGTTTGCTCTTCTTTTAAAGTCATCCAATATATAACTAGAGTTGGCTGAATTAGATGATGACTGTCGAGTAGTATTTGGAGTTGGCAATGAGTGTTGGGTGGGGGGAAATTGAGCTGCAGGGTATATTATATTTTTATTGGGTTCATGGTATGTCTTATTTAACTGGGGTAATTTCATCGTGTGCATTTCAAATGAGGGATTGAATTCGTCTTCTTCTTGTTTAAACCTTTTATGACCTTCACTTTGACTCTTATTTATGTAAAATTGCAAGGGGTCCCCGGACGCATTTGGGTTGGTTAAATTATCAAGAAATTTCTCCAATGCATTGGATTCAGTATTGGAAAAGAATTGGTCAAAGTCATCTTCTCCTTCTGGTTTGTTATCCTTTGCCATGTCAAATGAGTAATTTTTGTTCATATAATTAGAAATAATCCCATTACCATTCAATATTTGGGCACGTCCATAGGCAAATTCATCTTCATTACGTACTGGCTCAGTTGGTTGGGTTAAATTTGTTTGATATTGCTGATTTAACATTTGTACCTTTTGTAACTCTTCGACTGTTCCATGAGCCATCTTAGTTTGTAAATTATTATACATGGAATAAGCTTGTTCAAAGTCCATATCGGATGATAATAAATCTAAGAAGGACATGCTTGGATCTGAGCCATTCTGCTGTGATTGTGAGTGCAGCTTATCGTGAGGTTGATGTTGTCCTGTATCCAAATTGTGGATGTTCATATTATTTGATATTACGAAAGTAGCTGTGTGAATCAATTCGAATAAAAATGGTTATATTTAATAGGAAATACGTTTTTGTAAGTTGGTCGTGAAATTTGATGCTTATAAGATATCTAGGGTTTTTAAAAGAATCTTGTGAAACTTCAACCTTTATATGTACAAAGATAAATTGAGTGGAATAAAATACGACTAAATTCGACTTTCAATTTTCATGTGCAAAAAAAAGAACCTAAAAATTTATTAACCCACGAATGACAAAATAATCAAGTTTATTTATATAGAGGGAGAAATTAAAAAAAAAAAAATAAATAAAAAAAATACTCTTGCTACCTAGTGAATTTCTATGCAAAGAATGGGTTAACTAAATGATCTCCTCCTACTGCTGCCTTTTACCCAGAAAAATCTTGTAACCAAAAAAGAAAACCACCACAACCTTAATTAGGAAAAGAAGAAATTTCAGTAGTGGTGTTAGGATTCTTGACAAAGGCAAAAAAAAAATACAATCGTAAGTAGAGTCAGAAAAAAAAAGAAGGTTACTATTTTTCCAATATTTTATATTTTTTATGTGACCTACGGACTTTTGATTTAGAAAATATTACTTGGTGCTAATTTCAAATACATTACTCCGAAAATTGTCAGTGCTACACCGACAGGGGATGGAATCAAGGAACATATTCATACATGTAGATTAGATATCCCATTATTCCAGTTAAGGTACCCATCTCTTAATCCCGCCCCTGACGGAGTTTATTCTGTCATTTTGAGTGGCAAACCTACTTTTTGTGGGCAGATTCACTATGGACTAAAAAAAAAAGTTTTATACAAAATAGGAAATTTTATGGGGAGGAAGTACAACCCATATATTGTTTTGATACCATATGTATGCATCTTTCGGACTGATCACTACTATGACGGAGATTGTTTAGCAAAATGAAACTTTTTGTCCACCCCTCGTTTAACCACTGTAACAAGGTACGAAAGGTCATTTACACAGGTTAACTCCGCCAAGTTAATGTATTTTTGGATTAAGTCTATTTAGCGACTACCCCTCAATTTTATTCTTTGTTTATTTGCTCTAATCATAATTCCTGTCGCACGCCCCCACTCTTCGGCAATATGGTGAGAAATCTTTCCGCGTTATTGTTCTCATTAAGCAACCTAAGATTGCTAAGGTAACAATAATATTTCATCTCTACATACCTAATTAGGTAATACAAGCTCGTTCCTGCATTTCCCATGGCAACATGAACCGGCATTGTTTGATCGACAACGGCTCTCGGACTTACCCTTTAATCTTATCGAACCATCCCAGTAAGTTTTAGATGGATATTCTTAGAATTAAGATAAAGTTATACACTTATTCGGCAAATAAAATACGAGCATAGACGAACACGAGCAAATGCATTACTTCATAATCAAATATACTCCGTTAAAACAATTAATATAGTTTATGATATACTAATGTTTCACCCGGAACCATGGTACGATTCAATCACCTATATTGCTAAGACGATTACGTTTCTAGATGTATCAGTCACCATATTGTTTGTTTTTGTACTAGCGATACTGAAAGTATAAATCTTTTGTGCAATCTTGTTGCAATGCAATTTCCAGTCCTGGTTCAAAATAAGTTGAGAATAATTTTACGAAGCATGTTGCGCTTTCAAATTTAGGCGGAATTTCTTCTCACACTATACTACTACATTAAATAGAACTAAAAGATTTTGGTATATTACTTTTAGCCAGTTTGTTCAAAAAAAAAAAAAAAAACTACCAACAAAAGACAAACGGTGTAGTTAAACCAGTATGCTAAAAACAAAGGTTATTTAATAGAACCTTTCGCCTCCCAAACTAGTAATCTTATACTTGTATTATGTTTGAAATGTGGTCAATTGTTTATGTTCTGGTTACAATTCAAAATTCCCATATTGTCTAATTAAATTCTGTGCACAATAGGAAATTTTCAATTAATCACCAACAAAATAAAGCGCATACCCTATGCATTTACTTGCACTATCCTTCTATTGTTTTGTTGATTTCCTATGGGAATTCTTTTTGCTTTAAACGACTACGTAATTTACCAACTAATCAGTACAAATAGCAAAGCCTCTCTTTAACAAACTTTTGCGTTTGAATCTTAGTAACATCATAAACCTTCTTCCTTCCCAATTTGCAACATTTATGGCAAATTATCCTGTAGGTAATTTGGAAAAACTTGTAGCATTTTGTGCTTACTTAACGAGAGAACTATAGTCGATTTCTATGTCAAAAGATCCTTTTTAAGATTTTTTAGTGAACGGTGGTTAAACCATTAAGTCTCAATCCCAACCCGAAAGTTGAAGAATATCCCTCATTACCTTATAATATCCTTCTGCAAATCAAGACAACATATGTAAATCTGAATATTATGTTACGCATTCCAAAAAATATACAATACATAAGTGGTATCACATATAAGACATATACGCTTAAAGTAAGCTGATAATATGAAATTCAGGTTAATCTACCTCAAATAACTACGGAGGTGTTCTCATCTGGTTGAGATAGGAATTATAAATATGACTTATTTCTCAGTAATTTATTTAGCTAGTTTATTTTGAAAAACATTCCTTATCTTAATGTTACAGTTTGTAATTCTAAAAATTAAATCCATCAAAAAGTATTAGTTGGTAACAATAAGAAGAATACTTGTCGGTGTAACTCGTATGTACTGGTTACAAGCAGAACCCTAAAATTGCAAAAGCAAACCGTCTCAATGTTTTGAATCCCACCAAAACGTATTTGTTCCCGATAAATATTTTCTTCATCAATATTATTACTAATCTTATATACATTTTATAGTTGTGGGTCTGTTTGTTTATGATTTTCTAAATTTATCTCGGCCAAACCGTATTGACTATTCGAATATTTCAAACATTTATTCACATTTTGCAACAATTTGCTAATTGAAATTCTATACTTACGGTTGTGTCCCAGCTAAAATAGATTATTGATTATACTTAATTGAAGTGTCTCCAAATCTTTGAAATAGTTCGTTATTGCTAAAACATGGAAATCAATTTGAAAAAAAAAAATTCTCTATATTGGGCATTGCTTGTGTAAGAATTCCAAATTAGTTTAATCTTGCTGCAGACATTATAACAATCGGAATCACAATCCTCCTCATTTTCCAGCCAGCTGCATCTATTATACCAAGTTTGGCTACAGGAAATTCATCTTACCTGAAAATAATCTTATAAAGAAATGAACTAGAAATAGATTGTTCTCCTCATCAATTTTTTCGTTGTTTAAACCTCCTATTAAAATTATCATATTATCATTTTTTAACAACGTAATAACGTCTGACTTCTGGTCACAACTGATAAGGTAGATTGGCTTAGCTGTGATTGGAGAATCACAAATAGGTGTATCGCACACAGATGTCAAAAATCCTTTTTTCGGTGTTAAAAAATTCTGATGGTTGCAAAACTAGCAAAAATAATAAAAATGTAGAGAAAAATGACGTACAGGTGGTTCTATAATTATACATATATCAGTTTGAATTTACCTTTTGGGATCCTTTGTAATAATATTTGTTATATTACAGGTGCGAAAATTTACAGAAACATCTAATTGGTATGTTTTTCTTTTTTCAAAATCCTTGCCAAATATTATGAAAATTGCTTCATGATACGATATAGGCTTTAAGGCAGAACTCATTCAAGAATAAGCAAAATGTGGATATTTCCTTCATGAATATGTGCCTTATACTGCACATTAATATTATTTTCATACGATATTAATATTGATACCGGTTTAGGGTATGATTGTTTTCACTCAATCCTGCATGAAATGGAACAAACTCTTAAAATTTCGGTAAAAAAAAAAGAACGCGACTATGGCTTACCACTATTATTCACCCACACTAAGTAAACAAATGAATGAAATATTTGAAAATATTTCCAAATATCTTCCTGAGAATGTTACATTCAAGGGATTATATCTTCAATCTAATCCAGTTTATATAAAGTCACCCATTTATATTTCGAAATCGTCCGAAATTTTTCCCGATACCGTTAAAATAAGACATTTCATTTCAATTAGCACTGACGATGATATTACAATATTAGGAATTGAAATTTTTGTATATTTGCAAATTTACCAGGATCAAATCGATCAGTATATATTTGTGTCTAAATGCGACACTGTCGGACTTTCAAAAGTTAATTTTAAAGTAGGTTCAATTATTGAAAAAGTTGTCGAGTTTTTGATTAATTATGATTTGACAAAGTATAAGATAAAACAAAGAAAAGTCAAAGAAGATGACAAAGAGGACAAAAGCAAGGAACAAAAGCACGAACGAAAACAAGGCAGTGAAACACTATTCCTCATAAACAAGGTACTTGAGAAACTCCAAGACCCTAAGTTTAAAATTCCTTACTACTCGTCCTCAAATCATCCTACCCAACCTTCAGAATCCTTATGCCAACTTCCTCCAATCCAAAATATAAAAGTATGTCTCTTTACAAAAGCGGCACCACAGTATCTCTTTCCTGACTCCGCCAAGAACCCTCATAAGCATGTGATCAACGGTCAACAATTACTTAAATGGTGGATACCAGTAATCAACAATGCCACATCTAAATGGCCAATTCATAAATTAGCAATTCCAGGTTCCGATGATATATCTACTAAGAAATTTATCCAGGGGTTGCCTAATTGGTCAATTGGACATATTTTCAATACTTCAGGTCCTGCGGTTTATAATATTGCATTATTTCCGGATGATCCCAAGGGCAGATTCCTAGAGCATTTAATTGTTGAGAATAGATATGGTAATGTTGGCGTTGACCAATTCTATGAAGAATTGGGGTATAGACAAGAATTCAGATTGGGAGATTTAGTAGGATTAATTGGTTGTGAAAATAGAGGGGTTTCTATTCCAGCTCCAGGAGAACAAGAAGACGAAGACGCAATCACTAAATTATCGGTGCATCAATATAAACAATTTATTAACTTAATAAAACTGGAAGATTACCATATAGAACAAGATGTTAAAACTTTAGTTGGAACAAAAATACCAGCATTTATGAAAAAGAACAACATCAATTTTGAATATAAACCCATCAAGGGCAAAATGCCTAGAACCAACGCAACAAAACCAACACAACAAGCTCAGACAATAAATACATTAACAGTCAAAAGAAAAACCAACGATCTAACTGGATTAATTAAAAGAAAGAAACCCGAAAGTCAAAAATCGTAACATTTTAGTAACAATTGAAAGAACTGACATCATCATAATGCATGGAAGTTTAAACCCAACATAACCAACTGCATGGAGACTGATATTTTAGTTAGTAAACCATTTTGAAGGCTAATCATTTGAAAATACATACATTGTTCCTCCCACACCTCTTATCATGTAAGTAGAAACGTATGAATGCATAGTTTGAGCTTTGTAATCTATTTTTAAAGTGTATAAAACTACTGAAACTATACATGTCAATACATATGGATACTGTTATCAAGCGCTGTCTGACAAAAAAAAAAAAATAAAATAAAATAAAATAAAACAGTAGTTTTATACGCTACCATATACATGAGCCATATTTTCATGAAGAGTTTTAAATCCGAGTAAGTCCAACACAAGATCCATTCACGACGTTAAAATGAGCAGCTTACAAAGCCAGTGCTTAAGAATTCACTAATAGAGAATTAATTGGCTATTATATTGGTAATAGTAGGGATGGGTACATTTTCTATAAATTTAGATTACCCTAGCTCCATTGTGGTGGAAATTTCGGTTAGTTCTTCTATTACAACCTATCTCAAAAGAATTTGATTTGTTGGTTATATGTGCTGTTATGGAACCTTACAGTTTATTGGTCAGCTCTGGAACGGAAAGTCTTCGGCCTATGGCCGATTTGTAAATCTTAATTTCATCGCTGTAACTTCATTTTTCTGGACCTTTTTTCCCCCCTTTCAATAAAGGGGTAGAACAGGTGATGGATGCATCGGCCCAAAAAAAGAAATACCTCACTTATTGTATCACCAAGGGTCAACAAATAAAGACTAAGTTAGAAAATGACCCAACTTGGAGGGATTAGCGTTTGGTGGGATGTCCCCCCAACAAGTTCAAGTAATTTGGTTTGCAGATGTTATCATACAGCACACATATGTATCAGATGTGACGAGGAAGTGTTTGAAAAATTTCTTTAAATTATGGGCCCATATTACGTAATGGGAAATGTTTCAACACTGTCCTCAGCCACCGTCGTCATAGCAGCCTTCACCATTTTTTTTTGCTCTCAGAGCGATGTAGTAGCTGTTTGGCGCGCACCACAATATTCCCCCCCTCCTCTGAAATTTCAGTATTTTTCCTATCAATCTGAGCCCAGATCCACGTTGGAAGGGAACTCGGTTGCACTTGTGGGGAAATATAAATAGGAACCCAATACCATAATCAGCTAATGTCGAATATAAGCTAATGCTGTAACTTACTTAAAGTAACTGTTTGTTTACAACACCAGCATCTTCAGACTTTTTGTTGTTCCTTTTTGAATAACCACAACCCAGTTTGTTTATTTATTTTTTTATTTTTTCCAATTAGCACTTTGCAACTTCAAACCTCTTATCTAATACCAACAAAATGTTTTTTTTTGGTGTAGGGTACAAAGTTGACAGTTACCAAGTTATGCTGAATGGTTTGCTAATGGGTTGCTAACCCTTGAATGTTTATAACCTTTTGAAGTAATTGGAATAGGCTTAAAGTGCTGCTTTTTTTTTCCCCCTTGTTTCTCCTCAGTAATTTTCATTGTATTACTAAAGGCACTTTAGTGGCAGATATCCATATCTCTCAAATGAAAAAAACCATCGTGAAAGAACAATAAAGAATAAATTTGTAACATTGTCCTGCATGTAAACAGGATACGTCAACAATACAAAAAAAATATAAATGTGAAAGGAAATGCTACCTATGGAAAAAAAAAGCGGAGAATAAAATCTCAGATACACAAAGACTATAAATAAAACCAACAATTCCATCTTTTGCTCTCTTACAAAAAAAAAGGGCTTTTCTTGTTTTATATTAAGAATCTGTGTTTGAATAAGATATAATGACGCATTCAAGTAATTCCAACTCAGCCGGAGGAACAACTACTGCCTCACCCTCTTCCAGATCAATTTCAAGAACTTCCGCGTCAGCGTCAGCTCCAGTTACTCCGTCATCCGGGTTTAATATCCCTCATTCTCAAACAACACCTAAGATTTCAACATTTACAAGTAATGACTTTTCTGGTTCTACTTCTGCCACTACTGCCCACACTGGTTCTGCCACTGCGTCTTCGTCAATTTCTCCACCTATATTGGCAACGTTTTCACCATCACTGTTATCTCCCCGCAATAGTATTATTTCCACCAATGCCAATGCTGCAGCAAGATATCGTTCTTTAAGTACCACTGGTCATAACTATACTACATCAAATTTGCCAAGTTCATCACCAAAGAGAAGTTCCTTTTCTGAATTTTCCAATGAACAAATTATTGATTTGATGGAGCGTGAACAAGATGCTATTGTTTTAAAGTTGATGCGAGAAATTGAATTATTAAAACAAGAAAATAAAATGTTAAAGATGAATAACCATGGGTCAAGCAGTGTTCCATTGCCTATTAGTTCGCCACCATCCGTACGCCGTTCAAGTTCTTTATCTACAAATGGAAGTCGTAGTTCTTCAAGTTCAAGTAAACGAACCTCAATGTTTGGTAACTATTCGTTTAGAGAAAACAGTACTGGACAACTTAGTCAAATAGTTCCTGTTGCTCCTCCTGCCCAGAGTCATTCCACCCATTCTCCTACAACTACTCATGACGATATTATCAAGAAATACAAGAGTGAAGCATTTCCAATAACTCGAAGACTTAGTTTGAATGGGAAATATGAAGAGATTATGGATGAAAATAGAAATTTGAAACGAGAAATTAAGAGGTTGCAAAATGAGCTTGAAAATTTGAAAAAGTAAGTTATTTGGATACCTAACTTGTTTTGCTGTGATACTTGCATTTGTTGAATGTCACGTAAGTGTACAGCTTACACTTTATGACATATAGAACATAAAAACCTAAAAAAAAATAGTAAAGTTAAAAATTTTTTAAAAAAAAAACAGAACAAAAGAGATAAAAAAAAGTTGATTAAACTTGGGTTATATTTGGGAGAATTAAGGATGAAACTTTTATTGGTTATTTATATTTATATATATATATTTGTATATTTTGTATAATCTGGGATGGTTATAGAACATAAAAACAACATACAATTGGCTATGTACAAAAGTAGTAGCTGATGTCTATGATCCATTCGCAGGGAAATAAACATTTGAAATGTGTACAATATATCATTCTCTCTGTTATAGATCTTATCTAGGATTAAACAAGCATACTGGAGTTAATATATTGTGTTTTGTGTAATTAACAGCCAAGAAAAAAAACCGCAACTTTTAGCGACTGATTTTTTTGCGAGCACAAACAAAATTCCACTGTTTTGCCAGACAATCGATGTTAACCAACCCTTAGTTACATGAATATTCTCTGGATACTTTTCATAGCGGCAGTTATCTGTGTAACTGGGGACAGACAAGGATTTCCTCGTTTATCGTCAAAGTTCTCCAGGTCTCCCTCCTCCAAAAATCACGAAACGGATATTATTCCTAAACCAATAAATCGACTAGTACCAATCAAGTCCAACCCCATATTACCCTTTCCCAAATGGTTAACTGATTTCACTGGATTAAAAGAATGGCCTGGATTAGACCCTCCTTACATTCCACTTGACTTTATCGACTTTAACAAGATAATTGACACTCCAAGACATCAACAAGCCCAATGTTCAAATCCAATGTTAAGAACACCAACTGCATGTTCGTTTGATTGTTTCAATTGTGTTGATTTTGATGATGTTTATACTTGTCCTAAACTCTCACAAACGTTTGATGATGGTCCTTCCCCATATACTTTGAAATTACTTGATTCATTCAATGCAACCAATACAAAGACAACTTTGTTCACTTTAGGAATTAATATTGTTAGACATCCCGACGTATACCGCCAAAGTCATGCTCGTGGTCACATCATGGGATCACATACCTGGTCACATCAGTTTTTACCTGGGTTATCCAATCAACAAATAATTGCTCAAATTCAATGGTCAATATGGGCGATGAATGCAACTGCTGGTCATTTGCCCAAATGGTTTAGACCGCCATATGGAGGAATTGATAATAGAGTGAGATCGATATTACGGCAATTTGGTATGCAGGCGGTTTTGTGGGACTTTGATACATTTGATTGGAAAATGTTGGATCTGACAAACAATAGAAAAGAACAGGATGTGTACAACGATGTTAAACGGTTCCAAGTTAGAAATCAAGCAAAGGGAATCATGCTTGAACATGATGCGATTTTAAAGACCGTGAATGTTGGTATTGAAATCAATAAAAATATCTTGAAAGAGCAATTAACCATACCAGAATGCGTGGGTGGTATCAATTATATTAAGACCTTCCAGTAAATATTTTAGTTGCTAAAAAACGTGTATACTTTTCTTAAATGCACGTCGGTTAAATGTGTATGTGTGGCTTATATATATATATATATAGCAATTGTAGGACAAAAGGGGTTCTAGTTCCGACTTTTAGAGATCAACCCCCTTGACAACGACTAATCACTATCTCTCAAATCCTTTGTTTATTCAATTCTCCCCGAACCATTCTTCTTCATTCGGAGATTATTTCCATATCTCCTTTGTAAGAAGTCTATTGTTTATTAAAGATCTAAAAATTATTTGTTATTGTTTTATCCCACCCGGAGCTTGAGCAAGGGCAAAAAAAAAGGGTGGCATTGAAACGTTTTTGCACCCCCTCGAAAATACTCCACCATGACTAAGGCTTGATCTTTAGACTCATAACCGAAAAGTTATCTCCTCTTTACCCCTAATTAAGTGCTCATAACCTATTCTGAAATTCAGATTTTACAGTAATACAAAGTAAGCTATTTTCAAAATGGATGTATTTAGACTATAAAGTACAAAAATGGGATATAAAATAGGCAACACACTATAATCACCAATGATTAAAGTGGAAGAAGAATGCTGTAGCAAAAAAGAAAAATATAGTATCAATTGTCAAACAGTGTAGAAAAAAAAGCTTAGGAAGGTGATTAAATGTTTGATGTTTCAATTTTATGCGGAAGCAGAAACAAAGGTGTTATTCTTTTGCAAGAAATCATCCTTCTTTTGTTTCAATTCGTCAATCTTTGGGTTGACTTTAGTCTTGATAATTTCATCAGCCTTATTCTTAGTCTGTGCAGCAAATTGATCAACAATATCTTGAGTTTGTGCCTTTAAAGGAGTAATATAATCTTCATTCAAAGTCTTGATAGTCTTAGAAGCAGTATTATATGAAGCTTCAATATTCTTACCGATGACATTTTGCTTGGTGGTGCTAGACAATTCTTGATTATAGGTGTCAACAAGATTCTTTTGAATTTCAGTAGATTTAGAAAAAGCGCTAGCTTTCAAGTTAGTAGCAATGTTCTTTACAGTATTCCACAACTTGGTAAAACCTTCCGTTTTGGTTTCCTCAATGGGACGAAAATACTTGTTGTTAACTTCAACCAACTTGTTGTCAATTGGCTTAACATAAGTTTTGGTGATTGAGTCTAAAGTTTGGGCGGGATATTGCAATAACAACTTGTCAAGGAGTAAAAGAACATCAGTACTAACGCCATCAATAAAGGTTGCTAAATTGTAGGAATAACTAACACTGGAGATTTGGGTGTTGACATATTCTGCTACTGGTGCAACGTATTGAGCATATAATGTGTTTGTAATGCTGAATGAAAATACTAAATTGTTGACATATTGAATCAAGGAGTATTGTCTGAGATAGTGTAACAACTTGGAGTCAAATTGTTTGTGAGTGGATTGGTTAGACATTGTGAGGGAATGTTAAAATAAATAAGTAAGTAGAAGTGAAGACTTGCTAAAGGGTAAAATAATTGGAAGATAAACTAATTTACAATTAGAGAATTTACAAGGGTATTTATATTTGTGGTTTAGGCTTCCGATTTTTTTTATATTTTAAAAATAAAAATTATTTTTTTTTTCAGTCATCAGGATAATCAAATGTGTTATCTGCATGTGCAAGGTACACCTTAGAAGTTTTATATTTTCTTCGTTTCTGTTTCTTTTTTTAGCAACACTTAAGTTGTATTGCACCTAGCTTCATAGAGAGTATATACCCTACAACAATTGCTGGTTGATATTCTAATATCTAGTCTGGCCATAAGTGTCTTCTCAAGGTAAAAAGTTTGTCGTCATGATAAATATGCATGTGAAACTTTTTTTTAGAGTTTGTGCTATGGGATTTTTCTTCTCCCGACATTATTTTTTAGCATTCATGCATGCTCTAGTTTTCTTTCTTTTTTCTTCCTTTTTCATATGTCCGATAATCATCATTAACTAAGTGCGGCTGCGAACACAGATACAAGTTTAAGGGATAGACTCCAAGAGTGGATGCTTGAACAGGAATATTCTCAAATAAGACATGCATTCCCATGAAGAATTCCTAGTCAATATTGAGAGAACAAATAAATGACATACTCCAGATTGGAAATGTGCTTCCCCCCTAACGTTCAAAGTACGAAGACAAGTCTCCTGTTTTTATTTTTCTACCCGGTATTTTTCTGATGTTTATTTATTTCTTAGCGCGTCCATTTTTTTATGACTGTGATTTCTTTTTAGGGGCACAGTGTTCGTTATCTAGTCATTTTTGTCTAGGCATAACTGTTGAGTATTATTAATTTACGTTACAGTTACAACACACAATCTGATATTCCCCTATGTTTGTTTTGGGGTGACCTGATTGCACACTAGTTGGGAGCATTGACACAAAAAAAAAATAAGTGCCGAGCCGCACCATGCTAGATAATTCCTATTTTTTTTCACATGCTGCAGCTGGTTTTAAGGAAATGACAATTTTCAATTATAGTACTTGGTAATGTAAAATTGCATAAGGAATGTACTATAAGTTGAGCGTGACAGCGTAAATCTCTTTACATGATTTGCCAAGTCAGCAAGTTGGTTGACAACAACTGGATTTATAGTTCATACTGTTTTATCATAAGGTTTTTTTTTCTTCTCCAGTTCCTTCCGCTACGGTAGACGGCAATAGCAAATTTTCACATGAAATAATGTCAACTAATGCTTCCTGTGAAAATGATAGTCCGAAGAAACTTTTTGACAATGTGCATTTATGTAGTGAACTTTTAATTAAGCGTTTTCGAATAATGTTTTGTGAAACAAGAAACTTCAGTTAATAATTGGACAACAATTGGGTTGCTAATTAACCCGATGCCACGTTCCTTGCCTCGAGGTATGTTTTTAACATAAGTTTGTTCTATTTTACTTGTCTTGCTTTTTTTCTAGGCGCAATTATTCGGAATATTAATCACCGAAACAATCTTAAAGCCGAGATACATGTCAATTTTTAGAGAATATCTGATGAAATTAATTCTAAATGCCGAGGGTTAACCAACTTCACAAGTGTGAATTTTGTGAGATCTCGGTAAAAGCTAGTCCATTATATGTTCTAATAGAAATTTAACATGATCTAAACTGAAATAATACATTATAAGCGAAAGATTGAATTTGTAGATTGTTACATTGTATTATTTGATGTATGCATGTGGGGTTAAAAGTAGCCTACTGGGTAAAAGGAGAATTGCAGTCACATGATTTGTATTGAGAATTGAGACACTTGTAGAATTGTAATAGTTGGTAAAACCACCTAACTGTGGTTCTGTTTTAGATTCAACAGCATTTAAGAACGCATTTGAAGCTCGATTAGTATAATTCACTTCGTACAAGAAATGGCTCTTGAAACTTTTTTTAAGAAACCCTCGTATGTTTTACAAATTGTGTTGCACTTTATCTCATTGAGAATAAAATAGTATGCATGCTATCAAAATATTTCAACTGCCATGTATGTTGAGCAAATTATTCGAATACAAGAATTCTACAATTTGTTAGAATTTAATTGATGTTGACCAGCAATTTTAAACTAAACATAGAGAACAATATAATTGTAGTATTAACACTAATTCTTTGTTCTTTCATTAAACGACTAAGATTAGCTAACAATGAAACAATATTAAAAGAAAAAAGAAAACTGTCATAACTGAATAATTTGAGAGAGAGTAAAACTATAATCTTCTTAGATCATGGCAAGGGCCAACAAGTAAGCAACAGATCCGACACCAACTGCTGCACCAGCATTATGTTGAGTGACATCAGGAGTTTCTGTTTCCTCTGGTGCTTCTTGGGATTGAGTTTCCTTTGGTGCTTCTTCAGATTTGGTTTCCTTTGGTGCTTCTTCAGATTTGGTTTCTTTTGGTGCTTCTTGGGCAGAAGTGGTTTCCTTGGCAGCTTCCTCACTAGTCTTGGTCTGCTTTGCTGCAAGATTTGCGGCACCACTTTCTGGTTCAGTTGGTTCACCTGGGTGCATTGCACAATAAAGTGGCTTGGCTCCTTCCCAGGAGAAATTCATTTGAGAGTAAGCTGGACATTTCTGAGCACATGCCCACAATGGTTCCCAGTAAGAAGAACCTTGCTGACAGATACATCTGGAAATGTTTTCTTCGTCTGGTCCGTATTTGGTACAAACCTCTCCTTTGGCTTCAACACTTTGAACACAAGCTGTAAGACACTCATCTGCTCTCTTGTTTATAGAAGCAGCAGTGGTTAAAGTAGCGACAGATAAGGCAGTAAAAATAAACTTCATTGTAATAAATAATTTCAATTGGTGTTATAAAATGTTAAAAAATAGTTTCCAAACTGCGAGATACTCTTTTCAATTTATACCCATACACCCAGTTTCAATGAAACTGACTAAATGAGACTCTAATGAACCATTCCAGTCGGGTTTGTAAACATTTCCTATGAATTATTTCTTGTCAACCCAACTTAGGTCATTTTTAACTTTATCGAGTTTAATATTTTTTTTTTCAAGAAAACAATTCTTGCAAAGCCAAAGTCTAAATATTTTGCAGAACAATGTTACTCCAACTAACAAAATACAATGGATTAGGTGCGATTATCCGGTTTTGTGGGGGAGTTTTTCTAGTTGATGCATGGGTTTGCAGCCAGTCATTAGATTTTTTAAAGTGCGTGGGGTGATATAAGCATTAACGTAACTGTCAACGAACATATCAACCAATTTCACAATATAATGGTATAAATTGTCCGAATAACGATAATTAATTAGCATTTAGTTGACTCTAGGATGGGTAGAAATACTTACTTTATCTGAATGCTTGGCATGGTACTATCGGGATGTTCTAGATATACACACAAGATGCGGAGATTTAGAAACAAAACAAACCCTATTTTGGTTCATGCATGCTGAAATCTGCAGATTAAAATATATCCTTGGCATGAACCATCGAAAGGATCAGTGTTCCATTGCAACTATCTAAGGCGTTGGTTTAATCAAAATTTTCTGCTATATGTCCACCTAGAAATTATGGGCCATGTGCGAAATAAACTTCGTACAATTATCTAAAAACAAGCGTTTGGGTGACAAACTGATACCTCATAACGATAGGAACGCGTAACTGAAGCTAAACAATCACCACACTGGGTAATTGTATCTTAAAGTTAAATAAAATCATCTCATTTTCTATTTTTCTTATCCCTAACCCTAATGATAATTGCAAACGGGCTTCTCCTATTGGAACTATTGAAGTATTACACGTCCTACACAGCCTTCACCATATCATCATGACAACTTCTCTGGCTATTGTTTTAGAGATGCATAGGGAGAACATGGCAATGTCAGTTGGTTTGTTTTGAAAAATAAAAAAAAATCGTGAGGGGTGCGAATTAGGCACTGCAAAAAAAAAAATTGGTTGGCAAAACAACGTTTAGCTAAACAAGAATTCTTCACATTTTGACAATAGCGTGTTTGTGTGAATCCTTATTTGAAACTCTTGGACTAGTTAGTCTAGTCTCGCTTTTATACGAGGTGAACAATTGGATTCTAGACTGAAATTATTTTCCCCCCCTATGCTTTTTAATCAAATATTCAACTTTTGTCGTGCAGCCAAATGTAGCGCAGTTTTATGCACCACGCTATGGGACATTCATTCCACGAATTCGAATCTTCATATTTGTAAACAATTTTCAAGGTTATCAAGTAAGGATTTCTTAAAAAAAAGACCCCATTGCGTGTGTATCTGTGAGATGGATAACTATAAACCGTGTTTCAGTTTATTTACGTGTTTATGGTTATGAAGGTTACCAGGGGATTGTTCGATTTTCTTCACAATAACATTAGCTAGTTCCAATGCACAAGGTGATTTTGAGAATAAATCTAATTCAAATATTGTTATGTAGTTCAGCAATTGCAATGTATTATAAAAATCTTTATATGTTGATAAACTAATATATGAATATAATACTACAAAATATAAAGCATATATAAAATCAATAATAATCAACTAACAAGGCCAGTGCACGATCTTCAAGTAACTAAATATTATAGTGGCCCATAATGAAGGCTTCAAATGGTGCAGATTTTAGCGTACTATAAACAAGTGTATCAAACATTGTTCTATTGATATTTACTTGCAATAAGTTTTCGTAGTATCAGGCTGTGTTTGGTAGGGTGCAAGAGAAAGAGCAAATAATATCGGTTGTAATAGTTTAACTGTCTGGTTTCAACACTTTCCATCTCTTTCAAAAAGTCATGATTGACCTTATTCAATTGGAGAGAAGAGATCTGATTTGGTAACAGCCTTTGTTTAATATTTGTTGCTCTCATAAAATTGCGGGATCATTACAAATATGTCATTGGATTTGGTTACATGGAACTTAACAAGATAGATAAAAACTTGGTGTGGCACCATGACAATTACTACAAATTATCCTGGTTTAAGTGATTAATTGGACAGGCATTCAAGGTTTTATATTTATGAAAATTATTTGCTAAGGTGACATGCGTATAAACTAACCAGGGTCGTATTTAGGAATGTTGGTAGACTAATTTGGATGATTATTATTCAACATTTCTACAGTCTTTTGAATTGATTTACACTGGAATATGGTAGATTCTTGAAAGTTCCAAATTCTATGAAACGAAAAAAAATACAGGACAAAAGATTTTCATAGATCAAATAACTAGAATTTAGTATTCGTTTCTAGTTTACACAGTTACTTTTCTTGTTTTGTTTTTGTAACGTTGTTTGTTGTTTTATTTAGATTGAATGCCTTGGAACAACTTAAATTGTTGGGCAATAAAATTAGGTTACATCGGAATATTTGAGCCATATAGAAGCAGACATGAAATCTGCAAATACTTTTAACATATGCGTATAACCCCTTTTGTTGGCCGAGTGTGGGGATGGCTACAATGAATCTAACCTGCTTTTGTGACAGATGCGGAAAATCGTATTGGACCTGTTCAACTTTCTGATAATCCTTGGCAAGCGAAACAAAGCCATGAATATCCTATTGTTTGTCGGAATAATTTGTATTTTTTTTTGTCAAAAGTTGAATATAGCGCTATTTTTCATGCCCATAGCTGTCTGAATTCTTACCGGGTAGTTGCTAATCCATGTATTGTACATACAAGCTATAGCTTGCTTATAATAGATATAAATACATTTTCAATAAGTCTACATATTATACAGTAGGCGTGTTTCAAGAGTCAATTTTCACCAACTTAGTTGTTCCTATGGATGTCTAAACAATAGCGTTATTTAGTGGTTTTACTTGGCAAGGCGGCTCCTCTCCTAGTTCTAACAAAGAGAAAACGCCCACCGCGGAAATACTTATTTCAATTGTTTCTCAACTATGTGGGATTTGACTAGCTCAATGAAATTTTCCTGGGGATATCCATTGTTATTTATCCTGTTCCCAAATATTTTTTGGGGGATAATTTTGGTTTTGTTTTACCCAACGCGGCATTGCACCCACGTACGGAACAACTTTTTTGCTTAGTATGCGGGGTCTAATGTGGGATTTATTGTCGTATTTTTCTCTTATGGTTGCCGCATTTGCGATATTAGGACAGGATATTTTTCCGAAAACATTATTGAATGGGAAGATCCCATGCATTAAAATTGGGTCACAAATTTCAGCTTCCCACATAAAAGAAAAAGGAAGAAAGAAACGAATAAATGTAGTCTCAATAGTTGCAGTAAGAAACCGATATTTACAGCTTTTTAGCCACATCTCATGATTGTACTACTATGCACCCCACTTTTGCAATGATCGAGTTAATAAAACAATTTACTCAAGTAGTTTTACTATTCAAAGTTTCATTGGATACAACAATAGAATAAAATATTAGTCCCTAAATATAATGGTTTACCAAGAAATCAATTGAATCTTAAGTAACAATGCCTTCACGACGGAAAATTTTATGTGCTTCGGGCTTCGGTTTTGTGGTTGTCCCCACTTTGCCGTGGGATGGCTATGTTCGTGGAATAACTTAAAAAATAAACTTATGTGGTGGGTAAGCAATTATTATCTCAAAATATCTTTTTTTAAAAAAAAATATCCATAAATATTGTTGATTGCAAATCTTCTAGTATTTCTGCGTCGAAGTATATATAGCATGGACCAATTCCTCTTTATTTACAGCTATTTCCAAACTTATTTGATTACTCCCTTAACATTGAACATACTACAAAATGGGTATTGAAGAAAGTTTATTCTTACAAAAGTATATTGACTTTGGTGAAAAAAAAGCCGGTTCAACCACTAGAAGTATCTTGGTTGGTTTATTTGCTGCCTTTGGTGGGTTCCTTTTCGGGTATGACACTGGTACTATCTCGGGTATTTTAGCTATGGATTTCGTCAAACACCAATTCCCAGCTAATAGACTTTCAGCTGAACCATTCTTCACTGCAAGTGAAAGTTCTCTCATTGTTTCAATCTTATCAGCTGGTACTTTTTTTGGTGCTTTGGCTGCTCCACTTTTCTCAGATAGAATTGGTCGTAGATGGACTTTAATTTTGTCCTCGTTGGTTGTTTTCAACTTTGGTGTTCTTTTACAAACTATTGCTGAAGCTATTCCACTTTTGGTCGCTGGTAGATTCTTTGCTGGGTTAGGTGTTGGTTTAATTTCTGCTGTTGTTCCATTGTATATTGCAGAAACGACTCCCAAATGGATCAGAGGTGCTATTATTTCATGTTATCAATTGGCCATCACTTGTGGTTTGTTGATTGCTGCTTGTGTCAACAAAGGAACTTCTACAAGACAAGATTCCGGGTCTTATAGAATTCCAATTGCTCTTCAATTTGCTTGGGCTCTTATCTTGGGTGGTGGTATGCTCTGCCTTCCTGAAACTCCAAGATTCTATATTTCTAAATCTAATGAAGATAAAGCTAAGAATTCGTTAAGAAGATTGAGAAAGTTACCTATTGATCACCCTGACTTGCTTGAAGAATACGATGAAATAAAAGCTAATTTTGAATTTGAGATGCAATACGGAAAAGCATCTTGGTTATTGGTTCTCAAGAATGTTAATAGACAACACCATAGATTGTTTGTTGGTGTTGCTCTCCAAGCTTTCCAACAATTGACTGGTATTAACTTCATCTTCTATTTTGGTACTCAATTTTTCCAAAACTCAGGTATTGAAGACCCATTTCTTATTCAATTAGCTACAAACATCGTTAATGTGGGTATGACTTTCCCTGGTATTGCCTTGGTTGATATCTTGGGTAGAAGAAGTATGTTGTTGGCTGGTTCGGTAGTTATGGCAGTTTCTCAATTGATCGTTGCTATTGTTGGTGTTACCAGTGATTCCCAGGCAGCTAATCAATGTTTGGTTGCATTCTCGTGTATTTTCATTGCAGGTTTCGCATCAACTTGGGGACCTCTTTGTTGGGCCGTCGTTGCTGAAAACTTTGCTATTAATGTCAGACAAAAGTCGGTTGCTCTTTCAGTTGCTTCTAACTGGATCTGGAACTTTGCTATTGGTTACGCAACTCCATATATGGTTGACTCTGGTCCAGGTAATGCCAACTTGGGATCTAAAGTCTTCTTTATCTGGGGTGGATGTAATGTTCTTGGTTTCTTATTCGTTTACTTCTTTGTTTATGAAACCAAGGGATTGACTTTGGAAGAAGTGGAAGAAATGTACATAAAGGTTGATAAGGCTTGGCATTCTGCCAAGTTTGTCCCAAGTGGGATTCATGAAGCTGGTTCTTCGATAGAAAAAGCTGACAGCGAACAAGCTGAAAAGGTATCTGTATAATCTTATTATGTATCGTATATTATCCATAAACACTTATTATAAGGCCTGGCTACTCAAAGAAGTACTAAATATACTTGGTTCTTCTATATGACTTTGTAAGTTTACATTAAAGTACTCAACTATAAAACATACCATACATATTGTTTGTGAGAATCTATTGTTGCTTGCATTCAGGTGGTTGTTGCTTTGGTTGGTCGTTATCATCTTCATCGTCTTCATCATCATCCTCGTCTTCATCGGAAAATTCACCTTCGTCGTCTTCCAAATCTTCAGGGTAGGCGAAATCAACAGCATCACCAGTGAACCAATCAATAGCACGAGGAATCAATCTGTCCTTGATTTCTTCACCTAATTGGTAATCTAATTCCAATCTAGCTTCCAAGTCCTCATCAACATCTTCGAAATCTTCTTCGTGTTCTTCATCATCTTCGTCCTTTTCTTCATCTTCTTTGTCAACCTTTGGAGGCTTTGGAGGATCGAAAAAGTTAAAGAATGATTCAGTTGGGGTTAATTTTTCAATTGTCCTTGTTTGTTTGGTGGTCTTATTTCTTTGCTTTCTTCTTTCAATGGTTATGGTGACATTGTTTTCCTTGGACTTCCAGTTGATTTCACAACCATCAGCGTGATCATAGACGAAATCACCACTGTAGCCCAATTCGGCTTGGTAGTGGTATGTCTTGGTCAAGATTTGGTTAGAAAAGAATTCATTTGGTTGGAATTCAAAGATCAATTCAAAACCTGGGGTTTCCAAGTATTCCATACGAATATCACTCAAATATTGCAAAACATCAGAGTCTCTATCGGTAATTGTTTCAGAAACGGTAGTGAGGTTTTCCAAAGCGGTAAGCCAGAATCCTGGAATACCCTTTTGTTCTTCGTCGTCTTCCTCTTCTTCCTCTTCCTCTTGTTCTTCTTCTTCTTCCTCCTCTTCTTCATCCTTTTCTTCTAAAGCTTCACCCTCTTCAACTTCTTCAGCGGTTGGCTCCAAGTCACCATTGATGATCTTCTTTCTCTTTTCGTATAAAGGTTCGTACAACTTAAAGTACTTCTTTTCCAAGCTCAACAATTCCTTTTGGAAATCAGCTTCCAATTTCATTTGCGCAGATTGGATACCCTTCAATCCTGAAACACGGTTTCTAACCTTCTTTGGTAAATGCTCAACATAGCCGGAAGTCTTACCAACCAAGTCACCCAATTTACCTTGGATCATGCTCAACAAGGCTGGATTGTTGGCTATTTGCTTACCAACGTTATCTTCATTGATTTCTTCAATGGTGGACACGGTGGGTGGTTGTGATCTCAAGTAAGAAGTTCCTACGGAGGAAGGGGTGTTTTGAGGGGTAGGGGCCTTGGAAATATCGCCGTTTTTCTTCTTGATTGGTTCAGACATCGATGATAATATAATTGATTACACGTAAAAAAGAAGAGTTGTTGGGTTTTTATCTAGATTTGGGTATGTGTTAATTTTTTCGTTAGCGAAGAGCGTTGGGCTGAAGGAGGGTAAGAAAAAGAAATTCAAAAAGAAACGTGTGCGGTTCAAAAATCGGAAAAAAAAACTACGCGTTTGGAAAAAAAAATGGTTGCAACAGGCAAATGGTTGCCAAATCGATATTGTGAAGAGTGACAGCTAGGAATGTGATTACTACAACCAATAACATTGCATATATATGGAATCAACAATTTATTAAACTAAACAGTTTGACTAATTGATAAATCAAGAGGCATTGATCTAATAGGCAACTCACCATCAAGAGCAGCCATATCATCTTCATCAATTTGACCATCCAAGTACTGTTCAAGACACTTCTTTCTGGTTTCCCATTTCTCAGCCATGTTCAACTTTCCTTCAATTTCGGCGATTTCATTATCGATACTCTGTAAGTTCTCCACACTGGTCAAATCCTGGAATTTCCAACCGCCATGGTCGTCAATTTCAAGTAAATAATCGTGATACTTCATCAACAAAGGACGATGAGATAATGTAACGTATGGGATCTTTTTCAATTGTAACAATTCAAAAAGATAATCTTCAACATCCGTACTGACAGCATTGGTACTCTCGTCTAAAATAACCAATTTTGGATGTTTGAATAATACTCGGGCGATACTCATTCTTTGCTTTTCACCACCACTAAACACATCCTTCCAGTCTTTCACAGCATTGAAACTTCCCTCTCTGGTAAGAAGATATTCCAACTTTACTTCACGAAGAATATGGTACAAGTAATCGTCATTGTATCCCATTTCCAACATATCGGTGTAGGTGTATGGATAAATGATTTGATCACGGAGGTTACCGGTGGTGAAGTAGGTTTTTTGAGGAAGGTAGAACATGTCATCATCATTTGGCTTGGAGAGTAATCCACTGTACAATGGCCAAAGTCCAGCAATTATTCTGGCAATTGAAGTCTTACCACTTCCGTTTGATCCGAGAATCAACATGTTTTTGTTGGGACTGAGCGTGAAGTTAATATTGGAAATCAAAGGTGAGTATTCTGATCCTTGGCTGGTAGGAATGATAACAGGGATATGTTCAAATCTCAAGCCTGATACATAATTGTTTTGGATGGTTCCTCTGATATCAGCGATTCCTTTGGTAGCACCATAATCGAACCTTGGTGAATGAACTCTATGGAGTTGCGTCAAGAGGGAGAATACTCGGTCAGTGTAACCAGTCAAGGTATTGACATCCTTGATGGAGTACATCAATCTAGATCCGGCATCGGCAAGTGATAACAAGAGTCGCTTGTTGGTGATAAACTGACGCATGTTTCTTCTTTCTGCAGCAGCATCTTCAACTGCCTTTTCGGCTTCTCCCTCTTGCTTGGGCCAAAGTTCGTCCAAGAAAACAGGTAACCCGGAGAAGATGTATCCCCATGCGGACCAAGTATACTTCAACACATAGTCTTCCAAAGCCGAATACCAAAATCCGATATTGATCTCCTTGGAGATGTGATTCATCAACTTTTTGAAATTCTCCAATAATTTAGTCTTTTCAATTAGAGAACCGCCATAGAATCCAATCTCTTCACAATTGGTCATCAAGTTCAAGTGCTGATTGAAATAAACACCTTCCAATTGTGCCCTTTGCGATGAAAGTTTTCCAAATGCCGGAGTTGCACGTTTTAACAACATGGCAGTGGCAAAATAGTTGATAAAGATACCCAATAATGCACCAGTACCTAAATTGTCACGAAGATATACTGAAAAGAAAATCAAATCGATGAATGGTTTACCCATGGATGAAAACAAGGAACTTAAGGAATGACAGAAATGAGTAAGATCTTCAGTGATGTATTGGTCAATATTGTCGATTTCGGGATTATTGACTCCAATCTTGTAGTAGGCAAATGTTTGATCGAGGTACATATCATGAATGTATCTGGTCACGTTTGTTCTAAATCCCAATGCCAATCTATCTTCCAAGTATTTTATAGCAGCATTGGTGTAGGATGCCGGGAATGCAATCAATAACCAATAGATTAAATCTCGCAGGAACTTTCTTCCGTTTCCCGAAATCAAATTCTTAACTATTTGACCGTCTAATTTCGCAACCAATAACGAAAGCCAGGTTCGGAAAATAAGAAAGAAACACTGGGAAAGCAATAAGGAAGTGTTTTTACAGTAGAATCTAGGGACTAAGATCCTCCAGATAATACTTAATTGGTTCAAGAATTTAGAATTTACCACAGCACCCTTGCCTTTACTTTGTAATTCAAAGTTCTTAGTAAAGTCTTTGTACAAGTATTTGTCAGCGGCATACCTATCATTGTTTGGTTTAGGAATGATAATTCTCGTAAACTTACCTTGCTTTAAGGAACCTTCTTTGGGGATAATTATTTCTCTAGCTCCATTCTCCAAAATCGTAGACGATTGTCTAATTAAACTGGGTCTTCTTAATCTTCGATTTAGTGTGTATTCATTGTATTTGGTAATGGTGTTTCGAATGGTGTAATATGCACCTAGGCCAGCGGTTGCTATCAAGGTACTCAAGAAAAGGATGACAGGCCGGGATTGGTAGTTGAGCTTGACCTTGCTTATTCTATAGGTGTTGATGAACTCCTGAAGGAGTAGGATCAAGTTCTGGATATCCTTCTTGGTGTAACTTGACAACCTAGAGATGTTGATCATGTTTGAAAACCGATGATGGATGAACAAGGCCGATGGATCTAAGGAAGAAATGAACAAAGCTTGAAGTCTAAACTAATCGAAACTAAAAAAAAAGAAAAGAAGCAGGGCTAAATTGCAATGTGAGATTCAAGATTGCATATAAATTCTCGGTTGGTTCAAAAGTATGTAAACAAGGAGAGAAAGAAATCTTATGATTTTCATGTTACAATTTCTGGCATCTTCGGAGGCAGCAGTGTCTCGAAAATGTTTTTGCGGGGGTGGGCGAGGAAGTCGCAATTTCCAAAAGCGGTTAGGGTCATTTGTTTACAAAGATAAGTTGCTTCCGAGATTTACTACGAGTGTTTAAACCTACATTTATAACTAATTGCATATATAAATGTTCTCTCCCGGTTATGACAGTGTGTCATATTTGGTCTAGGGCCAATAGTGAACAGATGAAGGAGGGGTAGCCCTGGGGGATGATTGTAGTAAAATAAAATGCATATGAAAATTCAAAAATTTCAGAAGAGCATTTTTCGGGACAAGTTTTTTTTTGTGTACCGGTACACTACCCACTCTGATTCATTAAGAGTGAGTCTCGGTTAATCAAGCATTAGTCAATAGGAGAATAAACCTTCATATAACTCTATATTTTCTTAACAACATCTTATTATGCTTCGTACAAATATTGTTCATGATAATTCCCACAATAATTTAGCATAATTTATAATCTGTGGTTAATGCAAATAATATTTTTAGCTAAGTTGAGTGACTGGTCGTCGGTCTTCGTCCGATTAGTAGTCGCGATTTTCATAGCTGGTTTTTCCCGCTGAAATTTTTTAGTGGAGGCATCGTACTGCACTAACCCGTAGCTAACTTGACTCAAACACATGCTCATGACTCAAGTTTGAGAAATATTTTACAAATATCAAAATTATGGATTTCGTATAAGTAGTACGCTTGACGAATTAACTAATTACAGTCTAGAGTGAAGTTGTTCTACTTGTATGGGCGAAAGGAATATAACTTGAAGCGTGTACTACGCTCACTCGTTTATGACTATAAATATAATATGTGAGTAAAGCAAAGCTATTCTAGTCTATATACAAGAACTCCCAATATTCATCATCTGCATTGAATGATATTACAAACATTTTATAGCTGGAATCAGGAGCCGAGTAGTCCGGACACGGCATTTCCCCGATTGGATCCCGGAACATAAGGAGCTATATGTTGCTCTATCACTATTTCTTAAACGTGCATCAGCCTATGGAATAAACAGCGTATTGTTAATGATTATTCAGTATCTAAAATGGTTTACCCAATTGCTTAGCAACACAAGCTTTAAACTTGTTGAATTCATTGGCACAACGATCCTTGGTCATGCCAGTATAATTGGCAAGGATGCATTCACCGTATAACTTTCCCAGATCAGCGCACTTAGCTGAAGATTGGATGAATCTCTTAGCAGGACGGATTTTGTTTGGGGGTGACATGGTTGGTTTTGATCAGAGTTCACTTGCTCATTACATGCAAAATGATTTTCTTTTTTTTTTTCTTATTTCTTATTTTTTTTATTTTTGGCCGCGGACGCTAAAGTCCAGACAAGGTAAAAGAGGGGCTGGACCTAACGTCCGAGGAGTACAGCAACAACATGATAGCAATCTACTCGTAATCGCATGAAACGAGTTAAATACCCGAGTCGTCAGGATATTGGCGAGCTCGTGGCATGATAATATTGCTGTTACTAGAGAAGTGGAAATGTAATATTTGTAAAAATTTTGTAAAAAAGTTGACAAAAATAAACCTTAAAAGATGTAACAAGAAAAACATCTCCTCTCACGGACATAGAGTAAGGCAACTACTGAACTATAAACAACCGAAACACGCTGTAACTACCTGGTCATCACTGTATATAACTTACATGGTGATAAGAACATATAGCAGACAAATCCACAGTTTTTTTTTTTATTTTATTTTTACACTCTAAAAAAAACCACCTAAAATTTACCTTTACCTTCCTTAGTAAAAAATTAGCACTTTGTGACTAATTAATTTCCACCTGTCAACGAGTTCAATCACAAGACCTGTCATCAGGTGATGAGAGATCTTTGACATGTAGCTTGTAGAAACATATTAATAATTTTGATGAAACCATCAAACACTCACAAGACTGTAAATATACTGATTGACTTCTGTGTTGATAAATGTAAAATACTGATCCACTCGCCCTACCCCCGCCAAACGCCGTAACGGTTAGGCTGATTGTTTTCTTAATTATTGCCAATGACCCACACATTCTTTAATCTAAATTTTTTTTTTTTTCCTTCGGTGCACCGTCCGTCGTCTAAACCCAAGAAAAAAAAATCTTTTTATAAAATTACAAAATGTCACCTATGCCACACCACTAATTTGTTTTGGCTTTCTCTTCCTCAATTGCTACGAATAATACAACCCTGGCCGGTCACGACATACTATATAGACGCAAGATTATCTTCATCTCATCAATTTTGCTATTTTAATTCCTAAAATCTTTCCATATTTTCGCTTTTTTTTTTTAATCTTTGTCATATTCCGTTTATTAGTTCGTTATCAGATTGATTACCAATGGACCCAACACATGATCCCAATTTCAAACCACCATCTTTGAATAAAGATATGGAACCTCCGGCTCCTTCCTACAAGATCCCAGCTAATGTCCCTATACAGCCGTATGTCCTTGCCGATTTAGGTGAAGCCTTGGATGATCCTTCCCCTCACCCCCAGTTCAGCTCCGGTTCTCGATCCCAACGTCGCCAGTCAGCATCCGCTTCGGAACACACCGACGAACAAACTGCCAAGTACCATACCAAGATTCCTCGCATTCACACCGAGTTTATGAGTAATTCCAGTTCCGATGAAGAGGTGGTTATTATAAATGATGAAGAAACAGAAGATTCCACCGTGACAGCGGCAGCTGCATCACCGCCACCTGCTGGTCCTGCTGCTTCAGCTGGTCCTGATCCCTCGGTGATATTTCCCGCTACCGTTGATGTGAAACCTTACCAGATTGCCGATTTAGAGGAGGTTCCCCATGGTCTTGAACGACAAGCTGCCAACTTGAAAGATTATAGATTCCCCACTCATCGTTTGGCCACGACCTTGCTGGACGATACAAAGTATCCCTTGGTTATAGTAGCCTGTGGATCATTCTCGCCCATTACCTATTTGCATTTGCGAATGTTTGAAATGGCCCTTGATGCCATCACAGAGCAAACTCGATTTGAAGTAATTGGTGGTTTCTACTCGCCAGTCTCATCAAATTACAAGAAACAGGGATTGGCACCAGCTCACCATCGAGTCAGAATGTGTGAATTGGCTTGTGAGCGAACTTCCAGCTGGTTGATGGTTGATGCATGGGAATCCCTCCAACCCAGATATACTCGTACGGCATTAGTGTTGGACCATTTCAATGAGGAAATTAACATTAAGCGTGGTGGTATCATGACCAAATCTGGTGATCGAAGAGGGGTTAAAATCATGTTGCTTGCCGGAGGTGATTTGATTGAATCCATGGGAGAACCTGATGTATGGGCTGATCAAGATTTACATCACATTTTAGGGAAATACGGATGTTTGATTGTGGAAAGAACCGGGTCCGATGTGAGAAGTTTCTTGTTGAGTCACGACATAATGTATGAACACAGACGAAACGTTTTGGTTATCAAACAATTGATTTATAATGATATTCTGTCAACGAAAATACGGTTGTTTATTCGAAGAGGCATGTCGGTGCAGTACTTATTGCCCAATTCCGTCATTCGATATATCCAACAGCATAAATTATACTGTGATTCCGAACCGGTCAAACAAGTTATGTCTGAACGCACTGATTGATTTTACTGTACCATTCAATAGATGTTGATTTACTGTACTTATTCAATTCACCTTTATAGACCTTGATTTTTTTAGAAGTGTCAAATTAATCTAATATAACATTAAAGTAACCCCAATCCTATATATATATATATATATATAAATTCACTATAAATTACCATTCTTGAGCTTTGTTACCGTATGGACTCTTTTTGGTACCTTTAATTGGCTTGATTAATTTAGAGCCACCTTCCAAGAAGGAAAACTTTTCTCTTCTCTTCTCTTCATACTTGACAATGAACTCTTCTTTTTGTAAAGTCAATCCGATATCATCCAACCCATTAACTAAACAATGCTTTCTGAATTCTTCAACATCAAAGTTGTCGATTATAACTTCTCCAGTTTCACCATCTTTAATTTGTTGGCTTGGCAAGTCGATGGTCAACTTGTGTCCTTGCTTAACGACAGGAACCAATTTTTCAAGAATAACTTCTTGTGGGATTCTAATTGGTAACAAGAAGTTCTTGAAGGAGTTGTTGTAGAAAATATCTCCAAACGAAGGAGCAATGATACACTTAATACCAAAATCCTTTAATGCCCATGGAGCATGTTCTCTAGAAGAACCACAACCGAAGTTATCACCAGTAACTAATAAGACTTCAGCATGAGTGTATGGGTCAACATTAAGAACGAAATCAGTGGCAATGTCCTTACCAGTGACTGGATCTTGGTTGAATCTCCATTCATAGAATAAACCAGCCTTTAACCCAGTTCTCTTGATTGTCTTTAAGAATTGCTTAGGGATAATGGCATCAGTGTCAACATTGGCCTTGTCAAGAACTGCAGTTATACCGGTCAATACAGTAAACTTGTCAACGGCACCAGAAACACCAGCAGATTGAGTAGTAGGCTTTGGAATGTCATTGAGACGGTCGTTTTCAATACCTGGAGTTTCTTCAATATACTCTTTTTCATGCTCATACACAGCATCTTGTAATTCCTTGTCTTCTTGTTCTTGTTCAATGTGGACAGCAGGTTCATCATGATTGACATAGTCGAATTCACGGATATCAGTGAAATGACCTTTGATGGCAGCGGCAGCAGCCATGGCTGGGGACATTAAGTGGGTTCTGGAACGAGCACCTTGACGACCTTCAAAGTTTCTGTTGGAAGTAGAGGCACATCTTTCTTCAGGGTCCAAGATATCTGGGTTCATACCTAAACACATACTGCACCCGGCTTCTCTCCATGAGAACCCAGCAGCTTCGAAAATCTTGTCCAACCCTTCACGTTCAGCTTGTGCCTTGATTAAACCAGAACCGGGCACAACTAAAACCAACTTGACATTATCGGCCTTCTTGTGGCCCTTGGCAACCTTAGCGGCTTCACGTAAATCTTCAATACGCGAGTTGGTACATGACCCAATAAAGGCCTTGTCAATCTTGATTTCTTGCAATGGGGTATTTGGAGTTAATCCTTGGTATTGCAAAGCTCTTTCCATACCGGCCTTCTTGATTGGATCGGTGACATTTGCTGGATCAGGAACTTTAGCGGTGATTGGTAAAGCATCTTGAGGAGAGTTACCCCAGGTTATAGTAGGAACAATATCAGCAGCATTGATCTTGATGTCGTAATCGAACTTGGCCCCTTCATCCGAGTGTAAAGTCTTCCAGTAAGCCAAGGCCTTGTCCCATTGTTCACCCTTAGGAGCTAATGGTCTGCCCTTGATGTAATCAAATGTGATTTGATCAGGCTTGATCATACCGGCACGAGCACCGGCTTCAATGGCCATATTACAAATGGACATTCTTGCTTCCATGGACAAGCTTTCGATGGCCTTACCGGCAAATTCAATGACACAACCGGTACCACCAGCAGTACCAATAACACCAATCACATGAAGCACCAAGTCCTTGGAAGTTATACCAGGGGCCAAGTCACCATTGACCAAGATTCTCATGTTCTTGGACTTAGCTTGGATGATGGTTTGGGTAGCCAAGACATGTTCAACTTCAGAAGTACCAATACCAAAGGCCAAGGAACCAAAGGCACCATGGGTGGAAGTGTGGGAGTCACCACAGACAACCGTGGTTCCTGGCAAAGTGAAACCTTGCTCTGGACCGACAACATGGACAATACCTTGACGATCATCGGACATTCCGAAATAAGTGACATCAAATTCCTTAACGTTGGCTTCTAAAGTCAGCACTTGTAATCTGGAGTCATCTTGATCTATAAAAGTTTCGACATTTTTGAAATTGGCACGAGAAATTGTAGGGATGTTGTGATCAACAGTGGCTAATGTACAATCAGTTCTTCTGACTTTTCTACCAGCATTCTTCAAACCTTCAAACGCTTGAGGTGAGGTGACTTCATGGACTAAATGTCTGTCAATGTATAATAAATAAGAACCAGAGTCGTCCTTGTGGACAATATGGTCTTCAAACACTTTGTCGTATAATGTTTTAGGTGACATATTGAATGTTCAATTGATTGATAGATTGAATAGAAAGAAAACTAGAAAAGAAGAGGAAATAGTAAACAATTTATATACAAACAGGCTTGTCGGTAATGTTGAAATTTTTCATCCAGAATTGGTCATACAAAAACCCCAGCGAAACAGGCGCCGGTTTCGCTCCGTTGCTTTTCCCTGTTCCGTCCAGCCAATTACCGGCGAGTGGTTGGTAAGGCCCCAAAAAAAGCCACCACAGGAGAAAGCCAGAACAGGAACTGGTCACATGACACTGTTCATGTGACGCAGCACATGTGACCGTCATAACCTGCAAAAGAATTCTACATCGCATTTACAAGTTAGATGGTTGCCTTTTGAACGGGTTTCCAATCAAACAAACAGCACTTCACTTCAGGGTGACTACTCAACACCAAAAACAACAATCAAATCTATAATGGTACCAGCAGGAGGAGGCAGAAGGTCCAAGATCAGACCACCCCGGAAATTCCTTGTGAACTCGTCCATTGAAAATTCCTCTCTTAGTGCCAGTGGTGGTGACCCTACCGTGGATTTTGAAAAGTCGTGGTCGATCTTGAATAACGCCATTAATCAAATCCAAAACAAGAATGTGAGCAACTTGTCGTACGAACAGTTATATCGTAAGGCTTACATACTCGTGATTAAGAAGTTTGGCGGGAAATTGTATAATAATGTTGCATCGGTCATCACCGAGCACTTGTTGGGTATACGATCCAATTTGATGGGAATGAATTGCACCAACGAAGAGTTTATGAAACGGGTAATCCAAGAATGGGATGAGCATTTGCAAGCAATGAAATTTATAAGTGATGTCTTGATGTACCTTAATCGTGTTTACGTTAAGGAACACAAAAAGTTACTCATCTATGACCTCGGGATCCAGTTGTTTAAAGATAACATTATCAAGTATAATGAAGATGAAGTGGGGAACAAGATTATTCAAATTGTCATTGACGAAATCACAAAGAGTAGAAACGGTACAGTTATCACGTCAAATATGTACATCACCAAAATTATCAACATGTTGGAATTATTAATAGAGTCAACCCCAAGTCAATCTGGAGGAGGTGAAAACTACTATTTGAACAAATTTGAACCTAATTTCTTACAGGCTTCACAATTATTTTTTGATCAATTGTCAACTTCATTCTTGAAGTATCAACTGGGATCCAAGTATCTCTACGAAGCAACTCAATTTATTAAAGACGAAGAATCGAGAATCAAGTTTTATCTTCCTTTATCAACATACCCGAAACTTATAGAATTATTGAATAACATCATTATAAAGGACAAAATTGATCGAATTATAACCTTCTCTTACGAACAGCAAGGACTCAAGTACTGGCTAGAACCGTTATTGACAAACATATTGGACACTAGTAACGAGAATAAAAACAAAGAGACATATCACTATAGCGCTTTGGGCTTATTATACAACTTAATAGGTAGAATCGACGAAGAATACCTGTTGTTGAGACTACGCTTGAAGGAAGGTATTCTCGCACAAGGTTACTCTTTACCGGAAATTGTAAGAAACTCCATGGTTGAAACTACTAGCGGCGAAAAGAAGAAACCTTCATCTTCAAACACAGTGTTGTTTGCATCCAAATGGATAGAAACTATTCTTAAATACAGAGTCCAACTCGTTGAAGTTTGTAAAGTGTCCTTTGATTTGAATCCAATAGTGGAACAAACCATCACTATGGCCATGCGTGATTTCATCAACGACAAAAAGAAGCGTAGTAATATTGATGCGGTCAATGCTCCCGAGATGTTGTCTGTATATATCGACTATTTTATCAAACAACTAAACAAAGGATCTACTACTAAAGACAATTCCTTAAAGTCAGGAGATCAAGTTGAAGATTTCACTAATAAGTCAATTCAGTTTTTGAAATTTATCAAGGATAAAGATGCATTTGAGGCCAATTATGCTAATCATTTTGCTAAGCGTTTCTTGAATTCCAAGACATCATTAACTAATATGATCAAGGGTATTGATATTGAAGAATTAGTGCTTGGTAAGCTTTGTGATGAATTGGGAACGTCATCTTTGAACAAGATCATTAAGATGAACAAAGACATTAAACTGTCTAAAGATTTAACTCACGAGTGGAGAAATTATGTCAGCAATCAAAAACAATCTTTGATTGACTTAGATTTGAAGATTTGTAATGTTACTGACTGGCCAAAATCCATGACCAAAGATTATAAATGGTTTTCTAAACAAGAAAATGAAGCCACTCCATTCATATGGCCACGACAATTGCGGAATACCATGAGAGAGTTTGAAGAGTATTGGACCACAAACAAGAACAATAACAACAAGTCCTTATATTGGAGTCCGAAGTTTGGATCCATGGATATGAGAATCACATATCCTTCAAGAACGTATGAGATTAACATGTCGACCTACGCCGGGATCATCATGTTGCTATTTGCCCCACAATCTACCAACCCTGATGGAAGCTTTGTTCTGGCTTTTGAAGAAAAGAAAGAATTGACATATGATGAAATTGCTGAACTTACAGGAATACCCGAGTTGGAATTAAAGAGACACTTGCAATCCATTGCAGTTAATCCAAAGCTGAGATTATTGATCAAGGTGCCAATGAGTAAAGATGTCAACAACACTGATGTGTTTAAACTTAATGAGAAATTCAAGTCTCCATCAGTAAAAGTCAAGGTTCTCACGGTTTCTTCATCCTCTTCCGCTTCAACTGCTAAAGTACCTGTGCGTACTGAACAACAAGAAGAAAGTGAAGAAGTGGAGAACAATATCTTGGAAGGAAGAAAGTTGCAAGTCAATGCTGCAATTGTAAGAATCATGAAATCAAGGCATCTGATGAAACATCATGAATTAGTGGAAGAATTAATCAAGCAGTTGGCTAGTCGATTCCAACCCCTGATGATTCTAATCAAACAAAGAATTGAGGATTTGATTGACAAGGAATACTTGACTCGTGATGACTCCGATAGAAATGTGTACCATTATGTGGCATAAGTATTTGATAATGACCATATGAATATTTATAGTTGTATTTAGGCAATAAATATAAATTCAAGAGAACTTACAGCTGGACCAAACCATCATATGGTAGAATGCCCTTGGCGCTACCAAACACTAAAACTGTATATGAAGAAAAAAACTTGCAAAAATGGAATTTGCTTGTTAACTGAACATGTAAAAAAATCTTCAAAGCAATAACCACACAACACTCTACTATCAACATAGATTTACCATTTCAAGGAATAAGTAATCAATACCCGTTGATCTATCATTCTAACTAGTTTCACTTTCTGTATTATATTCCACTACATTAAATTATAATCATGTCAGCAAATGACATTTTGGATGTGTTGAACATCAGCAGGGACGAACCACCCAAGAAGAAACAACGTAATGAATCCACACCACAGACCCAGCAGCCACAACTCACAGGGATGGCTCGTGAGTTGTACAATTTAATCGGACCCAACACTCCTCCCCTTCAACTAAGCTCTAACAACTACACCAAGACTTCCATTAAGGACAAGATAAACTTCAAGCCGTCACCATGGACCAAGATGGAGTTCAACCCTAAGAAACGAGCTAGAGAGGAAGATGGGTTGAAATTATACCATTGGACAAAGGGATCCAAAGAGTTTCTTGAACTGGCTGAAGAAGTCAACAAGCCGTACTTCTTTGAAAAGTTCAATGTCAATTTGAGTATTCCTGAATTGGTTGATGAGGAAACCTATGACAAGTTCATGGAAGAAATTCAAGAGCATGAAAGAAAGGAAAAGGAGAGAAAATTGTTGGAATTGAAAGAGCGAGAACGTGAACGACAAGAAAAGGAGAAAGAGAAAGAGAAGGAAAGACAAAAGGCCGAGGCTAAGAAGGAAGAAGCTAGAAAGAAGCAAGAGGCAAAGGAGAAAGAGGATCAGAAAAAGAAAGACGACAAGGATAAACCAGAGGTTGTAGATATCAAAAAAGAAGACGATAAGCCCGAGGAGAAAGAGAAATCAGATGAGAAAACTGAGGAGGATAAAGCAGATGATCAAACAGAAGCTCGTGAGAAATCTGCTTCCAAAGAACAAGAAGCCAAACAGGATGAACCAATTGAGGATGAAGAATTGGAATGGACATACGAAGAAACAAACTACTTGTTTGAATTGTGTAAAGCATTTGAACTTAAATGGCCCATAATTTATGACAGATACAATTACAACAATGTTCGTACATGTGAAGACTTGAAAGAACACTTCTATCGTCTTTGCATCAAGATTTTACAATCCAAACGTGACTCCTCGCAAAGTTCATTAATAGAATCCCTCAAGGCTTATTCCAAGCCTCGAGAAATTGAACGTAAACAATACTTGGAGAACTTGTTGAAACGTACCCCAGCCGAAATCGCCGAAGAAGAATCATTAGTTATTGAAGCAAGGAGATTCGAATTGGCAGCCAAGAAGATGTTGATTGAACGTTCCAATTTGTTAACCCTCTTGGATTCTCCTCAATCCACGCAAAACTCGTCACAATATCAATCTTCACAAGGATTGGCTAACTTGTATAACAACTTGATGATTTTTGATAAACACCAAAAGAAAAAACAAGCCCAACAACTTCAATTACAACAACAAAAGGCCAGCGAACCTATTCCTCCACCTATTCCCATGGCGGCATCGTCTTCATTCAAGAAGGATAAGGTGTTTCAAACTCACTTACAACAGTACTTGTCCAGTTTATTGAAACAAAATGTTCACACTAACCCGGCAATTAAGCAAGAAGCAAGTGCGATTCAGCAAATGTTATCCAAGAGATTGACCCAAAAGGAAGAAGAGGCATACGGGTTGCACTATCACGGCAATGAGAAATTAACTCCTGGTGTGGTGTTAAGATCTACACAAAAATTACCAAGTTTGAACCAAAAGCAATCAACGTTGAAATCAGTCAATCAAGTGTTACAGGAATTGGATATCCCCACCGGTGGAGGCACTGCTTGGAAGCCAGTAATGCCTACACGAAAGACCATGTCTCGCTACGACGAATTAATAAGGACAGTGGTTGCTTTATTAGAAGTCAAGAAGGCTAAAGATAAATTAGAATCGGAAATAAACTTGATCAAGAGTCAACGAGGGATGCTTTAAAACGTATATTCATAATCGGGTAACCTAACGTTTTCCGGGGTTATATTTATCATCATTATTTCATGTAATTCAGCATAGAAACGAGATTCAACTTCGACTATTGTTTCTTCATGGATATGATTCAGATGATGCAGGACAGGGTCTTGTCCATTGGCAATTTCGTAGTATGTATAGTGTGAATAGAAGTTAACCACTTGCTCACCACCTTGATTTATTTGTAGATATGTCTGAGTAATTTCTCGTAAAATTTGCATGTCTTTATATCCTTCAAAGATGAGAAAGCAATGCCTAAGTATTGCTAGTATTAATCGGTTGCTTTCAATAATAAACCATGTAATTTCATTATCATCAACCCTGACATTCTTGATACTGCCAATCATAAGCAAGAACAGTTTAAAGCTACTGTTGCGAGTATCAAACTTTAACAATCTCACATTGGTGTCAAAATACTTTAACAATTCATACACCAACTTCCATTTGTCATACTGCCTAGCTGATATAGCCTCAAGGTACACGCTCATTAGATGATACAATACATCCACCCCACCCATGACAAATTTGTCCAATATTTCTAGAACGTCTCTGCCGAAATGTACCGCATTCACAAAGTCAATATGAAACATACGTAACTTGTCCAATATTGGCATCTTGTGGATTTTGAATTGACTCAATTCCAATTGCAGAATACCTAATTTGCTAGATAGAGAAGACAACAGTTTTCCCGTGGCATCGTCAATGAAATCTTGACACTGAATCTGGATGCATTTGACCACCCGAACGCAAAACTCCTTGTACCAATTACATGAATAGTACTTGTCAAGCTCAGAGTTGACCACCTTTTGAATTTCGTTCACATACCTCAACTTTTCCAGACTCTTCATTCTTGACTTGGACAAGTTGTCAATGATGTTGTTCACAATTATATGCCGTGAATGCTGGATCAAATATCGTACATCGATTTCATTCAGCAAGGCAAAAAGCCCCCACTTTTCCCGTTCAAGCACCTTCAATATCGAACTCAAGTATTTCGAAGGATTATACAACATTAATTCCCGTATAACGCAACGACCGACTAATTCTTGACATCCTTTGAGATTGTGATACTGCAACACATTGAAGTAGAAGTAAATCAGGAACTTCTCCCTCAGGGCATGGTTACCAGTGTATGGAAATGTCTGAAGCACCAATTTTTCCCAATTTGTACCGGGAAGTAATGCAGAGAACTTGATCCAGTTAGCAATGCACGATTCGATTAGTGTACAGACCCTGGTCTCCTCTTGGAGACTAGGAAGTGGGATTCGCCCCATTTGTCGGTGCAATACTCGTTCAAGCAAGTCAACCAATCCTTGAATAACCTTGCAAGTTTGAGAAACTGGCGTTGATACAGGACATATATGGGCAAACATCTCGAGAAGATCTTGCCATATAAGGTCGGGCATATCAATATGCAATCCCTTGGAAAGTCCCAATACCTGAATCATTTGGTTAGCATTCAAATTCTTGACGATCTTATCTTTAAACAAATGAATGAATCGATTCCATAGTCTGAATGTACCAGAAACAGTAAAGAAGTTGTGAACACAAAACTTTATGAATATGACCATGGCATCAATTGGGAGTTTACTATGGGTAGAAACGGCAACTTGGCAAAGAACAATCAATGAGCTCATTCCCAATTTAAACAACTCTACATCCTTGGGCTGTTCAATTGCTTCAAAAAGTCCACATATTTGATTCCCCAAATCAACACTGTTTGACAACTGTGATAGCAAAACCACAAAATTAAGTCGGTTGATAAACATTACCCGATGGGTCTTATCATTGACATATTGAAACTTACTAGAAATAAACAATTTGGTAATCAATTTCTTGACAGTTTGCGCATGCGAGATTCCCGATACATACCAATACAAAAACTGCATGAATCGTTCAAAGAAAGAGGAATCAGGGATGTCATACCTAGTACGCACACGTCCTAGCAAATCAGGCACTTCGATTTCATCAGTGAAGTTGGCAAACTTTCGTGCTGCAATCGAGCGATATATTTGCAAAATCACTTTTTCATCAATTGGCCAATCCTTTCTTTGGTTCAACATGTATATAGTTTCAATATACCGATAGCAGAAATCTATGTTTGTGGAATTGTCATGTTTGTCAAATAATATGCTTACTGGAACCCATGAGTACCCTTTGTTGTTGGTGTTGGAACATAATTGAAACAATGGTTCTAAAAGAGTTGATGAATTGGGAGAATCATAGTTTTGTAAAGTTGATACGATACTTTCCCACCATAGGTTCCTATTTACAAGCATACAATGGACAGTAAAAGATTCATCTTCATCAAATGTTTCATAAATTGAAAATCTGTCAAAATACAATTTCCAATACAGTTGTGCGTATCGTTTGATAAAGTCATTAAGATCAACTGGCGATCCACCTTGGAACAAAGCAATATTCGATACTGTGTAATACAATAGCATAAAATAGGGCATATGTTGTAGTTTAAACAGTATTGGAATAACCACCAGTTTAACAAGGGAATTGTAGCAAATATCTAATAGTTTCCATTCTCTCGTGGAAAATGATCTTTGGAGAACTAGTGCCCATTCAATTAGACCCTTTATACATTCACTTACTGCTTGTGAAAATAATTCTAGTGGGACATTGAAAGACTTGGTAGTCTTTGCTAATTGAGTTAGTAGTCTTTCGTTGGTGGATGTTGATCTCTGAATGTCAACTAATGATAATGTGTATGTCTCGTTGAGGAAAGTGATATTAACTGTATCCTTGGCAAGAGTGTATGATTTCCCCTGAGCCAATTCTATGATCTTTGCTAAATCAATACTGTTCAATAAAGGCTTTGATAGGGAATTATTGTTATGATTTCGTTCTCCACTATGGATTGGTTCTTTAACAAATCGCGTTTCACTTTCTGCTTCAATGGTTGTGGTCGATAATATAGGTTGTCTCAGGAATAAATAATCATTAGCAAACAAATCCTTGGGGTTCTTTGAAAGATAAGTATCAATTATGCCGTTCTTCTTTTGTGATTTGTGCTTTTTCCGTTGATTCGTTGCTGGTGATATGGATTTGACTTGCAAACGTCCATAACTTTGGGGATTTTGCTTTCGAGTTTTGGTCAGTGTAGACAGCAGATGGGATGAATTAAGACGTTTCCGTGATGTATTGTTGGTAGCGTTTCGAACAGTCGAAGATGACCCATATGCTGACGAAGTATGTGCTGACGAAGTATTCGCTGATGAACCATAAGTTGGTGGTCTGTATGCTGTAGGTAATGTCGATTGTGTGGACCTATGTTTCTTCTTTGTATTAGGTCCATGTCTTCTTTCGCCAGTAGCCAACATCATATTTATGGAATCTCGTTCTTGAACTTCGCCAAATTCATCATCTGTTATATTAGTTAAGTCAATTGCATCTGTATGGGTGTCTATATCGGGATGTCCGTATTCAAATATATCTGATTCATCACCACTTTCATTATCTGATGATGAGCTTTCTGAAAGAACTACGGCATCGTACATGGAAGGTGGATCTGATTCAAGCCTCTCCAATATTGGTTCATCCTCAGGTTGATTGTAAAGTTCATGATATAACTCATTAGAAGTATCATAAGTTATTGAATCATCCACAAACCCCGTGAATTCGGGTATACTTCTATGTTTGGGTGCACTCTTCCGAATTGCCATTCCTTTTCGATAATCCATTTGTTTTGGGGTGGATTTGGTCTTTCGTTTATATGCCGGTGCTTTATATATGCTTAAACGTTTTGCTGATTCAGGTAATGCACCTCTTAGAATACTCTTTTCCTTTCTAATTCGGCCACCTACTCTGACTAAAGCATCTGAATCGCTTAACTCGGAATCCAGTTGTTCTTCGTCGTCTTCTATTACAAGTGAATGGTGTTTATGTGTCGGTATAGGCTCAAGATCGCTGTCTTCACTCTGGCTGTAATTATCCTGGTCACTGTCACTAAACAAGTCATTCATGAATCCCAGAATGCTATCCTGTTCTTTATGCCATTGGGTCTCCAGTTGGGATTCTACTTGGGTGTCATGGTATGTCTCTCCTTGATTCTCTTCCGTTCTCAAGCTGTTTAGTCCTCTTCCCAAGATTGTGTAAAAGTTCTTGTGTCGGTATTTCTCATCGCCGCGATAACGTTCCTTCATTTTCATATAGTTGTAATTCAAATATTTGACAATGACATCTAAGTCCTGGTTGTTTTCATCGTATAGTTCATTCAAATAGGATATGTCACAAAGACCCAAGTAGTGGGCTTGATCAGAGAGGTAGGGATGTGTGCTTGCAAAATTCCGTTTGCGTAGTCCCCTTCTTGTGGATGTGGCTCGTGAGTTGATGTATGTTTGCAAATGGTGGCTGTCTTCATCTAGTTCCGTTGTCTGTGGTGAATGGTGTGATGGTATCATGGTTACCGTTGGTAATTCACTCAGCAGTATATCAGATACTGGTGGATTCACTTCGATTAACTGCTCTTGCACGGATGCATTTTGTTGGAGGTATTGCCGTAGTCGATCTCTAGTGGTGGAGCGCTTGTTTGGTGATAGTGTATGCAAATTGTTCTCCAAGAGTTGTGGTGAGATCACCAAATGAGACGATTCTTCTTCTTCTGAATCAGATATGCATTCGTAACTCATTGGTTTTATATAGTAGCTGAATCCATGTGCTATGCTAGATATATTAGTTATAGTATACTATGTAATGGTTCCATATATAAATCAAAATAAATAAAGCGCGTTCTTTTTTAGCGTGTAATTTTTTCTATACAAAAATTTTCGCAAACCACAAAGTTGCAAAAGCTACACCAATGGCGTTCCCTCCCGTGACAATTCCTCGGGTGAGAGAGATACTGAGTTTGGACCGTGGTCATTGTTGTAATCTCCGTAGTCCAAATACCCTTCGATGGTATGTGTATAAAAGAACTCACGATTGTAATGATCCAACTTGTATCCATGTTCCAAACGAGAAATCAAGTCCGGGTTGGAAGTAAATGGCCGCGAGAACCCAATCAATGTTCTGTCGTCGGAGTTGACATCATGAAGTAAGGTTTCGTAATGCATGATTACGCCATCCTTGACTCGTAAGTTTTGGGCATTGGATTTAATGGCAAATGGATCACCCTTGTAATTGGTAGCGTATCCCCCACTTCTAACGACAATCCCGGACCAATGTTGAAGTAATGGGTCATTGGATTTTCCTGTAGGGTCAGCATCAGAAGATCCAGAAACTCGAGGCTCGGTGATGGAAAGGTACGCAATTTCATTACCCTGATTCTTTCTTTTTTCCAATTCCTGGAAGACATATCTGCAGAATTCAGCCGGCGGGAACTGTTTTTCATCAAGGTAGTCCTTAACTCCTGGATAGACCATTCCGTTGTGGGTACTCCATGCAGTAACTCTCACACCCATTTTAGAAGCACCAATGTCAGGGTGTGCAATGCATTTATCAAGGATTTCCAAAAGGAAACGACATCTATTCTCGACACTTCCTCCATACTCATCAGTTCTTTTGTTGGATAACGGAGAGAGAAATTGTTCTATTAATAACCCAGAAGTACCATGTAGTTCTACTAAATCAACGTCTGCTTTAGTGATACAATTAGCAGCAGCAGCAACGAAATCGTCTTGAATTTGGTGGATCTCTTCCACGGTTAATTCGCGTAATTCCCACCCCAACTTCTTGGCGGTTTCCTTGTGTGTTTCAGTATGGTAAATTGCTGATGGAGCAGTATATGGAATACCATGCTCTTTCAAAAGTTCGATCTTGGAGACACGACCAGCGCCAATAATTTGGGCACTGACAAAACTACCGTTTTTGTGAATCACATCGCTGAGTTTCTTTAACGCTTGCAACTGGCCATCATTCCATAACCCAGCTTTAAATGGGAGAATACCAGCTTGTGGTGAAACCATCATCGATTCTGTCACCACGAGTGTGCCTGGAGTCCGTGACCTTTGATGGTAATAGTCAAGCATGATATCGGTGAGGACGTATTTTTCCGGATCGGTCCGTGACCGGGACGTTGGTGCGTGAACGACACGATGTTGCAACTGGAGAGCACCAACTTTAATCGGCTTGAATAGGTTGGACTCGGCGAGACTGTCTGATTTGGTCATGGTATTGAACTTGGGAAATCTTAATCGGTAGAAGAAGGTGTTTACCCGGGAAAGTTCTGATAACATTTGGTTTCTGATAAAATTAATACGATTTTTTTTTTTTGATCCCGGAAAAAGAAATAACCAAAACAATGTGGGTCAAAATAATTGGCGGAATTATCATCCGATGTTACGGTTGATTACGGAAATGTGAATGACCATTCAGCCACATTACGAGGCGATCGACTGGCTAATTTAAACGGAAATGTTAACCAAAAGGAAACGTTTGCTTGTACGATAAATGTCGCAGGAGACATGGTTTTAGTGAAATGTCGTTTTGAAGGGGGGGGTGCGAAGTGGTAGTAATTTGGCAACACGATTTTGTTAGCACTTTTCTGAGTAGATAAACCAGGTTCTTTCAAATACGCATTCGACAAACGCAACAAGCTCTGCCAGAGTATATCGCACTTCTATGGCTGACCATAATTTTCAGAATCAGTATTTGGAAAGTAAAGTTTGGTCATTTGATGTGGTAAATGAGAGATGCGCTTTTAAGCGCCAATCAATTACCAGATTGACGCAAGAAAAGAACAGATGGTTTGCGAACAAAGGATCAATCCCTTTTAATCCATTGCCATTCTAATCCTCTGGATAATAGCCCAGGCTTCATCTCTATTGGCTGATCTCACGCTGCATAGTCTAAAGGCTAAATTGAATGCATCCACAAACATAAACCCCTACGCAAAAAATCTTGACCAAAAATTCTAGCGAGAATTTTTCCTTTATTTTCCACCCCGCCTGTCTTATTGTTATCCCAGCCCTTATTAATCTAACAATGCCATCCGGGGAGTGAAAATAACGTTACAAGGGCATCTTGCTGAGTAATACTGTGAAATTCATACAATTCATCTTCAACATGATCCAAAGCCTACCTGACGAATTTACTGCCAATTCTTTTACTAACCAAATCACACCAATGCAAAGCTCCTCGCCTGACCCCTTCCCCGCCACTGAATCAGATGCTCCGAATGCGCCGCTCAATCCAGACACTCATGAGGATGAAAACCCCCAATTCCTTAATGTTCGACATCAGGTGGAATACGAAGGAGAAATCCTCACAGTGGATACCACCAATTGGAGAATATCCACATTACTCAAGTTTCAAATTCTTGCTGCATACACCATATTCACATTGTTCGGTCTAGCTGAACAAACAACAGGAACAATCATTCCTAAACTCCAACAACACTACCAAATCAATGATCTATACACCAGTTTCATCTTCTTATGTGGTGTTACAGGATACCTTACCATGGCTCTAATTTCTAATATGACACACGAAGCATTTGGGATTAAAGGGGTAACTACGTTGGGAACAACTTCCATGACGGTGGCATATTTGATTGTATCCACAAAGCCACCATTCTTTGTCTACTTGATTTGTTCCTTTATGAGTGGACTCGGTTGTGGTGGGTTAGATGCAAGTTTAAACACTTGGATGGGAAATCTTGTTGATTCAAATCAACTAATGGGAATATTGCATGGTTGTTATGGTATGGGCAGTTTGATTTCGCCTACTTTGGTGACTTACCTCATGGAAAAGAAGAACAATCCATGGACTTGGAATCAGTACTACATGGTATTATCCTCAATTGGCGCATTTTGTGTTCTATTTGTTATCCTTAGCTTCAAGTACGAAACTCCTAAAAAGTACAGGTATACTACGAAAATAAGAAACAAGAAGGCTCAGGAATCAATTGAAATGGACTCGATGAAGGATTCGTTTGAAATTTCTCAGGAGGAAGTATCAATAGATACCGAAAGCGACGACTCTTCAGCAAGTTTAGCCAAGGTGCTTAAATCAAAGATTATATGGATTCTCTCCGTCTTTCTTTTCATATATGTCGGAGCAGAGGTGGCATTTGGGGCATGGCTAGTCACCTACCTCATCCGTATCAAACATTGGGCTTATAAATCTTCAGCGCATATGTCTACCACGTTCTGGTCAGGTTTAACTATCGGTAGAATGGTCCTTGGGTTTGTCACCGCCCACTATTTTACTACTGAACTAGCTGCCAATTTGACATACACTGTCCTTTCATTTGCAGGATACACACTCTTCTGGTTATTTTCCTTCACGAAAATAAACTGGTTGTTATTCGGAGTTGTATTCGTTACTGGTGTAGTGGTTGGGCCAATATTCCCTACGACAATCATAGCAGCGGTAAATATCTTGCCAGCAAGCTATCAAGTGGTTGGGATCGGGTTCATATGTGCGTTTGGCGGTGGTGGTGCGGCTGGAATCCCATTCCTCACTGGACTAATTGCCGAATCCAGCGATGCAGGGTTATCCATTCTTCCACTCATTGTCATTGTCCTCTTTGCGGTGTTGCTCGTCATATGGGCATTGATTATTTTCAAATACGCAAAATCCTACAAACGCAATAATTTATAGAACTTTGTATTAAAGTGTATAGACCTCTATAAAACACATAACTATACTTTCCCGCCTTGGGCAGCCCATTCGTCAGGAGTGAAGCCCTTCTGGGTAAACGCATGGATCCCCGCTATTTCTTCCTTCAAGGCGTTGTTCACCAATCGATGTCTCATTAATTTGTTCTTGCCCTGGAATAAAGGCGACACGATAATCACGGCAAATGCCTGTCCACATCCTCCAGACATGTCTTCCACGGTGACGAGCTCTGCCTGTAGTCTCTCTTGTATTATCTGTTTGAATGTATCTACCGTGAGTGCTGACATTGGGTGGTGGTGGTGGTGGTGGTGGTGCTTACTAAACAGTGGTGGAGATTTTTCTGATAATTTTATTTTTCAGTCATTTTCTCTCTCGACAAATAAAGAAACTACTCTATACACATAAAAGTTAATAATAGTACATTTATTACACATGATACATAAAGAACATCTACACCTCTTGGGTCTCTCCGTTCAACTCACCTCCAACCCTATTCTGGCTTTTGGACACGGTATTACTCTTGACTTCCACATTGGAAATGCCATCGCGAACATCCACGTCAAAACAGCTAGGATTCTCCTTAATGTACTTGTCAATGACATTCATAATCTCCTTAGTCGACAACTCCTTCTCTTGTTTGCCAAGCCCACAACTCTCGTAAAACTCAAGCAAATCATGAGGAATAATACTCAACTCTTCATGCAACTCAATTAACTGGTTGACAACTTCAATAGCCAAGAAATAGTTGTCTCCTCCAGTCTGGATATTATCATTGTTCTGACTGGCACTCTTGGAAATCAAAATATTGGGGGCAATAACAGTGGCTAAGTTATGCGTATCCATTTTAGATCCAGTCTCTTCATCAATTTCAGAAAATGAAGCCACCCAGCTAAAGAAGTAAAGCAACACTTCAACCAAATTACGATGGCTTCGTGGCATCATACAGTAAATCAACTGCAAGATTCTCTTTCTCATCACCGGGTTAGGTTCTCGTTGTGAGCTGATCCATACATCATAAAGGTTATACGTCAATAGCGGATTAGGCAATTCACGTAACCACTTCTTCATTAATGCCGCTAATTGCACGGCGGTCTGGATACTGAAATCAGGAGACTTGGAAGGGTTCTTGTTAATTTCATCAGTCAACTCTCGCAACTTCTTGATATTACCATTCAATCGGAAAATACCCTCCACCGACATATCCTTTTGTCGCAATGCATTAATCACATCGTCAATCACAATGGGAACACGGAGCTTATTGGGCCCAACACCCAAATCAGAATCTACTCCATACTTCTTGGTTAACTCCAACAAATCAGTACCAAACACATTGGTAGTCTTTTCCTTGTCTCCCAGGCTGAACTTGAATTTATCCCAAAAGGTGGACAGCTTCTTGATTTGGATTAAAGGCAACAAATCATCACGGTTATAATTAGAACTGATTCTCGAAAGTGCCTCGACAGCAATATGTCTCAACATGAAATGCTCCAGTTTAGTCAACTCGGAATAATACTTATTTTGCTTAACTGATGGATGGTCGATAGAACTTGGAGCTTGGGAATGATTAGCACTCAAAATATTATCCAAGGCACCTGAAGGTGACATCATGTTTGATGGACTTCTTGACCCACCACTGCCCTTCATCTTCACTTGTTGACGTTGATATAAACTATTATGATGTTTGAATGCATTAGGACGTTGATCACGGGCTTGTTCAGCTGCAACAATTCTGGGAATATCATCCAAGGTCAATGATTTCTCATTCTTCAACATGTCCGAAGTACGATCAAGTTGAGTATTGGTGAGTTGTCTCTGGGGTTCATCTCTAATCTTGAGTGATTTCTTAACCACGACTTTCTCCAGTTTTTGAGTATCAAAAGACAACAGGGATGATCCACTATCCATTCGTTTAGGTTGGATGATCTGGGGTGAATCAAATGAAAGATCCGCCAATTCTTCCGCGATATGGTCATCATTTCTAATTTCAAACTTACTAGCTTTATCAGCCTCAGGAGCTTCGACAATCACCGACTTCCTAGCATTCTTCTTGACGGATCTTGACAACTTCTGTGACTGTCTCTTGGTACGTAATCTTGTCACATCACTCAATGTTTGCGAATAACTATCCACGGGTGACTCTTCGGGAATTTCCCTAATAGAAAGTCGTCTATTCAAGGCCGTTTCCAACACAGGGATTTGCATAAAATCAATCTTCATCACTGTACGCGATCTGAAAAGAGCAATCTTTAACAAATAACTTAATTGAGCCAAGTCACTGATCACTTCAAATCCACCCACTTCTCCACCGTCCTTGTTACAATTATTACACACTAACCGGTCAGTCAAATCCACTTTGCACAAGTCAGCCTCTTCAATCAGGATAGGATTATGGCATACACTACATTCAAAACACTTGATATGCCAACGATGGCTTCCATTTCTAAAACACGACTTCTCAATGCTCTTGCCACATAACCTACAAGCATCTGTAGAATTAATTGGAATAGACAATTTAGCATTAAGCATATGCAAATTCTTTTCATTGGCCTCGTCAAACGTAAACGATTCATATTCAGAAGTTAGTGTCAAGAATTTATCAATGGCGGTGGTGGTACCATACAATTTATTCAATCGTAACGCATTATTCAACCCTATTCCAATAAGTAACTTCAAATAGTGAGCACATCCAGTGATGACTGAAAGCAACTCAGCCGAAAGTCGGCCTGACTTAGCGATATGATCAGACTTTCGCAAAATCGCCAAATAACTCATAATCTTCCCCGTGATATTTCTTGGTTCCTTCTTCAATGGTTGGAAATACTCTTCATTGGGGCTAGTCAACGATGATTCCAGATCATCGTACGTATGCTGTTCAGGTAACCTTTGGAATTTTTCCTGAAGTAAATCATTGGAGGAACCACACATTTCAAAAATGGCATCAAGGGCATTAAACAACACTTCGACACTCAAAATCAATTTTCCCGTAACAATCAACCCATTAAATTTGTCGCCGGTGCATGCATTAACAAGCATGTCGGAAATACAAGTTGCCGTGGTCTCTTCGTATCCAGACAAAGTCAACCAACATCGCATGACAACTTGCTCAATCTGTTGTTCAATGTGAACGAGCAATATCGAATTCACGGCATCTTCTTCGTCCTTGTCACTGGTTGTCGTCAATGCTTTAATATTCTGTAGTGATTCCTCGGATAATCCATACAACTGTTGCAACCCTACAGAATCAGAAGTTATGCATACATTCCAAAACTTGTGAACCATATAACATTCAGGATGCCATTGTTGTTTTCTTCCACCCCGAAATAATTCCACAAACTGCTTTACAATCGATGAATGACATCCTTCACAATGGGAAGCATACAATTTGGAATAATGGTAATGACAATAAATATTGGATTCATGTTCATAATAACTTTCATCAGATTCAAATACCCGTTTGCATACAGTACACTTGAAATGTTCCAAATGATATTTGTTCCCCAATGCGGTGATATATGGTCCTCGTAATGCACAATTACAATTAAAACAAATCAAATCCAACTTTTTGAAATAGTCATATTCACACAATGCTACTTGCTTTACATTACCATTGGTGTCCTTGATTTCGTAGGGGAAAAATTTGGCTGAACACTGTTTACCACATTCATTACATGTAAAGCACTCGACGTGGAAAGCGCACCCTAAGGCACGGACAAATTGGCCAGTTATTTCCAATCCACATTTATTACACGTTTTCTTGTTTCGCTTGCGCACCTTCTTGGCATCGGAGTCCAAACTAGAAGTACTATTCGTTGTAGTTGAAGAGCTGAGTTGGTTGACTCTGTTACTGGAAGTACTAGATCTGAGAGGGATTGGATTGTTTCTCGCGAGCATCTCCTCGGAGGAACGCAGTGGTTGCTTGTCAGGAGTAGGAGAAACGGCAATAGAATGTCGATGAGACGGACTCAACTGGGTCGAACTGGTGGATTTATTGGTTCTTTCTTGGTATGGACGTTGTGGTGCTGGGGTAGATAAACTTGAGCCATAAGTGGTGTTTGGTGGGGCCGAACTTGAAGGTCGACTAACTAAATTAAATTCGTTACGATCTTGTTTCTGCTGTCTGTAGGTATCCTCGGGCGAATATGTGTTATCGGGCATGGCTGTCCAGTTTGGAGTATGTGACATTTTTTGGGTGATTGGTGCAGAAGGTGGTCGATCAGTTTGTGAGTATTGCTTCTGTTGCAATGGGTTTGGCGATGTGATCCGATCATATTGTTGTTGACCTGGTTGGTAGTTTCTTTGGACAGATCCATTGTGGTGAATTGGTTGGAATAATCGTTTAGTAGGATGTTGATTAAACAGAGTCGAATGTGACCTTATTCTCGAATGGCCAAAGGGATTATTGATCTTGTGAGAAGCGCGTCGGTCCAGTTCATGTTCAATAGACACAGACGGTGCCGCAATTGAAGCCCGCTGGTCGTGAGTATTATTGACAATACTTATAAATGTAGGCAGTGGATTTGGGAGGTATGTAGTGTCGTTGTTGTCTTGTTGTAAAAATCTATCTGTTGTAGCGTTGCCTCTGTCGAATGACTCGTTAGATGGTGATGGTGGTAGTGGTGGAGTCTGGGAATGTCTATGAGGCAGTTTCTGCAGCAGGTGGTGTCGAGCCATGTTTTATTATAGTCTTGTTTCAATATATATGTTGCCTGTTTTGGGGGTCTGCTGTGAGTAGTGCAGAATATAGTAAATTAAAAAAAAAAGTAGGTTGTAAATGAATGACGAAATAGTTGGAATAGTAATATATTGAAAGCAGAGCTTACCGGTTTGTAAAAGCCTATTGGGCAGCCGCTAGTGAATTTCTATTTTTAGGAAATTGTTATTGTTACTTCAAAAGCCAAAAAGGACAGTGCAGATGGTAAATATTCGGGTATGCTAGATCTGGTCTCGATATCAATTTGATTGATTGCGGTCCTCCTGCTCCAGTGTCTTTGATTATTCTTCTGTTCTGATTGGTGTTGTAAAACTGAATAGGTTTGTTTTGATTTTGTGCGTGATCGTGCTTTTGATCGCCACTTAACTATGGTAACCAATTTAACCTAGGGTAGTGTACGCTAGTAGGTGAGAACAAACACTTGCTAAAAGATGTTGCGGTCAGTCAAATAAAAGAAGAAGAAACGCAGGTTCTCAAAAAGTTGGATAATTTCTCGTTCTTGCCTTGTCCGCTGTGTTTTGGAAATTTGTTAAGGAAACAAAAGCTCAATTGTTACAGATTTTTTTTTGTTTTCGTATTCGCCAGCAAAAAAAAAAAAAACTGGAAATTAAAAAAAAAAAGAGCAAAACTAAAAAAAATATTGTATCTAAAAAAAAAAAACCATAAATCAAAAAATAAATACTGGTAACAGAGAGAATCCCAGCCATAGTAAGTTGTACTGCATCAACTGATAACTAATAATACATCTGTGAAAACGGCATAATAACCAAAGATATATTGTTGTTGTTCAACTCACTTGTCTAATTTTAACTTGAAGCTCAACATAACAATAAATACAGAAATTCCCGCGACAATTATTTAATTATATATCACAAACCCATTGTTTTGTGTAATTAATTAAATGTTTAGTTTTTTTATTATTTTTTTATTATTGAGATTTTATTTTTTTATTTGACTTTCACTTTTATGATTTGATAAATGCGCGACAAAGGTAGCATATAGTAGATGTATATAACTGGTAAAAGCAATGTACAAGTTCATGCATTTCCGACGGTTCCGGAGTATTGGCAAGGCACGCGATTTACGGCGTGAAACATACGTTACATACACGGCTGAGACAGACATCTTTGGTCGCCCCAAAAAAATAGGAGACGGGATCAAACACAAGAAATAACGTAAAGAAAAATCACGTTTAAGTTTCTATGCTATAAATCTAGCCCGCTGACATCATCGATTTTGTCAGGTCTTTTTGTTTTTAACATCTCGTGCATGTATTGTCTAACAATAGTATTCCAAATTAGACCCATCTTGTCTTTGTCCTCAGTGCACCAGTTGGTGTCATAAACCACAAACAAAATATTTTTTTACAGGTCACGGTTGCATATCTCGTCAAAGCAAATCTCTTCCGTTGTTTAGTCTTCGTAATAAGTAGGTTCCTGTTGCTAGAAGCCAGGTAGTTGGTGAACATTCGTATTAAAGGCTATACTAGTATAATTCACGTGAATTAAGGTTCTTGGATCGCGGAGGGGGGGGGGGGGGGAGGAATATTATTCAGTGCTTAACAATAGCCCGGAGAAAGATTACAATTTGGCACTGAGATTTTTGCTCTAGTAGGTTCCAGTATCCTTTATGTTTATAAACAAACCCCAAGTATCTATATACTGCATATTTCTTGTGATTATTGTTAAATCAAGTCTATTCTATATAATTCTTGCCAAGATTATACTCGGAGTGAAGTGTCAAGAGAAAAAATTTCCAAACTACGAGCTTGCGTAAACGGAGCTCTCCTCTGTTAACACTTGTACAATGAAACAAGTTTAGTAGAATATCATCTCTATAGAAGAGACTTTACCCAGGTTACTGAGCCCTGATAATAATGTATAAAGCACCACCTGTATACAGTATGTGTGTAAGATCATATATTTTCTTGCTCAACTTAAGAATTTACGAGATGCACAAAAATAAATTATTTTTCTTATGCTCCATTACAAAATACCAAATTAAAAATACTCAACACTTTTGCGTATTCCATGCAGGAATACACATTGCCCGATTAGGCAAACGTATTATGTATGCGACATTCGTCAACTATGTCCCAAATCGTCTAACACAATCCGATTCGCGAGATCAAATTCTGGTGCGGAACAGGGTTTGTGTCCATTACATGCCTGGTTAGGAAAATGGCCTTTTTGATAAATGGAGTAGGCCAGCCCGAGCAAAACAGATTTGTTTCCATCAAGTATTTGGCAAGTCGGCAAACAAACCCTCTTGGTTACAGGGTTTACAAAGGGATGAATATACCGAACATATCCCTTCTTTCACTTTTATCGGTTATGCATAGAACTTGCTGTTAGCGAATGATCAAACTATTAAAGTTGAATTGTTTTTCAACCATTTTCTATTTTTTAGCAATGAATCTCTCCAAACCTAATCGGAGAATACTGAACAATACTTGGACTTTAACCCGCATATGGCTTGATTTGGTAAGGTTGAGTATAAAAGCAGTTCTGGGCAACTGCGGTATCTAATATATGTAGATTTCACTTGGACCGGCCAATTGACAACCGCCCAAGCAACAGTTGAATTTGTTGTCAATACAATAGCTTCCTTTGTCAGGGTAACCAAATTGTTTGTATAAAAGCATCTCGTTAGACAAAAATTCTCTAAGGTTGATTTCATTCATTTTGGGTAGACCATCCTGTGACGCTAGTCTTATACTGGGAAAATGTATCACATTTAAGAATTCTAGAATTCGATGGTGATAATAACCATCGCGGTCCAATTATAATTCTTGATCGTTAATGTTAAGATATATTATTTGTATATTTCTTGGAAAATATCATGAAATATTAATTGACAACATGGATAAATACCATATTTGATTCCGCCGAGTTTTTTCCTGTATAACTTCCAAAGTCGACAAGATTTTCAAGTTTTTGGACGTCGACCTTTAATTCCCAAATATCTATCTAAAGACTTGTCAATATATCTGATCTCATTCTGTCCAGGTTGAAATCTTCTAATGTGGTTCGTTTTTTACGGCCCTTATCTTTCATACAAATTTGGGGCGGATGAAGCAATTTTTTATGAATTGGTTGGTACTTTAAGTAATATGGGTAGTTTCAGTTTCTTCTGATTTTATAACTTTGTAGCTGGGCTCTTTGATTAAGTTTATGACAATGGGATTGTCTATATTGTCTATCCGCCCCATAGTACTAGTATTTGAGTGATGGAGAATAAAGCGTGAAACCCAGAGTCTTGGTAAATGCACAAGCAATATTATCTAGAATTGTAACATAATTTATCTGCATGTGCTGTTGATGGATACCTATTGTAGCAATCCCACTCCGCTTTTGCACAGCCCATGTCGCTTGGGATCCAACAATTCAAGTTTGCCGGTATTCCACTAATATTCAATCACAGTCTTTCCAGCCTGTTCCGCCAAAGGTCTGAAATATCTGTCTATGTTATAGCTTTTGAAGGCTATTTGTGATCAATGTTCTTTAAATGCCTACGTCTGTTTTAAAATCAAGGCGACTTAGTCAAGCCCTTGATATTTACTATGAACAGTTCTGATTAAGATTAGTTCGTTTTATTAACTTCTATAAATAATATACACTGTCACTCTAAGACAAGTCGAAATCATCAATCTTATTTCTATACTTGAGAACATTTCTCTTAATCTTGGAAGTGTCAACCCAGGTCAAATAGTCTTCCAAGTTTCTAGTCACCAAGTAAGCAGGGTCAGTAATGATATTTGGACCAACTCTGACATGCCCTTGTTCGACAAACATCACTGCATCACTCATAGTCTCGGCCATCTTCAATCTGCACATAACAACCCCGATTCTTCTTCTACATATGGCACTCACAGTGACTTTGTTTTCCAAATCAGAGATTTTCGCCTTGGTTGCTAATATTCCCATATTATATAATTTCTCCAATAATAACTGTTCATGCTTTATTCTGAATGGATCTGTTGGTTGTAATAATGACAATTTGTGGGCTAATTTTCGGATTTCACCACATATTCTGTTGTATTTGTGATAATCTTCTCGGTTTTGGATATGGTATGTTCTCATCACTTGGGTATCTCGGTGTCCTTGATCTTGTTTCCAATCAAGGAAGTCGACCTTCTTTAACAACTTCTGTTCATGATGTTTCAATGCTCTGACCATCTTTACTTATTCTTGTACGTATTATCTGTGTAGTAGGTATATTGCACTCACATCTCTAGTTGAATTTTTTTAAAATAAAAAAATTGAGATGGCTCAAGATATGATCACGTGAGTGTATGCACGTGAGTTTTTTTCTCAACTTAAAAATTTTCATCAAATCGAGTTATTCGCAAGTTCAAACGAAGGGTACATTGTGGTGTTTATACCTAGTTCATACCCATGTTTGCAAGGATACCCAAAATAGCGAGCGCCAATACGCTCAGACAATTTAGCACCTCCGTGCCTGCTCTTTCAAACGTCGGAAAACAACCAATCAGATTGACCGAAGGGGTCACCGCCAGCATCGAATCCATTCCTCATGAATTCTGTAAAACATTCACCAAGGGTAACCAAAGATATGTTTTGGACAGACAAGTGGTGATTGCTGGACCTCGTGGAACATTGAAAACACCAATTCCAGGATTTGTCAAGGTAGACAACGCTAACAACAACCTTGCTGTTTCGGTCGAAGACAGCACCAGTAAAGTCCAAAGATCATTATGGGGAACATATCGTGCTCTTTTAAACAATAACGCTATTGGAGCATCTGAAGGTCACTTGGCAGTTGTCAGATTTGTCGGTACCGGTTACAGAGCCATTTTAGAAAAAGACGCCAAGGGAAATGATATAGTTTCTTTAAAATTGGGTATTCCAAGTACACCACAACTCAGAATCCCCAAGGGATTGACTGTCACTTCTCCCATCCCAACCAGATTGGTGATTGAAGGTACTGACTTGCAACAAGTTAAATTGTTTGCTGCCAAGATTAGAGCATTCAAGAAACCAGAACCTTATAAGGGTAAGGGTATTTTTATTGATGATGAAACTATCCAATTGAAGGAAAAGAAGATTAAGTAGTCTAGTCGTGATATACTAACCTTGTACATATTTAAAATGCATTGTAATGTTCTGAATGTATACTCCTTTCGTTAACCTGTAACTTGTAAAGTGCAAAAAAAAAATTTTGTAGTTTGTATTGAAAAAAAAAAAAAACTTCACCAAATTTTCAAATCGACCTATTGTAACAACAGAGACTTAAGGAGCAGGACATTCAGCAATGTTGTCATTCAACTCCGTATCTAGCAGAGTGCTACAAACATTGAACTCTACGTTCAACTTCACCGCCACCCGTCATGCCTGCAAAATCACCTCCATCCACGCCATCACGTCCATGAAGACACAACCTAATCAAGTCAACCACTCTGTGGAACTTGGCAACAGAAGAAAGTGTTTGTTGGACAGACCAGGATTGTTTGGTATTAAAAGAGGAATGATCACCTGGTTCAACGACAATGGTCGTCAATTTCCAGCCACTGTCATCGAAATCGATTCCGTGGAAGTTATAAAACACAAGACTGAACAAGAGTTTGGATATACCTCCGTAATGGTTGGTGCTGTCGACAAATTGAAGAATGTCAACAATTTAAAGCTTTTTGAACAAGCTGGTGTTTCTCCAAAGCACAAGCTCGGTGAGTTCAGAGTTCGTAGTGAGACTGGACTCGTTCCAGTTGGTGCTGAATTAAAAGCTGACATGTTTGCCGTGGGTCAAATGGTGGACATTAAAGGTATTACTAAGGGTAAAGGTTTTGCCGGTGTTATGAAGAGACACGGATTCAAAGGTTTGGCTGCCACTCACGGTGTTTCTAAAGCTCACAGAAAACAAGGTGCCACCGGTGGTAATCAAGATCCAGGTAGAGTCTTGCCAGGAAAGAAGATGGCTGGTAGAATGGGTGGTAGAAGCAGTACTGAAATGAACTTGGAAGTTTTACATGCTGATGGAGATGCTGGTATCTTGGTTGTTAAGGGTTGTATTCCTGGTCCTAACAAAGCCTACGTCAAAATCACCGATTCCGTGAAACTTTATGGTAAATCAATCGAAAGTATTGAAAGGGATTAATCTTGTACATATATACTAATAAACTTTTTAAGTAATGGAGCTTGTAAAGTATTCTCTAGTTCTCTGCTTCTCTTCCATTCAACAATTCTTCTCTACAGGTAACAGTATCGACTGTTAAATTCTCTCTGCGTTTTCACATACTGTTCCAATTGTGTTAACACGCTCAATCATGCTTCTTCACACAGTTGGTTTGACCACAAACCAGCCTACCTGAAAAAAAAATGATGGTGTGCAAGACACACAGACAAACCAACAAAGCAATGTCAAAAACATTGGATGATTTGCAAAAAAAAGTTCCAAAAACTAGCTTGATACACCATTAGCAAAGACAATCCCCGGATGGTTCTGGGAAAAGGCAAGAACCATGTACGATTAAGAAATTGATCTTCTGGCGATGGAGAAGAAAGAAAACAAAAAGGGGACGTTGAATTTTTCTCGATGCGAACGTTTTTAAATACTTTTTGATAAGCCGGGTAACCGTTTGCAAAGTAATATAACTGGAGAGACATAGACTTAGACATAGACATAGACTTAGACATAGACTTAGACATAGACTTAGACTTAGACTTAGACTTCTACAACCATATTATGCGTTACGTATATTTTAAACAAACATTATAAAAATATTAATATATAAATTTTTCAGCGAGGGTAATCAATGAGCAAACACAACTAATCGTCATCCACCATTTCAGAAGGTCTAATTAATCCACCAACCAACATATCTTGTTGTCGTTGCAACTTAACCTTTTCTTTCTCTTCAAGTTCTTTATCTTCAGCAAACAAGTAATCAGTTGGATCACCTCCAAACTCCTTCAATTGAACCAAGAAATCACGTAATATACCTTTGAATCTTGGCAAATCGTTGTAAACCGACGTTAAAACATTAAGGAAATTGACCAACTGCTCCTTTTGTAAATTATCAAATGCTGATGACAACAATTGGGATAAATATTGCTTCAAGAATTCTGAATTGGAAGTTCCTTCTGGGGCTTGGTCAGGAGTGTATAATGGTACTTTAATCACATTGTCTTGGACCAAATGGATTAATTGAGCCAATAATTGCGATTGGTATCTGAACCCAGCCTTGTGATCGGGTTGAGTAAAGACATAAAATGTATCTGACAAGATTTGGAAATAGAAATTTTCGTAAAATGCCTTGGTAAATGGAGTATCGCCCAATTGTTCTACATTTTCAACCAAGTCTAATGTAAGTGATAATCCATTATCTTCAACTTCTCGGTTATTGTGCTTCAATGCCCACAATGCCGCGTTGATTAATGATTGGAATGCATCTCCCGATAATTGCAATAATCCCTGGAAAGACTTGGAGTTGATTTCCTTCAATAATTTATAAAATTCAACACGATGTTCAGGATATTCAACAAAATCATTCTTGATCATATCCAAGGTGCATTCAAACACATTTTGTAAAATTAATACAACCCCGTCAGGAATCAATCTTCCGACTTTAGAAACCAATGCAGTCAAAGTTCGTAATACTTCAGCGTCTCTAGCATCTGGGACATTGGAACTGTAATCTTCCAAAACGGCAGCAAATAATGGTTGGGCCAAATCACGAACAATTTCTTCCAAATTGTCTGCTTGGTTAATGTAAGTTTCAATCATTTTCAAAATTTCCTTCTTGATAGTTCTTAAACCTCTAACTTTAGGAGTCTTGGTGGCAATGATACCATCTTTGGCAACAGCATCTGAGATCATAGAAGACACAGCCTTGTACAAAGACAACATATCAACATACAAAGTTCCCAATTGTGAGTAGAAGCCAGGTCCCAATGCCTTACATACGGAAACATTGGTCTTGATGATATTAGCAATGATCTTGACAGTATCGGTATTAGTCAACAATTGAGGATCTTGACCAGCCTGTTGGATAATAGCTTGCCAGGCCATGTTAGGTAACGCCATTAATTCGCCCAATAATTTGTCTCTAGCATCTTTTTGACTTTGGGCACTGACAATAATACCACAGGCTTCGTAAAAAGTGTGGACTTGTTGTGGTTGTAAATCTTCAGTAATCGATTGAATATTTCTAATGATTTCATTGATGAATGGTTCTCGTTCACCAGATTGAGTAACAACAAAATGCTTCTTACATTTAAGGGTGATCTTAATGAAGGTATCACATGCCATATCTTGAACTCCCTCGTGAGTTTCATGCATGAATTCAAACAATTTATTGACAACAGTCTTTAAGAATTTCCAATGAGCCTTCAAGAATCTGGGATATTGACCAACGATATACATGATATTAGAAGCAACCACGGCCTTGTTATCTTTTCCTCGCTTCATTTCCGTCAAAGATAACAAATCCTTAATGATGGAAACAAGGAATCTTTTCTCCATATCTTCATTCATGGCACCAGATATGGAACCAATGGCCCAACACAAAGTGTTGATGTTTTGCCATGACCATTCACTTTCATCTATTTGTCGGGCTAATTTCTCAATCATGATGGTTTCAGTATCAACCACATTCAAATGGGTCAAGAAAACTAAAACTTCTCTCATGGACTTGTACAATTGAATTGTATCACTTTCTTTAACAAACTCACGAACAATTTCCCCTTCGTCATTTTCAACAATGAGCACCTCTTCTGGTCTAGCCATGTTTTCAATAATTACCAATCTTAACTTAGACAAGACTTCAGCATATTTATGTTGTCTTAAAGGAAACTTGGCTAAAACAGCTGGGTCGGGTGCACCACCGGAAGAAGTTGGTCTTAATGAATTACCATAAGTCAATTGCATCATAGGTGATAACTCGTTGGATGGTAATTTTCTAATTTCCTTAAACAATTCACTAACGAATCCACTCCAGAAATCCAAACAAGTTTTGAACAATTCTCGTTCTTCAATTCGAGATAATTCTAATAAATAGTACAAGGCATTTTGTAATAACTCTTGAGTATCTGGTAATTTTTCCAACAAGATTAAATTGTTGGACAAGAAAGTACATAAAAACATGGCCAAGTCTTGCAAGAACGATTGATCAGAAGAATTGGCAACTTTGTAAGTTTCTTTCAAATTGGTAGAAACGGGAATAATTGAATATATTTGTTCCATGGTATTCTTGAAATAAATCAATGTCTTTTCTTCGTTACCATCCACTAATTCCAATGAAGAAATTTCAGTTAAACACTTCAAAGCAATTGCTCTTGTGTCTGCAGGAGCCAAGAACTTGTTGGTTAACAAATCCAACAAATTTGTTTGATAAATGTAGTTAGTTGGGATCCATTGAATATATTTCAACAAAGCGTTTAAAGTAGCAATAATTAAGGAAGGCTTAGTAGTCTTATCCAAAACTTCATAACACAACTTGAAGATTTCTTCAAATTCATTTTTCATACTTGTCTTCAATTGTTGAGCCTTGGCTTGGGTTAACTGGTCTTGAGAATAATCAAAAACTTCTTCACTCAATAATTTAAGGATAATCATATTGTTTTCACAGACATTAAAAGAAGATCTTGAGCTCAAGACAATCTCCGGGATGAACTTGGGCCAATTGTGAGGCCACTCTTGTTTCAAAACGGAAACCAAAGTTAAATCAATCTTGTTGATCAAAGCCCTTTGAGTTTCAAAAATAGTTTCATTTTCACAAAGGCTGATAATCATATTGACAATGAAGTTACGAATACCAACTCGTTCGGCTTCGGCCACGGTTTTCCAACGATACTGAATCAATTTGTTCAAACATGACAACGCGATATATTTGGATTGGGAATTGTTGGAATTACTCAAGATTTTGTCCAGTAAAGTCCAACTATCGGGATGCTCTTGAAATTGGTTCAAGACCAACTGAGCCTTCTGTTGGTTTTCTCCTGAGCCCTTGTAAAAAGTATCAACAACTTGATCAAATAAGGAGATATCCAAGTCCTTGGAGAAATCCAAAATCGCTTCCATTGTGTAACAATTGGGTAGTAGATCTAATTGAATCGGAGAAAGAAAGGATTAAAATATACAGCTGATGGTTTGTTGACTTGTTTTTTCTGTCCCTTTCTCTTCTTGTTTGTTTTTGTGTTGCGAGGTGTGAAATAGGAGGAGGGGGGAGGGAGGAGGGAGCGGGAGAGCTAGCAGTAGCAATTAGTATGGTAAGTCCCCTAAAGCAAAACAAAGGGTAATATGTATAGAGTATATGTAAGATGTATTACAATACCAAGATTCAAATGTGTCAGTGACAAGTTTGTTTTGGAAATATCGTGTTGACACTTTCTTTGTTTAAAGGAAAGGAGAGGAACTGAATTTTCTAGAACTCTAAATTGCCGTATCGGTTGGTGATTGATCACGTGTGTTCTTACAAATCAATCTTTGCAACACAACTGACTTCCAATAAAGACAACTTAGTAACACACTTGAGTGTCACGCAAGCTCTGATTATTCACGGTAGCAAAAGCATATTGATGCAACTTGAGGCAATAGCATGCACATTCCGCACTTGACATGTTTAGCACCCGGCCCGGGTTAACATGTTACTACACTGTGACACATGTATGTCTAAATACTTAGAGCTTATGCTCAGAAATTGTTACTAATCTCTGGTTTTCGTTAAGCTCTGCTTTCCATGGTGTGGCTGTCTATTGTATAGTGTCTGCAAGTGTTGTCTCAAAAAATTTTAAAATAGTGTTGCAAAACGAACAACCAAGAATGTACTCAATGATAACTCTCGTTTCAAACTCCCTCCATGATTGGCTAACTCTGCCTACATAATCAAAGTAATCCTAGATAACGCACTAGCTCGAGGTATTTCTTATTTCGTAAATAATACGGTCTCTGTTCCCACTTGCACCAATTATTCTCGTTCCTCCACGTTCAAACTATGGTTTCCAAATTGTTCAACTACATCCAATTGAAAATCCTCCAATGTAACAAGGTTATTAAGAGAGTTCTAAATGACATAGTTTGACAGTTTGATCAAACTAGTTGCTCTAGTGGATTTATCCACTCAGTTCGCATTGACCAAGGAAAGAGTGGGTTTTCTTATGCTCAACTTGCCTCAATTTTGTAACCAGCTGAGCAGCAAGAGAAGCTGACGATGTGGTTCAAGTTCTCGAAGAATACTTAGCCAAGTTCAACTCAATTAGAGAAATAGTTTCTGATAGCTAGATTTTTCCATTCATCGTGCTTTTTTTGTATTGTATCATAAATAAGTTATATATAGAAAAAAACTCAAATACATAAGATTACTTGTTAGCGAAAGCAACACCCTTTTCGACATTCTTTTCCAATTGTTCAATGGCAACCTTCAACAAGGCTTTTTCATCAGTAGAAATCTTGTCTAAGATATCGTATTTGACTTCATGGATACCTTCCTTGCTCAATTCAACTGGTAAGGAAAAGTAGTCTAAACCATTGACTAACTTCTTGGCTTCAGCAGCACCCTTGATTCCAGAATCCAAGTTCAAGAAAGTACATTCAACAATACCAGATTCACCCTTAACAGCCTTCAAGATAGATTCGGCTAAACGGTAACCAGCGTAAGCCATAGATAAAGTAGCGGAACCAGCTCCGTTCTTAGCTTGAACAACTTCATCACCACCAAATTGAACACGCTTAATTAAAGCCTTTTGTTGTTCTTCAGATAACTTCTTGTAGTAATCAGCAGTCTTACCAACAGAATATAAAGGAACAATGGTTTCACCAGAGTGACCACCAATAACATTGACGTTGAAATCAGTTGGCTTGGTTTCTTCTGGATACAATTGGGCGATAAAAGTGTTGGCTCTGACGATATCCAAGGTAGTAACACCAAAGACTCTCTTTGGGTCATAGACACCCTTTTGTTTCAAGGTTTCAACGACAATTGGGACAGTGGAGTTGACTGGGTTGGAAATAATCAAAGAAAAGGCTTTTGGACAGTTTTCAGCAATACCTTCGGCTAATCCTCTGACAATTGAGGCGTTAATGTTGAATAAATCGTCTCTGGTCATACCTGGTTTTCTTGGAACACCGGCTGGGATGATAACGACATCAGCACCAGTCAAGGCCTTGGCCAAGGCGGTCTTGTCTTCTCTGTCAGCTGGCAAGAAAGATTCGGTCTTGGAGTCGGAATTGATGTGGGATAAATCAGCACCGACACCTGGGACATTGACGACATCGAAAAGAGCCAATTCATCAACTTGTGGGTTCAATTTGAGTAAAAGAGATAATGGTTGACCGATACCACCGGCAGCACCTAAAACAGCAACTTTGACCATGTTTGGAAGTTATGTACAAATGTAATTGAGTAGAATAAAAAGCTAAGTTAAACTGGGAAATTTAAACTTATTTGGGGAAGAAAAGAAAGGGAAAAGGAGAAAACAAAAAGGACTGAAAAATTGCAAGTGGCGCAATTACGGGGATATTTATACAATAAGTTATGAACACACACGCACACACAAATTGAAATTTAACCTCCTCGGAAAATTTTAGTTTCTCATACATGAATTGTTTTTACCACTCTTACATAACCTTAGAAAATATTCAATTACTGTACTTCTCGCTTGTGTGTTATTAACAAATATCGGGGGATTCTTGCATTAATTATCTTGGTAAATGGGAGCACGTGATTTGTTAGTTCTGGGGCAAACTCCGAGGACCAGGGGACAATGAGGTGGAGGTGATTTGCCAAAGAAAAATAACTAAAACAAAACGCCGGATTTTCGCACAAAATAAAAATGTGGGTTCTTAGCTTGCTTGATCCGACGAACACCGGGCTTGCGGATCTCCGAGATAAACGACAAGAATCCGGGGTTCACCTGACAGGTTTCTTGTGCGTTGCTCGGCTACAACCTATTCTATAAAGTAATACCAATGGTACCTGTCAAATCTTCAACTAAATCTAAAGCCGACTAGGTGGGGAATTGGAAGATAATGGAAAAAAATTCAGTAAAATTGTAAGCTCCTTCCTCTGGCTGCCCCACTCTCCCCTCCCCTGAACAATTGACCCTCGCCCAAAAAGGAAAAAATGGTTTAATTTTCGGTAGTTATTCTCCCCCCAATAAAAACACCGCGTTAGCAAAGTCTATAGCCAGGGGAATAGTCTCATAACCTGTGGCCATCATTCAAAACTATCAAATAATATAGTACAAATTGGAGAAATCCGGGGAAGTGCAAACTTAATTAAAAATAAAACAGTATTGTAAATAAACGGAACAGTGTACCGAACCTGCCGAGACTTCAACGGATAATGTTCGAGAACTTTCGGAACCGTTGTTTGCAGTAATTTCGTTTGCTAGAGACAGTTTACAAGGAAGAACTCGGAAGATATTTCCCGAGTTGCAAAAATCTAGGAACGAAACTAACCTGGGCCGGGGATATGGAGCTGGAGAAATAGACTGGTGCACGACTATGTCATGTGAAATACATAATTCTTTTGACAAGAAATGTACCCACTCAGGTCCTGTGGCTCATTAAACCTGGCTAATCTTGTGTTCATGCTTGAATGTAGAGAAGTTTTTAATGAAAATTAATGTTTCATGATTTTTGAGTCAATTTTGCAAGAAATTTTTCAGAGTTTTATTAGAAGACTCGCAATATCTCTTACTGTTAGACCAGTACTTAACCTCATGGTCACCTCTGAAGAAGGAACATAAACAAAGTTGAAAACCAAATCTTGATATACTCTAGCTACAAACTATTTCAGCCGAAACATTTTATCCCCAATTAACAGATATCTACCAACTGAAAAACAATTTTTAGACACAAATTGGTAAACTTTGAAACAAAACTTGATAAATTAGTATTGAAATCAACAAACACACTGGATTTCTAATCCTGGAAAACAAAAACAACCCTATAGAATAAACCAAAGCAATTGGGGAGTAAGGCACTAACAGCTTAAGCTGTAAAAAAATAATCTCATCACAAATACGAACACGCTGACATAGATTAATAAATTCTTTCAAACCTTCACAAATATGAATCCAATTCTGTAATATTCTTCAAGCAGAGCCTGATTTTGTTTCTTGATCTTCAATACCAACAAAAGAACCACCGAAGATGGCCTGGCTTCTCCTAGGCTTTTCTTTTTCTTTGATACTCTGACGATAGTGTATGATTGTGGTGTGTGAGTTAAAAGAAAAAAATGTGAAGTTTATTCTTGCAACCAAAAAAAAACATTTTTGCCAGGAGCAAGGGGGGGAATACTAAATTTAGACAACCAATTGTCTGTTTACTATCACACAACAAAGCTCCAACTACAATTATGTTCAAAATCAGGCTAGTTGAGAACATAAACTTCTGATTAAGAAAGTAAGTTATCATCTGTACCCAACAAAAGCAGTCTTGACTTAGCGTTTGTATTGATTTTGAATCGACGGAATCTGAGTTTTGTTGGATATTTCTAAGCAAAACACGTCCTTATTAGTTCAGTCGAAGTAAATGCAACCAATCTAACTAGTAGTAATGAACTTTAAAAGATATGTTTTGAATTATAATGGCCAACAAGACCTGGATTTCGATGATTGAAACAGTAGCATACGCTTGATTCTGATGGACATTTCCCTAAGTTCAAGTTAAGAATCCGTCTCAGAAATGGTCGACTTAGATTTATAATAGCGTGAATATTTTTCAAGACTAATTTCAGATTGAAATAAAATAATTGGGTTAGTTGGTATTTCTCTCCATACCGAAAGTGAATAAAGCAAGTAAACTATTGAAGTGTGGTGTGATCAAGGATAAATCCCGCTGGATCAACAAAATCATGTTCAAGGTGAAGCAAATTAATCAGATCCAATTATAGAACTAACCTATTTTTAGAATATAGTCTGATCTAACCGTTACTAACTAATGATGTGATATTTTCTCTGGACGTGATTGCAAAAAATAGTTTTGAGCGAGAATTATTGCGGTTGGAAATTTCTCAGGCAGGAAACGTTTCATGGAATTATGAATTCCCCCTCCACTCATCTCCAGATATTTTTGAAACTTGTATTTATCAACAATGGCAAATACGACCTTTGATTAGGCTTGGACTAGTTGGAACAAATTTCGGAGTAAAAATTTTCATGTAAAGCCTTGGCATGTTTCACATTATTGCCAAATGCGTTAAGCATTGTTTACTCCAGCCGCGAAACAGTAACACACAACTACTAGGCCAGCTCTTGTGGGCAACTTCGTGAAATTGTGTAGTTAGAGCACAAAAAGAAACGTTCAAATAAAATTAACAAATTTTGCATCCACGGAAAAATGAACTACACGTTTCAACAAAATCACATCAGCTATTAACTCCCGACACGGACATGGGTAGGTGCAGGCTATGCAAAGTTAGAGGCGGGGGGTATGACTCAAATGGGGTATTATTTTCGGTTAAAGCAGTTGTTAGTTTGGAAAATTTTTCACCCTCATCGCAAGGTAGTCATCTATATCATACGATTTCAAATCTAAATGAAGGTTATAATTAGCTAAAAAAAAATCACGTCAACGATAAATTTGCAAAAGGTTATATGGAAACCAGATGAGATTAATGATCAAAGAACAATTCCTAAAATCACAAGTAGTGCTATGGTTCCAATAACGGATCAAATTTGAACCTTAATTAAATGAATGCCTCGCAATGTGTAGGCGATGGCTTATTGTTTTTTATGACAAGCTGCAGGACGCAAAATAAAAACGGGCTTTTCTTTTAGTCGGTCCGCAGAACAGGCGTCATTGATTTTTTTGTTTGTTTGTTTGTTTGTCGTGCAGTTTTGGACAAAATTTTAATACTACGGTGAAACTTGCAAAATATCTCGGAAAATCTGGTTCGTTCGGAGCTAACAGTTTTCCCCTCGTTTATTGTTTTAACATTGCTATGATGAAATATGACATATTTCTTGCCACAACCGGAAGCATCTCGCATGCTTGCCAGTTGCAGCCAGCAAGCTAATACCATATGAGGAAACTACTGTGCTTCTCCACCACTTGATTCTTCTATTTTACAGGTTAAGCTGACAGATTTGTGAGCACTAAATTTGCTTAATTTCATTTTTACCCGTTTTTGCCAATTGTACTGAATTTTTTTTTTTTTTTTTTTGTTCTCTCCAGGCGTTCTTCTTTTTTTAGATACATTCCCAGCATTATTTCCCACCCCACTCTTTTCTACGCTGAGGGTACAAAATCACAGAGTGTTGGATTTGCAGGGAATGATGTTTATCCGCCCTATCCAGTTGGTGTGGCAATACTTTACTAATTTTGAACTTGCCGACAATTAGTCCATGTCATAATTCCTTTTAAGGTTAAGATTTTAGTCCCTAAATCTTAACGTGTCATCAAAAGCTAAACAAATTCTACTCTACTTTATTTTTATTTTTTTTTATTTATTTATTATTTAAAACTATTATTTAAATTGTTATCATTTTTTTCTTCTATACGAATCTTTTCTTTTTGTTTCACTAAGATAAACCCTCATAGTTAACGGGTATCATATAAAAAACAAGGGATTTTCGTTGTTTCATTTGATTTAAGAAATTTGAATTGGTGTAATTCCATTCGTTCTTCTTTTTTACTACTATGTTTGAAATGCTGTCTAACCCATTTACCCACTCCAATAGGAAGCTGTCAGCTTCATCCATGTCGTCAGAGGAAGATCCCTACGACACAGCTGAGAACTACTACGGCGATGCGCGTAAAGTGAACAAACTCACCTCCCCATTGGCTAGGGTCCGCACCTATTCCGTGTTTGAATCCAAAACCACCAGACAAGACTTTTTAAAGCAATTATTGGCAGAAGTGTCCCATAACCCGCCACCACTGCCACACGTGGAACATCCAGACACAATTAGAGAAACGTCTGAACCGCCTTCTTCTGGATCCTCATCCGAAGTTCCATCCAAATCACCCACCCCACAAATACAATTCAATACACCTGGAGAAAAAGCATATGATCATCGCAAGATCCAGTTTGCAATCCACGACTCTGAAGACGAGGAGGATAGCGAAGATGAAGATCCCGTGTCTGCTCCTTCTAATGGTGTGATAAAGGATGACGATGCTCCACCACTAAGTTCTACAACTCCTCCTATTGCCCAAGTACACCATGCACCTCTCACATCCCCTGCTCTTATGACTGCCAACATTGACGCCCATCGTAATGCAGAACCCACCCATGCACCACCACCAGTATCGCCACGAGTTAGACGAGGTGGCGCCACTGGTCTTCACGACATTGTTCCTGTTGATGAGATGGAATCTGAAGATCTTCCTCCTAACATTAAAGTTCCTGACTTTTCTGGTCTCACCCGTAAACCATCCATTATTGCCATTTACCAAGATAATTCCTCCCTGGAATCAGTCTACGATAAAGCAGAAAAAAACAAGAGGCGCTATAGACGTCAATCGGTTGATGACACCACGATCAGGCCTAAAAAGTTTTATATTCCTGATGTGGAAGACACATTAAAGGAGTTGTTGGCTAATGAAGATACTGATGGTAATTGCCAAATTACAATTGAAGATTCCGGTCCAAAGATGTTGAGATTGGGTACGGCTAATTCCAACGGGTACTACCAATCTTCAGTTAGAGGTACTTATATGTTGAGTAACTTGTTACAAGAACTAACCATTGCTAGTCGATTCGGGAGAAGACAGATTCTCTTGGATGAGGCTAGATTGAATGAAAACCCATTGAATAGAATGAAGAGGTTTATATCAACTGCATTCTGGAAAGCTTTGACCAGAAAGATAACCAAGGAAAATGTTACTGAAATGTCTGCAGATACCAAGATTTTGGAAACTTGGATAGATGACGATGGCGTGTTACATAAAGATGAACCCTCTCATCGTATTTACGTTCCTTATAATCGTGCTGATCAATATGAATTTTTCAAGCGAATTCAAAAGGACCACAAGAACCTTGATGTTCAATACTTGCCCAAGGTAATTGATGCTCAATATATCAAATCCATCAACAAAAAGCCTGGTCTTTTGGCTCTTGCCACTAGACCTGATCCTGACGACCCCGAAAATTTGCTTAGTTGGCCGTATGTTGTTCCTGGTGGTAGATTTAACGAATTGTATGGTTGGGATTCATATATGGAAACTTTGGGTCTTTTAACTGATGTCACCCCAGGTCGCCGGGAACATTTGGAATTGGCTCGAGGCATGGCAGAAAACTTTATTTATGAAATCCAACACTATGGTAAGATTCTTAATGCTAATAGATCTTATTATTTGGGTAGATCGCAACCTCCATTCTTGACTGATATGGCATTGCGTATATTCAACAAGACGATTGAGATTGCCCCGGATGAAATTGACGATGCTACTGATTTCCTTAAACGGTCGACCTTGGCTGCCATTCAAGAATACGAAACGGTTTGGTGTTGCAAACCAAGATTGGATGAGCGTACAGGACTTTCCTGTTATCACCCCGATGGTGTTGGTGTGCCACCTGAAACTGAAGCTACTCATTTTGATGCTGTTTTAAAGCCATTCCTTGAAAAACACAAGCTTTCTCGTGATGAATTTATTGAAAAGTATAACGATGGAATAATCAAGGAGCCTTATTTAGATGAATATTTCTTGCACGACAGAGCTGTGAGAGAATCTGGTCACGATACTTCATACCGTTTGGAAGGTAAATGTGCTTATTTGGCCACGGTTGATTTAAATTCTTTGCTTTATAAATACGAAAATGACATTGCTTTCATTTTGGCTAATTTCTTCCACGACAACTTGGAGGATTATGATGGTACCATTCACACATCGCCAATTTGGAAGGAGCGCGCCAAGCAAAGAAGAATTAATGTTGACAAGTATTTGTGGAATGAAGAGGATTCCATTTACTACGACTACAATGTCCACGACCAAGAACAGACCCGGTATGAATCAGCCACTACTTTCTGGCCCTTGTATGCTGAGTTATCTCTGCCTGAGCAAGCCGAAGCCCTTATTCGTAACTCATTGTCTAAATTTGAAGAGCATGGTGGTTTAGCTTCGGGTACTTTGAAATCCCGTGGGGAGGTTGGCTTGACTCGTCCTTCCAGACAATGGGATTATCCATTTGGATGGGCGCCACAACAAATCTTGGCCTGGATTGGGTTGGTCAATTATGGGTACGACGGTGTTGCCAGGAGATTAGCATACAGATGGTTATTCATGATGACGAAATCGTTTGTCGATTACAATGGGGTGGTTGTTGAAAAGTACAATGTTACTAAAGGTGCTGTTCCACACAGAGTTGATGCCGAGTACGGTAATCAAGGGTTGGATTTTAAGGGGGTTGCCACGGAAGGGTTCGGTTGGGTCAATGCCAGTTATTTATTTGGATTGCAGTTTTTGAATCTTTACGCTCAACGTGCCTTGGGGACGTTGACTCCACCAAAGGTATTTTTAAGAAATATGCATCCAAGTCATATCAAGGAATTTCAATAGAGATTTTCACATACTACTACCAGTACTACCACCAGCGCTACCACCAGCACTACCACCAGTACTACTACCAGTACTACTGCTATAGCAGCAGTAGTAGTCATTAATAGGTTTTATTTGCCTATGTTTGCATTTTGTTGAATCTAGTTATATAGTGTTTATTGTTATTGATACTTAATTAGAATGTATTTGTATTATTCAAATAGTTTCAGGCCCATTGGATATGCGATGTTGCATTTGCCCACCGAGTCCGAGCGCAACAAAAAATTTCCAAAATGTGGCCAAAAAAATTATCAGAAAATTTTTGATTTTGGCAACATAAGAAGACCAATCAAGTATACGTGAGATGCTCCTGATAAGACGAAGGATATTGAAGAACTCGGTTTCTCTCTTGAGATGCTCGTCTACAAGAATAGTAACTCCGCCAAATACATTCACCACCGCCGTCAAGACCGCTGAAAAGTTGGTGCAACCGCAATCGTCCAAGATCTTTGACGACCCGTTCTCAATTGTCAGCCACGAAATGTCCAATTTGGCCAAGTCCATAGCTAACTTGATCGGATCCGGACATCCGATCCTAAACAGAGTCAGCTCGTACTATTTCGAAGCCGAGGGAAAGAACGTGCGTCCGTTGATTGTCCTTTTATTGTCCAAGGCGTTGTCTAATATTCCCGTTGAGCAAAGAAACAGAATTGAAATAGACACCCATGACGTGACTGATCAGTACCATTTCAAAGGCACACCTGGCAGCAAAGAAACCATTGCTGGGAAGTCTGTGGACGATTCCATATCCCCCTTGGCCATTTTGCACGGAATAAACCCCAAGGTTATATTAGACCCATTGCTGAAACCCATGGACAAGTTGCCACAATTTGATGCCATGAATGGTATATTACCAAAGCAAAGAAGATTAGCGGAAATTGTCGAGATGATTCACACTGCTTCGTTATTGCATGACGACGTTATAGATTTGAGTGATTCAAGAAGAGGCAGACCAAGTGGGAATATAGCCTTTACTAACAAGATGGCGGTGTTGGCAGGTGACTTCTTATTAGGAAGAGCCTCGGTGGCCATTGCCCGATTAAGAAACCCTGAGGTTATTGAGTTGTTATCTACCACAATCGCCAATTTAGTCGAGGGGGAATTCATGCAATTGAAAAACACCGTTATGTCACAATCAGACACAATCGTTAATGACGGAGAAAAGAAGACCATTCCTGAACCTACCGGAAAAGTACCCACCAAGCAACACGAATACTCAATAAGTCGTCCCGAAGATGTTGACCATATCACTAATGTAAATGCTGCATTTGAATATTACTTGCACAAGACATATCTTAAAACAGCATCTTTAATGTCCAAGCTGTCCCGTGCCGCAGCTGTTTTAAGCGGATCCCAAGACGACATAATTGAAAACTGTTATGAATTCGGAAGAAACTTGGGGTTGTGTTTCCAAATCGTCGATGATATGTTGGATTATACTTCCAGTGACGCTGCTTTCGGTAAGCCGAGTCAAGCCGATTTGAAGTTGGGATTGGCCACTGCTCCTATTTTATTTGCCTGGAAGGAAGAGCCTAAATTGGGTGAGCTTATTGCCAGAAAGTTTAAAGAACCGGGAGATGTTGAAATTGCTCGTAGGGCTGTGGAGAAGTATGGTGGGTTGGACCAGACAAGATTGATGGCAGAAGACTATTGTCATAAGGCATTAACCAACTTGAGATGTTTGCCAGAATCTGATGCCAGAAGTGCATTGGAATTGTTAACTAATTCTGTATTGACTAGAAACAAATAGACTTTTATAAAGTTATTCTCATGTACATATATATATATACACACTCATAACCAATGGAGTTAGTTCGCGTGTGATGTTTCCCAATATGGAAGTCTAGTCTAGGTATTTTTTTTTATTCTTTTTTTCTTCCGTCCACTTCCACCGGACGGCGTGAGAGGTGAAAAAAAAATTGAGATCAGACGAAGAGGAGGAACCACCACACAGTAAACCATTATAACATCAACTTACAATGTCTGCTGAAGAGTCATCAATTCCAAAGCCACCTACCGCTAATGTTTTCTCCATGTTTGGAGCCAAGAAAGAAAAGAAGGAAGAACCAAAGGAAGAAGTAGAAGACAAGAAGGAAGAAAAGAAGGAAGAACCAAAGGAAGAAGTAGAAGACAAGAAGGAAGAAAAGAAGGAAGAAGCCAAAGAAGACAAGAAGGCAGACGATGATGAAGCTGCTGCTGAAGAAGAAGCTGATGTTCATTTCGAACCATTAGTCCAATTGGAAAAGGTCGATGTCAAGACCAACGAAGAAGATGAAGAAGTTTTGTACAAAGTCCGTGCCAAGTTGTTCAGATTCCACGGTGACACCAATGAATGGAAGGAAAGAGGTACCGGTGACGTTAAATTCTTGAAACACAAGCAATCCGGTAAAGTCAGAATTGTGATGAGAAGAGACAAGACCTTGAAGATTTGTGCCAACCATTTGATTTCCGGCGAATACGAATTGAAGCCAAATATCGGTAGTGACAGATCTTGGGTTTATACCGTGACTGCTGATATTTCTGAAGGTGAACCAGAAGCTCAAACTTTAGCTATCAGATTCGGTAACAAGGAAAACGCCGATCTTTTCAAGAAACATTTCGATGAAGCAAAGAATGCTAACAAGAAGGATTAAATAGTATATAGGTTGAGAATATAAACTGCATGCTTTGTTTAAGCCATTTTGACAATGTCTGCGACAATACTCTTTGTAGTTTATTCTGAATTGAGTGGGTTTAATATAATATATTATGCATAAAAAATATACCCATCAAATAAACGTTATGCGTTTGGTAACCATGTCAACAATAGACTAAAACTAACATAAACACTAACAGTTAGTTTGCTCTAGCAACCATAGAGACCTCCTTTACAGTAAACAAAGTATGTCGTGTTTGTTTATGTCGCAAGGGTTTTACGACATAAACGTTTTTGAAAACTTTACGCTCCACGTGCAGAGCCATTGATTAAGAAAAAAAAAAACTTATCACCACTTCAATTTTTTTTACAACCAATTTCCTTATTCTTGCAGTTTTGTGTGCTATACCATGAAGTTTGGGAAATATCTTGCGTCCAGACAGTTGGAACTACCTGAATACTCAGGCCACTTCATAGATTACAAAGGGTTGAAGAAACTCATCAAACAATTAGCTATCCCCACTGATGGAGCCGGCACTTCTTTACCTACCAGCCAAACAGAAATCCAACAAACATTGAAAGAAAACAAAGCGTCTTTTTTCTTCAGGGTGGAACGTGAATTGGAAAAAGTGAATTCGTTCTACCTTGAAAAACAGTCCAATTTGGCTGTCAATTTGGACTTGTTGCTTATGAAGAAGAACGAGTTGTTTACGAAGTCAGCCCAGTTTATTCAAGATGAAAGCAATGGCAGCAGCGGCAACAGCACCGTTAATGCTAATTTCAGAAACTCCATTTCATACTTGAACTTGTATCAAAATTTCAAAAAGATTCACCAAGATTTGGTTCGTTTACAACAGTTTATTGAATTGAATGAAACGGGGTTCAGCAAAGTGGTCAAGAAATGGGATAAACGCTCCAAGTCTCATACAAAAGAATTATTCATATCTACTGCAGTCAGTGTCCAACCTGTTTTCCACAAGAATGAAATCAACGATCTAAGTGATTTGGTCACCCAGTCCTTGTTTGACATTGAGTCGATTATGGATGGAGATTACACGTGTTTGGGCAGTTACTACACACAAGGAGGAGTAGAGCATAATATGTCAAGACATGACCTGATTGTGACCGCCATTGATAGAACTTCTCCCACTTTCAATTCAAGACATTCCTCAATTATTAACTTACAAAGTAGTGCTACTGCCACTGCTGCAACCACAGCTACGTTCCCATACAGTAGTAATCATGAAATTGATGAGTTGTATTCGAGTTTCGTCAATGTGGCCACTATCAAAGACCCAGATTTGTCATTATTAGCTCAATGGGTCGATAAAGTTAAAAGTTCTTCAAAGGGGAATGCCAATAAGGCCATCATCAAGTATAAAATTACAAAAATCTTTTTATTATCCATTACCAATTTGAAAATTTCCGATTCATTTTTACAACTGTTTCTTGAATTGATAGACTATGAAATTGATTTCACATTTTTAAGTGACGATTTTAATAACAATAAAAGTATTTTACATGAATGTTGTTCCATAGGTGAAGGACTTACATATGAACCAAATCATCATGTTATAATCAATAATGGAGTTAAAGTAGTCAGTCCAATTGATTCAATTATCCACAATAGAACGTTTATCGTCAAGTACATTATTGACAAGTACACCAATAAACCAGAACTTGTCCAACTTTTAATCAGTAAAGACGATAATGGAAGAAGCTGTCTACATTATGCAGCCCAGAATAATAGAGTCGACTTGTTGGATATTATATTGCCCTGTTTCCCCACTGATCATATCGACGATTTAGACAATGATTCAATGTCAGCTTTGCTTTTGGCTATTAAGCATGGAAACTTCAATATGATTAAGAAGTTGGTTTCTTCCGGTTCAAATTGTTTCCCACAAGCCGATAAAGAAAAGTTGCAATATTTACCTATAAATTATGCATGTAAATTTGGAGACTACAAAACGTTGGAATTCTTGTTGTCAAGCACACAAAATATTAAGCAATTGGTTAATCAACAAGATGTGGAAGGCTTATTCCCATTGCACGTTGTTTCTAGATCTGGCCATTACAAATTGATCAAATTGTTGATTCAATATGGTGCTGAAATTAACCAATTGGATGGATTTAACAAATGGACTCCAATTTTCTATGCTTCTTCTGAAGGACATGTCAAGACTACACAGGAATTAATGAAGTTTGGTGCCAAGCTCAACATTATTGATGAAGATGGCTACAATGTCTTATATTATTGTGTTGTTGAAGGACATATTGATGTTGTTAACGAATTATTGAGTCACTATTCAACTATCCAATCAGTAGATGATAAACAACATCCTGAAGCAGCCAATGATGACTATGATGATGATTCTGAAGATAGTGAGTCAATCAAGAAGAACACCACCAAGGAAAATAACGGCGACAGTATACCTGATTTACAATTACCACCACCTATATTACCATTGAGAAGATATGGACATAATTTCTTGGAGCAAAAGATTTTGATTGAGTTGATTTTCCCTCAGCAAGAAGAACAATTTATTAATTTGTACAACCTGCCTACTGATTTGAAACCAGGGAGAATCACTTTAACTTCGAACATTTCCGATATTGTTCCCAGAAACATCTTGTTGCCCATGAGTGATGATTCCAAGGGTAACTGTGTGTTTCAAACTGATATTGAATCATTAAGTGAATTTCGAATCGATTTTGAAATTTTCCCCAAGTTTGGTACCAGGTTGATTGCGAAGACTACCGCATTGACCTTTTCACAATCATCCACCGTTCCCTCAATCAATTCTATAAAGTTACCATTGTTTGATTTGAGATTGAGGAATATTGGTGAATTAAAGTTTAATTATCAAATAATATTCCCATTTTCAGGCACGTTATTAGAAACTGCCAAATTTGACACATATTGGAAATCATCCACTAGTTTTGTCAAGAGCAGACAAACTTTGAAATTGAATGCTGCTGGAGGATTATCACCCAATAACTTTTTGTCACCCACTGGTGGCCTTAATGCCAGTACCAACAGCACGAATACTGCCGGGGCAACTCACCCAGAATTGGCTCCTGCTTCTTCGATTGTCACTGCCACTTCTTTATCTGGAGAATATTTGAGAATAAGAATATGTTTGCTTAATGATGGTACACCCATTGTGTGTCCCCACTGGTCGATTGCCATTACTGAAAGTATTGAGTTGTATTTGCCCAATATGTCGCTTGAACAATTGACTTCTATAACTGACGACTTGTTTGATTATTCCAAGGTAATTCATGATATTTCGCGAATGACTATCCAAGACATTGGTTCAATCAAGAAATTGTTGAAGATTATATACTTGCCCTTGGACATCATGTTGCAGATTTTAGACGTGGATATTAACTTGAATTTGGAATTGATCTTTCCTAGCTTGTACGAGTTGGAGAAATTACCTTTTATTTCCAGTATTGAGCACAATTTAAACAACTTCATTGATTTCACTTTGGACGACGTGTTTAACCATATCCGATCGTCTAAGAAGGCTTCACCGGGTATGTCTGGCCGTTCTATTATATTCCTCAGTTCCAACTCGTTGATTTGCAAAATTTTGAATTGGAAACAACCAAACTTTGCCGTATTTTTAATCATGAATGGAATCAATTATAACCCAAAGACATCGAAGTTTGAATCAAGGACCACCAACGGGTTGTTAATTGAGGATTTGCAGGATGTGTCTCCAAGAAAGTCATTATCAAATGATGCTAATGATGGTGAGTCGGAAATACCCAACAATTATCAAGAGTTGACAATCACGTCCATTAAAGAAGCAGTCAATTTCACGATAAATAACAATTTGATTGGGTTGATTACTTCGATTCACTTGTTGAATCTCGTACCTAAGTTGGTGCCATTGATTAGATCACGAGGATTGGTACTTGTTGCATCGAGTGATATTGAGGATGAAGTAGACGAAGAGAGTTTAAAGAAGGAATTAGATTCGTATACGAAAACCGAAATCAATGGGTTGAGGTTTGATGATGTGTTGAGTTTTAAGGAGGATATATCGATGTAGTGTATACTGGAGTATCTACGCATGTATAAAAATGTAATGTATATTAAATGGTAAACTATCAATGTCTTCGTCTTGGTGGAGGAGGAGGGGGCGTTGGAGAAATGCAGGGATCGCCATCTTTCATATGGCGCAACCGTGGTTTTGGTGGTGGGGGTGGGGGTGCTTTCTTCTTTGATGCTTTCAATTTCAACAGGTTCTGAGAGCCAACTGAATCGTTTGAGTTGTCACGATGGATGTACATATGCTGCGGAAGTTTTGGTAATGGTTTTGTGAGGTACTCATTGGGCAAATCTAGAATGTTTGAGTCTGTGCGTTGCATGGATATACGGGACGTGGATGTCTGCAGGTTGGCGAGGAACACATTGTTGTTGTTTTCAAGGATCATGCTCGAGCTAGTTCTTCGTTCGAGGATATTATGCGAGGTGGTGTGTTTGTGATAGTCGCTTCTGGTGGATGCTCGAACCGAGGCTACTCTTGTGAATGTGAGACTTTCCTTAGAGTCATTGATACGGTCAGGTTTGTCATGAACTGATTCTATTGAAGAGCCTGAGGAGTTTGTGTGGGTGATCACCGATGCTTCGTACGTTTTGGGCCTCTGCTTGAGCCATTTAATGTTCATGCATTTAGTTGCAAGCTTGCCTATGGTGATTTCCTCATCAGAGGAGCTATCCGTTGACATAATGATGTTGCGAAAGACATCCAACACTTCTCGTAATCGGTACCCATCTTTTATCTCCCCCAACTGGGAAAACACAAGTAGTGGGTAAAACACTCGCAAGTACACCAATGTCAAACTTCGATTTTCTTTTGAATTGTCCATATTGTTTAATTCTCGGATGAAAATGTCAATCAAGATTTTGAGATCGTTAAGGTAGACCATCTTTGTAACGTATGATGTGGTGAATACAAGATAGAGAAACTTTAATATTAATATCTTGATAATGTTTGACTCCTCTCTATTCAAGTGGTAGATTAGCAAGTTGATGAACCCGGTGATATTAGTCAAGTTTGGCTGTTCCAGTTTTCCCCTCATTAGTCCGTCAAATACGCGATTGTTGACGTTGGAAGTGTATGATCTCATCATGTATTGTTCGTTGATCAATAGCAAAAGCTTAAACTCTTCGTAAGCAATAAGTTTATCTTCATTTTCAAAATCATCGGAATCCAAATCGTAATTGTTGAAATTCTCATTGTCAAGCAAATAAGTGATGACCGTGGGGATCAAGTCTGTATTTGTCAAACAAGTGAACTCGCCATCATTGAAAAGTTCAATGTGAAACAAATATTCGAAGAAAATGTCACAGCTGAATTTGAGAATGACATATGAAGTGTCTGTTGATTGTAAGTTACCATTGGCAGCTTTGATTTGTGCACTGATAAAGTGGGATGCCACTGCCACAAAGTTGAATTCGGATAATGCGGAGTATAACATGTCAGCTGGCAAAAGTTCAAGTTGTTCTGTGGGGCAGTTCAAAAAGTCTGACAGCGGAGTGTTTTTGATTTTGAGGAGTAATAGTAGGACAATGCATAGAAACTCTTTCAAGTTCTCTCCCTCTGTGTTTATCTCGTTTGTTTCTGTCAAACATGCAAATGTGTTCAAGAACGCTAGGATCTTACCAATGCAAAAGCGAAAGTTCTTTAGGAACATATTCAGGGTTAGCAACTTCAATCCAAGTAAGGACAAGGTTTCGTAGGTTGGAGTTGTCCCCTCACTATCATACACGTTGTCCATGATGCATTTGATAAATATGGAGAAGTTTTCATTGACAACCAGGGAGTCGCTGTTTATCAAAATACTCTCTAGTTCGTCATTGAGGAAGTCCCGACTGACGATGGTGGATATGTTGGAATCAGTTAAGGTTTGCGGGAATGAATGCACGGGTATGTCGTAGGAGTTGAACAGCAGTGGTATTGTGTCACTCATGGTGATAAGAAACTAGTAGCAATGATAGAAAAGAGACAGACCAGCCACTCCTTCTTTGGTTAATAAAGTGGTGATGTCACATTGTGGTTTTAGCGTGGCTCAAAAAAAAAAACCTACAAAAAATAGTAAAGTGAACACGGCAATCTATCAATCGATCGATCAATCCATCGTCACATTTTCGCTTGAAAATGTCAACAACACATCAACGTTGTCAAGTCAACAGTTCCCATTATTGACACGCTTACCTGTGTGTAAGGGCTCAACCTTTCTTATTCCGCCATCCATGGAAAGGTTGAGTCACTTCCACATTGGCGGGGGTCTGGGCAGTACTACATCTAGCAATCAAAAGTCTATCTATTTAATATTTAGCTAATACCCTACAGTCTTTAAATACACATCGGTACCCCATCCATTATAAGTCTGTACCGTCAACAGGCCCTTGGTTGGTGGGATTTCTACTTCCCAATCATCATCATTGGGGACCAACGTATCATTGAAAATCTCAATGTATTGTTTCAGCAAGGGTAATCCATACCCCATCCCAGCTACGGTGTTACCACCCAACCCTGGTGGAACATTCAATGTCTTGTTGGCTTCTCCTTCGCCTGATTCATACGTGGTGTATGAATAGTCAAAGATATGTTTGTATGCCTTGGTGGGGATCCCCTTACCACGATCTCGAATTCTCAACTCAAGGAACAAGGGGTTTCTGGAAATGGAAATAGTGACTTGCACCGGTTGGTCCACTTTATTCTCTATATGCGCTCTAAATGAATTCTTGAATAGTTCCATAAGGATATAATCAAGGTGGTATTCAATATAAGGAAACGTCAACTCTTGGTTTATTTCAAGGGTTGGTTCCAGTTGACTCCAATAGTTTCCTTGGTACTGGTTTGAATCAATTTGCACCTTGACTGCTTGGTCATACTTTAACATGGTGATATCATTGACGATATCGGCATTCTTCTTAATCACGTCGGGGATATTCAACATCTTGATTACTCCGTTGTATTTCCCTCCAGGAACATATCTGTCCGGGTTGTTTATAGACTTGGTCAATTCAAGATGTTGATGAGCTATTAGTCTCATACTGATTCTTTCTCGTAAATGATCATCTAAAAACTCTTTAATCTGCTGGTGGGTTAACAAATTGCTGACTTCGCTGAAGCCCTTGGATAAACTGGGCAATGTATCGGCATGAACATCAATAAACTCAGTCAAGACTTGTTCAGCGAATTCTTCATTCTCCTTTAATGTATGGGGAGGGTACAAGGAAGCACGAAGTAATGATGACATGGTGTGTAAATAAGTGTCGTACGATTCAGATATAGAAGGATTAAGCACCACCAAATAGGGCAACTTTCTAAATTCCTTTAATCTTCTGGCATTATATATAAGCAAATGCTCAACTGTATCGTAGGCATTCTTCAAAATTGTGTTGCTAGTCAACTTCTCCAGTTGACGATACAACTGTTTCAATGAGAATTTAGGCAAAGGTTTCTGAGAATATTGAACGATTGGCCGTTCGAGAAGACTCCTTATCTTGTACTCTTCAAGAAATCGTTCTTGTTGTCCAACTTCGTCTTCGCAAACACTGATTGGATGACTCTGACTCTGAACATAAGTCCTAAATGGATTGATCGCTGGTATCCTCCAGGTGACACATCTAGCCCTGGTTATCATGATTGTTGCTTCTGTCTTCTTCTTCTTCTTCTTCCTCTTGATAAAGAACAGGAAATTTTATGACTCAGAAAAAACTTAAACTTCCAGCCGCTCATTGTTGTTTACTACTGAATATGCCAACTACAACAGACACATGTCCAATTTGTACATCCAACCCCATAGACGACTCAAAGTCTATTACCAATATATCATGGATCCAATGTGACGTATGCAATCAATGGTTCCATGCCCAGTGTGTACGACTCACCCCGGCAGAAATAAATAACTTACATTCTTACCATTGCAAACAGTGCAGTAAAGTCCATGGACCATCCGTGTTTAAACGGAAATCTAAACGTGCAAAAGTATCAATTGACTATGTAGCATTGAATGAAGGTGATGCTTTTGCCGTAGACAAGTCAAGTCACCCCCACTTAAGCAAGTTTTTGGAGTTTACCTCTGAAAGTGCTATCGACCAGTGTATCAACAGTGTAGACGAACTAACTAAAGAATATGCCCTTGATTCACAGATGGTAAAGCCAATTCTAATCACCAATGCCGATTTGTCCAAAGTGGGTATGGAATTACCTGCCGACCGTAAGAAAATCACCATTCAATACATTACAAATCTTGTGGGAGAAGACGAACCTGTGGAAGTAATGGATGTCCTCACTCAACAGAGCGTGCAACCAGGTTGGAAAATGGGACAATGGCGAGATTACTTCATGACTGACGAAATATCTCGGGATCGAATAAGAAATGTCATTTCCTTGGAGATATCCCTGGTAGAAGGTCTCGGTGATACGTTCATCAGACCCAAAATGGTTCGTGATTTGGATCTTGTCGATAAAGTATGGGATAAAGAGGATGAACAGCCTCGATCAAAAGTCACAAAGTATTGTTTAATGTCGGTCAAGAACTCATTTACTGACTTTCATATTGATTTTGGGGGAACGTCCGTGTATTATACTGTATGTCTGGGACTCAAAACTTTCTTGATGTATCCACCAACAGAAAACAACTTGGAGTTATACACCTCTTGGTGTCTCGAACCTAGCCAAAACTTTATGTGGTTTGGAGAGTACTCGATAGTCAAGAACAAACAACGGATATCACCGGAAAATGGGTTTAAGGTTACGTTACATCCAGGAGATTTGTTTATTATTCCTAGTGGATGGATCCATGCTGTTCATACCCCTGAAGATTCAATAGTTATTGGTGGTAATTATCTTACCTTAAGAGATATGAAGATGCAATTGAGTATTAATAATATTGAAAAAACAACTAAAGTTCCTTCACGATTTAGATTTCCTATGTTTAATAAGGTGTTGTGGTTGACAGCGTACTATTACCTAAATCATAGGCAGGACTTCCGTGAGGATGTTAAGAGTCTGACCAAGTCACAGTATGAAGTCTTGGACTCACTCATAGTTCAGTTGCGTAGTCATCTCGAATTAAGCAAAACTAATACAGTTGCAAAACGAAGTATACCAGTCAACCTTATTGGAAAGACACCTACGACATTCTTAGATAATTTATCCAGCTTTAGAGACACTTTTACGTGAATCTTTTTTATATGACCATGACAATAAATTAAATTATATATACACATAACTATCTCGTTAAATTTACAAAGTTAAAGAGTTACCCTTTTCTCTGGCAGCTTCACCGTACTTCTTGATTCTGATGGCTTGGACAGCGATGAATCCAGAGGTGTCTTCTGGAGAGAACCCAGTTAATTCATCCATAGAAGATTCGGTTTCATCGTACAACTTTTCAGTTTCAGAGTATCTACCTAAAATAGTAACGGAACCCTTGTAAGCAGCAGCTCTAACAACACCGTTAACGGTGTTTTGAGATGGTTGGATCATGGATCTAACGTATTCACCTTCTGGAGTAAAGTACATACCATTGTACAAGATCTTGGAGTAAGTAGTAGTGACAAATTGATCTCTGATGGCACGGACTTCACGATCCAAAGTCAAACCTTCTAAATCAACATGGGCGTTTCTTAAAATGGTCAAACCTGGAGTTTCGTAACAACCTCTGGACTTGATACCGATAAATCTGTTTTCAACGATATCGATTCTACCAACACCGTTTCTTCTAGCCAAGGAGTTGGCTTCAATGAATAATTCAACTGGGTCAGAAACAACCTTCTTACCACCGTCCAAGATCAACTTAACTGGTAAACCTTTTTCAAAAACAACAGAGAATTGTTCTGGAACATCTGGGGCATCAGTTGGGTCAACAGTCAACTTCCACATATCCTTTGGTGGAGTAGTATCTGGGTTTTCCAAGATACCAGCTTCGAAAGAAATGTGAGCCAAGTTTTCATCGGTAGACCATGGCTTGGCCTTGGTTTGAGCAACTGGAATATTCTTAGAAGCAGCATATTCCAACAAATCCTTTCTACCGGCAAATCTGTTGAAGAATTCTGGGTCTCTCCATGGAGCAATAACAACGACATCTGGCTTCAAAGCGTAGAATGACAATTCAAATCTGACTTGATCGTTACCCTTACCGGTACAACCGTGGGAAACGGCAAAACAGCCGTTTTCTTCGGCAACCTTGATTTGAGCTTCAGCAATAACTGGTCTGGCTAAAGAGGTACCCAACAAGTAAACGTTTTCGTAAATGGCATTAGCTTGGATGGCTGGGAAACAAACCTTTTCCACAAATTGCTTACGGACATCAACAACGACAAACTTGGTGGCACCAATAGCCAAGGCCTTCTTTTCAGCAGCTTCGAAATCTTCTTCTTGACCAATGTTGGCTAAAAAGGCAATGACTTCGTAACCTTGTTCTAATAACCAGGCTAAGATAACGGAAGTATCTAAACCACCAGAGTAAGCTAAACAAACTTTTCCTTTAGACATTGTGTATATATATTATGTATGTGTTAATTAGAAAAGAAAAGGGAAGAGTGATGAAATTTTTTTTTCAAGGTGGGAATGAACGGTTTTTATAGTTTCCCGATGAAAAATTTTTATCATCGAAGATAGCATAGCGCGGTTAACAGAAATTCCAATTACCCAATTAGGAGTGACTCATCAAAAAATATTTTTATTATTTGACCTGGGCACGTCTTTCTTGTGCTACCAGTTTCAAATAAAAAAGTTAATGAGAATTCAAAAATATTCACATTGCACGACTAAGTTAATGAAGGTATTTCAGAACACAAAATTGGATTTTACAAAGACATCATATAGTTTGTTTATTTACACAAAGCAATTCATAGTTGATCAGACTTCAACAGTTGAAGTATAATATCTAACCAAGCATCTTATTCAGAGTCATATAATCCAACCAGAAAAGACTTTATTAGAGATATTATTCTACAGTAATTTCTATTGAACACTTAGAAATAAACTCACATTAGAATTTAATGGCACATTTTAGTACAGAGCAATAATCAAAAAATGTAAAAGAACGCTATAGTTGTAATAACACCCATAGACAGAACTTCAAGGGATTTGTTACCACTCTTATCTTTCTACCATTTAGGAAATCTAAATGTCTATCCAATTGCATAGACTTTTTTTTACCGAGAGAACAGGAAATTTTATCAAGTAGACAAAGTCATTAGTGGCACAAAATATAGTATATGGTATGTACTGATATCTCAGAAGAACTATATATATCTAAAATTGCTTCTACTTAATTTTTTGAATAAAGACTGACAAACTTTTCTAGGCAAGAGATTCATCCGTAGCAACGCTTATTAAAGAGTAAACAAGGTGATTCAAATCGTCTTCACTAATAATATATGGCGGCATGATATACAACAATTTCCCAAAAGGACGAACCCAGACACCTAATTCGACAAACCTCCTTTGATATAACGCAACATCAATTGGATTCTTCATTTCAATCACGCCTACCGCACCAAGTACACGGATCTGTCTAATTTTTCTATGGCCAGATTCCATCAATGGTTTGAACTTCTTTAGTAATATCTTTTCTATAGTATCGACCTGAGATTTCCAAGCTCCAGTTCTGAGAATTTCCAAGTTCTTAACACTTACAGCACAGGCAGCTGGATTCCCCATAAAAGTAGGCCCATGCATGAAGCAACCAGTTCGGCCACCACTGATGACATTTGCCACGCTTCTGGTGGAAATTACTGCAGCCAAAGTTAAATATCCACCCGTTATAGCTTTTCCAACACACATGATATCAGGGCAGATATTGGCATGTTCCTGGGCAAAGAGTTTACCTGTTCTTCCAAAACCAGTGGCAATCTCGTCTAACACAAGCAAAACATCGTACTTATCACAAAGTTCACGTACTCTTTTTAAATACTGAGGGTTATACATGCGCATTCCCCCGGCTCCTTGAAGAATGGGTTCCAAGATAACTGCAGCAATAATCTTATGATGTTTCTCGATTTTTCTCTTGAAGTCCTCGATATCAGCTTCGTTCCATTCATCATCAAACCCTATTTGTGGTGCCTCTGCAAATATATTATCTGGACCATAGCTTGTGTAAATGGAATGCATTGAATTTTCTGGGTCACTCACAAACATCGCTCCAAATGTATCGCCATGATAACCTCTCTTGATAGACAAGAATTTTTTCTTCTCGGGTTGTCTTTTAGAATCCCAATATTGAATGGCCTGCTTCAAAGCTACTTCAACGGATACAGACCCACTGTCGCACAAAAAGACACACTCCAACTTGGGGTTTGTCAATTCGACCAAGTGTCTGCACAATTGGATTGCCGGATCATGAGTGATTCCTCCAAACATCACATGTGACATGAGGTTAACTTGCTTTACCAAGGCATCATTCAACTCTTGATGATTATATCCATGAATTGCGCACCACCATGACGACATTCCATCGATCAATGATTGTCCGGAATCAAGGTATAAGCGGACGCCGGACGCTGATTTCACATGATAGCATGGAAGTGGTTTTGACATGGACGAATATGGATGCCATATATGTTGCTTGTCAAAATCTTTGTCTTCTTGAGGTATCAGGTCAGATATTTTTGGATTCATCTGACTCATTTTTGGATAAGTGTAGTAGTTCCACTGATAAATATTATGCTGAAGATAATCTGGAAAAGTAAAAAAAAGAATGAATGGGAAATCTTTAATTTTTTTTGCAACAAAATGTTGGGAAATTTTCAATTTTTTAGTGGATTATAGAAATATTTCACGAATGGAATTTTGAGTCAAGAAACAACATTTAATTATTGAATATTTTGTTTCGACGTACTTGATTTTACTAATTTAAGATTTAGAAATGAGAGTAGTATTTATCACAGGTACAGATACGGATGTTGGCAAGACTTTCATATCTGCTTTATTTACCAAAGCTTGGAACGCAAATTATTGGAAGCCCATTCAAACAGGGTTGGAATCGGACCAAGGAGATACAGAAACAGTGAAGGAATTAACCAGTATGCCTAAAGGTCAATTTGAGAGACCCCAAGTTGAACTTAAATTTCCTTTGAGTCCATGGAGGGCAGCCATAAAGGAAAATAAACCACAAACAAAGGTTAATGAAATTAAGATCCCAGCAAAGTTCTTGAATAGCCCACGGCCATTGATCATCGAAGGGGCAGGGGGTTTATATGTTCCAATCAATGAAACAGAGATTACTACAGATTTGATTTTACACTTTGATGTACCAGTAATTTTAGTTGCCCGGAGTGGATTGGGAACCATCAATCACACCCTTTTGAGTTTAGAGCATTTGAGGAACCACGGCATACATAAAGTATACGTAGTCATGAATGGACCAATCAATGCTGATAACGCTGAGGCAATTGAGGGATTTTCAGAAGGAATCAAGGTTATTGCGAGTATCCCCTATTCCAAACTGAACGAGATTGAGAGTCTTTTGAGTTACGTACCTAGTTTAGATTCTATAGAAATGAGCTGAATCATGATGACTCGCTATTTTTTTTGTTGAGTGCGCACATCGACTTAGAGTCACATCGACTGAATATAACATTATCTTATTGCAAAAATTTTTTTTGTTGAGGTTGCAGCTATGTATGTATCCGCTGAACTGAACCCACGAATTTTACACGACTTCAAAACTTATATAAACCGTCTTAAATAATTCAATTCTGCTACCAGTTCTTTCAATTTTCCTCTTTTTTATTTCATCTTTTTCATTTCATTTCTCTTATACAAATCTATACTTTTATTGAATTTGAAAATGGATATCAAGTTTGAGGATGGAATCAACAAAGCTGAAAGCTTGGAACAAATCAGCACCCAAGAGATACAAGCCGAACCATCGCTTGAGAAAAATTTTGGTTGGTGGTCACTTTTCGCGGTTAGTTTCTCATTGACTTGTTCTTGGGTAGGGGTCTCTGCTTCTTTCGGGACAAGTATTGGTTCAGGTGGTGCAATCTTAATCATTTATGGTTTGGTGATTGCAGCCTTCTTCAGCTTATGTGTTGCTGTAACTTTAGGAGAATTAATTTCTGCTTACACGAATTCTGCTGGTCAGTACTACTGGACGCTTCAGTTGGCACCTGAACGTTATAGAAAACTACTTGCATTCGTCACTGCTTTGTTTAGTTACTTTGGATGCATCTTCACCTGTGCGTCGATCAGTTCTTCGCTTGCAAACTCAATCCTTTCATTGTATTCTCTTAATAACCCATCATTTGAATACAAAAGATATCACGCATTTATTACTTTTGAAGTGATAAACGTAACACTTTCAGTATTCAATATTTGGGGTAGGTACTTGCCGTATATTGTAACATCTGGTCTTTGGATTTCACTCATTGGATTTGTGGTAACCATGATAACTTGCCTTGCATGTTCATCGGGAAGATATAATCTGGGAAGTTTTGTGTTTAGCGATTTTACCAGTATCACCGGATGGGATAACAAGGCGTTATCTTTTATAATTGGTTTGATTAGTCCTATTTGGTGCTTTGCTGGCTTAGACTCAGCTGTTCATATGGTAGATGACTTGGGAGTAAAGTCAGGGAAAGTGCTTATTCCTCGTGCTGTTTTATGTACGGTTATTTTGGGGTTTCTTACAGCATTTGCCTATTCTGTGGCTATCTTCTTTTGTGCAACCGATGTGTCCGAGGTTGTCGACTCTAGCTTACCCCTTTTAACCATTTTCTACCAGTCAACTAGGAATAAAGCAGCTGCTACCTTGCTTGCAGTCCTCACTATTTTGACTGGTATTGTCTGCAATATCTCGGCTCACACCTGGCAGGCAAGAGTTTGCTGGACAATGGCTGGATCAGAAGCACTTCCAGGTTCCAAATATTTAAAGCAAATCCATCCTCGTACTAAGCTTCCTGTGAATGCCCACTTCTTTTCCACCTTCTTAGTTGCTATCATCGGATGTATTTATGTGGGTTCTACAACCGCGTTCAATGCCATTATCACTGCATGCATATGTCTTTTGTTGGTATCCTATACTATTCCTACCATACTTCTTTTGAGAGTAAGAAACAATGGTTTTGCTCATGGCCCATTCTGGTGTGGCAAGCTTGGGTACGCCGCCAATATTTTGACTATCTTGTGGACCATATTCTGTTTGATCTTTCTTTCCTTCCCTTATGAGAGACCCATTACAAATACCAATATGAATTATGTATCTGCAGTTTATGGGGGAGCCATTTTAGCAATAATCATATGCTGGTTTCTGTATGGGAAAGCTAAGTTCATTGCCAATAAGACTGAATAATGTCCTTGTACTAGCTCGTCCCCCTTATTCAAGTTATTTCAATTGTAATACATTACATGCTGATTGCAGTTGTTTCCTGTCTAGTTTACCACATCCGTTTGGGTGTGATAAATAGTACTAACTCAGTGAAGTTATATTATGGATCTTTGTGAACACAAATGTAGTAATACGTTTTCTTATCTTAATATGAATATAGATGTAAAAGTGCACAAAAACAATTTACTATGTAATTATATCACGTGACTTGATTGGTCTTAAATGTGGAATAAAGTCTTCATTGAGTAGACAATCAATCCGAACCTGTATGTGATGATTTGCTCAAGCCTAATCAATCGTAAACAGTTTAAGCTTGGTGAGCAACGGGGGGGGGGGGGGGGGGGTTGTATTCAAGGAGAGATTTAAAACTGAAGAAAGAAAAATGTCAATCTTTTTTAGCAGTTTCTCAAAATTGATGAAATATGAACAAACATCTTACCAAAAATCCAAATAGAGAAAATAAATAGAACACACGAAGTCTGAAATTTATTCATACTTCGACATTTAAAATGTTCATATTAACAGAAAAAATATATTCTTACCATGTGACCCTATTTGTTCATACTATATGTCATACATTTTTGGTATGAATAAAAAGTGGTCATATAGTATGAACATTTAATGAGCACTAGTACGAAAAATATTAACCGCCTTAGTATGAACATTTCTCTACAAATAGTACGAATAATTTTTTTTGCACTGGTATGAATAATTATGACCATTAGTACGAAACAAAAGTCAAAAGACTGTACTCTACCATCGTCTGTTTCTATCTATAGATTGTGACTAATCAATGGCTATACTGTGTTGTCATTACATCGTAGTGGTATGACATGTATGTCCTTGAAGTGCGTGCAGCTCTTAGTTTGAACAGATTAGTGTCTGACACTAACCATCCATCTTGCTTCTGTGTAACTTGTCTGATAAAAAATCTCAAATATGTTAGGAGGATGTGGTGGTTTCCCCAGCTTGCAAATGATACCATTCAATACGTGCACTATAGTTTATCTTAAATAGTTACCCAGTCATAAAGAATTTATACTACAAGATGACTCTAATGGATTGTATTACTCAAGCAGAACTCATAGACGGATTTATTTCTAATATCAGATATCACATCGCATATCTAATTACCGAATTGGCAAATAATAACTATAAGTCTGATGTGTTTATTTCTGAGTATGCTGATAAAAATAGTTGCAAAAACAAAAAAAAATTTTCCTGCTACACTTCTATTCAACAAAATGGATAATCAAGATCTAGAAAAGAGTCCTAAAACTTCAACCGAATTCACAAACGACCCTCCTCCAGCTCTTCCCCAATCGCATCTTCCTTTACTCAACTATACCTTCATTGAAAATATTTCCAGTTTACTCATAATCATATCCAGCATTGTTTATTTCAGCGGCAATTACTCAATATTCAAATTTAAAGTTAATGTTAATTCCAGCTACTCCCAGAACATAATCCTGATAGTTCAAGAGGGGTTGAAATTCATAACCTACCTATCCAATGACTTAAACGTGTATGTCGATGAAACGATATCTGATTCCAATTTACAGCAAATTGATTCCTGTTATGACAATAATCTCTATCAATTTAACATTTGGGGATTTTGTCGCTACGATCAGTTTGGAGGAGTTGTCAACTGTTATAAAGGACAAGGTTTGAATATGATTGCTTGTTTCATCCAGGATTTCGGCATGCAATTGGGAAATTTGACTAACCAACCTGATCCGCAGGCGGTATCTTCCCGGTTCGTTGATGTGTACTATAAATCAATTCAACAGTTGTGTGTTGATACTCCAACAAAATTACAAGATTACCAACTGCAGATATGTAAGTTACAAGCGTACAATATTGGTGGATTGTTTGTCCAACAAGTGGCAGTGTTCCATTATGGGTGTTTGGTGGTATTGTTTATTCTCGGAGTTGCCGAACAGGTATTTGTGCTGAAGTACGGGTTTCATAGACTCAGGTTAAATACAAGATTGGCAGCAAAAATAGTCTGGCTATTCTTGTGTTTTATGTCGGCTCATTTGATCTATATTATCAATTCAACCATGCAACTTCCCATTGGATACTTGTTGCAGAATTATCCCGTAGGGATTTTATATTTTGAAGATTGGAAGTTTGTGTTGTGGAACGTTATATTTCTTGTTAATACTGTGATTGGTATATATGTTGGTGCCAAGAAAAGGAAGATCGAAAGAGATTATTTATAATCAATATTTTGTAAATTATTCGCAATCAACGATATTTTCTCGAAATCTTACGTAATTTAACTAAAACCGTAAACGCAAACAATAGCTATAACTATAACCTAGTTAGATGAATTTATAACAATTTAGGAAGCAGTTGACGAATTTGGTATTGTCGTTAGAATTCTGGACTCCTAGCTAGTATTTACTACTGAGGGAAGTGATAGGTTTGTTGTTATGACTAGAGAATCATCACGTGGATGACTCGTATAAATCTCGGAGAAATGCTCGGAATCAGTAGGATTTATTTTTGAGTCGTTGTGTCTCGGAATGCAATGTTGGAGACACAAAACAAAAAAAGAAATCATGGGTCATCGGTTTTAGCACAGAAAAAAAAGCCGAATGATTAAAAAACTGTCGGGAACAACTGGGAACGTCATTTGAATTTCATGACGTTTCAAGAATTTCTTTGGGGGTGGAGGGGGGACCCCAACTCCGCTTTTTTTTATTTATAGTTAGAGTTTCTTATTTATGACATGGCCCATTTAAAAAAAACAAGTGATCATTTTTTTGGAAAAAAAGAAATCACAACAGTTAAGCCCCTTTGACAGAGACACCTGTCGTTTGCTTTTGTAAATAAACCACAATCAGAAAGTGCCTTTTGATGGAAGTGTGGTTTATCTTCATCGCACGGGTTTCCAGAAACCTGTGCCGTATGACTAGAAGTCGTAGGCATCTGAAACTCAAACAGAAATCCGCTCCTCTCGCAAAAAAAAAAAAAAACGTTGTGAAGGAAAAATAAAAAAAAAAAAAATTTCTGTTTTTGAATGCTCGATTTTTTTTTCCGGTTGATTCATAGTCACTAAATCCAGTTCCCACAGTTTTGCATCAAGTGATTGTTTTTTCTTTTTTTTTATAAACATACAACTAGTACTACAACAACATCCTTTATATATCAACTATTATATCATATTCACCTTCGCTTACTCTACCTCAGCAAACAAACAAGTGTACCCGATCCAACCTTAAAAATTCCCGCTGAAAACAAATACCTGGGGGAAAAAAAAGAAGAAAAAAAATACATACAGCAAAGAAACAACGTAACCCAGTGAATGAGTCATGGCAGAAACAATGTTGAAAACAGAAGAGGGCTCGTCGTCGCTAAATAAGAAGCTCGGAGTGACCCACGCCATTAGAGCCAAGCTTAATTTTCTCGACGAACGGTTATGGAAACGATTTTCTGCCCGGAGATTGGAACTAATTGATACCTTGGACTTGAGCTCACGCAAGGCCAGTGAACAAGAACACGAGATCAAGCGAGTGGCCGATTCTTTAAGAATTGAGTTTAACTATGGCAAGGAGTACGAACAGGACTTTGACAAGTTGGTAAGAGCTGCTGTTCAAAGTGTGAGACGGAATCGAAAACGATCAAACAAATCTAAACGAATGGATAGGGATCATAAACGAATCAAAACTGGTGATGACCACGAAAATCAAAGTTTCTTATCAGAAATTGCCCATGTTGATCCTAATGAGGTGTATGATGTGAATTATTCCCGTACTAAATCTATAACTTCCGATGATCGTGCTAAGGAAACCATTGATTCAATGGTTACTCCGAGAATCATAACTGGTAATACATATAGTAATAATCATTCCATGATAGGCGGTGCTATGCTACCTCCTATTGCAAACCTCACCATGAATGAAGAAGTTGTCAATATTCCCAACTGTCAAGCTGCCAAACAAAACCTTTTGAATAAAATCGAAAGATCTAAAACTTGTAATGAATCAGCAGTGCTCAAGAAATCGGACAATATTCAATTCTTGGGCAAATCAGTTATGAATTGCTGTATTGCATACTTGTTTGAAAAATCATTTAGTAAAATTAATGAAGGGTCCATTGAATATTTGCGAAACAAATTAACCACCGAATCCTCATTAGCTAAATTTTTCCGAGAATTAGATCCTAAGGAAGCATTGCTTAATAATACAATCAGTGATGAAGTTGCTTTGATAACGTTATTCACTCTCATTGGAGGTTGTGTTAACGATTTTGGATTTGAACAAGTGTTGTTGCCATTATGTGAAATCATGTATGTCTCTGTATTACAAGAATATCCGTTGATTGTTAAACATAGTGTACCATTTAAAGCTGAACAATACCTTCAAAATACGGCTCCAGGAGCATCCAGCTCCTTGAACTCCTTAGCAGAAGTAGCTGCAGCAGATGTACATAACACACATTCACACCTTCCTGTAAATCCTGCAATCACATCTGGTAGATCATCTGCTATTCAGAATTTATCACCAACTCCATCAGCAGGAATCCCTCCAATTAGAAGTATATCTCCAGAATTGGAAATGCGTCTGCGTCTTCAGAATCCTCAACCCCAAGGACAATCACAACAGCAACAACAGCAACCACCACCACCACCACAGCATATACCTCATATTTCACCCCAACCACAGGCCCAACTTCGTGATAGAAAGCGAGTATTTATTCACTTTCTTAATCAAGTTCTTGAATTCACTTACCCTATTAGAAATTCGGCTCCGCCGAGATATAATGAACTTATAGAAAATGCCCGTATTGCATTCAAATTACCATCATCCAGTGATTCCATACTAGGGTTGCGTAATAAAGTTGATCGCATGATTTTACAAACTGATTTTGATCTAGAGCGAATTTTCCGAGGTGATGATCCTATTGAACTTGAAATATTCACTCAGCGCACAAAGGCAATTCCAATCTATGAATTGACATCCACGGTTATCTCGAATGGATCCATGGATGCTATTAATCGTACCCATACCGAATCACCCAAGATTATCTTGCCACCACCTATAAACACAACGCATGCATACGGAAACACTTCCGAATTTAACTTTTTAAGTAATTCAGATGATATTCATAGAATAACTACACCACCGCCACCACCACCTCAGCCTATCTTACCAAAGTTTCAGCCATTATTGTGATGATAATATAAACGGTTTGTTTCATAATGATATAATGACATTCTTGCATTATCCTTGTTCTTATTGGTTGCGTGTCTTTTTTTTTTTGCAACCGAAGCTATGTCCCTAAAAAATGTTTGACGAAAAAAAATTATTCTTGGAAAATTTTGTATTTGTAGTAAAAAAAATTTTGTGTATTATTGTAACGTGTTTAATGATGCATTATGTTTAGTAGCAATAGATTAGCACCTGGTGACTGTAAAATGTGGTGAGATAAACTCTACTGCATATACCGTAGTTACCTCCATGTTGAAAGGCTTAAGTAGGCATAGTTAGTAAATGTTGACGTCAACCATCGTGCAGGACCCGGGTCCAATCTGTTGGTTTCTTCCTGTATACAATTGCATACAAAAACGTTTTTTCGGAGTTGGAAAATTTCTGTTTTCCTGTACAAAAGCCAATGTCTGAACCCAACAGTTTTTTTGATGTTGGGAAAGACGGGAAAAAAAAATAATTTTTTACAAGTTTGCGGCTAATGTTAAGCCCAACGTCCTTACACGGTTTGGTGTTATCTTAAAAAGACAAGCATTTGTTAGGTGGTTTCCGGGGTACTCCTTGGATACCCGTTAATTGTATCCAAGTGCTTTTGATTAGGGGGTTAACCCAACGTTCTTTGTTCTAGAAATAGAGCAACAATGTCTTGTAGGTAAACTATCTACACAGGTTATTTCGCGATAGTGTACAGTTTAAACCATATTCATGTTGATTCACACCAACAAACAACCAAACAGAATAAACACCTTCTGCACAATGGCTGACGTCAACAAAGATCTTTACTAAATTTCGCCTCTATCAATGGCAACTGCCCCGTCACTATTATGTCGCTCCTCTGTGTAATCCCCAATTCATAGTAATTTACTGCAAAACTTTTTTGTTGAGAACCAAAAAAAAAAATAATTAAAAAATAGAAACGCAAAAAAAAAATTAATCAACACTCTCCTATTAAAAAGTTTAATTGAACAATAGACAAAAAAAATGTGTATACAGGAAATATTGAAAAATATATATTGATTTCTATTTACTTCAGAATAAATCACCAGCTTATCTTTTTATTCCTTTCTCTTTTCCTTTCTCCTTTTCATATTCACTGTTATCACTTTCAAACCAAACCAAATCATCCCCAATCTTTTGGTAGAAACAGAGAGATCATATACTGTATATCACGTTACTACATTTCAAACATCCTTACGTTTTTTTATTATTCCATTAAGTTTTTCCAAGTTTTTCCTATTGGGATTTTGAATTGTTAAAGATAATTATCATATACTACAACTTCTACTGCTACTACTACAAACAACCCATCTTATATTTATTTTAACTAATTTGTATCAACATTATACATTTATTTAAGAGGTATGTACTTTTTTTTTTTCAAACTGATGCAATTTGCACGCTTAACAGAGATACATGAAACAGAATGATCCAATATACAATACATGGAGACAAACGAGAATTTCAGTTCACTTTCAATTTACCCTCGATATATTTCAAAAAGAATCATAGCTTAGGTCATCCCCGTCAACCTGTCAAATTAAAATATAACCGAAAAAAAATAAGAAGCTCCGACACGCTCGCGGTCACCGGGATCCCGAAGTGATATTACGACTTTAGATCTGGTAACAGTGAAGCAGGAAAAACACTACAGAGATACATTACGATTAATCCCGCATCCAACCATATCAAAGCATAATGATTCAAGGAGGGAAACCGCCAGCAAATGCTCTTATTGTGCATTCATTATCTGTTCCCACCACAACTTGCGCGCCTTAGCTCAACAAAAATCCAATGAGAAGAAGACTGGAAAAATTTCTATTTATGTCTAATTCCTTTGTTTTTTTTTTTTACAACCAATTTTACAACCAGTGAAACTAGAGTATCACCACTTGTTTTCTCCACATATAAAGACAATCTGTTTCCCATCATTCCTGTTTTATGCGTGCCAGATGCACTAAGTCTTTTTCCAACATTCATTGTACTAACTATACACTTGTAAATAGATCATTATACACCTACAGTCGTCGTTACACCAAAACACTCAATTTTGTACATACAACTACAACTGCTACAAACACTTATATTCCTTTAAGATCCTTTTCATTTAGACAAATTTTTAATAGATTTATAATGTCAGATACTCCAACCACAAAGGATTACTCCTCCTTACACCCTAGTTTACCGGACCACTTTTTGGGGTTAAATTCAGTTGCCACTGCTGAACCATCCAAAGTTACTGACTTTGTCAAGGCTCACCAAGGTCATACTGTTATTTCCAAAATTCTTATTGCTAATAACGGTATTGCCGCAGTTAAAGAAATTAGATCCGTCAGAAAATGGGCCTATGAAACTTTTGGTGACGAAAAAGCTATTCAATTCACTGTTATGGCCACTCCTGAAGATTTAGAAGCCAATGCTGAATACATTAGAATGGCCGACCAAATGGTTGAAGTTCCAGGTGGAACTAACAACAATAACTATGCCAATGTCGACCTTATTGTTGAGATTGCCGAAAGCACCAATGTCCATGCTGTTTGGGCTGGTTGGGGTCATGCTTCCGAAAACCCATTATTGCCAGAAAAGTTGGCTGCTTCTCCAAAGAAGATTGTTTTCATTGGTCCTCCAGGTTCTGCCATGAGATCTTTAGGTGACAAGATTTCTTCCACTATTGTCGCTCAACATGCCCAAGTTCCTTGTATTCCATGGTCAGGTACTGGTGTCAATGAAGTTGAAATTGACCCTACCACTAACTTAGTTTCCGTTTCTGATCACATTTACCAACAAGGTTGTTGTACTGGCCCCGAAGATGGTTTAAAGAAGGCCAAAGAAATTGGATTCCCAGTTATGATTAAAGCTTCCGAAGGTGGTGGTGGTAAAGGTATTAGAAAAGTTGACAGCGAAGACAATTTTGTTACTTTGTATAATCAAGCTGCCAATGAAATTCCAGGTTCTCCAATTTTCATTATGAAGTTAGCCGGTGATGCTAGACATTTGGAAGTTCAATTATTAGCCGATCAATATGGTACCAACATTTCCCTTTTCGGTAGAGATTGTTCTGTTCAAAGAAGACATCAAAAGATTATTGAAGAAGCTCCAGTTACTGTTGCCAAGAAGGATACCTTCCACCAAATGGAAAATGCTGCCGTTAGATTAGGTAAATTGGTTGGTTATGTTTCTGCTGGTACTGTTGAATATCTTTATTCTCACGCTGAAGACAAGTTCTACTTTTTAGAATTGAACCCAAGATTGCAGGTTGAACATCCAACAACTGAAATGGTTACCGGTGTTAATTTACCAGCTGCCCAATTACAAATTGCTATGGGTATTCCAATGCACCGTATCAGAGATATTAGAACTTTATATGGTGTTGATCCTCATACTACCACTGATATTGATTTTGAATTCAAAACTGAATCTTCATTAACTACACAAAGAAGACCAGCTCCAAAGGGTCACTGTACTGCTTGTCGTATTACTTCTGAAGATCCTGGTGAAGGTTTCAAGCCATCTGGTGGTTCCTTACACGAATTGAACTTTAGATCATCTTCCAACGTTTGGGGTTATTTCTCTGTGGGTAACCAATCATCGATTCATTCATTCTCAGATTCTCAATTTGGTCATATTTTTGCCTTCGGTGAAAACCGTCAAGCTTCAAGAAAGCACATGGTTGTTGCTCTTAAGGAATTAAGTATTCGTGGTGACTTCAGAACTACTGTTGAATATTTAATTAAGTTATTGGAAACTCCAGACTTTGAAGACAACACTATTACTACTGGTTGGTTAGATGAATTAATTACCAAGAAGTTGACTGCAGAAAGACCAGATCCAATCTTGGCCGTTGTTTGTGGTGCTGTTACCAAGGCTCACATTCAAGCAGAAGAAGAAAAGAAGGAATTCATCCAATCTTTAGAACGTGGTCAAGTTCCTCACAAGAACCAATTCAAGACCATTTTCCCAGTTGAATTCATTTATGAAGGTGAAAGATACAAGTTTACTGCTACAAAATCTTCTGCTGATAAATACACTTTGTTCCTTAATGGTTCTCGTTGTTTTGTTGGTGCTCGTACCTTATCTGATGGTGGTTTATTATGTACCATTGGTGGTAAATCTCACTCTGTTTACTGGAAGGAAGAAGCATCAGCTACTAGATTATCGGTTGATGGTAAGACTTGTTTATTAGAAGTAGAAAATGACCCAACCCAATTGAGAACTCCATCTCCAGGTAAATTGGTTAAGTATCTTGTTGAAAGTGGTGACCATGTTAATGCCGGTCAACCATACGCTGAAGTCGAAGTCATGAAAATGTGTATGCCTTTAATTGCCCAAGAAAATGGTACTGTTGAATTAATTAAGCAACCAGGCTCCACTGTTAACGCTGGTGATATCTTGGCCATTTTAGCTTTAGACGATCCATCCAAGGTCAAACATGCTAAGCCATTTGAAGGTACTTTACCAGAAATGGGTGAACCAAATGTTACTGGTACTAAGCCAGCTCATAGATTTACTTATTATGCTTCTATTTTGCAAAACATTTTAGGTGGTTACGACAATCAAGTTATTATGAAGTCAACTTTGGAAAGTTTAACTCAAGTTTTGAAGGACAAAGAATTGCCATACTCTGAATGGCAACAAATTATTTCTGCTTTACACTCAAGATTACCAGCCAAGTTGAACGATTCCTTGACCAGTTTAGTGGAAAGAAATCAATCCAGAAATGCTGAATTCCCAGCTCGTCAAATTTTGAAGCAAATTTCCAAGTCTGTTTCTGAATCAGATGATTCTATGTTAAAAGATGTTGTTGAACCATTAGTTGTTATTGCTACCCGTTACCAAAACGGTTTAGAAGAACATGAATATGATTTCTTTGCTGGTTTAATTGATCAATACTACCAAGTTGAAAGTTTGTTTTCAGGTGAAAATGTCAGAGAAGATGATGTTGTTTTGAAATTAAGAGATGAAAACAAATCTGATTTACAAAAGGTTATTGGTATTTGTTTGTCACACTCCAGAGTCAGTGGTAAGAACAATTTAATCATTGCCATTTTACAAGCCTATCAACCACTCTTGCAAGGTAATTCATCTGTTGCTACCGCTATTAGAGAATCCTTGAAGAAGCTTGTTCAATTGGATTCAAGAGTTTGTTCCAAGGTTGCTTTGAAGGCCAGAGAAATCTCTATTCAATGCTCTTTACCATCTATTCAAGAAAGATCTGATCAATTGGAACACATTTTAAGATCAGCTGTTTTACAAACTTCTTATGGTGAAATTTATGCTAAGCATCGTGAACCTAATTTGGAAATTATCAAGGAAGTTGTTGATTCTAAACACACTGTCTTTGATGTCTTGGCTCAATTCTTGGTTAATCCTGATGAATGGGTTGCAATTGCTGCTTCTGAAGTTTACGTTAGACGTTCTTACCGTGCTTATGATTTAACTGACATCAATTACCATTTCCATGACAGATTCCCAATTATTGAATGGAAGTTTAGATTACCAGACATGGCCTCTTCGAGATACAATACCATTCAACAACCTTCTTCTGATGATGATCATGCTACTACTATGAAACATGCTGCTTCTGTCTCTGACTTATCATTTGTTGTTGATGCCAAGACTGAACAACTTCCAAGAACTGGTGTTTTGGTTCCAGCTCGTCATTTGGATGATGTTGATGAAATGCTTATTGCTGCTTTAGAAACTTACCAAGGCGGTGATGGTATCAGCTTCCAAGCCAATGGTGATAAAGCTGATATTCCATTGTTGAATGTTTTGAATATTGTTATTACTAACATTGATGGTTACGAAAATGAAGAAGAAATTTTGGGTAGAGTTCATGACATTCTTGATGAATACAAGCAAGATTTGAAGAATGCTGGTATCCGTCGTATCACCTTTGTTTTTGCTCACAAGATTGGTACTTATCCTAAGTACTACACTTTTACTGGCCCAGATTATGTTGAAAACAAGGTTATTAGACACATTGAACCAGCTTTAGCTTTCCAATTAGAATTATCTAGATTGGCTAACTTTGACATCAAACCAATTTTCACTGATAACAGAAACATTCATGTTTATGAAGCTGTTGGTAAGAATGCTCCTGCTGATAAGAGATTCTTCACTAGAGGTATTGTTAGACCCGGTTCCATTCGTGATGAAATTACCATTAGTGAATATTTGATTGCTGAATCAAACAGATTAATGGCTGATATCTTGGATGCTTTAGAAGTTATTGATACTTCCAACTCCGATTTGAATCATATTTTCATTAACTTCTCCAACGTATTCAATGTTCAACCTCATGAAGTTGAAGCTGCGTTTGGTTCATTCTTGGAAAGATTCGGTAGAAGATTGTGGAGATTAAGAGTTACTGGTGCTGAAATTAGAATTGTTTGTGCTGACCAACAAGGTAACTCATTCCCATTGAGAGCTATCATCAACAATGTTTCTGGTTATGTTGTCAAGTCTGAGTTGTACATGGAAGTTAAGAATGCCAAGGGTGATTGGGTCTTCAAGTCTATTGGTAACCCAGGCTCCATGCACTTGAGACCAATCTCTACTCCTTACCCAGCCAAGGAATCGTTACAACCAAAGCGTTACAAGGCTCACAACATGGGTACTACTTATGTTTACGATTTCCCAGAATTGTTCCGTCAAGCAACTATTTCCCAATGGAAGAAGTATGGTAAGAAGGCGCCAAAGGATGTCTTCACTTCTTTAGAATTAATCCACGATGAAAATGATCATTTGACCGCTGTTGAAAGAGAACCTGGTTCTAACAAGATTGGTATGGTTGGTTTCAAGGTGACTGCCAAGACTCCTGAATATCCTCGTGGTCGTCAATTCATCATTGTTGCTAATGATATCACTCACAAGATTGGTTCTTTTGGTCCTGAAGAAGATTATTTCTTCAACAAGTGTACTGAATTGGCTAGAGAATTGGGTATTCCAAGAATCTATCTTTCTGCTAACTCTGGTGCTAGACTTGGTGTTGCTTCAGAATTAATTCCATTATTCGACGTTGCTTGGAATGAAGAAGGTGCTCCAGACAAGGGTTTCAAATACTTGTACTTGACTCCTGAAACCAAGAGAGCTATTGAAAATGATGGCAAGGGTGACAGTATTATCACTGAAAGAATTGTTGAGAACGGTCAAGAACGTTATGTTCTTAAGACTATTGTTGGTTCTGAAGAAGGTTTGGGTGTTGAATGTCTTAAGGGATCTGGTTTGATTGCCGGTGCTACCTCTAGAGCTTACAAGGATATCTTTACTATTACTTTGGTCACTTGTAGATCTGTTGGTATTGGTGCTTATTTGGTCAGATTAGGTCAAAGAGCTATTCAAATTGAAGGTCAACCAATTATTTTAACTGGTGCTCCTGCCATTAATAAGTTGTTAGGTAGAGAAGTTTATACTTCTAACTTACAATTAGGTGGTACTCAAATCATGTACAAGAATGGTGTTTCTCACTTGACTGCTAACGATGATTTGGAAGGTGTTCAAAAGATTATGGAATGGTTATCTTATGTTCCAGCCCAAAGAGGTATGCCAGTACCAATCTTGGAATCAGAAGATCCATGGGACAGAGAAATTGATTACTACCCACCAAAACAAGAAGCTTATGATGTTAGATGGATGATTGAAGGTAGAGAAGTTGATGGCGAATTTGAATCTGGTTTATTCGATAAGGGTTCTTTCCAAGAAACTTTATCTGGTTGGGCCAGAGGTGTTGTCGTTGGTAGAGCCCGTCTTGGTGGTATCCCAATTGGTATTATCGGTGTTGAAACTAGAGCTGTTGAAAACTTGACTCCTGCCGATCCAGCCAACCCTGACTCTACTGAAAGTATGGTTCAAGAAGCTGGTCAAGTTTGGTATCCAAACTCCGCCTTCAAGACAGCTCAAGCTATTAATGATTTCAACAATGGTGAACAATTACCATTAATGATTTTGGCTAATTGGAGAGGTTTCTCTGGTGGTCAAAGAGATATGTATAATGAAGTTCTTAAATATGGTTCATTCATTGTTGATGCATTAGTTGATTTCAAGCAACCAATCTTCACTTATATTCCTCCAAATGGTGAATTAAGAGGTGGTTCTTGGGTTGTTGTTGATCCATCTATCAACCCAGACATGATGGAAATGTACGCTGATGTTGAAGCTCGTGCCGGTGTCTTGGAACCAGAAGGTATGGTTGGTCTTAAATATAGACGTGATAAGTTATTGGCTACCATGCAAAGATTAGACCCTACTTACGCTCAATTGAAGGCTAGATTGAATGAATCTAACTTGTCTCCAGAAGAACATGCTCAAATCAATGCCAAGATTGTTGCTCGTGAAAAAGCATTGTTACCAATTTATGCTCAAATCTCTGTTCAATTTGCTGACTTACATGATAGATCTGGTCGTATGTTGGCTAAGGGTGTTATTCGTCAAGAAATCAAATGGTCCGATGCTAGACGTTACTTCTTCTGGCGTTTACGTCGTAGATTGAATGAAGAATACGTTTTGAAACTTATTGGTGAACAAGTCAAGAATGCCAACAAGTTAGAAAAGGTTGCTAGATTGAAGAGTTGGATGCCAACTGTTGACTACGAAGATGATCAAGCTGTTAGTGCTTGGATTGAAGAACATCATGCTAAATTACAAAAGAGAATCGAAGAATTGAAACAAGAAACTTCTCGTTCAAATATTGCTAAATTGTTGCAAGAAGACCCAAGTACTGCTGTCTCTGCCATGAAAGATTTCATTGAAACTCTTTCTGAGGAACAAAAGGAATCATTCCTCAAATCATTGAAATAAGTTGCCTGATACCTATTGGTGCTGGTAAACGTAACTAATTTTTTTTTTAAAACTTATACTTTTTATTTTACTTGTTTATATTTTTATTTTTGGAAAAACTAAATGGAAAAACTTTATTATATAATCTTGAATACTTGTAGATTTGTACTATACTCGTGTATAGTCATCATAGTCATCTTTTGTATCCTCGTGAATTGAGCCTATTCCATGAGCTATTCTGTTGGGAGTTTTTTGCTTTAGGAATAATGACAATTCCGGGATTCTATCCTTGGTAGACATTTCAATTAATTTATTTTTGATTTCGTTAGGTCCGGCACCCTGGCTAAGTAAATTAGATACCAAACCGGTAACAATTGCAGCTGAAACAGAAGTTCCGGAAAGAACATTAGCTTTGTGAATATTCTTTCTATCTAAGCTTTTAACGTAAGTTCCACTAGCAAGTAAATCAACACATTCACCCCAATTTGAGAAGCTGGCAATGTCATCATTGTAGTCATCTATTGCACTCACTGTTATTGCACTTTTAGAACTTCCAGGACTATTCAAGCAAGCATTGATATTTGAATTTCCAGCTGCAGCAACAACAACTAACCCAGTATTGAAAGCCTCATCAACCGCTCTATTTATCATTGCATTCCTTTTTGCACCCATTGACAAGTTCGCAACTCCCATTCTTCTTGACCTGAGTCTGTGGTTAGCAGAAAATTCTAGCGCTGCTATGATGGATGATAGTGTTGTGAATCCCTTACTATTTATAGCTTTGACATCTATCATTTCCACTCCTTTGGATGATCCATAGGTATAGGAACCAATCAATCCAGCAATATGAGTTCCATGGCCACTTTGATCACCAGGTCCTTCATTGGAGAAATCTTTACCAGTTCTAGCCCTACCTTGGAATTGAGGATGTCCAATTTCCACTCCAGAATCAATGACATATGCATTTACCCTTTTACCGGTAAATTGATCATCATATAGATACGGATATGACTTCCCCGGTCTCATTCGTTTAGTTCGACTTAACCTTGCAAGATGTTTAGGGGCATCTTCTTGAGTTTGAATCAGGAAAGATCTTAGGATAATGTCAGGAGTAATCAGCCAAACTAGCGGACTACTCTTTAGATTTTCAACAGTCTCTTTAGTGAAATTTCCTGTGAATGCATTGAACTTCCCAAATGAATATGATTTTATAATAAGTGGTGTAACTTGTTGGGAAGAAGGGAATGTAAGATCGAACGTCCTAAAGCTATTAAAAGTCTCATTTCTTCGAAGAGCAACAATGTAAGAAGTATGTGCTAAACTTCTGCTAATAAATGTACCACATATAAGAATGAAAGTGAGTAGCACTCTCATATTATTGGTGTTAGTAATGAATATAATATTGAAACGTAGAAATGATTTTGTGGCTGCAAAACCAATACCATTTTGAATTTTCTCTTTACAAAAGTGGTCACTAAAAATAATATATAGTTGATACTACACTTTTGTTTGCAAGGTAGTTCTTTTTAAACTACTGTTTCTAGTATTGTATCATGTATCTAATTATTGTACATTACCGGTACCGTTAAATCCTCGCTGACTAATAATGGGACATGATTCTTTGGTGTAATAGGATATTGCGACAGTAGACGTAAAAAGGTTTCCCCAACACTGGGGTTGATCAATTGATCAATCTATTAAAATATTCTATTATGATAGTTGGGTCCAAATAAAGTAGTCAGTAATGAACCGGGAGAAGTATGGGAAAAGCAGAGGTAGTTGCAATCACGTCGAAATTTTTGGCAACCACGACGACGTCTCACATTTTACCGCCAACTGTAGAAAAAAAAAAATATTTGGTTGTAACTTTTTTTTTTAAACATTCCCTTTATCTATTCTAGCAGCAATATATCACTAAATGCCAAAACGTTCATCACGGCCTCTGAACCGTGTTAAGGATGATTCTGATCCTATTGAATTGCTCAAACGAACAGCAACTGCAATTAGTATGATTTACCGTTGTGGGTAAAGTAACTCCCACATGAGTAATTACTAACATTATCAGACCGTGATCCTGACGCGTTCAATTCGTCATTCCCCCTTAGTAGTTTTAAAACACCATATATCAATACCAGTAGATGGGCAGAAGTTGAAAAGATTGGGAAAGCCGATGGACCTGTTCATGACTATTACAGAACTTCCGGAGAAGGGTTAGCTGAGGATGGTATTTACGATATCTATTCTAATAAGCTCGATCCATATCCAGCTTGGAATCCTCCAGAGCATGTTCCTATTACAAGAGAAGAGATTGAAGCTATTTTTTTGCAATTGACCACTATCTTTGGTTTTCAATTTGATAATACTAGGAACATGTTTGACTATTTGATGCGCTTATTGGATTCAAGAGCATCAAGGCTTGGTCCCATGCAAGCACTTAGGTCAATTCATGCTGATTATATTGGTGGCGTTAATTCTAACTTTAGGAGATGGTACTTTGCAGCGAGTCTTGATATCGATGACGCCTTTGGATTGGATAATATTACGAAAAGTGGAAAAGTGAAAGATTCAAATGAAGTGGTGGCTACTTTAGAACAAGCCGAAGAACTGTGGTCGTCCAATATGCTAACACTTTCTCCTACAGATTGCACCATTCAGTTGGCATTATTTCTCTTGGTGTGGGGAGAAGCTAATAACATTAGATTTATGCCCGAGTGCCTTTGTTTCATCTTCAAGTGTTGCAACGATTATTATTTCTCCATTGATCCGGATGTTCCAGTTGAACCCGTCACTGTTAGCTTCTTGGATCACATTATCACGCCATTATACAACTTTTACAGAGACCAATCTTATGTTCTCATTGATTCCAAGTACCATAGACGGGATAAAGATCATGATTCTGTAATAGGGTATGATGATATGAACCAACTTTTTTGGTATAGCAAAGGGTTGGAACGTTTAGTTTTAACTGATAAGAAGACAAAGTTAATGAGTCTTCAACCTAGTGAGAGGTATGAAAAGTTAAATCAAATATTATGGCACAAGGCCTTTTATAAAACTTTCAGAGAAAGACGGAGTTGGTCCCATGTTCTTGTTAACTTTAACAGAGTTTGGATTATTCATATTTCAGTATTCTGGTACTATACTTTGTTCAATTCGCCTACACTATATACCAAGAACTATCAACAAGTACTTGATAATCAACCCACGACCCAAGCAAGACTAAGTGTTTTGTCACTTGGTGGTTCCATAGCAATTCTAATGTGCATGGCTAGCTTACTTTTTGAATTCTCCTTAGTTCCTCGAAAGTGGACTGGAGCGCAACCAATATTAAAGAGATTACTATTACTTTTTTTAGCATTCATTGTTAATACCGGACCAACTGTATATCTATTCTTGGTTTACCCTTTGGATGTGGAGAACACTTTAGGACTAGTTTTGTCTTCATTCCAATTTGGGTTTTCAGTGATCATGGTATTGTACTTGTCGATTGCCCCATTAGGAAAGATATTTACTTCTTCTCGGAAGCAAGATAGAAGGTTTTTGGCAACAAAATATTTTGTGACAAATTTCTATACCCTCACAGAAAGTGACCGAATTGCATCTTATGGATTATGGTTTGCCATCTTCATTTCTAAATTCATTGAATCCTACTTTTTCCTTACACTTTCAATGCGTGATCCAGTAAGGGAATTAAGTGTGATGAAGATGACTCGATGTGCTGGTGAGGTTTGGATTGGAAATTGGCTTTGCCAAAGGCAAACAGTCATTGTCTTATGTTTGATTTACTTGACTGATTTAGTACTATTTTTCTTGGATACTTACTTGTGGTACATTGTTTGGAATACTATATTTTCCGTTTGTCGATCATTCTATATTGGCGTATCGATTTGGACTCCGTGGAGAAATATATTTTCAAGATTACCAAAGAGAATATTTTCTAAAATCATATCTGTTTCCGGTGATAGAAATGTCAAAGCTAAATTGTTGGTGTCTCAAGTTTGGAATTCAATCGTGATTTCTATGTATCGAGAACATTTAATATCATTGGAACATGTTCAGAAGTTGATTTATAAACAAATAGATACGCCTGGTGTTGAAGGGGGTTCTATTTTGAAAGAACCGATCTTTTTTGTATCTCAGGAAGATCAGTCTATCAAATCATCATTATTTCGAGATCAATCGGAAGCTCAAAGACGTGTTACATTTTTTGCACAGTCATTGTCAACACCTATGCCTGAGGTTGGTCCTGTTCATTTGATGCCCTCCTTCACAGTATTGATTCCACATTATGGAGAAAAGATTACGCTTTCATTGCGAGAAATTATTAGAGAAGAAGAACAGTATTCACATGTAACTATGTTAGAATATTTGAAGCAACTCCATCCATTGGAATGGACATGTTTTGTGAAAGATACGAAGATGTTGGCAGAAGAATTTGAAACTGATTCGTCCTCGGCAGAATGTAAAAAGGAAAAACTTGATGATCTTCCTTATTATTCCGTTGGATTCAAAGTTGCAACTCCTGAATATATCTTGAGAACAAGAATTTGGGCATCACTTAGATCACAAACTCTTTACAGAACTATCTCGGGATTTATGAATTATTCTCGTGCTATTAAATTGTTATTTGATGTTGAGAATCCAGATGGATTTGATAGTGAACAAGAGAAATTGGAGCAAGCTTCTGTTATGGCTCATAGGAAGTTTAGGATTATTACCTCCATGCAAAGATTAAAATACTTTTCCCCCGAGGAAAAGGAAAACACGGAATTTTTATTGAGAGCTTATCCTGAATTGCAAATTTGTTATCTTGATGAAGTCGTGGATGATGTTACAGGGGAAATTGTGTACTATTCGGCATTGGTCGATGGAAGTTGTGCAATTTTAGCCAATGGGGAAAGAGAACCCAAATATCGAATCAAATTGTCAGGAAATCCAATTCTTGGAGATGGGAAATCTGATAATCAAAATCATTCATTGATATTCTGCAGAGGTGAGTATATTCAATTAGTCGATGCTAACCAAGACAACTACTTGGAGGAATGTCTTAAGATTAGGAGTGTTTTGGCTGAATTTGAAGAGGCAACTTTCCCACTCGATCCATATGCGAAGGATTTAAAGAATACAGAAATGGCATATCCAGTTGCGATCATTGGTACTAGGGAGTATATCTTTTCAGAAAATATTGGAATCCTTGGGGATGTTGCCGCTGGAAAAGAGCAAACATTTGGTACGTTATTTGCAAGAACCTTGGCACATATCGGAGGAAAATTACATTACGGCCATCCAGATTTCTTGAATGGCATATTTATGACTACAAGAGGAGGTGTATCTAAGGCACAAAAGGGTCTTCATTTGAATGAAGATATCTATGCTGGAATGAATGTTGTCCTTAGGGGTGGTAGGATCAAGCATTGTGAATACATGCAATGTGGAAAGGGTAGAGATTTGGGATTTGGTTCAATTTTGAATTTCACCACTAAAATTGGTGCGGGTATGGGTGAACAGATGCTTTCGAGAGAGTATTTTTATTTGGGAACCCAATTGCCTTTGGATAGGTTCTTATCATTTTATTATGCGCATCCTGGTTTCCATTTGAATAATGTTTTTATTATGTTTTCCATCGAATTGTTTCTCCTTGTATGTGCCAATCTCGCAGCTTTAACTAATGAATCTACAATTTGTGAGTATGATAGATTTAGACCTATCACGGATCCAAGAAGACCAGTTGATTGCTATAATTTGATACCTGTCGTACAGTGGCTACAAAGATGTATCTTTTCAATTTTTATTGTGTTTGTTATATCATTTGTCCCGCTAGGAGTTCAGGAACTAACTGAACGAGGATTCTACAAGGCTATCACGAGACTTGGAAAACAATTTGCTTCGTTTTCACCATTATTTGAAGTATTTGTTTGTCGAATTTATGGGTATTCTTTAGTCAGTGATATTTCCATTGGTGGGGCAAGATACCTTGCAACCGGAAGAGGATTTGCAACCATTCGAGTTCCGTTTTCTACACTTTATTCAAGATTTGCAGCAGAGAGTTTATACTTTGGAGGCTTCTGTGGGTTATTGATATTTTACAGTTCGATTTCAATGTGGAAAATCCTGTTACTTTACTTTTGGATCACAATTGTAGGGTTATTGATTTGTCCTTTTCTCTATAACCCCAATCAATTTTCCTGGAATGATTTTTTTTTGGATTATAAGGAGTACCTCAAATGGTTGAATCGTGGAAATAGCAAACCGAGAATTTCTTCGTGGATCAATTTTACTAGGTTGAAACGGAGTCGTCTTGTTGGTGTGAAAAGTAAGAGATATAGCATTAATGAGGAGATTAAAGTTGTCAGTGAAGTGAAACCTTCGCGATTCAAATTAGTAATTTCTGAAACATTGCAGCAATTTGTGGTTATTTCATTGGTTGGATTTGCATATTTGTTTGCAAATTCCCAAAATGACGCTCGAGGAACATATCCCGTGAATAGTATTTTACGAATTCTTCTTGTTTCGTTTGGTCCCATTGTGGTTAATGTTGCCATTTTGATAGTTTTCTTTGTTCTTTCTGTGATTACCGGTCCAATATTCACATTATTTTGCAAGAAATATCCATCATTCCTTGCTTCTGGAGCCCATGCACTTGCTGTGATTAATCATGTTTTCTTTTTCGAATTATTGTGGTTATTACAAAATTGGAATTTTTCGAGAACTTTACTAGGATTGGCATTATCTATACTTTTACAAAGTTGGTTTTTACAAACACTTACAATTTTATTTATTTCTAGGGAATTTAGACATGATAGGTCGAATCGGTCATGGTGGTCTGGCAAATGGGCTACTGCTGGTCTTGGATGGTACATTATTACTCAACCATTACGAGAAACCATATGTAAATTGACGGAAATGACATATTTTGCTGGTGATTTAGTTGCTTCTCATGTTATCTTATATGCTCAATTTCCAATTTTGTTTATTCCCTATGTTGATAAATGGCATAGTTTAATGTTATTTTGGTTGAAACCAGGGAACCAATTGAGACCAAGAATTCTTTCCAAGAGGCAAAAGAGAAAGAGGAGGTTTCAAGCTAATTTATACCTTTTGATTTTCTTGTTGAGTTTTGTTGCATTTGCCAGTATTTTCGTGGTGCCTATTGTTGCTAACAAGTACTTTGATATTGATTATGACCTGTATATGCCAGGTGTGCTTCAAGAATTGGTGCAACCTTATGTTATAGCTAGTAGTCGTAAAGGGTTACTCAAGAATCTTGAAGTACAGCATTATTAGTTATGTATTGAATAAATTATTTGATATATGTGAGATATTCTTGTAAGTTATTAGGGTGTTTGTGTTTGATGAGTTCTATTAATTTAGTTTTGGTGTTGTCATCACACATCAACATGGCCAAGTCGTACTTTTTGAACTTGGCGAACCGTTGAAGATGCTGTAACACTGTGGAATTCAAATCTGGGAATTCATTCTCATGGGTTGAGAAGTATACTGCTGCATCTAAAAAGAATTGAAGGAATTCAGTTTCTATTCCTGAAGATCCAAATATATTTTCATAACTATCAGAATCAAGACCAAGAACAAACTTGTAACCTTTTGCTTTTTGGTCTTCAGGAAGGAATTTCAATGTAGTTAAATAATGCATTGGCAGTATTTCTTGTGGTTTCACTGTTGTAACCTTTGACCTAGGTTTTGGTTTTGGTTTTTTACCGAAAAGTTCATCTATGTCCTTGTCTATATTAGGTGTTTCTATTTTCTTTGGTTGTTCAATAAGTTCTTCTGGTTCTGGCTTTGGTACAAGTAACTTTGCAAATTTTTGTGGTAGTTCCTTCACATCCTCAATTGGAATATTTATTAACAGATCTTCATCCTGCGGTGGGTTTGGAGTTACTTTGTCCAATTTTTGTAATTCTAATTTAGCAGCTGAATTCGTCGGTTCTAACTTTAATACCATTTCAAATGACTCTTTTGCTTTTTGTAATCTGTCTAATCCCTTCAGTGCAATTCCATTACGGAAGTATAATTTGACAAGAAGTGGGACTGGTGCACCTAAATTAATCCCTGTAGTTGTATCTCGGTATGCCCGTTGGTAATCTTGTAAGTTTATAAAACATTGAGCTCGATTGGAGTATAACACGGGGTTATACATGTCTAATTGGATCGCATCACGGTATATCTTTGCTGCTTTCTTGTATTCTTTATTAGCGAATGCTTTATTTCCTTCCTGTTTTAACTCTTCGGCTGTTAGCATTGTTGTAGTCTACCTATAAATAAGTATATAATTTATTTTTTTTATTTATATATATATATATATGTAATTTTTCACTACATTTTTTGGTTGTGCATCAGGTGAAATAAGACATCATGACAGTAGAAGAATTGAAAGATGAAATCGAGGCCATTGATGCGATATATCCTAATTCTGTAACTCCACTTGGTCCTCAGATCTACACATTCAAAATCCCCAATCATGAATACTTGGCTGTTCAATTCACATTTCCTGAACTGTATCCTGAAGAAATACCACAGCTTCTACAAGTAATAAACGATAATAGAAGTAGATTTACCGATACGGCGTACCTTGAAAGAAACATTATTGAGATTCTAAATCGAGTGTTTGTTCCTGATCAAGTTGTTCTATTTGAGTTTTTAACGGAATTGCAAGAGTTTTTTGATAAATATGTCGAAGAACATCCTGAAAAGGAAGTTGTCCCCAATCCATCTCCTACCCTTCCTCCACCTCCTCCTCCTCCGAAAGTTATCACTCCCGAGAAACCCATAAAACAAGTGGATCCGACTAAAGATTGGGCCAAGTCAGATCCAATTCTTGATCGAAACTCTACCTTTATTGGCTACGCCCGGAAAGTTGACAGTTTAGAACAAGCACAAACTTATCTTAACGAGTTGATCACCGATAAGAAAATTTCCCGAGCTACACACAACATATCAAGTTGGAGAATTAAGACGATGGATGGGGTGCAATATCAGGATTGTGATGATGATGGAGAGACTGCTGCTGGAGGACGATTACTACATTTATTACAAGTATGTATGAACTTTTATGTCTATTTGTGGATATAGTACTAACTAAGAACTAGATGATGGATGCATGGAATGTTATTGTTGTTGTTAGTAGATGGTTTGGTGGGATACATTTAGGACCAGATCGGTTTAAACATATCAATTCTGCCGCCAGGGATGTTTTAATTAAGGGGAATTTTGTGAATGATACTAATAATACAAAGAAAAAGAAGTAGGAAAGTTGGCTCATCATGATAGACGTCTCTTTTTCGATGAATTGGCATTGTTTGACTTTGTTCGTTTTCCCCATAACTCGTTCAAGTCTTCTGATTTATTCTTGCTCTGGCAAGTGTTAGTATTTGTGTAATATATAGATCAATCAAAGAAATGTACATACAGCTTCCTTTTCTGGACTAGGTGTTGCTTCTTGTTCAACTTTAGTGCCCCAAGATCGTCTAGTAGGAGCACTCATTATACTTCCATACCCAACTGACTCGATCTTTGGTTTCAGTTGGGCCATCTTTAATAATGATTTCAGATATGGTAATACCCATTCAGATAAATCGGCAATTTTCTTTTGGTTTTGTTCTCGTTCTTCACTTATTTTCAAATCGTCTGCTTTTTGCATGAACTTCATGTTCATGACTCTATTAGATAGTGAGGACATATTAAGTTGTGAATTATTGGTACCTGATCCTTTGCTGTTAGTGGTAGATTATTGCCTAATAATTTTTTTGTTTTCTCGGCTGCACGTACTTAACGCGAGATGAGCTTTTGAAAAAAAATTAAAGATTCTACTCTTCTTATAAGCAACTTACTTCAATTAACGAAAATGAAATCCGATTTCAAGTTCTCTAACTTGTTAGGAACAGTTTATAGAAAAGGTAATCTCTTGTTTACTGAAGATGGAACCAAATTACTTTCACCAGTGGGCAATCGTGTCTCCTGTTTTGATCTTATTAATTCCCAATCATTCACGTTCAATTACCAACATCGGAAAAATATCAGCTGTATAGCCTTGAACAAACCAGGTACATTGTTGATTTCTATTGATGAAGATGGTAGAGCTATACTTGTGAACGCAGTCCTGCGTGTTGTCTTGCATCATTTCAATTTCAAAGCCAAAGTATACGACATTAAGTTCAGTCCTTGTGGTCATTACTTTGCCGTGGCCATGGCTAGATTCATTCAAGTTTGGAAAACTCCTGATGTCAGCGAAGATAGACAATTTTCTCCATTCATAAGACATAGAATATATCTGGGACATTACAACGATGTCACGAGCATTACTTGGTCTCAAGATTCTCGTTTCTTTATAAGTACTAGTAAGGACATGACTGCTAGAATTTTTTCCCTTTCCAGTGATGAAAAAGACGTTACTATGACTTTCTCGGGACATCGAGATTATGTTGTTAATGCTTTCTTTAGTGCTGATCAAGAAGTCATATATACAGTCAGTAAAGATGGAGCATTGTTCAAATGGGAATACACCGAGAAACCAGTAGAAAGTGATGATGAAGATATGGAAGAAGAGGAAGGCGTCGCTAAACCAATGAGTTGGAGAATAACTAGAAAAGATTTCTTTCATGCTGACGGTAAATTAAAATGTGCTACTTTCCATCCTCAATCTAACTTATTAATTGTTGGTTTTACCAATGGTGAATTCAGAATTTATGAAATCGAAGAGTTCAATCTTATACAACTGTTGAGTATGGGTCAAAATTCCATCAATACCGTCACCATAAATAAAACAGGAGAATGGTTGGCCTTTGGATCTGCTAAACTTGGACAATTATTGGTTTACGAATGGCAATCAGAATCATATATTCTTAAGCAACAAGGACATTTTGATTCCATGAATACCTTGGCATATTCTCCTGATGGATCTAGGTTAGTTACAGGATCTGATGACGGTAAAATTAAGATTTGGGATGTTCAATCTGGATTCTGTCTCTTCACATTCACGGAACATACTTCTGCAGTCACTGGAGTTCAATTTGCTAAACGTGGACAAGTTTTATTTTCAAGTTCTTTGGATGGTACTATACGAGCATGGGATTTAATCAGATTTAGAAACTTCAAGACATTTACTGCTGCTTCAAGAATCCAATTCAATTGTTTGGCAGTTGATCCAAGTGGTGAAGTTGTATGTGGTGGGTCTCAAGACACTTTTGAAATTTATGTGTGGTCGGTCCAAACTGGTCAATTATTAGACTCTTTAAGTGGACATGAAGGTCCTATTTCTTGTTTAACCTTTGGTAGAGAAAACTCGGTGTTGGCTTCAGCTTCATGGGATAAGACTATTCGTATTTGGAATATTTTTGCTAGAAATCAAACCGTGGAACCAATCGAGGTCACCAACGATGTGATTTCCTTAACTATGAGACCAGATTGTAAAGAAATTGCTGTCCTGACATTAGATGGACATATTACCATTTTTGATATTGAAGATGCCAAACAATTACATTTAATTGATGGTAGAAAGGACATTATCAATGGAAGATACTTTGATGATAAATTTGTTGCCAAAAATTCTGGTCGTGGGAAATATTTCAAAACTATTGCTTATTCCTTTGATGGATTAACTCTTTTGGCTGCCGGTGATAACAACTCCATTTGTATGTATGATATTGACAATGAAGTGTTGTTGAAGAGATTTATTGTATCGGAAAACATGTCTATTGATGGTACTTTACAATATCTCAACAGTGGTAAAATTACAGATTCTGGTATAAATTCCGATTTGATTGATCGTGATGGAGAATTAAGTGATTTGGAAGATCGTATAGATAACACCTTGCCTGGATCAACTAGAGGTGGGGATCCAGGAGAACGTCGTGCAAGACCAGAAATCAGAGTCAACTCTATTGAATTCTCCCCTACTTCATCAGCATTTGCTGCTGCTTCTACTGAAGGGTTGTTGGTGTATTCAATTAACCAAGATGTTATATTTGATCCATTTGATTTGGATGTTGATGTTACTCCCGAAGCTACCTTGGAATCTCTTAATGATAAGGAATACCTTACTGCTTTGGTTATGGCGTTCAGATTAAATGAAAGTTACTTGATTCATAAAGTATTGGAATCGGTACCGTTAAGTGATATTCAATTAGTTTGTCAAGATTTACCAGTGGTTTATTTGAATCGTGTGTTGACATTCATTGGTGAATTATTAATCAAACAAAACTCGCCACATTTTGAATTTTATTTACTTTGGGTCAAGAATTTATTGATTCAACATGGGAAATATATCAGTGGTCATAGATTGGAATTGCAATCTTCAATGAAATTGTTGTCGCGATTCTTGAATAAGATTGCCAAAGATGTTGTCACTGTTGGAAAGAAGAACGATTATTTATTAAGTTATTTGACGGTTAGTAAAGACTTGAAGGAGGATGTGCCAGAAGAAGAACAAGGATCTGAAGAAAGTGAAGGTGAGGATGTAGTAATGGACGAAGACGAGGATTCTGATGATGAAGGATGGTTACTTCCTAATGAGCATTCCTTGAAGAGTGGTAATGGTATTGTGTTTGAAGTTGATGGGGATGAAGATAGTGATGAGGATGACGAATTAATAGAGGTTTAGCTAGTACATAGAAAAATAGATATAACAGAGTAAAAATATCGCATCTTCCACATGAATAAACAATGTAATCATTCCACCTCATATAAATTCTGACGTAAGCATCTTCCTAAGCACAACCCTTGATTCGCTTATCCAGTTCACGTGAATTCGTGCCTGGGGTAATACTCCTAGTTTTTGTGCTTAGCTTTTAGCAGCCTTGTTTCGTAAAAATTAAACTCCAGAAAAATAAATTCTTTGCTAAAATAAAAAAAGAAAGATATTTTTGGACGAAAAAATTCCGTTTGCGGGAGGGGCTAATCATTTAAGGAACTTAACGAACAATGAGATGACCGGACACAAAACGAATTTCTCGGTTTTTTTGTCAAGCTCAAGAAGGTTAAATTATTATGAAAATGTGTATGTCATTAATTAAAGTCATTCACTCGAAATAATTGGCGGAATTGTCAACACATATTGGACAATGCATCGAAGTGTAAACAGAGCAGATAACGAGATGACACATTTTGGTTTGTACCTACATCAATTAGCGAGACCGCAACATTTCCAATACTGGCCTAGTATTGGAAAGAAATACTGGAATAAACTATAAGAGAAATGGAACGACGTGCATAAACTAATGTGAAGTAAGAATTTCACAGTGTGTATACAAACCTCTCCAAATCGTATGGTGATGTAATTTATTTACGTTATGTCGTTGTGGAACGTTGTAGCGACAAAAATGTGTGAATTTATTTTTTTATTTTGTGTAGTCCAATATAGCTGCAGCTTGCAGAAACTTTTCATTTGGGCTGGTGCATCCAATTATTCATATGAAACTGCCACATAAACCGGACATAAACCAATACTCGCGTATGTTTATACAAGATCAATGTGAACAACTGAATCCAAGAACTCAGACTTATGTCAAGTAAACCATCTGCAATTGAGCGCTGGCTTAGTAAACAAATTCGATAGAAGATGTTTTTTTTTGCCTCTCCCCACTTTTTTTTTCGAATTTAAAACTGCAACCAAAAAAGGTTTAATTAAACATAATTCAACACATTTTTAAACAACAATAACCCACATTGTAATCTCATAAACTTAGGTACAGATCAGCCACCATGCCCACACAGAAGGGGGCAGATCACTACCGATCTACACAATTGAATTGATCTTTTTTACTGTAGTTTATAAACGTAGACATTCCCAGTAAAAGTCATCTAATTCCAATTCTCGCTTTTTTTTTCTTTCGTAAGAAATTTCAGATTAATTTCAATTCTAATTCGACACTCACAAAGCATTGCGTGCCTACGGATCACTGTACACCTTTCCAGGCATCATCCATCGACTATATATAACTAAACATAGACATATCATACCAATTCAGACAATAATTTCTGAATTGAATCCCCCATTTTTCATTTAATAACAGTCATTTTTTGTTGGAAAATTCCATACATTTTTTTTTTTTTGTGGATTTAATTTTTTGTGTCAACCCACTTTGCCAGCTCCACTTCCATTCCGACTTATTTAAATCCTCCCTGGTTTCTTCCCCTTAAGAAAAAATCATTTACAACCAAAAAACTTTACAACCAATTGAATTGTACTTTTTACTGTTCCCATTGACATTATAATAGCATAAAGTACAAATGACTAGAGACATTAGTAATCACTTGCTTTTTGAAGTTGCAACTGAAGTTGCTCATAAAGTCGGGGGTATTTACTCCGTGCTTAAATCTAAGGCACCAATCACCGTTGCTGAATACAGAGAACGTTATACCTTAATTGGTCCTTTAAACTATCAATCTGCTGCCATTGAAGTTGAAGAATTACCAGTTAAGGACCCATTGATCAAACAAACTTTGGACCAAATGAGTGAACGTGGTATCCGTTGGCTCTATGGTAGATGGTTGATTGAAGGGGCCCCACGAGTTCTTTTGTTCGATATTTGGTCAGCCGGTCACAACTTGAATGAATGGAAGTCTGATTTATGGAACATTGCTGGAATTCCAACTCCTGATCACGATCTGGAAACCAATGATGCCATCTTGTTGGGTTATTTGGTTGCTTGGTTCTTGGGTGAATTGGTTTACAATGACCGTGAAAGAGCAGTTATTTGTCATTGTCATGAATGGTTAGCTGGTATTGCATTGCCATTGTGTAGAAAGAGAAGAATTGATGTTACAACTATCTTCACCACCCATGCCACTATTCTTGGTAGATATCTTTGTGCTGGTTCAACTGATTTCTACAATAATTTGGCTTACTTTGATGTTGATGCTGAAGCTGGTAAAAGAGGTATTTACCATCGTTACTGTATCGAAAGATCGGCTACTCATTCCGCTGATGTTTTCACCACTGTTTCCCATATTACTGCTTATGAATCTGAACATTTATTAAAGAGAAAACCAGATGGTGTCTTACCAAATGGTTTGAATGTTGTCAAATTCCAAGCTGTTCATGAATTCCAAAACTTACATGCTTTAAAGAAAGCCAAGATTAATGAATTTATTAAAGGACATTTCTATGGTAACTATGATTTCGATTTAGAAAACACCTTATATTTCTTTATTGCTGGTAGATATGAATTTAGAAACAAGGGTTGTGATTTCTTTATTGAATCTTTAGCTAGATTGAATCACAGATTAAAGGAAAGCGGATCTAAAATGACCGTTGTTGCATTCATTATTATGCCAGGTAAGACTCAATCATACACCGTGGAAACCTTAAAGGGTCAAGCTGTTATTAAGCAATTAGAATCCACCATTGAAGAAGTTCAAAAGAAGGTTGGTGAAAGATTATTTGAACATTGTGCTAGATATCCAAACTCAAGCCATCAAGGTAAACCAAATAGTGAGGTTCCACTGATTGATGAATTAATTAAGCCAGCTGATCGTGTCTTGTTAAAGAGAAGAATCTTTGCCTTGAAGCGTGAAGGTTTACCACCAATCGTCACCCATAACATGGTTGATGACTCTACTGATCCAATCTTAAACCAAATCAGAAGAGTTCAATTATTCAACCGTCCTGATGATAGAGTTAAAATTATTTTCCACCCAGAATTCCTTAATGCTAATAACCCACTTTTATCCTTGGATTATGATGAATTTGTTCGTGGTTGTCACTTGGGTGTTTTCCCATCATATTATGAACCATGGGGTTACACTCCTGCTGAATGTACTGTCATGGGTGTTCCATCCATTACCACCAACTTGTCCGGTTTTGGTTGTTATATGGAAGATCTTATTGAAAACACCAGTGATTACGGTATTTACATTGTTGATAGAAGAATGAAGTCCGTTGACGAATCAATTAATCAATTAACCGACTACATGTATGATTTTGCTCAAAAGACCAGACGTCAAAGAATTAACCAACGTAACCGTACCGAAAGATTGAGTGATTTATTAGATTGGAAACGTATGGGTTTGGAATACATCAAGGCTCGTCAATTATCCTTAAAGAGAGCATATCCTGATAAGTTCAAGAATGGTGCTAATCCATTTGCCAACTCTGGTAATTTGAAATTGACTCGTCCATTGAGTGTTCCTGGTTCTCCAAGAGGTAAACTTGGTCTGATGACTCCTGGTGATTTAGGTAGTTTACAAGAAGCTCAAGAAAGTTTGAATACTGATGATTATATTGGTTTCACATTGGGTGATGGTGATGACCATGACGAAAATGAAGATGAAGGTCAACACTACCCTTTAACCTTACGAGGTAACTCTGAACCTCCTCAAGATAAGTAAGCTTGTGTTGACTAGAACTATTTTTTTATAATGTTTTTTTGTTGTTTTTGTTTTTATATTCTTTTTTTTAATTTGATATTAGTTCTACCAGTATGTATGATACAGTTTGAGTTGGATTAAAAATACACAGTTTTCGTTAGATGAACTATTAATCTATTACACTCTATTAAAAAAAAGAAAAATTAACCTACCAACTTTGCAATTTAGAAGTGGCCTCACAATAGTCTTCGGACAAGAATGTTGAGCATTCACCCAAAAGCTTATTCTCAATAAATGTATGGTCAACATCAGCATAATGTTGAATCAATTGGGATTCTAGTTTATCTAAGACAAGATAAATATGAGGCAACCACCCTTTAACATGCACCAATTTATTATGCATATCAGCAGTACTGAATGTTATACCCATGTAATCTTCTGGCTTTTCGGTACTATCAGTATTTGCAATATCCCAATAAGAAATTGAATTTGGAATCAATACAGATTTCCCATCGTCACAAATACTTTCACCTCCATTCCAAGTTTCTGGTCTCATATTGAAATCAATCAATGAAGAAACATAATCCAAGGTGAAAGAGAGAGAATCTTCAGGTCTGGAGATTATAAATGCATGAGGTCTGTATAATTCATTAACACATCCACAATCTTTGGTATGGGATCTACCAATTCCAAACCAATATTTTCTATGACTTAATTTCTTAGGCAATAAACTAGCTGGAATTGGTACGAGATTCGTTCCACCTCTCAACTTTCCAGCATTCTTGGTAGGGTCCTTATTAAAGTCAGGACCACTCACTTTATTACATTCCCCGGTATAAACACTACATTGCAATACACGTAACGGATGGAAATTATAAATAAAGTTGATTTCACCTTCTTCAGCATCCATAAATGGGGCCCAATTCTTTTCAATCAAACGAGGCTTAAGTCCATTAATGGACAATCTAGTGATATTGTATGGGTCTTGCAATGGACGGTATACATGCATGGCACGTTTCCAACCAATTTCAGTTCTTAATGCATTGAAAATAATTAAAGGCTCTTGATCAAGTTCACCTTGATCGTTTGTGAATTCATGCAAAACCGCACGAGGATCTTCAGCTCCCAAGATTTCTAATTTATGGTAGGGACCTTGATCTATAATATGAGGTAATATTCCCGGAAATTTCAAATCACTGTTTGGAAACTTGAAATCAGTTAATTCATTCCAATCGTTATCAAATACTTGACCTGAAAGTACGGAGATTGTAGGCCAACTTCGAACAGCATCCTTGGAATAAACAATTCTATTAACCATAAAATGAACATTGTATTTTTCCAACCATACCGCACTACCACAGAATTTCCACCATTTGTTAGCGAGAATACTTTCTTCAGTTTCGTCTTCTTTATCAACAAAGAAATCGCGGTATTCTTGTTTAGTAGCGGATAATTCCTTGAGTTGGTTTCGTAAAAATTTCAAATCGTCATTGTTATTCAAATTAGTGGCAACTGTAGCTGAAAGATTTTCATCGTCATGAAATTCTACCTGAGTACATTTAAATCGACTATCAGTTGATTCCTCTCCGGTTTCAATAAATGAATATCCCGGAACTTTAAATTTCTCGAATTTTAATTTGCTTCTATTTGCACTTATTGGTGAGTTATGCTTTGTTTCTGTTGGTTTACTACCTTGAAATAATGTCGAGCTGAAATACCAAGCATTTATATTAAGGACCAATATGAGTATGTATAAAGCAATACCAGCGACTCGGGTTACTCGGGCTTGCCTACTTCCATCTCTTGTCTTTGGTGAAAAGCTTTTGTGGACGAAAAATATCGCAATAGGAGTGAAAATGGTCAAAGCTGCAAGATATGCCGTTTGAGTAGATAACTCTATATTGGGTACTTCTACAGTCATATCTCTATAAGCTTTGAAATGCTTGCGTTTATTGTTAAGGAAGTGTTATTGGCTTCCACTAAATCTGGATTTTATTAAAAAATGTGTAATTCCCATCAGATTTACCCTAGGTTCACGTGCCCCATCAAATCGCGTAAAAAATTTATCTAAAATAAAATTGCTCTCCGCCTCATTGTTAGCCCTGGTTATATTTTTAGATTATGCTCCATGCACCAAAGATAACTTTGCTTCCGGGTCTTGTTGCCCTCGGTGTAATTGGCAAACTACAACGATCATGTTAGACCTTTAAATTATGCAACAATACGCTGTATAGTAATTGATTGTCTGTTAGAAATATAGAAGATGATCAGGAGGTGTTTCAAATTTTTATTGTTTTTTTTTTTTAGAATTGCCGTCTAGAATAAGGCGTCATGTGTGGTGCCAACTTAAAAGTATAAATCTTGAAAATGTTGCAATTCTTGTCTTGTGTATTGCACGACCTCTTCTGATCTAGATCTCTTTGTTTCTACTAGTAATGTGTTTATAGAGCATGCTTTTATGGTGGAGTCTCGAGGAATTAGACTGTTGCCCGTGTTTTGAAAGTGAATTTAAGCCCGGCATTTGATTTAGATAAAGAAAATATTTAATTAAGGATAAATTGTGAATTTCCATGGCATATGCCCCACAAGCAGAAAGTATGGATCTTATCTACAGTACTAGCTTGATTCTACTTCGTTACACCTCTGATCCAGGTAAAAGATCTACAAGTTTGATTGAGAAATAATAATGCATTTATTAAATATCTAGGCTTACTCTCTATGATGTAATTTCTTATTAATCCCACTTCATATTCTTCTCGGAATATTGACAGTATTCTTGAGCTAAATAAGTAGCACATTCACCTAGCAATTGATTCTCGTAATAAATATGTTTCTCATCAGCATAGTGATGAAGCAACTGGTGTTTATCAACGTCCAAAGTCTTTAAAATATGGCTCAACCAACCTTTTACATGAACTATTCGATTCGTCTTGTCGGCCTCACTGAAAGTTATACCCATGTAATCAGTAGGTATTGAGTTACTATTGGTGACACTGTCTATATCCCAATAAGCAATCGAATTAGGAATCAATACTGATTTCCCATCTGAACATCTACCTTCCTGCTCATGCCATGGTTCAGGATTAATATTAAAATCAATCAATGAGCTTACATAGTCCAAGGTGAAATTAAGTCCTTCCTTGGGACGAGATATTATAAATGCATGCGGACGATATACTTCGTGTAAACATCCACAACCTTCGATATGAGATCTTGCTATTCCGAACCAATAGTATCTCAGTTGTAACTTCTCTGGAAGGAAATGTGGGGGGATTTTAACAATATTTGTACCCCCTCTTAATTTACCGGCATTGTCATTGGCATTTTTATTAAAATCTGGTCCACTTACCTTTTCACATTGTCCAGAAGTAATATCACACTGAATAATTCTCAACGGATTGAAGTTGTATACAAAATTTATTTTATTTTCGTTAACTGAATCCATAAATGGAGCCCAGTTCTTTTCTCTAAAACTTCTCTTTTTACCTTTGATATTCAACATAACAATATTATAGGAATCGTGTAATGGACGATATATATGCATAGCTCTATTCCATCTGATGTTAGATCTTCTTGAATTGAAAACAATTATCGGTTCTTGATCCAGTTCTCCTTGGTTATTGGTAAATTCGTGCAATATAATTCTTGGATCTTCAGCACCTAAAACATTCTTGATGTCTCGTTTACCAGGGTCAATATAATGTGGCAATATAGTAGGGAAGGTTAAATTGGAATTTGGGAACCTGAAATCCATAATTTCATTCCAATCACTGTCAAATACTTGTCCTGCAAGCATGGATACTGTCGGGCTATTTCTACGGGCCGCAACTGTATACACAACTCTATTGACCATGAAATGAACCTTGTACTTGTCCAACCATACTGAACTACCACAGAATTTAAACCATTTTGTTTCAAGAACTTCACTCTCCGACAAGTCGTTATCTTGGAAACACAAGTTATAAATCAGTCGGGTTTTCAGTAATTGCTTGACCTGTTTTCTTATCCGTTTTAAATCTTCTGGTTGATTTAATTCAAATAATTGCGAAGCTTGAACATTTGAATTATCTTCAAATTGAACTTGTGAGCACTTGAAATCGTTTTGGAGTTCTTTATGTGTTTCAATAAAAGAATATGCAGGTACTTTAAACGGTTTATAGTTCAAGTCATATAATGAATCACTGACGGCGGAATTAAGCAATGGTGGCTGTAACTGACTGGGTTCGACATAGGAATTATTTAATGCTATCAAGAAGTTTACAACCATAAGACATAGTGTCAAAGAAAGAATTCTTATTAACCTTGATCCCTTGGCCAGGAACTTATATATTGCAAATAAAGCCAATGAAACAGCTGTTGCTATTGCTAAATGAAACAGGGATGCTGAGCTATGAATCATCCCGTATTAAAATATGCAAACTTTTTGTAATCTTTGACCAAATTAAAGATGAAAGAAGAAATTAAGAAAAAAAAAACGAATCTAAGGATTCCCAAGGAAGTTTAAGAATATTTCCAAGATTTTGGAATTCCATAAAGGGTACCCGAACCTGCGTCTTAATCTCGCATATATGCGATGAATTATTTTTCAAATTTGTTATAAACCTCGTGTGAACTAAAAGATTACTATTGTTTACAAATTTTACCATGGGTAGGATGAGGCCTCGTGGTATAGATGTTACAGTGATCTAGGTTCGCTCCTAATTATGCATAGTTTATCTCTTAGTTTTCCTCAAAATGCCACAAACTCTTTGTCTAAAAAATGCAGCAACGCTAGAAAAAATAAGTAGCAACTGAAAAAAATGCCTTGATGTTGCAACCACAATGAAAATAAAGAAATAGAAGCCAACAGTACTTGAATGTTTGTGTCATACTTCGCCTCGTTATTCAAAAAAACACTAGCTAAAGTTTGTATTTGTCACACGAGTGGTATTGCTGATATTGAATTAAGGGGGTTAGGGATAACATATTTTTATCGTTCTTCTTACAGTGTAATGTTTCAGTTATTTTTTGGGGGATTATTTTTTACTCACAAAATATTTTTAGCAGCTCTTTTTGGTCATAAATTTTTATCAGGGGGGGGTTGGGAAGTTCTTGGCCAGTTTTACACATTCGTAATTGATGAAGTGTTTATCATTACTAAAGACATTCGTCAAAAATAACAAGCATAATTAAACATCGGATTACTTTGAATGCACTAGATCAAATGCATATCTGAATGAAGTTGATTTTGTAATAATAACATTACAATTTAAAACGTTCCCTATTGTTTTGAGGGGCTATGCTAAAGTATATACAGAAATCATTTTTTTGCACAACGGAGTTTGCTTTTGAGTAAGTTTTACTAACTTTAGTCTGCTTATGTAAAAAATTAAATCACTCACTCTGGAAGACAACCTTATTGCATTCTCAACAGGAAACAGTATTCCCGCAGACTGCAAGTTACGGCACCAAGCTACGGCGCCAAGCTCATTGATAATCTTGCTAAAAAAGTTAATTTACACAGAGTGTATAAGTTGCACACACTACACTATTGATATTATTATGGTTCTATTTTATTATTTTGATCAATCTATTTCTAGTTATTTTTTTTTTATATTTGGTGACGATTTTAGTTATAAACAACAAAAAACATTTATTAAAATATCTGGCAAGATGGAAGTCGGTCTATCAAGTTATTAATAGCACCAGGAAAATACCAGTTTACGAAAAATCTCATGTATATTTTTTATTCATTTTTGAATACCAGACCATGAAAGAAAAGTGATAAATAAGAGATAATATAAAGTTGGGTCTTTTTTTTTTTGCATTCGCCATTAGGTTTACATCATCCTACTTCGCTTTCAATGACTGTCTTCCAAAATGGCAATAGGTCTTCTGGATGAAACTAAAAGCCTCCACCCCACTATGTACCTTATACACTTGCTCCATCTATAAATAACTGTAACACTAACATCTCTGCGCCATTTTTTTATTTGTGTCCCACGTGTTCTAGAATTAATTGTTGCTCGAATCCTGCTTAATGTAGTAATACCGATCTGAGGCACAGGTATATTTTGCCGAATTATTGCACAATCATATTGTCTTTTTTAGTTTTGACATATAAATTTTGTGTATTTATGAAATTTCCAATCTCTTTAGTGATGACTTGGACACAAATAGCTAGTTTTCATAGCAAGAAATGAGAATGAGATCTTGTGACAACTTTGTCAAGATTTACTAATAATGAAAAAAAGCCTCACTTTCACTATGAATTTTTTTCTACTGAGCAGGAAAAATAAAACTGGGTTTGCCTGGAATATTGACATTCAGAGTATAGATTCTTAAATGAGTAAACTTTGACCACATAGTTCACATGTTTGAGTGATATACTTAGTGCCAAAAGCAAGTGGAGATTCGGCCTCTGACAACTTCCGACTTTTTACGAGTTCTTTACTGGCTATCGAAGGTTTATGGAAGAACCGCTGAAATCAACCCTATGTGATCAATTTCAACAAATCTTAGTTGAAAGTTCATTTCAATATTCTTCCACCAGCTTCCCTAATTTTATAAGCACATTTACCTATGACTTTGACAATTTGATAAAGACCATAATAATCGGGCTTTGATAGTAGGTTATTTCTTGTTATGTTTATAAACCTATTGGCCTTTTGTAAAAGTAATAGCACATCGAAAACGATAACAAAATATTCTTGATAGTCGTGGCCGGATTTCCCAATGATCATATCCTTCTTCTCCAAAAAGATATAGAGGGTATGGTCTAAGATTTTCTAAGTTAACAACAACATTCATTGTACATTGGTGTCAAGTTTTTTGTGGGCATTTTTGGTTGATCCCAGTTGCAGAAGTTAGCTTTGGATGAAGATAATTCATCACCACAAAAGAATCTCAATCTCTCAAATATTTTTAACCAACATCGCCTGTTATATGTTATTCCTTAACCAAATTGATAATTTAGAAGTGGCATCAATAGGAACTGCATTTTCTTGATCTTTGTTCGTCATTTTTCTAATCTTTGATGTGTCAAGTAGATGGCACTGATAAAATTAAAAAGAAAAAATCATTTGGACATCTTAGAATTATTTAGCCCTCTTTTCGATTTATTAGTATTAAAAATGAAAAAGTAGGATCAAGTTCATTAAAAAACGGGTTATTTAACTTGATTAATTGGTGAACTTTAAAATCTCTTCATTTAACAGGTCTTAATCTCTTTTTTTTTCGCAACATTTTGACCGATTCTTAACAAAATACTACGCCCCTGATTTTTGTTATATTGAACAAACGAAATTACAATCTAAAGAAGTTAATATATTGTAACATTAAGCTAACAAGATAAATATTATTTTAATAGATTTAGGACCATTTGAAAATGGTTGCAAAAAGCTGTCGATATATTCTACCACGTGACTTAATTTATTATGAGCCCTTTTAAAATTCATAACCATCGAAACAAGAAAAGGACTTCGTGGCCAAGTTGGTTAAGGCGTGAGACTGTTAATCTCAAGATCGTGAGTTCGACCCTCACCGAGGTCGTCCATTTCTTCGTTGCCTTTATGGCCAAGTTGGTAAGGCACCTCACTAGTAATGAGGAGATCGTCAGTTCGAATCTGGCTGAAGGCATTACTTTTTTAAATTTTGATTATTCGGTCTAGAATAGTGGTTGTATAGGACAATATTGTATTTTTTTTCTTGATCTGGAATTAAAGTGTATTGAACGAGTTAAGGTCCATCTCAATTTTTGGTGCGAAAATAAGTTTGTTTTTTTCTTTGTGGAGTTAAAGTGGGAGACAATGTTTGTGGGACAGCACGCTTTGATTACTGGAGGCAGTCGAGGGATTGGTCTTGCTATAGCGAAGCAATTATCGAAATATGGAGCAAACATTACATTGATTGCAAGAAGCAGCAATGAAAATACATTATCGCAACTTTCTACAAGTTATAGTCAAATTCATAATTTTCAAACTGTTGATCTATTGAATGTAGTCAATGGAGGTGAGGTTAATATTCCTAAGGATGTCAGCATGTTGGTGAATTGTGCTGGTATAACTACTCATTCGTTATTATCTCAAACTTCAAAGGAAAATATTGTTGATACTGTAAACTTGAATTTGACAGTTCCTATTATTCTAAGTCAACAAGTTGTAAAGCCAATGCTTAGAAATAGAAAGAAGAATCCCTCTATATTGAACATTTCTTCAGTTTTATCAATGACTGATTATAAAATGGCAGGTACCTCGGTATATACTGCATCTAAAGCAGGTCTATTGGGGTTTACAACCAGCTTAGCTAATGAGTTACGTGGAAAGGTTCGAGTTAATGCATTGTTGCCTGGATTAGTTAGAGAAACAGAAATGGGATCAAGTGTTAAAATGAGCGAAGATTTACCTATTGTCAGCCTAGATTGTGTTGTAAGAGAAGCTGTCAAAATACTAGGGGGAGATATGAATGGTAAATGTGTAGTTCTTGATAAGGAACATCCCTATATATTGAAGTCGTCAATTATTGAATCATCATAAATATGCAAATTTTGGGCTAATTCGGAATGTCCGGTATCTTCTAACCAATATAAGAATTCATCAATGTTAACATTAGGGCCTTGAATTGTTAAAAGCGTTTTAACAATTGATTTGTATGAACTGATTTCAAATTGTTCATTCAGGCAAAGATAATATATTCGCAACATGTTGATTGTTTCCTTTAGATTTCTAAATCTTTCACCTAACTTTCCAGAGGAATTCTTATAACAGTATTGACAGAGATTGGTTAATCCTAGGAACAACATTTTATTCTCAGGATACAAGGAATTGTAAAGTGATTCTGAATCAGGAACAAATGCTAACCATCTGCTTGCAAATACAAGGATTAAGTCGTTTGTATGTTCTAACACCGAGTCATCTCTCGCTAGCTCAGACCTGGTGTAGTGAACTATATTTGTTAGTATAGTCACTAGAATAGTGTTTATATTTGGATGTTGTGGATCCTGCTTAAGTAACGAATAGACAATATTAAGAAAATGTCCTCTAGTCAATCCATTCTGATTCTCTATTGCATTGAACGTTTGCAAATTGACCTTCAGGTGAAGTATAGAAAGTAACTGGTTTGCATTTAGAAACTTATTCCAGTATCCGATATTATAAAGCTGCCAAAACGGGCCCAACTTGTTTAGGAAATTCCCGTTCAAAACCTCAAGATCAACATCAGTGTCTTGCCAAAAGGCATAATTCATAGCCTGGGCAATATAGTCATACCCTTCTTCTCTCAACCATTGAATAACCATCGGTATAAGCATATACAATACATTTTTATGGACACAAAGTAAATGTATCAAGTAACCCAAGTAGAAATCATGCCGGTGCTTACCGTACACATCCTCTGGTTCCAAGTGAAACCACCCGTCTATATCATCATTTAGGGTATGGTGATATTGCCTTATACTTAGAGGTAATGTTTCGGGATCAAATAGTAATGTCTGATTCATCTTGAAAAATGTTGTCTTTGTCGTTTTGGTAATTTCTTTCCCAATAACATGCAGACATAATGTGGAAAGTGAGGGAAAAGTGTCTGACACCATCAATGAATTGAAAATTGCCTTGACTATTGTAAAGATTTCACAATATTCAAGAAATAGCTCCTGGGAAATGAATGACAGTAAACCCTTGAATGAAAACTTATCGCTATAGTCATGCTCAACTATTTCCTCCTCTAATTCTTCAGTGTCTGTGCATATTGTATACTCTAAATCACTCGGGTCACTATCAGTTACCCTTTTTACAACTTTTGTCCGTCTAACTGGCCTCGGATTCTGGCGCCGCTTCCTCAGTTTCCTCGGTAATGGATTAACAGTAATGATAAACAATGATGGATTCTTCAAATTCAAATCATTAAGTAGATGGATTTTCGTGAGCAATGGTCGAACAATCCTTTTGAACTTACCAATTGTTATATCTTCACGTAAAGTATACTTTTGCTTTGACATTTCATGCTTATTCGTTATCGGCAGTTTGATCTCGAAGGGCTTTCCCGCTTGAAAAATCTACGCGCATTTTTCAGACAGACAAAGTTTCATTCAAGTAGCTAACATTCCTCCCCTCCCTCCCCCCTATTTTTAATACCAGAACTCAAGACAGAATAAGCTAGATGCTCAAACTTATAGCAATTACTTATCTAGCAGCTTCAGTAGCTTGCTCGATCAAAGGAGTCAGCCCAGAAAACCAACACTTGTATGAACCAGTAATTATAGATGACGTCCAATACTGGCACTGTCTCAATGATTCCTCAATCAGACTAACTTACAACCAAATCAATGACAATTATTGTGATTGCCCAGATGGATCAGATGAACCGGGCACAAATGCTTGCGAAAATTCCAAGTACTACTGTGAAAATAAAGGACATTTCCCAGCTTATATCGACAGTTTTAAGCTCAATGACGGGGTGTGTGACTATGACGTTTGTTGCGATGGTTCAGACGAACCTGAAGGTTGCGAGAATAAATGCGATGTGATTCATAACCAGTATGTTGAGTATAAAGAAAACGTGGAAAAGTTTATGGCCACTTCTTTGCAAACCAAAGAAAAGTATTTGCAGGTTGCCAAGACTAAAAAGGAAAAGTTGCTGAATGATAAAACTAGATTGGAACAACAATTGTCTCTGGCACAGAAGCAACTAGAAAGATTAAGACTCGAGTTAGAAAACAAGGAATTAGAAGCTGAATTGGAGGAACCTTCCGTTTATGAAGCTTTATCTGACCATTTTGTTAACTTGAATCAGAAATTACAAGCTAACAAGGAAATACTTTTTACCAAGAATTCCCATATTGACACATTGGAACAAATATTGCACACATTAGCCAACAACTATAACCCAAATTTCAACGACCCTGCTGTGAAAGAATCAATCAACAAATTCAAGCAGTACATTTCCAACAAACAGGAAGTCAATAACGACATCGGCGACGCACAAAATGTGCTTGAAAAGTTACAACAACAAGCCAAATCTTTAACTCAAGGTGGTGGTGTTGTTCCTACAATTGCAAACACATTCCATTACTATTACCAATTATTCACAAACACCTTCTTGGTAGCACCTCAGGTTCCAAACTTATCCAACCTAGGCAACAATGAATTGTCTTCACAAATAGACCAATTGGAAACACAAGTCAAGAATATTCAGCGTAAATTGCAAGAAGTGGTTTCTAACTTAAACATTAATGCCGGCCCAAATGATATTTTGAGAGCATTTGATACAATTAACAAGAAGATATCAGGCTACCACTACAGAATCAGCCTTTTGGACTCAATATATCAAGACGATGTGTTAATAGGTAGATTCAAGGAGTTCAAAGATAACAAGGTTTACTTTGACTATGGCTCAAGATGTTGGAATGGACCACAAAGAGCTGGTGATGTAGAATTTGTCTGTGGCAAAGGGCCAGATATCGTAAGTGTAAGTGAACCTGAAAAATGTCATTATAATTTTGTTATCCAAGGTGAATCGTGGTGTGAGCCAATGACCGAGGAGGAAATTAGGGCTAACTTTAATATTGATTATGATAAGTTATAACATTTCCACATTATTACAATAGTTTGTTTCTAGTTCGTATATACTATAAAACTATAATGGAATCTATAAAACTTCCTCAATGATAACCTCAATCAAATGTAATCTTCTTACCTTGGAATTTAACCTTTAACATTTCTTCTTGTTTCTTCTTTGCTTCCCAAGAAGGATGAACTGCCTTTGGCTCAGCAGGAGCAGAAGAAGAAGAAGTGCCAGCCTTACGCTCACCTAATGGTGCAGTGTTTGCACCAGTTGGTTGTTCAGCCAATTGCTTCTTTAATTGTCTCTTTCTTTCTCTTTCTTCGTATTCCAATTGACGCTTTTGTCTTTCGTTAGCATATTGTTCTTGTTGCAACTTAACATGTTTAGCATTTTGACCATATTTCTTGGCCCAAATCTTTTGTCTTGCTCTTTGACCACGACGATTCTTACGTTGGGTAGTTAATTCCTTGACGACTTTGTCGTTATCAACGTCGTCGTCACTTTCATCGTCGGATCCTCCTGAGTAGTACCCGGTTGCAAGCTCAGGCAAGTTGTACTTGTTGTCTTTTTCTTCCTCGGAATGCTCGAAAAAGTCGTCTTCTGATTCATCTTGAGACTCGCTTTCAGAAGGCTCTTCATCAGTGACTTCGTTATAATTTACATTTGGATCAGCTTCGAACTTTTCTTCACCTTCGTCATCAGAATCACCTACCAATTTATCATATACGGCAAATTTGTCATATTCTTTTTCCAAGTCTATGTCCTCCTCTTGTTCTTCATCATTATCTTCCAGATCCTCTTCCAGGTCTTCATCTGACTCCTCGTCGCTTTCTTCGTCCAGTTCAGGGGTTTCTCCATCGTGTTCACTTGCATTACCAGTCATCCTCTTTCTAGCTTCTCTTTCTTGCTTGGTAAGATTACCTCTAACCATTCTGAAACTCCATTCAATTTCATTCAAACATGATTTGACAGCCTTATTATTCCAAAGGTTTGATATGAAATTATTCAACTCCTTATTGTTTTGACAGAAAGTCTTGAAGAAACATGACGGGTTAGATGGATTGTTACTGTCGGTGATTATGTCTCTTATTTCTGTCATGATGTAACTTGGTGGGTTGGTTTTTAAGTCCTTACTGAGTAGGATAGTACTAGTTATTCCTTTTATAAGCTTAGATGTGATTAACAATTGGACATTGTCTTCAGACTTAAAGAATTCCAAGTCAGTGCTCTTTTGTTTTAAAAGTCGAGATATTTCCTTTTCAAGCTTCTTAGATGCAGCATGATACTTCATGTGGAATATTTCTGATTTCAAACTATTGATTTGTAGGTTGGCTTCTTCGGGAGTAGTTGGCAATTTCTTCATTAGTTTAGTATTGTGTTTTGCAACTAAAAGTTTCTTCGTATGGGGGAATCTAGGGGATGCATTCTGGAACTTCGACTCTAACAAGTCGAGCTTCCACATTTCATTCTTGTTCTTGACCATTGTATGTTCTGGGATGAGCTTGTTCAGTAACTCTCAATGGGATGAGCTTCTCTAATTTTTTTTTTCCCATTGTGCGCGTATAAAGAGTATGAAAAATTTAACCAGATTGCAATCAGAAGAAAACACTATAAGCAAACACAATGCCAGAGAACAAAAAGAGAAAGATAGAGAAGCAGCCCAAGGAAAGACTCCAATGTGAGTATTTCCTCGAAAAGAAAAACAGAAGATGTGGAATGACAAGAAAGAAAGACCAACGATTTTGTTCCGAACATATGATTCATGATAACAACCAAGAAAGGGTGCCATGTCCATTGGATCCTAATCATACTGTGTGGACTAAGGACTTGCAATCACATTTGAAGAAATGTAATGCTCGACCAAAACATGATCCTTGGTATGAACAAGACTTGAACGTCTCGTTAAAGAATAGGACAGAGGAACAGTTTGATCATGAAGACTTAGCTGAGGATGGGCTCTTTGACAAGTATATTCCAATATTGAAGTCTTTAGAGTATGGCGAACTTCCGCTTAAAGTAAGTTCACATCAAGGATTAACTTCTAGAATGGAAATTGCATCTCGTCAAAAACACGCAACACAGCAGGCAAGCTTGATCGGAAATTTGAAGCTGATGAACTTGTTAAATCCAGATTGTTTCTATGTTGAGTTCGGATGCGGTAAGGCGGAATTATCAAGATTTGTGAATCTGTGTATACTTGAAGATATTAAATCTGAAGATGCCACTTCTGACAACTATGGTTTTGGGTTAATTGATCGTGGCGTAAATAGATTAAAACAAGACAATCGAATCTTGAATGATTGTCAAGACAAACTTAAACCAACAATAAAAAGAACAAGGATAGACATAAAAGATTTAGATCTTGATAAATTCATTTCGGATGTAAGTCTAACAAAGATAGTAAGTATATCCAAACATCTATGCGGTGCAGCCACGGATTTAACTTTGAAGCTGTTGCTCAATTCTTCCATCTTTGAAAATGGAAAATTTGGTGGTGTTCTTATTGCTATGTGTTGCCGCCATGTATGTTCCTATGACCAATTACTCCCCCAGTCTAGACAGTATTTGTCTGAACATGGATTTAAAACTGTTGAATCATTTAATGTGCTCAAGAAATTAGTTTCTTGGGCTGTCAGTAAGACCAGACCAACCGAGAACGAAGAAGACAAAGATACAAAGGAAGAGGAAACTGATAATAAATATGGAATCAATCCTGAAGACAGAGAAAGTGTTGGACTATTAGCGAGAAGGTTGATTGACGAAAGCAGAAAGTATGCTTTAGAGAGAGTACTTGGTGATAAGTACAATGTTGAAATTTTCAAATATATTGATCGTGATACAACTTTAGAAAATGTTGCTCTTGCTATAGTATCTAGATAAGTGCAGTTAATATATTTATACAAAGTCTTCATAGGGTAGAGGAGTGACTTTTTCTCAACCCAATGTTTTCTCGTTGGACTAAATTGTTTGGCAACCGAAATATATTATTTACAAATGTAACACAGAATATTTACAAATTTAAAGAAAAATTCACATGTAATGCATTATTAGACGATATAGCGTAATGGAGATCCAAAACCGTTGGACTTAGTCTATTCAACAGTAGATAGTTTGTATTTCCGAGCAAAAACTTTCGCAGCAAATCAAACCAATGCGGGTTTGCTATTTCGGGACAAGCCGCACGAGATGATTTGTTTAAGCGTCTTTTCTTCCGAAGACATTTGTTATGATCCTGGATGTGATTGTCATTTACTTAACTCTGAATATAACCCAATTGATATCACAATTCATTACTTTAGACTAGTATTTGTAGCAACCCTTGAATTGACCAAAAGTAGTTGTATTTTTTTATTTTTTTACTACGCCGATGTGTATAACTTGTCAAATTCTTCCACTATTTCTGGACATGTTTAACTACAACAATCGGCATGCATGCAAGACCTAAATGGTGAAAACAACAACATACATTGGAAGTTTCAATATATATATATCACGCTTCTCTTTTGATGCGAGGATTACCTACATATACCTAAAAGAAATATGATAATACTTTATTGCCTATATAACTTGATATACTAAAGAAAAACAGTCTCTAAGCTAGCTTAGATCTTGGTTTCCTTAACACCATGCTTCCAGATAGCAACGAAAGGAGTAGTACCATCTTCACGGTAGTTCAACAAAACAACCATAGCATCTGGGTCCATAGATTCACCAGTGTAGAAGTCCCAGTCACCGAAAGAACCCAAGACCTTCTTGACGTAAGCAGTAGCACCCTTTTCGAAAGCTTCAACTTGATCTGGGTCGTTTTCAGCTAAGTAAGCCTTGACCTTCTTCATGTAACCTTTGATGTAAGTGGTGAAAGACTTCTTGTCGAATTGAGTTTGTTGTAATCTGAAAGAGTAAACAACGTTGTTGACGGTTTCAGCACCATCTTCCAAGGCTTCGTCAGCATCTTCAGCAGATGGGTTGGCACCAATATCAATGTCACCTTGACCAACAGTAACCATTTGACAGTCGGCTTCGTAAACGGCACCGTTGACTAACTTGACGTCATAAGCGTCAGATAATAATTCGTCTCCAGAAATAACGTCGGTAAAAATAATCATTGTGAGATATCTACTTGTTCAATTGCAATTGCCGAAGAAAAGAAGAAGGAGGGAAAGAAGAGTTAATTAAAAAAAAATGTCTGATGGGTGATGATGCTGAAAAAAAAATTTTTATTTTCCTTCATTCCTGTATATTACACAAAACCATTATTCTGCTCACGTGTTTCATTTTTACACATGTAGACTTCCTAATTGGGTAGCTAATACTATATAAACTTCCAATCGAATGCCTTACGGAAAAACTCCAATATTCTATCATAAACAATTCGATTACCATTATGATAATTAATCGAATGGTTGCTGTCGGGGAAAATCATAAATTCGAAATTTTCCACATCATGCAAATTAAATTCATCAATTAATTTTAAGGAATGTTGTAAATGAACATTGTCATCACCACTTCCATGTCCAATAAAGAATTTCTTGACATGTGCAAAATTAGTATAATTATGAATAGAACTGGTAATGTAACCATTGTGATTGTTTTCTGGAGTGTCCATGTATCGTTCTGTATAAATCGTATCGTACAATTTCCAATCGGTAACGGGTGCAATTGCAACACCATATGAGAAAACGGGATCCTCTATATCACTTTCCAATGTCTTCAATGTAAGATATCCACCATATGACCAGCCCCAAATTGCTATTCTTTCGGGGTCAACATACAGTCTAGTTGACCAAAGTCTTGCAGCCGAGATCATATCTTTAGATTCATACGTGCCAAGTTGATCACGAACAATAAACTTGAAATCTGAACCAAGTTTGAAGTTGAGATTATTGTATCCAGTCCCTCTACCATCAACTGACACAACAATTGCATCCAACTCAGCAGCTACTACTGAACTGAATGAAAGCGAATAACGCTTGCTAACTTGTTGTGATCCAGGACCACCATAAATAAAAAACAAGACTGGATACTTCTTCTTGGGGTCGAATTTCAAAGGCAAAGTTTCCATTGCATTAACCAAGAATGTTTCTCCTGACTCATCTGTCAATTCAACAGTTTCATATTTTACCTTAGGAATGTCATATTTGGCCAATTTCTTGACTAATTCCGAATTATCTTCAATTGTTTGGACATGCTTGTTCATTCTCAAGTCATTGATTCTCTGAGTAGGTACACCTGGACCTCTATCACTCAAATACAAAAATCTAGCACCTGCGGAAAACGAAACATCATACCAGCCTTCTTTTGTAGTAATGTCTTTAATATATGGCAAACCATCATTAGTACGATCCAACAAGTTTACGGAATGCACATGACGCTCGATAGACAGTTTCTTAGTACTGGTGAAATATACTTGGTTATTAGTATAGTCATACGCTTCCACGCCATTCACAACTTCCCAATTACCTTTAGTCAACAATTGCCCCTTAGGATTTTCAGGTGGGCTAAAATAAGCTAAATGATTATACCCTCCTTCAGTAACTGTGTCAATATATCCGTCGTATTTCCTACCCAAGGTCTTGTTCTTTGGAACATATATAGTATTGGAAGTAATTTCAAACCAAGAGTTCTTGGCATTGGATTTACGAATTAAATCAACATTGTCACCGTCTACAAGATATATTTCTTGCTTGTTACTAGCTCTATTGGTAGTCTTGACTAATATTGATTCACCAATCCAAACAACTTCAGTGATTAATCTCTCCTTTGGTTTAATGGTATGAGATTTTAATTCGTGTTGAGCTAATTTGTCACCAGCTAAATCATAAGTTAATAAATCCACTATTGGGTTTGGATATCCTGCTTTTGGATATTTAATCTTGGAAATTTCAGGATAGTCTTCAAATTTGTCGTGAGTGTAGTAGGGAATAGTGAATTCAGGCACAGCAGTATTGTTTGAGCGCAAGAATGTAAACTTATCACCTTTTGGTGACCACCAAAGTACTATATCTCTGCCAAATACTTCTTCTTCATATACCCAGTCTGGCTTACCGTTAAACAACTGTACCGATCCATCAGTAGTTACTTGTTTCAATGAGTCCAGTTCAATGTTCTTTAAATATATGTTATTGTTATAGATGAATGCAATGTTGGTTGAATCAGGCGACCACGAAACTGTAGATATCAAATCATTCTCGTTGTAAACAGGGCGTATACGCTTGGAATCGACATCTAAGATCCAATACAATGCAAAGGAAGAATGTCTAAAACTCCCAGTGACGTTAGTCTTCAAGACAACCTTCTTCAAATCTGGTGATGCCACGTAATCGGCAATATCATATTCCATATGATTGTGTTTAAATGTTGACTTGTCGATGAGAATATACGAATATTTTTCATCGTCCATCGACTTGACAACTATTTCAAAGCCGTCATCTTTTTCCTGTTTAATAACATATGCTCCCTTGTCATTGTAGATTGAACCTGGTTCACGAATCCACTGGATGGAGGTGTACTTTGGCGCCAAAACCCGTGAATTATAGATCTCATTACTGAATGGAATCTTTTTACCAGTCACACTTCTACGTGACGGACTGGCATAATGTGAAGGCTTATCTGTTTGAAGTATTGATACATTTAATTGGAAATCTTGAATCGTAATAAGTAAGAATGACGCTCCATATACCAATATCCCTAGTATAATACCAAAATAAAAATAGCTCCTAAAGGGTGGTCTTGTACGAGATACTGATTCACCTGAGCCAGGTAACTCTATATATCCCATATTGTCTTGTTATATTGATTGATTAGTTAAGTATAAAGGAGAAATTCTTACGCGGCAAAAACGGAAGTTTCTTTTTATTTGTCAATTTGCTAAATTTGGTAAATGAGTGCCTGCATATAGTTACGTTGTCAAGCCACCACAGCCAAGCCAACAGAAAAACGAATGGCTGCAAACAAGGTAAGTTTAGCCGAGCTGAGTTTTGAGCTAGTCTTTTATTACTTAAAACAAGACAGATATAAATATTGTATTATAATGATAAATAAATGAAAGGAAATATAAAAGAAGCGTCTAGGATGATGTAAGATGTTCTCATTAACATCTAAGTAGAAGGTTTTTCTTGCTTGTCAACTTTCTTGTCATCAACTTTCTTGTCTGCTTTCTTGTCATCAACTTTCTTGTCTGCTTTCTTGTCATCAACTTTCTTGTCTTCCTTCTTCTTATCACCTTCCTTATTTTTATTCTTGTTCTTCTGATCCGTCTTCCACACATTCAGACCAACATGTCTCACATGTGCTCTTGGATCAATAAATTCTCCCTTCTTCAGCTTCTTTGTTGGGTGCATACATTCTTCAGGCAAAATCATTGCATCACCAATGATAATTGGTAATTTGGTCTGGGTAAGGAAAGATTCATTAATTACTGTTTCATAATTGTCAAAATCGGTTTGAAGCACATTGTTTATGTATTTAAAGGTAAAATCAGTAAATCTTCCTGGACCAGTCCAATTTATAACATTATCAGATGCATCTCTACCCATTCTGACACCCAACTGACCGGTTTCTTCTCTCCATAATGTGTGCTCCACAATACTATTAATCAATTCAGCAAGGAAAGGATGTCCCTTTCTTGCCATGATTGTCCAGGTCTGAATCTGGAGTCTACGAGCACAACAGGTTTTCCAATCAGGTCTATCAGATTCAATACCCACCACAAGACCCAAGTTAAGGGTTTTATTCAAGTACAGTTCCTGACTTGAGAACCAATCTTCGATAGGCTTCAATAGCTTGGTATCTAAATCGGTATATATCCCTCCATAAGCATACAAGATTAAATATCGGCCCAAATCACACTGAAGAATGACTTCTGGCATGATATTGTAAGCATGTATGATTTCAGGAACATCAGCATATAACTCTGCAATCATGGCATCACATTCAGCATTGGTCTTTACAATATATTCGTATTCAGGACTTTTATCAAGCCAGGTTTGACGGAGCGTTGTAAAACTTTCGGGGAAATCTGGATGGTCAACTCCAACTTTCCACATTTGCCAGACTTGTTTGGGAATTGGCTCAGAACGATCATATGGGAAAAGTTTCCTCAATTTTTTGAGCACGGTAGTATTATAAGGAATTATGCCGGGATTAGTAGGTTGGAAATTCAATCCTGTTTGCTTATAGTCTGGATTATTCTCTAGTTCATTGAGAAACTCTTCCTTAGGGGACACTTTGTAGGAAAAATAAGAAGTGGGAAAGGATATTGGCAGATCAACCAAACGGTATATTGAAATGAGATAAAAGAATATTATAAAAGAGGCTAGACCAAGTATAACTCGTCTGAATTCTCTATTGTATACCATGGTTTTGATATTCATCACAGAAGTAGGTGAAAAGAAAAAGCGAAAGATAATGAAAAAAAACTTATAAGAAGTGGGTCTTCTTAAAAAAATTAACACTTGGCGCGTCCATATCTATATATGAATAACCTTTCGAGGAATTTATCATCATCAATGAAATTCTGTAACCCTTCTACTATATCAATTTATTTTTTTTTGGAGGGGAAGTTGGGGGAAATTTATTTAAGTTTTCTCATTTTTGTTTTCAAATCCCGTGCCAAAATCTTTGTCGTTTTCAACCGGGGTACTATTATCTTTTCTCTATTTATCTTTGTATTTATGAGTACAAAATTAATTTTCTTGTTATTACTCTTAAAAGAATGTGTTTTATGGTCATCGTACAAGGAAAAGAAGTGGGTGACTCCCTAAAATTTAAAGCTTCATGTATAAAAATGTAGCTTTATTGTTCTTGGTATTTATAAATTTAGATTTGTGGGTCACAAGATTGTTAAAAGTTTATTGTTAATTTCGCGCCCATTGTAAGTACAGAATAGGAATGAGGTCTTATAACTTTTAACCCGCCTTAAGTCTACATGTTGCATTACAATGGGAACACGATCACAAAAAAATATAAAATTATCTTCAATTCAGAAAAAATATCTAGAATTCAAAAGAATAACCAAGAAAATATCGCTTCCTTTTTCCACATGCGTGATTTTGATCACTATGACCAAAGGCAGAGCCCGTGTTGTTGGGCATGGCACACTACGGGCAGACCATAATATACAGGCTTATAAGGTAACTATGTATCTAGTTTGAAAACTTATATTGTGCAAAATAAAGGAGTTGCTGTGGTGTTCATCACCCGTCTTTAATTAGATCTAATCTTGTAGTACAGCAACTTCAAAGAAACTATTTTTGGTAAATTTGAGAGTCACACGACCAGTAGCACTAACTCTGATAAATAAGAGAGAACGAGTTAATAGTTGATATTTCGGGAATATTATTAAGGTTTATAAATTATTATTTGTGCAATATTTGCTTAAATGAGCATTATTCCAAGGTAAATATATAAATATTAGGCAAGAGTCCTATTTTTAGTCAGTTTTGTATAGAATTTGAAACAAGGGTAATAAATATTTTGAATGGATTTAAAAGATTCTAAAATTAATAGAAATTGAAATGTCTTTTATTGGCTTATTCAATTATCTTATGTTTTATCTTTTATAAGTTTTATATTAATTAAATCCAGAGTTGAATTGATGTTATCCCTTATAGGAGATTTGAAGAAAGCTCAAGGATTTGTGAGACAATGAAATCATGTCCGAAAATCATCCTGTCGTATCTTCAACAGAAAAGGAAAACTCTTGTCTACATGACAAATCTCATCACCAAAATAATAATAATATTATGAAACATATCTATTTACACAATTGATAGTATTAATCGAGAGAAGGTGAAACTTTTCCCTATTCCTTATTTTATTCTTTATCCTTTGTTTCTACCTTTTCAAGTTCTCCTGTTACTAGTGATTGTACCACTTCTCCTTGTGCTTACTCGGCCGCATTCGCTTTTTCAACTGCTTCAGCCGCTTCTGCTTTGGCCTTTTCAGCTGCTTTTTCAGCTGCTTCAGCTGCTGCTTTTGCCTCTTGAGCTGCTTTCGCCTTTTGAGCTGCTTTCTTTTTCCATGTCCCCAGGCCCACATGATGGACATATGCCAATGTATCATTCAATGTTGTCCTCAAATGTCTTTTCCCTGGATTCATACATTTCACAGGTAATACCATGGTATCACCAAAAACCATCGGAAGCTGGATATTGGCAAGAAAGTTCTCGTCAATTATTGTCTGATACTCGTTCACGGGATTAAGTTGATAGTTGATATGCTTGAAGCAATGGTCAGTAAATCTCCCCGGCCCAGTCCAATTTATAATATTATTTCCACCATCATTACCAATTGTTTCATTCAACTGCCCATTTTTCTCTCTCCATAATGTATGTTCAATGATTGAACTAATTAGTTCAGCAAGCATGGGATGTCCTTCTTTAACTATGATTGTCCATGTATTAATTTGGGTTCTACGAGCATAATATCTGTACCAATTACTCATACTTTCTTCAATACCTATTACGAGACCCAAGTCAAGTGTTTGGTTCAAGTACATTGGTTGACTCGAGAACCATTCATGAACAGGTTTCAATAGTTTAGTATCCATATCGGCATAAATTCCTCCATATGCGAACAAGATCAAGTATCTTGCGAAATCACACTTGAGAATAACCTCTGGCATGATATTATATGCATGCACGAGATCAGGCACATCCTTATATAGATCAGCTATGATGTCGCCATATTCGGCATTGGTTTTCACAATATAGTCATATTCTGGACTTTGGTCGATCCAGGTTTGATGATAGGTACGATAATCTTCAGGAAATTCAGGATCATCAAGTCCAACATTCCACATTTTCCACACTTTCTTGGGAATAGCTTTTCTAGGATTATAGGGGAACGCCTTGTTTAATTGTTTGAGTACAGTGGTATTATATGAGTGCGTTCCAGGATTTAATGGTTGGAAGTTCATCCCGGTTTTCTTGTAATCTGGATGGTCTTCTAGTTCATAGAAGAATTCATCCTTGGGGGAAATATAGTTAGAATAAGATAGACTCATGGATGGTGCTATTATTCCCAATGATAAGGGATAAAACAATAATGCCAACATGATTATGGCAAGCATGATTTGCCTGAAGTACAAACGACCCGTACGGCTAATTACTTTTATTGGAAGCATAGTCTCTATATGGTTCTGGTAAATAAAAAACTGAATGGTAAAAACGTAAAAAAAGAAATACATTTAAACTTCAAGGCACATATAATTGGAAGTTTAAATAGACAGAAAGGAGTGAATTAGAGATATTTAGACCGTTTGAGGGTTTTGCGTCATGCAAGAAATTTATTCTGTGGCACCACTAGTCCCCGTGCCAAGCTTAAAAGAAACTGCATTGTCGTTGGGTTATAGTTTTTTTGAGCCCCTTCGTCATTCCGCCCAAACAGAACTATCTACGACGATTTCAGACCTGTTGTAATGTCACAGCTCACGCAAAGATGCAGCTTCTCGTGTCGTTCCAGAAGAAACCGCTAAAACTGAAATAATATTTCTTTTTTTTTTTGCCAAAGACAAAATGAGAATCAAACTTTTGAGACAAACCAGTGAGTCAAATATAAGAATATTGTTGAAACTACAGAATCTCAGAAGAGAATGAGGGTGGCATTTCACCTAAAAAATAGTTTGTTAACGACTCTAAGAGCAAAAAAAATTCTTCCCCGTACTTGATAGCTTCATGTTGAAATGTCTTGGAACCATAACGAGGCTTCAAACAATAACAATACGAATTTAACAATAGGACCGAATTTCAAGGAATATCTTGCTACGTGTTGCTTTTTTTTTTTTCACTTATTAATATCAAAACCATGCACTTGAAAATTAACGATTTGACATCTTCTAAAGGGACCCACTTAATAAATTCTTGGCAGTTGGGGCTCATTTTTTTTTCGTTTTGAGATCTATACTTCGGAGGCGGATGCCCAAGGTTTAAACTTACACGAAAATTCTAAAATGCAAAAAAAAATTATTGAATCCTAAATTTATCTTGGCTTCTTTTAAATTCAATACCGTGATAACTTAATTGAAGTACAATATCGAGCTTCTTAATTACCAAAATGTTTTCCATAGTCGCATTAATTGGTTCACATAGGTTTCCTAAACCATGTTATTTGGCCTTGGTAATGCTACCAAATGTCAATTTCGAGTGGTCTAACACCTAGGACGAACCTATTTGGAAAAATACAAGCAACAGTATATGACTGAGAGATCAAATTTTGAAATACTGTAACTGTAGCTTTTGCCCTCCAAAGCAACTATGAACTCCAATATCAATGGACGTGGAACGTTATGTTTGCTTTTTTAAAAGGGGTATTCATACATAAGACCAGATATACATAGGAATATAAATAAAGCACAAGTAGCACTAATTTCAATTAGAAAGGTTTTTATAACCTGATAATTTCTGTTCAAAAGGTCAAATATGGCGATACTTTCGCCTCGTTAAGTACACTGCTATTTTTAGCATCGACATATTGAGGAAAAAAGGCAACAATGCTTGTCGAGATGATTACTAAACAGCATTAAATGTGCCACGAAAAGATTGAACTTAAATTGCGGTAATTATATTAATTACATCACAAAGTTAAACCGAAATATTCCGTAAATCCCTCACGACATAGCTTTATTGACGTATTACGTAAATATATGACATCATGAAATACCCGGGGGAGGAAGTTGGGGAGGGTCATGAGAATTTAACAACTCTACACACGTGACCGCCGTAAAAAAAAGATTGTTTCTTTTTTTGGGGGGTCAGACTTTGATTGAACCTCTTTGGGGCTAAACAATAGACAGAAAGAAATTTGACAACGGCACAAAATAGTAAAACCTTCTTTATTAATCATATTTGTTTCCTTTGTTTTCTCTTATAATCAACACTAGGAAATTTTAAACCTTTACCATCGAAATACTTGTGTGAATAAATAGGGTTAAATCAAAAAAAGCGGCCACACAGATTTTGTCGTCAAACCAGCAACACCTTCAGATCTTACCTTCTGGACAGACAACAACATTAACCTACTCCTATTAGCTTGTTCACAAACCAACCAACCAACCAACCAATCACCCAACAGATAAACAAACATCCGCTAGCTAGATCCTTTACGATATCAGCCTAACTTTCATTCATTTCATGACTCATATAATATAAAACCTTGACACATTACCAATATGAGACGATTAAAGATTGGGATTCGTCCCCAGTTAATTGTTCTCGTTTGCTTTGCATCGTTGTTTTCCCTTTTAATATTGGCTATAGTCACAGGTGTTTATTTTAGTACTAATCTTAACAACCTTCGAAAAGAACGACTAGAAGTTATTGCCCAATTAAAAGCCACCCAAGTTCAACAATCCATAATATATATATCATATCAAGTATTATGGCTTACAAATGTAGAAGCTATCACCACACCTTTATCACAATACAAAGCTGGTAATAATTCCGTTGAAATTTTCAGCAGAGCCCAACAAACATTAGACCAATTAATGGCATCCACGGAATTATTTGCTGCTGCCAAATTATACAATTTAGATTTGGAAGTTATGGCTTCAAGTTATAGTAATTCCACAATAGTATCAGATCCAACGTTATCAGCATTATTCCCATTACATCCGAATGCAACAATCCCAAGCACATTATTAAATCCCCAAGCCGATAGTGACAGTTCAGTATATTTCACAGGTCCTATTGCAAACAACTCTCATGAATTAACAAGTACGTATTTCATGGGCATTACCTTACCAGTATATTCCAATTCTTCCATCATTCTTGATCAACCAAGTGTTTCGGGATATCTTAGTGTCATTGCATCAGCACAAAATATTCAACTTGCATTAAATGCAAATGCAAGTGGTCAACCAGATTATCAAGCAATAGCAGTAAAACCAATATATGGTACGCTTGTTCTGGGAATTGATAACAATTCTGATAATGCACAGAATGATACGAGTGTGCAACCAATTGGGTTTGAAACTGTTTTCCCGGTGTCTAATAGTTTGCTAGAACCGGGTAATATTTATAATATTAACTCGTCATCATCAATAAAAGTTGCTATAGAGAGTAATACAGGATCAAATACAAATGTTCGGTCGTACTCAGGAAATAGAGTAGCTATTGGATTTACGCCGATAAGTATCGATAATGATACAAAATGGATCATTATTGTCGTTCAACAAAGGTCGGTATTCATGGAACCGATAAATACGTTAAAGCGAATAATTATTGGTGTTGTAATTGGAATTGGTGCATTTATGTGTTTGATTACTTTCCCGCTTGCAGTGTGGTTTATTAGACCCATCACCAAATTGAAGTTAGCCACAGAGGCAATTACGCGATATAAAAAGGAGAAAGGAAATAATGGAGGAGGTGGAGGAGCTGATGGTTCTGGAAATGATTATGAACTGATTCCCCTCGCATCAAAAAAGCACACAAGTCGAAGTAATTCAATAAATTCAACACAAACCGGCACAACAAATTCAGTTTATTCAACAGGGATATTATTACCTGCTAGAATCCCAAGATCTAAGAAATTCTTTAAAGATGAATTAACGGAATTATCTGAAGCATTTAATATCATGACGGAAGAATTAGATAAACAGTACACTCATTTAGAAGATCGAGTTAAATTAAGAACTAAGGAATTGGAGGCTAGTAAGATTGAAGCTGAAGCTGCCAATGAAGCCAAAACCGTTTTCATTGCAAACATATCTCATGAATTGAGGACACCACTTAATGGGATTTTAGGTATGACATCTATTGCTATGGAAGAAGAGGATCAGACAAGAATACAAGATTCGTTAAAATTAATTCATAGATCAGGGGAATTATTATTACATATCTTGACTGAATTGTTGACCTACTCGAAAAACACATTGAACAGATCCAAATTGGAAAAATCCAATTTCCAAATTCTTGAAATTGTTTACCAAATTAAATCAATTTTTAATAAGTTAGCTCAAGATCAGCGAGTTAACTTCAAGATCTTTGTCAAGCCTAATTTCTTTAGAAAATTGATTATTTATGGAGATTCCAATAGAATTATTCAGATTGTCATGAATTTAGTTTCAAATTCCTTAAAGTTCACTCCTGTTGATGGTTCTGTCGACGTTACGTTTAAAATATTGGGTGAATATGATTTAGAACGATCACAGCGAGAGAATTTCACCAAGGTTTATATAATGAACGAAACACCTTCTAATGAGCTGACTACAAGTATATCATCGAAACGAGGAATATTCAAGAGGAGAAAGAAAGAAGCTGAACAAAAGGAAGATATTCTTAACCAAGACGATGTAATGAGTATAATAACATTATCTACACAAGAATACGAAAACAAAATATTTGAATCTCAATTTAATAATAAATCATTACCAGAAATTCCAATACCATCAAGCAGTTCATCCAATGAAGGAGAAGTGCCAAGTAAGGATTCCTCATACATTGATGAGAAACAACAGAGTGTTTCTTCAGGAACTGATTCTACTCATCTGATTACCGATGAAAAAGGTGGCGAACTAGCTCCAATTACTTCACCAACCTCCTCCCAACGCCAACAGATCAATATAATTCCTCAACCGGAATTCAAAGGATATCCTACTTTTGAAAAGAAGCCATTGGTTGATCCTACCAATATTTCAAATAATGAGATTATCAAGAATAACAAGACTTATAGAATGAGAAAATTATATAACCCCAAGACGTGGGTGATTCAAATTGATGTTACTGATACTGGACCAGGTATTGAACCTGCATTACAAGAAAAAGTGTTTGAACCATTTGTACAAGGTGATCAAACATTATCTAGAAGTTATGGAGGTACCGGGTTAGGATTGTCTATTTGTAAACAATTGGCTACTATGATGAAGGGAACTTTAACCTTAAAATCTACCATTGGGCAAGGCTCTACTTTCACATTAACTATCCCAATACCTCAAACTGGAGAGATTATTGTGGATCCAGAAGACTTGAATGATTTCTGCGATGATGAATTCAACCCTAATGCTAAAGTTAATAGAAGGGTTGTATTTGAAGATGATGAAAATCTCGAAAGTAACAGAGATTCAGAAAGTCAAGATGAAGTTGCTTCCAGTCCATTAAAATTTGCCAATAGCAATAAATCATTTGAATCGAAACCACCATTATATACACGCAGCTCAACTGGTACGGCCAATTCCGGGGGTGACAGTAAGAAATCAACCAGTGATCATAATAGCACTTTGCTTGATGAAATTTCTCATTTGAAGATCCTTGTGGCTGAAGATAATCTTGTGAATCAAGAAGTTATTAGACGAATGTTGAAATTAGAAGGATTTAATAATATTGCCATGGCATGTAATGGAGCTGAAGCTATTAGTCTTGTTAAGGAATCAATTGAACAGGATGACGTGTTTGATTTAATATTTATGGATATCCAGATGCCAAAGATTGATGGATTGTTGGCTACCAAGATGATTAGAAATAATTTACATTACAACAATCCAATCATTGCCTTGACGGCATTTGCAGATGAAAGCAATGTTCGAGAATGTTTGAACAATGGAATGAGTGGATTCTTGTCTAAGCCAATCAGACGAACCAATTTAAGAAAGATTATTGTTGAATTTAGTCCTGTGTTGTTGAATGAAACTGTGATTACTCCACAGACACACCATAGTAATGAAGAAAAACGGTTAGGATATGGAACTTCATACATTCCTCCCAATAATAATTCTCATGATACTACAATGTCACCAAGTATAGATCAATTGACATAAAAGTATGATGTCTTTGTATATTAGAAAATAGGGATATTATAAATATAGTAAATTAACAATTAGTAGGTTTGGTTCTTTCAAATGGAGTATACATAAGTTCCAACTCTGGATAATCATTACTTAAGGTGATATTATGTAACCTTGCATTCCCAGTAAGATTTACTTTAGATAAATTTGGGTAGATTTGTCTAGTTATTGGAAATATATCTTTATTCAAGTAAGTGAATGCATTAAATGACAAATCAAGGTATTTCAATGGTAAGTTTGTAAACAACTTACCAGAAAACAGTCTTAAATTGGAAAGTTTGTTATTAGACAAGTCGAGATACTCCACACAAGATTTGGGCAAATGTTTCAGATGTTGGTAATCAGCTTCTAAATGTTCCAAATCTTCATTGGTAATATTACATCCTTGTAAATGCAATTCTGTCACATGAAAGAATATATAGTTGGATATATCCCTTCTGTTAAATCTATAAATCGATGATAATATGGTTCTATTGTATGAAAGGTTTAAAGTGGTAATATGAGACACCCTCTGGGGAATTTCGAAATCTTGCGGGTAATTATAGGATAGATCAAGATACTTCAAGAATTTAATTCCTTCAATATTGGTGAATTTTGATATACCTTTGTCGTGTAGTATCAACGAGGTTAAAGTATCTGGGAAGGTGATATCACTAAATCTAAACCTATGGGTTTTCAATTGCTCGAATTTCATGATGAAAGTGGATAAGTTTGGGAATATAGTCGACAAATCTAAATCTTCGATATTACCAAATTCATTATTACTTAAATCTAACCAAGCCAACCTTGGTAGGCCCATTGGAGAAATTATGTCAATAAAATCCGGAAAATTTGACAAATGGGCTTTTGAAATTGACAATTTTTGTAAATTGGGACATTTAGTTAAGAAATGTCCTAGATACACTAGATTTGCAATCGGACCATTGCACAAGAATTGAGTGATATTTAGTGGAATTGAACTTAACTTTATAGTTATTGGTAACATGCTAATATTATTAATTTTCAATTCTTGCAACTTGTCATTGACTTTAAATTCAATCAGCCTATAAGTTGGGGTATAATGTCTAAATTCAAATTGATTAAGGTTTGACAAGTCGATGGTTAAGTTCTGGTCAATTGAACTTTCATATTCCAAAATTAGATTAACAAAATTATTACTCAAATCAAAAATTTCACCAATCATGGGCCATATGATATGAGTGAACTTCCTGACAGTATGATTGAAATCAGACTCGTAGTTCAAATAAATCTTAATTTTCTTATACTTGAGAATTTGCAAAAACTGCAAACTTTCAAATTGGAATTGGTCTAAGAAAATCTGCACAACATAATTTTGAATATATTTGTGTCTATCATACCACGACAAGAATAAATCCTTATTGGCATAGTTGTAGTAAATATGCCAGAAATATGGGCCTTTAGTTATCTCGTAATCATGGCTAGAAGTAATTACACTTTCACAGTTTTTCCTTTTTCCAATAGTCAAATGAATTAAGCTTCGCTTGTTTAAAACTTGCTGAGCAACGTCATGGGTTGACTTATAGAAAAGGAAGTTGTAGATATCATGTACCGCTAGGAAATTATGGTCTAATATTTTAAAGATAATGTCATCAGGACATTCCTTTAATAATTCAATGTTAAACATTGTTGTTGAGGTTATATCATTTGTGTGAACTAATAGGATGTATTAAAAGGGGTAATGTTTACAGGAAAAGATAAGATATTTATTCGCCACTGATGACCGCCAGATGAGATTTTAGTCATTTCTGGGAATGATCCAGATTCATTGTGTGATTATTTTTTAGACTTTTTTTTTGCTGCTCATTTTCTTATCAGCTCATTACATCATCCCTTTTTTTATTTTTGTGGTTTCAACGTAGGCCATTAAAGTTATACGGAGAAGTGATTCATTTGTAGGCGAAGCCATCGAATCAGCATAAAAACCGCTGGTCGTATGTATACGTAGTAAATGTTATTGATACCACTGTTTCATGACACATTTCAAAGATACCCATTCGGTCACGCAAATTGCTGCACTTTTTTTTTGTTGCTTCAAGGTGGTCGCTAGACGAGAAGCCACCGCTACCAATTACTTAGTTTAGACTTTGCTATTATAACAACAACTCGTACCTGCAATTGTTGACATAGGGAACTAAACCAATTTTGCATAATCATTATGTGAATAAAATGTGAATTAGAGCAAATTTAGTTTGTCTAGATTATTTAAACCAGTATTAAGTGAGCAAAAGGCACGTTAGTAATCCACCTTTTATATACCTGGGTACGCCCGTGCTTTTACCTGAAAGTAAAAATTGACCTGACATTGTTCACATAGTTAGATATATCTCAAATATAGTTTTTGGACAACACTTTCAGGTTTGGTAATTTACTTGAAGAATCGAGAACGGGGTAGGTAAATCTCCTTTAACTTGCTACATACACTAGAATTTCTACAATACCACACAAGCACAGACATAGAAAGAATACAAGAACACTTAATGAACTATATTTATATTAATATGTAGAAACTATTCAAAAAAAACACTAGATAGACCAACTAAGCCCAACAAACCATATTTGAAATAAATATTTTCACTAATTAAAATAGTAATATAGCCAATGAATGGCAAGTATCCCTTAACAGTACCAATTAAATCTTCCTTTCTATTCAAATAGCTTTGCTTCTTAGCATATAATGATAAATCGTCAACAGCATTATTATCCCCCTTAGTTAAAAGTAATTGTTTTTCCAGATTATGATGCTCACGTAAAACACGGTGGACAATAGGTATAGACTTTCCTTCAATTTCATAAACTACAATATCACCAACTTTCTGTTGCTTGTCTCTATTCCAAAGGAACAATATATCACCTCTTTGGAAAGCTGGTTCCATAGATCCTGAAAGAACAACCACAATTGGTGAGTGTGAGTTGGTGACTATACCCAATGTTTTCCAAGCAACAAAGGCAGAACTAAACACATATGCAAGGGTTAAGAATTGAGTTATTTGTTGACGAAGATTCATATTGATATGTATATTCTAGAGAACAAAACTGTATGGTTACTATTTTCAACACCGTGTTTTTTCTTTGTATTAAGAAAATTCAGTGTCGAAAATAATTGTCGTAAAAAAATACTACTGTCGCAAGCGCAACCGGGGCTACATATGCTTCCTTGGATCATCAGACAAGAATACCCTCTTCAGTACTTTGAAACAAGAGTAAAACCCAAAATGATAGCATTTACTACAAATCCAAACTCGTGGTAATCAACTGTGGTAATCAACCGTGGTTTGGTAAAAAGTGTTCTTTCAGAGCTCATTGAACATAATATAACCGCTTAATTATTTACTTTCCCAATTACAAAATACCATAATGTTCTTTCCATCTATAAAAAAGATAACCTATAGGCGGATACTATACAGAAATGGAAACATTTCACTGGCCACAGCGCCAATATTAGCCGATTGTTTTCGGATCAATTTTTATTCCAAAAATAAACCATAGTAAAAACACAAGTGAGACCCCCAAAAAATTTTTATTTTTTTTTTTCCCTTTCCTTTTCTTTCCTTTAACGCTGCGTTAAAAAAAAATCACCCACAAATTTTATATAGGCAGAAAAAAAATTTAAGATCCTTTGCCTCTCCCACTTTAACACATTCATAACTGAATCCAGAGACTTTTCACCCTTTCAAAGACTCTCAATCTACTAGCCACTTAGACGATCAACACCCAGTTACAAAGCTAATACTTGTATACTTTCAATCCTTCATGACTGAACCTGCATCAGAAGATTATTCGCCTTTACCTGATCCGATGGGTGAGGCACTTTCACCAAAACAATCTAGACAACAACCAATTCTCAATACTTCAACCGCGTCAACCGACAAACAACAATCAGCTCCAGCTCCAGCTCCAACTACTGATGAATCTGTGGGTCAACTACGGCAACTGCTTCAACAGCAGCTTCAGGTCAACCCGCCTCCAGCCAAACCAATTACTAAGCTTGAATCACCTAGGATCTTAACTAATACTAAAGGGGTAGCAAGTACACTGCAATCTCCAATAACACCAATTCAATCAGCAACAGGTTCAAATTCTTCAGGTACCCCACTCCGGAATCCAAGTGTATCCTTTGGAGATTTAGAGTCCCAGGAGCGAATTAGAAGATTTACTATTTCGGCCCAACCTTCTGCCACCAATGTGATGCAAGAAAATGCACCTCACAGCCAACAACCACAAGCTCCACAACAGCATCAACAGCAGCAACAACAACAAGCATCACAACCTGGATCAAATGTTCCTTCAAGAAATACATCGGTTAAAACCAATACTTCAACAAATGACGTATTGTCTTTTTTAGTCAATTCGCATGCACCTTCACCAAGCAAGTCATATCCAAACCCCCACCTTCATCAATTACAAACTGGAGGGTTGGCTAAGGACAGTGCTATGTCACCAATTACTCCGGGTGTAGGAGATACCCCTGTTGAGGCTGGAGATATGAGTCGGGTGTTTAGTTTTGAACAGAAACCAGAATCTATAAGGATTGCTTCTCCTAGCCCACCACCTAGCGCCTCCCCGGCAGTACCGATTAAGATTAATGGTACTAACAGTAACAATTCATCCCGACGAAGCTCAATTAAAAAATCTAATAAGACAATTGTTGCATCACCAGTGGGTCCACCAGTCCCATTCCAACAATATTTGACCAAGCAAGACGACGGGAAATTCCATATATTATTAGCATGTACTGGATCAGTTGCCACTATTAAAATGCCACAAATAATTGATAAATTATTTCAAATCTTTACCACCAATAAGGTTTCCATCCAGTTAGTGTTGACAAAATCCGCTAGTCATTTTCTCCGTGGGTTGAAGATTCATAATGATGTAAAGATTTGGCGTGATGAAGATGAATGGGCAAATTTCAATGAACCTTCAAGTACAATTACTCCATCTACTCTGACTTCTAATTTAAATCCTAAGAAACCCAAGAATCCATATGACAGATTGATTCTCCATAATGAATTGAGAAGGTGGGCTGATATTATGTTGATTGCTCCTCTTTCCGCAAACACCTTGGCCAAGATTTCCAATGGTATAGCAGACAATTTATTAACTTCAATAGTTAGATCTTGGTCACCTTCTATTTCAGGTCAAGCTGTTAAGAAGCCTATAATTGTTGCTCCAGCAATGAATACATTTATGTATACCCATCCAATTACCGCAAAGCAAATTAATATTATTACTTGTCCTGATTTTGGGATTGAGGTTTTGAAGCCGGTCGAAAAAGTATTGGTTTGTGGTGATATCGGTATGGGGGGTATGAGAGAATGGACTGAAGTTGTAGATATTTTAAGAAGAAAGATTATTGCGATAAAGGCAGAAAAGAAGAGACAGGGTGATTTACTCGAAGAAGATGAGAATAATGATGAAGATGATGATGAAGAAGATGAAAATGAGGACGATGAAAATGAAGACGATGATGAAGAAGATGATGATGACGACGACGACGAGGATGATGATGACGACGACGAAGAAGAAGATGATGATGAACAAAGGAATGAGAATATCGACAACAACCAAATATCCACACAAGGTTCATCATCAAATGACAAAATCAATGATGATGATGAAATTTTGTTTGAAATAACAACAGATGATCAGGATGAATCGCAACCAAATGATAACCACGATTCCCTCAGTTTAAGACCAACTGATTCAGTCAATTCTCATCATCATCAACAGAAAATCACTATTCCTAAGGAAACACAGAATATTATTTAAACAAAAAAAACAGAGTCTGGAGGTTGAATTTATGGCATTATTTAAAAAAAAAGTTGTAGGGTATTTATTAAGGTTAGTTTCACAATGTAGCGTATATTTAATTCATATTTGCTGATTTCATTAATCTGTCGTATATTAATAGTAGTAGTAATGGTAAAAATAATAAAGAGAAAAAGCTATATAAAACAAAAGTACCGGCCCCATGTAGTGAAGAATTGAAAGTCATAATTCATAACAGTGTTCATTTCTTCTTGGAAAACATTGAAATTGGAAATTCAGAGAACTGGAAATATGAATTTTGCTTAGTGGCCATACCAACATATGCATTATAGAATCCAGATGCTGCGGTGAACATACCAAAATAGTTACCAGCTAAAGTACATGTTGGACTATTGACCATAGCACCAATACTTTGTAGGAAGAAAGTCATAAAGATGAACACAAATAATGACACAAATGAAAGTGTAGACTTGAAAGTTAAAATCAAAAACATTAATGCAAGAATAGCCCAACCCATCAAATAAAATCCAATTGCATTTTCTAATTGAGTAGGGTCTTCAGTTATATATGCTTCCATGATTCCAAAGCTTGGTGTCATCATGGCACCGTAACTAAACCAGAAACAGCCAAATGAAACTAAAGAAGTAGCAGCAAAGGTATTTCCATGAATCATTTCCCAGATACCAGAGGTAACTTGACCAACACCACCATAAAACAAAGCTAACGAAACAGCAACATTAGGAATCATTACTCCCTTGGCATGGAGACCATATAAACTCATAACAAGAGTACTAACAGCAAATGCAGCCAACCCCAAAGGTGCAGGGTTAGCAATATGGTGAGGCGAAGGAGGGTGAAGACCTGGGTTTAAAGAACCAGCAAATGCACTCATTAATTCATGACGATAGTATTTTGTTCTACCGATTATAACAAATTCATTACCATCACCTGTAGTTTGAATTTTAGCAATTGGAAAATCAGCAGAGTTGATGGATGCTGCGTTAGAGGAAACTGAATGGAGTGAATCAGATGTATTATCCTTGGATGACATGTTTGTTGAATCCAAAGACATTTTCAGCTTGTTGAAGGAAAGTGATGAAGGTATTTATATCTTTCAAATTACTCCTCTTTCAACTACGCCTCAGGGCATCAAAAATGATCCTCTTGGCGCTCCCTGAAACAAATGATTATCAAATCAAACACGACTCCATGCAGAGGGGACTACAGCTTGTTTTGTCCTTTTGTTACGAGAATTTGAACAATAGTAGGTTGTTTTTTTTTTTTGCGCTAGTGCCTTTGCACCCAATATTTTGCGGATAATTTTATTGTTCCGGTTTTTTGCGTGTACACAATTTCATTCACTTCCCTCCCCCCACCAACTTGGGTGTCAGATACGAGCAACAACATTCACACACAAAGTCGGAGACATTTGCGGGGGGTATTGTTTTTCTGTTAAACATTTATCCAGACAAAGTGATTCTCTTGCAAGATGTAAGCCAGGAATTCGGCTTAGGATCCCGTTAATGTATGCGGGTGAGAGGCACGTATAAGACAGAAGTACGTGTAATCATGTATATTTTAGTAGTAACGAAAAACAAGTAAAATCAAAATTAAAGAGATTAACAAGGCGGCCCCATTCCCTTGACTAAGATTTAGATCAACTAAATCGTATAGTAATTAATTAGTGCTGTGAACTTAACGGACCAACAGGAACGGAAAAATAACTATTTTCCTTCAAGGACACTTCCGCTAATCCATTATACATTCCTGCGATCCCAGTAAAAATACCAAATACTTGACCTGCATAAGTAACATTGGCATTCCCGACCATTGCTCCGATAGATTGTAATAAAAATGTCATTGAAATACAAACAAATAAGACTGCAATCGAAACAGCAGCCTTTAAAGTTAACGTGGTGAGTCCGATAGCCAAAATTGCATACCCCATTAGCAAAAATCCTATAGCGTTTTCAAATTGATCCATGTGTTCAGCATAGGCAGCTTCAATTCCAAAACTTGGAATAAGAATAGCAGCATAACTGAACCAGAACATTGCAAATGAAAGCATAGCTGTAGCACCAAATGTATTTCCAATAATCATTTCACCAATTCCACAAATAACTTGCCCAGTTCCCCCAACAAATATAACCATACCAACAATAGCATTAGATATGGTTATCCCTCCAGCATGGACTCCATAAAGACTCATGATAAAACAAGTTAATCCAAATGTTAACATACCAACTGGAGCAGGATTACCTATTTTGTTTGCAGATACGGGAGTGATACCCAAATTTAATGTTGGACCAAATACAGACATTAACTCATGGGTGTAGAATTTTTGGTTACCAAGAATCACGAATTCATTATCGGTTACAACTCTAGTGACTGTTTTGCTTATTGATGATGAAGAGCTTTCTTCAAACGAAGATGACAAGTCTCTAATAGAGTAGACTTCTTGATCTTTGGACATTAGGAAATAATAGTGAACAAATTTCTTTCAGTTTCTTGAAGAGGTAACTTCCAAGTTTTTATATGGAATTCCCCAGATCAGGAAGTGAAATATTACAAGTAAAGACAGTTCTTGTAATATACGTTTGTTGTTAAGTCTGATTAGTAGCCACCCCCACAAGATTTGCACCCAAATATTGCCGGTAGTAACAGAAAAAAAATAACCCTCTCGGAGTTGTTCAAAGTTTGCCGATCAATAGAATTTCTTTTGTTTGTGTTGCTTCCTTGCATATTAGCACATATTGCCAAATAGGTACTATTGCTCTTCAGGTGACAATTTGCCACTGAACTAGTTATTAGGTTTGTATCGGGTATATTGAGGTCTTTTGCCAACCTCTTCGAACTTTATCGACCACCCACAAAAAAAGAAATCATAGTAATTAGTTATCAAACCTAATCGGCTAGATAAATGTTTCTTTTTCGACACATTCCTTATCAGAGCCGATTATGAGGAGAACTCCCACTTTCCCCACAAGTGGTAATATCAAGTAGGAATGTTCACTGCCCCACCATTACAGTAGATATGGAATTATAGGTAATTGTTCGCATACAATCAAAGTGGGATTTTCAAGGAACGCCCATTTTGCGGGGTAGGTGGAGAATAATATTCCCCCCTCCAAAAAAATTTCACTCGAAAAAGAAATTGTATGGAATAAGATACAATGAAGATAATATGTGCGGCAAATGCATTACAATGTATCCTTTCCCCCAAATTCACAAGTTATCTCCTATTCTGCTGTATAATAATCAACAGATTCACCTCTGAAGAACAGATCTATCACCTGCATCACCAGCAGCAGTTCGAATGTTAAATATATGAAATTGTTCAAGGAAGTGATAAGTTCTGCCTTTGAATTCAACGATATATCCCTGTTACCTGTTTATTATTATCTCTTCTGTTTTACCTTTCAACTGTTTCTCGCGTAAGTAGTTAAAAATATCTTGGCACCCTGAACAAAATGAATAACTTTATATCCTACCATCCAGATATGGCGTAAGTTCATGTAGCTCAGTGCAAAAGAAAGCGAACTTTGTACTAACTTTTTTTACACCTAAATAATGATGGAGACAAATTTAATCTTTATCGTATGTAACCAAGTTGCAATAGAACATGGATAAGAGACTTACAACAATTTGTTTTCCGTAATCCATATATAGTAGTAATTATTAGTTAAACAAAAACATCAAAGAGTCCCCCCGCTATCCCGACCCTTTGGTTGAAGAATTCTAATCTGAACATTTAAATATTGCAAATCTCTAATGATGGGAATTTAAAGGTCCAACAGGAAGGGTAAAATAAGTAGTTTCTTTGAGTGCCAAGTCTACTAAACCATTATACATACCTGAAAGACCAGTGAAAATACCAAATATTTGGCCAGCATAAGCTACATGGGAATTTCCTGTCATAGCCCCTATTGATTGTAGCAAAAATGTCATGGTAATACAGACAAATAAAATGAGAATGGAGATAGAAGCCTTAAATGTGAATGTAGTTAACCAACTAGCTAAGATTGCATAACCCATTAACAAAAATCCAAGGGCATTGTTGAATTGGTCCATATCCTCGGCGTATGCTTCTTCAATTCCAAAACTTGGAATAAGAACTGCACCATAACTAAACCAGAAGCTTGCAAAGGAAAGCATAACTGTAGCACCAAATGTATTTCCAATAATCATTTCACCAACCCCACAAAGAGCCTGGCCTGTACCACCAACAAATATAAGCATCCCTACAACAACATTAGATACGGTTATACCCCCTGCATGGACTCCATAAAGACTCATGATAAAACAAGTTAATCCAAATGTTAACATACCAACTGGAGCAGGATTACCTATTTTGTTTGCAGATACGGGAGTGATACCCAAATTTAATGTTGGACCAAATACAGACATTAACTCATGGGTATAGAATTTTTGGTTACCAAGAATCACAAATTCATTATCGGTTACAACTTTTGTAATTGTCTTGTTTATCGATGAAGTGCTTTCATCGAATGAAGATGGCAAGTCTCTGATGGAGTCTACTTCTAAATTTTTGGACATTCTCAATGTTGTTGAATAAAATTGTTTCTAAACACATATTTCGAGAATAATTTACTAGGTTTATATACTGAAATATCTAGTATAACAAGGACTAAATTCCATCGAAAAGGGTTTTTTGCAATAGGTATCTGTCCCTTAGATTTTTTTTGGGGGGCCCCACAAGATTTGCACCCAAAAGCCGAGCCTGATTAAAAAAAAAAACCTTTTATTGTTTTAAGTCTCAGATTAAAGGAAGCAGTGTTAAGGTTAGCTCTTGTTAAAGTTTGTATTAATTACAAATCGAAAATACTTAAAAGTATGATATTTCTTCTGAATTAGTGTCTTATAGAATGGTGAAAGACCTTAGTCCTCCCATTGAAGCATCCAAGTCAATAGTCAATCCAATTAGCAAATCTAAGGTAGTTTTTCTTGTAATGCACAGTGTTTCAAAATCCCGTTATCACAATTAACAGACTTCCCCACAAGAGTTTATAACTCCATGTAACTATCTCTGTTCCACCGTTTAAACAACCTTGGAATTGTGTTGCAACAATAGTGGTCTGAAATTTTCGTGAACCGGTTTGTGGGGTTAGTGGGGAAGATTTTCCGGACAATAAAACATTGTTTTTGCCCCGAACGAAAGTATCTGGATCGGAGATTACAATATTGACCCGAATACTAGTAGATATTTATATTTCTAGGGGACTACTTCTAGGTCTTTTTACTAATTCTATAGCCAAATTCCCCCTAAAGATATAGTTAGGTGTATATCGAGGAGATAAATCTTTAGGCGTAGATTAATTATTTCTATACTAAAAAGGATTTGCACGTCTGAATTTTAGATCTCTTTCTCTTTCTTTTACTGGTCAAAACACAGTCTAGAGTATCTGGGTAAAATATACGGCCGTACATTTCTTTTGATTTTATCATTTCATGCGATACCTGAAGTGGGCAAACTTGGGTTAAAGTCCGATGGAAAACACACAAGCCAGTTCGCATTGTTACCACGTTATTCTAACACGTTCGCTTCCCCACCTACTATTATATTCAGGAATATAACCGAGACTGAACCTAATAGGGAAGTGGAACAGCGGCCATACCAACCAATTTCAAAATCAGCTTATAATCCTCTTATAATGCCTGCTTCTTGGTAATCTAAATTTCCATCAAATCAATTCCTTAAAATCATCTTTTACTTCCAAATCATATTTTTCAATTATTGGCCTTATCAAGTGTAAATGAATTTTGTTCTTTTCTTCTACAAAGCCAGTGAGTTCTCTACCATCATCTTCGATCCAGTTAGAAAGGTCTCTCAAATGTCCTAATGTGCAGTTTAAAGTTAGGTTATATAATAGGCTGTCTATCAAATCATCAGTCTTTTGCTTACGATCCAACCCTAAATAATCTAAAAGGTTTCTATTGGACAATTGAGAATTGAAGCTAGGAAGAGTAAACAATACATCTAGCCAATTATATGTTAACTCCATTCTCATAACCTTGGTACTCTTAAGTTTCTTCATAGATTCTTTGTTGATGAATCTATTAAACCAAAAACTAATCATTTGATTTGAAGTCATGGGTATTATTAGTCCTGGATATCGCTTACTAAATATTAAATTCTCCAAGGTATGATTAAGTAATGCATTAGGTAATGTAGATGAATTATTATTCGATCGAGTTCTTTGAGATTCAATAACCACCAAATCAGCCCAAGGTAGTAGTTTGTCATCTATCATCTTGGATGCAATATGGTTCAAGTATCTTTTCTTGTCTAGTAATGATTCTTTATGAAGCATGGGTGAATATGACATGCCATATTTAGCATCCAAATTAATCTTATCCCATTTCGTTATTGTCAATGGAAATGAAGAGCCCTCTGATTTACAATATGAAAAATTCTTAATACCAACATCAATGGCAAGAGTAGTTCGATTCGTGCTTTTCAATACGTGTCCATTATAGAAATCGATACTTGACTTAATTCCGAGAATTCTTTCTGATTTAACAGTTGAAAAAATAGGACATCCACAAAGTAATGCTATTTGATTGAGAGTACTAACCTTACTACCCTTCAATAATTCCAGTATGGACATTGCGGCTCATGAAATAAAACCGTTGCAGCAATCTTAACTCTGGTTTGTTTACAATAATTACGGAAGGGGGTCGTGTACCGCGCCTGAAATTGGCATCCATCGCCTGTAACAACCAGGAATGTAAGGCATCTGTCGGTTTGAATCCCGATGCAAAATGACATGTTTAGATTGTTCACTACATGAAACGGATTTCGGATAATGATTGCTACGTGTGTCAAGTTAGATATCTAATTTATTACATCATGGTAATTTTTATTCCGAAATATCTGCAAAAAAAAAGTAAAATAATAAATGATATCATCGTTGGAACATATAGCCGGAAATAACAACGGAAATAGCAAACGTAAACATGAAAAGAAACTTCGGTAGCTTCTATGGGTGAGTTTCAACAACTACGGCATTCGCTTTGCTGTGTTTGAAAGCTTGCCACTCAGCAAGCAAAATCAGCGATAACAGCTGTAGATTGCAAAATGGTTGCACTTTGTCACAAATCACCCAATTTGTGGTAATTAGCCTACCTGTTCAAACTACACAGGCAAAACAAAACTACAAAAAATAATAAAAAAAAACTAAAGGCGGTTCACACGCACAGAATAATCACGTCGATCTGATGCAAGTTCCAAAGTACTATACATGACAATGGTCATGGAATATGGTTGCAAGTCGCGATGAGATCGAATTAAGTAATAGTTGCATCCGTTTAAGGGGTATAGGATAGGAACTAAAAGAAAAAAAAATAATAATCATAAAAAAGAAACAAACTAGAAAAATTCATCTCTGCACCTGCATACAAAAAAGGAGAAGAAAAAAAAATGTTTAAAAATAGCAACAAAATTATTGGTAGATTGACAGATTAGTTTAGAGTCTAAATGTATGAGACGAATATAATTATTTTTTAGGGCAAGGCGGGCAAAATCCACACTTTTGGATAAAAAAAATACAGTTTCAGTTGTTTTTTTTTTTCTGGGTGGGGGATAGAAAGAACAAATTCTTTTTAATTATTATTTACATTAACATAGTATAGATACACGAGGTGGAAATGTGTAATGGCATTGATGCAAATAATTCATATTTTTCCATAGTTATACCCGATTAGGTAAGGTGTCAGGTTCCAATTAAACATGACGCGTGTGTGTAACTGTGGATCTGGTTGATGAGTATCTTGTCAGAGGCGTCAGATGTGATGTGGGGCGTCATGAATTATAATCGCACTATAAATCTAATAGGGGAATAATTTTCAGACGATAAGCAAAAATTGTACACACACATCTGTATCTGCACCAAATTTGTCGCGCCATTTGATTTGTTTTGAAATTCGGGCTAACAAGTTTTGTCATGCAATTGTATCTTCGTCTGCTTTTTTTTTTGGTTGTCATCAACAACATAGATAAACAATGTAATAGACATTCAAAAGCTACGATTAACTTGACTTAAAGCTTGACGATAAGAAACAATCGTTCGGTACATTAGAATGTAAGTTGATTTACCAACAATTAACAATTTTCTTGTACAATTCCCTGGTTTTGTGTCCAAATCAAATTAGCCTATGGCTCAGAATTTTTTTTTTTAATACCACGTTTCTAACGCGGTTGGATCAAATTCTTAAAACTGAAGAAAAGCTTGGAACTTGTAGAGATTTGAAACTAAGGCACCAGCTGCATAACCTCAGTTTAGAGGGGGCAGTTTTTACAATGAAGAAAATAAAGCCTTAGGCTAAGCAAATTGCGCCGAGTTGAACACGACAAACCTGCCCAAACAGGCTACTTGTCTCATTTGGTTAAAGGAGACAATACATACTCCGGAAAGCCCCACTACTCGAATGTGTAACCATACCATTACTACCATTCAATGGATTCATTTACGGGATAAGCTGCGAAAAAAATACACCAGATTCTTTTTCCACACGAAAAAAAAATCGACATTGTTTTACGAATTACACGCAAGCTCATGTAAAAAAAGGTACGTAAAGTAGCGAAATAGAAAACTGTGTGAACTAAAAATTGGAGCTTTGCTTGACAAATCTCTTGCAAAATGTCTCTATTATTATGTCTTGAAATTCTTCCCCCCCCCTCCAAAAAAAAACACGAGTCCAGCTTTCCAATTGGAAGGTGTATATTGGCTAATATTTGTTTTTTTCTTCCAGTGCATAATTTTGCGTTTCAATGTGGTGGATGCATAGAATATATCCCGATTAGGAAATCAAGTGAAACCAACCGAACAATTAAAACAATTTATCGTGTTTGTGCAATGAACGCCCACAGGAGTTAGAAAAAAAAAAATTCTTTTGTTTGGTTAACAATTACCTTCACTTTGTATAAGTTTCAAACTTTATTACAGAAAACAAAGTGTAAATTAAACATTAACTTTTCAAATACAACTTAAAGCGTGTGTAAACACATCATGATTAGACGATTTGCGGCATCAGTCGCGGAACAAAAAAAAAACCTAAATAGGAACAGGTTACACAAAAATGAGTCCGGATAACAAAAAAATAAAATTTTATTTTCGTGTTTATTGATATTTCTCTTTTTTTTTTTACTCAGCCATCTTGCTTTGTTTTTTTGCTAAAATAACAAAAAAAAATTATTTTTTTAAATTGCCTTAAGGAAAATAAAAAAAAGAAATTTTTTATGTGTACTGATTACTCATTTATCTGGAATAATTGACAAAAAAATTTTTGGGTCCTATAGAGTATAAATTAATCAGGATTTTCCCAAAGGATCCATTTTCTTTTTCACATTCTCTTTTCCTTTCTTCAGTCCATAGCTCATATTAAGCCTATCTCAATAGATTAATTACTAAATTTAAATTATATTCACAATGCAATTCAAGTCTATTGTCGTCGCTTTAACCGCCGCTTGTGCCGTTTCTGCTGCTAACGCTTCCGCTAACGCTACCGGTAACCACTCCAACGCTACCACCACTGGTAAGAACGGTGCTGCTCAATTAGGTGCTGCTGGTGCCGTTGGTGCTATTGCCGCTGGTGCCGTTGCTTTATTATTCTAAGTTTATTAAATTGACTAAGTGTTTTACAAACATCTAATAATGGGAAAGCAGGGAGTAATCAATGATTGAGCAAACCAATCGTCTCCCTTTGATGTTCAAAATTGGTTTTTTTTCAATTTATTTTTCATTTCATCAATTGGTCATTTATATAAATTTAGAGTTATTTTAATATCTGTCTTTTTTTTATTAATTTATTATAATATAACAACAACACCTAATAGTTTTATTTCAAATTTGACTTTGTAGATATCGCAAACTTTAGTGCTTAGCTTGATCTCATCTTAATGGAGCGCAACCTTAATGTAAAGCCTTGCGGATAAACTAAAATTACTTAGGTTGTCCATCACAACGTATAATAGAAATGATTTTTACGGTCAATGGCAAGGGAAATTAGGGTGCTACCCTCGTGCAAAAAAAAGCAAAATTTACACACATTAGCAAGCAAACGGCAAAAAAATATGAGGCAATAAAAATATTACAAATAAAATTACTCTAGAAAATTCTACAACTACGTAACAATTTTCAACATGAGATTTCACTGTTTCGTAACCAGCATTAAAAAGAAAAGGGTTGATGCTGTGCCACCTGAACTCACGCTATTTTAGGAAGGTCAAAATATCCTTTAATTTCATATTCCGAGGCACTGCATATGAAAACGTGTGGCATTTCAGTGGAGGGCGAAAAAAAAAAACGATATCCAGTTACCAAATAAACTAGCCAGTTTTCTTTTTTTTTTTTTTTTTCAAAATTAAACCGTAACCACACAAAGTTGAAAAACAATGTACGTAATCATATATTCTTGACAGCAATTTATTATTTTCTTCAAAAGGGCGGAAAAGTCCATCCACTGTCTGTTAACAAAGGGGATAGGAGAAGCGGGAGCGGGGAGAGAGGGGATGAGAATGAACAATCCTAATAATTTTTATCGTAGATTTTCTTCCCACACATTTTTGGAAGAAGAAAAAAAAATTTTTGTTTTTCATCTATTTGTTTTCGGGGGCGTTCCGATTTTAGGAACTACATCCCTCCGGCATACTTGTATACAGTACTTGAGTTTAGGGTTTTTCTTAACGGTCTGTTTCTTTTTTGGTTGCTATTTTGCGCAATCAAAGTATATAGATTAGACTATTTAACCGAACAACCAGAGAAGATGCCGTCTGCTGGAAATGTCATTCGGATAGAATCGCTAAAGGGTTGTTTACTTTTTGGAAGGACGCGCTTTAGGCCCCCAGTCCTTGGTAGGATTCTCTTGAAATCTAACCATTTTAACTTTCCTCAATTTTGCAATTTCAAGACTGATGTCATTTTCAGTGTGAAAGTCAACTTCTAAGTTAGTGTCACGAAGTTTAGATAGGATCTTTGCCCCAGGGGAGTTTTCACTCAAATTGGCATTATAGGCTATATCTTCTTTTAATCGATTGATCTTTTCCTTTGTCTTATTATTAAGTTCCAGTTCTTCTTTCTTGGACTGTGTTTCTAAATACTTTTTGTTTTGTTCAACCATCCAAGTTTTGTTAATTTGAAGAATAACATCCCAAGGGGCATCTGTCTTTATACAATTCCTCTTTGCATGGGTCAAACTTACTTGATAGCCCAATGATCCTAATGCCTTGACAAACTCATCGATCGAGATAGGCAGTGACTTAAACATAGATGATAAATGATTCAAATTAAAGTAAAATGGTAAGTCTAATTCTTTCTTAGCCAAGGTCAACATTCCTTTTATACGTTCACAAGTTCCGTATACCGAAGTATCAGCTGCAGAATTAAGAGCAAGGACTTTATCAATGAAATCGTGGTTTTGTAAACTAGATCCATACATTGGACCAGCTAAGTTAAACGAATCACCACAATATTCACACTGAGAAGCAACTCCTGGACTAACCTTAGGGTACAGATATTTCCCTTTTTTGTGTGCACCTAAAGGTTGGATTAATTTGTGACCACATCCATTACACCCATATGCTAATACTGTTTTCAGAGCATGGTTCTTGACATTTATTGGACTTGTCTTGACTCGAATAAACAATCTGAAATAATAATCAATAGATAAACATAACAATGGCTCAATTGTTTTCTTATATTTGGCAGCAGTATTAGCAATCAGATTTAAAATCAATCTGATTCCTGCTTCATGATTACATTCACTGTTAATATAAGCACTTCCAAAATTGTTTCCTCCATATAATGCAAAACATTTCTCAGGGTAACCGGAACCAGCAAGAACTCCGGCATCAGTACATGTAACTAATAAAAGTCCATCTTCATGTATACACTGAATAGCTCCATCAATGAATGGAGCGGCAGTTCCATAAGGATCTAAATCTACCACATGAAACTTCTCATTCGTTGAAGCCATGTACTTGATTGCATCTCCATGGTTGGCTCTAACTTTATCGGTCAACTTGTTATATTCAATATTTCTATTAATTGATTTGACAGCTTCTGGAAGCAAATCATTGGCAACAATCTTAGATGCCAGAGGTATTTCATGACCATATCGAATTGCACGTAATCCCGTAGCACTAAGTGCTTCTAATATAGATATGCCGTCTAATTTACGTTTCTTGGCTCCTTGTTTGGAAGCTTGTTTTTCATTTCTAAGTTCGGAATAAGCGTTGATGGCCAACACTGATAAATCACGATTGAATTGCTGGATGTGGTTGTAGAAAACTTTATCTTCTTTAGGAGCAAGAATTTCAGCTTTGCCTTCTTTAACGATATTGTAGTCTTCAACGTTTATCGTCTCAGACATGACAAGCCTGCGGATTGCTCTAAACATTGATGCTGTTGCAGCATCGCGAAAGACAGATTTACTGTAAATTTTTTTTTTTTTTTGTTATGTAAAATTTTCGTTCCTCTTACGATTGTATTTTTCGTTTGGCAACACTTTTTACAGTGTGGAGTTTGAAGGCAAACAGGAATAACACACCATACACATCACAAGACAATGTCGTTTGAACAAGCTACTGACATAGTAAACTACGAATATTCAGACATTGAGAATGATTCTGAAATTGACGACAACAGCTCCGAGTCATCCTACTACTCGTCGGAGTACTCATTGACGGCCCAAGAACAATGGGAAGAAAGCATGCAACAAATCCAGGCATTGGTTAGTTTTGTCATATTCCCCTTGATTGGTAAGGTGCTTGGAAGAAGATTCAGTAAAATTGTTTGGAGAAGGTTTGCCAAATGGTGGTATGTTGGAATATAGCAGGTCTATATCTTAAATAGAGGCATAAAAATAAGAGTAGTAAATAAATAAATATATATATTGTATACCCCATAGCTAGTTAATCTACAACTTATATAAAAAAAGCTCCTACAAACTTTCAATCAAATCTGTGAAAGAATCCTGGATTTTCTTTTCAGCCAATTCGTGGTAAATCATAAGGATAAAAGGTTCCAATATTCCATAAGAAATTCGACTCATCACTTGATGAAACACACGTAGATATTCATCGTTACCAGGGAGTAAATTCTCCTGAGAGTTATTTGAGTTCAGGGAAAATATTGAAAAGTTTTCATCGGAATCATTCTTGGAAATTGTATCAGTAACAATACCTTGGGATTCAATTGTTTGGAAATGTTCCTTTAATCGGAGATAGATCTCCCTAATCATCTTCAACAAGATTTTGTAAATAAATATGTTATCAACATTAATATTGATTTCTAATTTCTCGATTGATAGCTGTCGTGAACTGAGTTTTATAGGTGAGGATGTTACCACCGAGTCCGGCCGAGAAATTTCTGATGAGGCTGACGAGGGACGTGGACGCGGGGGTGTTCTATTTGCCGGAGAATAATTGGATGGTAGACTATCTCTTTTGGTAGGTCCATCGCCATATAAATGGCTGACCACAGATGTTGTTTCCGGTTTGTAGGGATTGGGCACGCGTATATCAAAGCTCTTTAGAATATTTAAAAGGTTCATCATGAATCGAATTTGATAAGGATGTATGGCTGCATTTGCATTGGAACTTACATCCGAGGTGCCGGACTGTCGTTTTATTTGTGAATTATCATTTGAATCAGAACTCTCTTTAAATGGGTCAAATTCTTGGCCATTCGCAGTTGCAGTGGTGGGTTTGGGCTTGTTCGCGCGTGATTTGTTTAAATTCTGTATAAATACTTGTTGCTGTGTTTGTTGACGATCATAATTCTCCTTTTCAGCCTCTAGTGTCTTTAAAAGGTTACCCAACGATATTCCGAGTTTAAGGAGCTTGTTCCCATCAATTGGAAATTTATTTGGATGATTCTTTAATTCTATAAACTCATGATAAGGTATTTTGTACACCTCGAGAAACGGGATTGTTCTTTTTTCTGCATTGAAAGGTAATGATTGTAGTAGTTCTTGGACATGCGTGATCTCCTCCTCAAGGATCGACAAGTACGAACTCATAGTCACTCTATATCAAAGTAACACATACAAAATGATACGTGGTTTTGTTCAACTTTTTTTTTGTTTTTCGTGATTTTTTTTTTTAGGTTTCCGAAAGGGGAATCTCCCTCTTGTAAAAGGTCCATTTCCTTCTAAAACCTTGTTATTTTGTACATTACACCATAACCATGCTCTTTATATTAATACTTGGGATAACTATTATCAGTTCATTCCTTTCAGCTATAGTAATATTTGGAGACCTGCCAAGTTTTAGAAACACTCCAATCCACAAACTACGAAAAGCCATATTCACGACTACTGAGCAAATAACTCACGTCTATAATTACCTAGATCGGAAAACCAATGGAAAACTTTTGAAGTGGTTGAGTTGGTTGGTGCCATCAGGTTACCTTGCAGTAGTCACATTTTGCATTTACCAATTCTTAGTCAAGACAATCCCCATGGTAACCACGTCTATGATCGGACCTTACTACAAAACAGATATCACATTCATTATAATTTTAGTTTATTCCTCGACTATTTTGGCAATTTTTTCCGATCCCGGTGTAGTCAGTTCGAAAAAACCCGTGCCTCACAACTACAAGTTTCAGAATAACCAACTAATATTTTTTAACGACAAGACATGCAATACTTGTCATATAGTCAAACCACCACGATCAAAACATTGTTCAATATGTGGTCATTGCTACTTATTATATGACCATCACTGTGTATGGGTAAATAATTGCATAGGTTACTACAACTACAAGTGGTTTCTCTTATTCTTGGTTGCTAATATCATCATGCTTGGCTACGGTGGATATGTGTGCTACCAAGCGCTAATTTTTCAATTCAGACACAACCTTGGTGGGGCAGACAACGGTGGTGCAAACAATGCAATCAGTAAATTTTGGAAATTAATTACAAAAACCACCGATGCAAATAAAATAACAGGAATATTTTTAATTCTATGCATTATTTTCATAATAATTACAACATTATTTACCGGGTTGCATTTACAATATGTTTATCTTGGGGTTACCACGAATGAATTAGACAAATGGTCAGAAATTGAACATTTGATTAGATTAAGGGCTTTATATAGAGTCGAGCCCCCAGTTAATAATGAGGAGCCATTTGTGGAACAAGTGTTACTTTCCTCGGGGGAGCCAGCTTATTTGAGTTTGAAAAGTGAAGAAATTCTAATTAATCGCACCAACATCAATAACTTCACTTTAACTTGCATAAATTCAATGGAACACGAATTAACTAACGTGTATGACAAAGGGTTTTGGAACAACCTAAAGGAAAGACTTTAGATAGCATTCTTTATTTTGAAGAGTTCAATAAAGTATGAATTTCAGGAGGTATGTAAACATCAACAACCTCCCTTTTTGTAGGAGAACGTCGGGGTGCAAATGATGTTCGTGTAGACAATCTACTAGTACCAACATTGCTAGAGTCATATCTATACCTTTTCTCAAGATATGAAAGTTTACCCGATGTTTGAGAATTTGGAGCACCCTCCTGTGGCAATCTTGGTAAATTTTGTTGGGGAAGTTGGGATGCACTTCTTGCTGTAGGTTGCATCATTACATCTCGCGAAGGAAGCACAAAAGAACCAAAAGTTGGCGACTGTTGTTGTACAAGGCTCGTATTGTTGGGTGAAGTCTGCTGATTAAGAGCATTTTGTTGGGGTGGCACTACCAGATAAGATTGCAAATTAGTTTGACCCGAGTGCCAACACATCAGAATGTTATTATCCAGCAGGAACTGATTATATTGGGGTATTAAGTTGAAAGTTGGTAATGGTGCTTGGTTCCCAGTATTCCTAGAAGCAGCATTTATAGTTACAGCTTGAGATAGGTACGAGTTTTTCAAACTTTTCATATAGGCTTGATGTTTTTCCTTTATCTGATCGATTTCAGCTCGCGCCCTTTTAGTCAATTCTTCCAAATATTGCTTTTGTTTAAAGTTCACTAGTTCTATCTGCCTCTGCAAATCTTTGGCTGCCTCACTTGCTTTAACAGAAAACTCTTGCTGTAATCTTTCATATTCTTTTTGTGTCTGTTTTTGAGCTGCTGCTACCCTCTGTGACTGAGAAATTTGCGCCTGTACCATGTGTACTCGTGCTAACCGTTCTTTCTCTTCCAGTACCATATCAACATGTTGTTTTTCATGTTCTTGTAATTGTGCCTCGCGAATCTCCTGCAATTGCTGTTCAATTCCCAGAGATTTCCTTTGCTGATCTACTACATGCGCTTGCTGGTGTTGTTGTGCTGGTGGTGCTACGAACAAGGGTTGACTTCCTTGTTGCAGGAACGAGAAAAAGTCAGTTAGTTCTTGTCCGTACCCTTCCAAAGCCTGAATATTCTCTTTTTCACTTTGATCCCGTAGCTTTTCTACTGCTATAACTGTTTCAGATCTTCCTTCCTGAGGTTGGCCGGCCTGTTCAAGCTGACCAATCTGATGCTTCAGCAGAGTTGCTTCTTCATTTCTTTCAGTAGAGGATTGTTGATGTTGACTTACCTCATCTATACGATTCTGGTCAACATCACCTACAATTTCATTATTATCATGTACCTGTGGTGATAATGTGACTCTAACAGTGTTGAGACTTGTTGAACCATCAGTAGCTTTACCGCAGCTCGGCTCCGAAGTGTCACCAGAAATAGGATTTATCTGCTCTGTTTCTTGAACTGATGCATCGTCTTGGCAAACTACTAATTCCACAGTGTAGCTTCTATCTTCCTTGTCACTTGTTGCTTTTTTTTGCAATTCCTCGTTTGTCACATTTTCTTCGCTCCCACTTTGTTCGTATGTTGCCTGATTTCGAATTTTTTCATTTTGTGTCATATTTTCAGTTTCGTGCAACAAATCGTCTAACTTGTTTGAAAGTTTATCTGAAATTTCATTTCCTGTTTCTACAGGTGCTATAACAGCATTAACATCATCCGTCTCTTCATTTTGAACAATGCCCAATTCATTATTCGTGCTTAAATCAATCACAATACCTTTTCTTTTTTGCTTTTGTTGTTCAAATATTTCAGAACTAGTTTCAATCAACAGGTCATCCATATCGTCATCGTGGGCATTTTCTACAGTTTGTGGAGATTCATTAATAGCATCAGGTGATTTTGAATTTTGTTGAATTGTCAACTTAACGTCATGTATGACAATAACTTCTTGTGATTTTTCTTCATTTCTATTCTTCTCCTTTTCATATTCGTTGCTAATACCAGCATCCGGACTTTTTTCTGAATGCCTCAGAGAAATTTCATTACCAAATGGTCTGTGTTTCAACATTTCCTTTTCTTTTCCCTCCTTATGACTAGTACTTCGTCTCATTGACAAAGCGCGTTTAGACAGCATTTCATTAACAGGAGGTGTACGTGTGTGAACAGGACTCTTTTCTCCAATATGTTCATCAGAGTGTCGTCTAGTAACTCTAGTATCATCATGATTATCTCTACATGATTCCTTAAATCGTCTAACTTCACCATGCCTACGTACTTCCGTTTGATTTTTATTAAACTGTTTCAACAATTCTTTATTCTTTTTTCGTTGCCTTTCCTTTCTTGCTTGGATAATAAGTACTTCTTGCTCATCCTGCGGTGACTGAATTCTTTTCAAAGTGGTTCGGAAACTTTCTTCCAAACTTTTTTCTAGATTTAAATCAGGTGAGGTATGTGGTTGCGCTCCATTAGTAGAATCAATTGAACCGTTTCGATTTTGTAAATATGGAAAGTTGGATGATTTTGTAGGATGATCATTAGCTCTTTCTGATTCTTTGGTATTTGAAATGACTTTAGTCGGATCATTACCAACCGATTCTTCAGCAATTTTTGCGTTTTCAGCTTCCGGTTCAAAACTATCATCAGATTCAATCTGTGTTGTAGTTTTTCTCCTTTTAGTTTGAGACTCATCTATATGTGAAACCTCATCATAATCTGGCAAAACTTCACCAGCACCAACAACAACTGTATCTTTTAATACACCTCTTATTTCAGAATTCTTGGTTTCCTTTAATGAAGAAACCAATGGTTCAAGTTTTCTACTCTGATTAAATTCATCACTGCTAGAGTCAATCTCTTCCTGTGGCGGTAGCGGTGGCGGAGGAGGAGGTGGAGGTGGAGGAGGGAGTACTAGCGATCGCAGTGGTTGTCGAGACGGTGGATGTGGTAACGGTGGTGTAGACAGAGGAGGAGGTGGAGTCAATGGTGGTGGTAATGGTATTTGTGCTAAAATTGGTGATGGTTTCCCCGTAACCGCTAGATGAGAATCATGGGTCATTTCCCCAGAATTATAAATGGCTTCAATTCTTCGCATTTCTTGTAATCTCTCCTCATCTTCTTTTGTATTTAAGATATGTTCAGCAAATGTATCCACATCTATCCCAAATGGAATTTTAAAATTATAACCATATTGTATTTCATTGTAAACTCTCTTATATGTAGACAATATAGATAGGAAGATATGGAAAAATTTCTCATGAATCTCATTATCCAAATACTTTGCTCGACCCTGCAGAAAAGTTAGTAAATAGAATTGAAACAACGACAGTTTGGTATTATATTCTGGATCCTGTTCCTGGAAAATTCGAAGCTTATTGTAATTGAGAAACAAAAATCGGCATATGTCACCCAACCAGGATGTAGACAGTTCTGATAAATACTTTGCTAATATTGTTTGTGGGATATCCTCTTGAGGTTCAAGCTTGCATTTCAGTAGCCAACCTTTCAACTTCAACATTATTCTCAACTCCGCGGTTTTAATTTGATCCTGTATTCCTAATGGCAGATTGTTATTACATATTATTATATCTGGTTTTAAGGGGCCATGGCCGGCATGTGTTTGCTTAGCTTGGGTAGCGTCATGCGTATGTTTAGCTTGGTTTATTTCATCAGTTTGAACTTGATTATGATTATACAATGGTTGCTTGAGTTCGTCATGCTTGCTACATGAATCAACGTCAATATTGGGGTTAGCTTCTGAAGGATCATTATCACTTTTATCATTCACGACAGAACCAGCTTGATCTGAAAGTGGAATACTACTGGAGTTGGCCAATGGAAATAAAACATCATTCGCGCCACTTTCTATTCGATTTGCAAATAGATCGTCATCTTGTTCCCGAGACACCCGATTTGCAAACAAATTTTCATCATTGCCTTTATGGTGCACATTAACTGGTGGAAACAAGTCAATCGTTTTATTACTACCACGAGAATCGGTTTGTGCAAATAGGTCCTCATATTGTTTGTTTTCAGGGTAGCTGTATTCCTCTATATCAACTTTATTGCTAAAACGTGAATTACCCAGCTGTATCGGTTGATGATTTAGGTTATTAACATGAAATACTTGGGATATATTTGTAAAGGGTCTTCCTCTTCCTCGTTTGGCTCCTCGTCGTTTAGACCACGTCCGTTTCATTCCTGGATGTGTATTAAAATCCCCGTTTTTAGAAGATATTCCTTCACTCGCGGTCGTCATTTCCCAAGGTAGCTTAACATTTTCAGGTAATTTGCCTCTATTCAATTGCATAATTGGTCTTTCATGTAGAGCTGGATCTGTCCATTTTGGAGGATCTTTGGAGATCTCTACTCGGAGTCGTTTTGTTCCATTCAATGCCTTTATGGCAATCTTGGAGATTAAACGCTTAGCACGTACAGCATCATATGGTGTCTCATATTCAATAAAACAAAACCCCTTGTTCTTGACAGGAGAATCGAATAGTACTCTAACATCCACGATGTTGCCCAGTCCACATACTACCGATTTTATAGTTTCTTCGTCCCACTCATAGGGTACAGCTCCTACCCAGAGAATGCAAGATGCTGCCGCAAGAGGTCCTGTCGGCGGTAGTCCTCGTTTTCCACCATGGATACTATTATCTACACCATTCATGGAAAATGATAGATGTATCTGTGAAATCCAAGCTTGTATAAAGGAGTGTAATGTTGTATGTTTTGGTTTAAATAAATCTGGCAGCCAAAAACTCTAACTTGAAAGCTGATCCTTTTTTTTTGTTGTTGTTGTTATAGCTTGAGGCTTGAATGTCAATAATAAACACTTGTATATGATTTGGACCCTACACGACAGAGATACAACTAGTGGAATATTGGGTGATTTCTAGTGGGCATGACATGCAAACCTGTGTAATAGCCGGGAATGTTCTATAATTTATAGACAGCAGAGTCCTTGCGAATATCCGGGCTTAACTTACACTCAAATGCTTAAATATTCAAACCAAAACCTTTTAGTTCAATGTTGATTCTGCAGGATAAGCGATTGATCCACAAAGGGTAAACATAGGTAAGAGAGATGATAACCCCCGCCATTCGGCACGCGGTGGTGCAGAACATGTTTGATCTCACGTCACATTGCATGAACTTACATCAAAAGTAACACACTGCCTTTTTCTTTTTCCTACTCATTGTTTTATTTGATGTTTAAGGTTTCAGTGCAAAGCTTAAAATGGTTGATCAGCCCGGCCAAATAGAATTTAACTTTCATGACAATGTGTACCAGAATCTAAATCTGGTATCTGGATTGTTTAATTATGAATAGGCGGCGTGGCGGCGGGGTGGAGAGTTAGTCTCCACCAGCAACAGCACCAGCAGCCACCCAGCGCTACCAACCAGAAATTGGTGTGCGCTCGTATGTGTGCATATTGTGTTCTTGGCATATGCAACGGTGCATCGATGCGCATTTCAACTAAGGACCGTGTAAATTATTCAACTTAGCTACCGTGACTGTGATGTCAGACTACATATCAAGTGCGGATCTTCCAACTTTGGATTGTATTACCTAAAGTGGCTAAAAAACACTTGCCAAATGCACACAAAACCGCACAATGATACTCGTATAAACATATCTAACGAATGCCTAACAAGCTAGACGAAGATTCCACACCAACTTTGTCCATACGGCCAATCTTTCGATATGTTGAAGTTATATACAGGAACAGCCATATCTTTTTTTTTCCACATTTTTTTTTTCTGTTTCTTCTCTGTGTAAAAAAAGATCGGGATGTTTTTTTTTTACGACCAACTTTAATTGCTAAATCACAGTCGGGGATTAGTGTTACCTTACGGATTTTAGAAATAGATTTATATAGAGAAGGTTGCTCCTATGCATAGACAGCAATCACAATGAATAATAACGATCATGAACAGGAGTCACGAAAGCTGTCCCAGTATGAAGCAGGTGGAGGCGGCAACAACAACAACACCAGCAATGCCCTCCACAATCCATCAATGTCGGGTACCGACAGGGATCAACTGACGGATCATCCCGAACATAACTCACAATACGGAAATAATCACCACGACAGAAACGACAACTATAATCATGCCAGCGGGGGCCCCAATTTCGAACACCCGTCACCAAATTTCATGGATTCTCAATGGGCTAATAGTTTACTTATGGACCCCGGAGCTTCAGATTATTTGTACAACATCGACTTGGCAGCTGCCGCTGCCGCAGTCTCATCGTCCACGACCACCACTAACATAAGCACAAATGCCATGGCTCCCAGCAACCCAAGTTCAATAATGCAAAGCATCCAATATCAACATAACATACAACCGGAGGGCCATCAACTACCGAATGATCATTTTGATAGTATGAGGGGAGTTCCCGAACGAGTGACTAGTGCCGCCAGTGATTCAAATGCTTCAGACAGCTCAAAGGCAAAGCAACGTCGTCCATGTGATCAATGTCGGAGAAGAAAAACCAAATGTGTGATTGTCCCCAATACCAACAATTGTGTCCAATGTGAAGCAAAACAGTTGAGCTGTACATACAATAATAACAACAACAACAACAATAATAATAATCAACAAATAAAGAGGAAACCAATAGATATGGATGCAGTGCAAGTGAGCAATGAATCATCGCAAAAGAGACCAAGAAGTGACTTAAATCCCAATCTTGCTATATTAGCAGGTGATACTCCAAACTCCGTCATACAGACTCCTGGTGAATATCCAAGCAATCCATTGGCAAAGAAGAAGGCAACTTTGCAGTTCCCCAGATCAAGTTTTTACGTTGGTCCAACGTCATATTTGTACGATGTCAATTTACTTAATTTAATCATGGACTCACAAACCACCAGTGCCAAGGGCACCAAAGTCGAACAATTACATATAAACAATTCAATATCCCTAAGAAAAGTCAGCGATAAGGTACAGTTTCTTCTTAAAGACGACCAATCACCGCAATCATACCAAGCAATGTCCAATGATGTAGACACAATTGAAAAATTAGTATCTCCTCACGGACAGGTATTGATTGACTTATACTTTAGAATAATTCATCCATCATACCCCATAATCCACAAGAAAGTTTTCTTAGAAAAGTATTCCCGAACCCACCGTGAATTCAGTGCTCCATTATTAGCAGCTGTTTACGTCTTGGCTATCCAATGGTGGGACTACGACCCACAATTAAACCGCTTCCCTAAACCTAACGTGGAGATCATTTTGAAAATCGGGTTGAACAATTATTTACAAGAGATTTTAAAACGACCTAAATTAAGTGCAGTACAGGCTGGGTTATTACTTCTTCAATGCAAACATATAACCAACGATCAAGCCACGCAAAACCCGCCTGGCAATCAAAGTCCCACCAGCTTCCCCAATCGAGACATTAACTATTCTGAATGGATATTGTGTTCTCAAGTTGTATCATTATCAGAAGAATTGGGGCTTGGATTGGATTGCCATAATTGGAAATTACCCAAGTGGGAACGAGGATTGCGGAAACGATTAGCGTGGGCCGTTTACAATGAAGATAAATGGTTGGCGTTGAGATGCTCTCGTCCATCGCATATCCATGACAATAATTGGGTGGTTGATCCTTTAAACGAGGAGGATTTCCCGGATGACGGAGATAAAGAGGGCTCTACAGATACTGAAAACGGTAAGAAGATATTTATGAATTTAATTGAGTTGGGCAAGATTTTGTCCGATATGCTTAATCATTTATACTCCATGCGAGCCATGAGTGAAATAACTGAAGTTAACCAGGTGCTCAGTATTGCCAAACCTTTACAATTAAGACTACGGAATTGGTATCATTCGTTACCGGCCGAATTGCAAATGGCATCAGTGCAACCGAGAAAGTTGTGTCTGAATGGATATTTGCAACTTGCATACTTTTCCACAGAATTGACGTTGCACAGAAAGATTATAACTGTGATTTATCAACAAACCAAGAATGGACTGCCACCACCTATGGAGTTAGTCAATGTGTGTCGAGGAGCAGCCAAGACGAGAATAATGGCGTCGATTGAGTTTGTTAGGGATTTAAAGCCTGAACATATCCATTCGTTCTGGCATTCTTTCTCGTCAGCTAATTTTACGTTGATTGGAATATTTGCTACGATATTGTTTATGTCGGCACCAACTAGAGAAGAGTCTAATTTCTATCGAGATCAGATTTTCAATTATAGATGGATCTTAAAGATGTCTTCTAAGGGATTTGACCAAGCTGCTGAGTCATTGACGGAGTTGGATTTGATATTAAGCCGTTTACCGGGATTCAATGATAATGGGGAAATTATGAGCAATGCTTCTGAACAAAGACAACAGTATTATGAATTGCCACAGGACCAACACCAACAACAACAACAACTTCCACAGAACCCTGCCATGACGTTTCCACCACCCAGATCAACACCAAGTACATACAACGGCAAGACTACACCTCGAATGAGAATGGCTCCGCAATTAGAGTCCAACGACTCGACTAACCAATCACCTTATAACTCACCTCAAAACTATTATCCTGCCACAAACTCGCCTCATAATCAACAACCACAATCCAAGGGTCTGTTTGCTCATTCACCATTAACAAATGCTCTTTCACCCAAGGAGGTTATCAAACAACGACAAGTGCTGAATTCAAGAACAAGCAGTATTGTCAATGAACATAATACGCCAGGAAGTGTACAAAGTGGCAACACCCCCAATACACCCCATCGAGGAGAGGCTTAAGAGTATAACGAATTCTTGTTTATTTAAACTATGTAATAGTAATGTAATAATACTAATCGAAAGGAATCAAGAACGACTCAGCAATCACTCTAGCCCTTGCATTTAAAAACAACTTCATTTCACTGATTTCTTTATCCACGTCCTCCATGAATTCTATAATGAAATCGACCAATTTGTCCTTCAACATTTGTTCGGTGTGGAAATTGGTGATCAAGAATGAAATATCGTAGCCTTTGATTGGGACTCTTCTCAAAATGAAAAAGTTTTCTGCTCTGGAAGTCAAGAATCTTGTGAATTGATGAACCAAGATTTGTTCAATTTCATCGGCCTGTTTGATTTTGATCGAGATTCTCACCGAGTTGATTGAAGGCTCAATTAAGATTTTTTCATTTTCGTTTCTGGCAATCACCATGGGGTTCAAGATCAACTCGGGGTCATGTGAGTTGTCAACTTCTATTTCAGGTCGGTTGTGTCTTTCTACTAATTGCGACGAAAAGTCTTGTAAACAAATGGCTGCAGTTAATGATGCTCTTACGGCGGTTAAATATGGTTTTAACGATTGGGACTAGAGCAATCTGTTAGTATATATATAACTTTTGTGTATCAATTGAATAGATGGACATGTAGCACATACCATTGTTGGGATGGTGATAGGTTGATTGTATTGTTGTTGGCGTCTTTGGCTCGGTTGTACCGTCCTGTTTCAACGCTCCACATTGACCGAGCAAAAGGAGGGTTGAGGCAAAATTGATTTTGGTAATTTCGCACGACCTCGACCTTGCTACACTACAATACAAGATAATATTACATTCTATATTAGTAATTCAACAATACACTAGAGTCAGCCTTGAACTTTTTAAACTCTCGATCGCTCAGACTCAAAGTACGTTTCTTGGAACTTCTCTTTGTCATTATCCTGACAAATTCTTGGAGACTACGTTTTGCAATATCCACCAAATCAATTGATTTATCCGTGGCAAGGCTTGATATGCTCTTGTATCCATCAAGTTGCGTCAATTGGTCAGATACAGCTTGGTAATCTATGCTAGCAGTCAACGTGTAGATCTTTCCAATTGAAGTGGTTTCAATTTGAATGGGGATCAACTTGGATTCTTCTTCTCCGATAATGTCAAGTTGTTCATAATTATCAGCCAACCATTCACCAAAATCATGCTCAGCCAACTGTAATGCTTTCTCGAACCGTTTCTTTTCTTGTTCTTTTTGTATTTCGAATTCATTTCTCAAAGATATGTAAATCATTTCCAATTCATGGGTTTCTTTGAAATCAAACAGCGACAACCTGTCATCTTTAACCTGGGAAAGTTTACTTATCAACTCTTCTTGTGACTTTAACAAATTTTCCATGGAGTTTGCTTCTGGATCTTGGTTCTTGAGGTCTAGAAGTACACCTTCCACCAAATCTTTCTTGACTTTCAACAATTGCTTCTTTTCATCAACGATATCCCAGAATAGTTCAAGAGGAGACGATCCATTTCTACCGCAAATTTCAATGAAGGAATCCTCATTTTCTAGAATAGGTAAGACGTCCTTGAATGTAGTAACCGCTTCGATTTTTAAAGTTTGTAGTAAAGTCTTGAAATTATCTCTTGCCTTTCTATCATTTCTGTAATTTTGTTTTTCGATTGTTTTGATTTGCGTTCGTATGTTTTCTATTATTGTAGGGTATATCTTTTGTTCGTATAGCGTCAATATGTCCACCTTGTTCAAGATGTCGAAATGTTTGTTTGCTTTAAATCTCGGGTCAACGAGGATTTTGTCGTATAATTCCTGCCAGTTTTTTGATTCGGTTACTAGACTGGGGTTGATTTGGGTCAAATATGCTTCCAATTCAGACAATGCTTGTTCCTTCTGCTGTTCAATAAACGAGTTGCGTTCTGCCTTTAAGTCATCAGTATATTCATAGTACAATTGTGCCAACTCGGAATCCAGTAATATTGCATGCTTGAATATGGGATTGTCCTGGTCAATAAGCACTTTTCGTACAGTTATCCACCTGGTATTATAGTCCATGCTCTCCTTTTCTTGCAACTTTTTTAATTCTTCGATGAAATTAGTTTTGAAGTTTTCAATGAGTAATGTTTTATTGGAAAGTTCATCTTGGAATTTGGACACTAGATATTCTTCATAGAGTTGTTTTCTCTTTAAGGGGTTGGGAACATTCCAGTATTCAGGAAATGTTATGAATTTCTCCATGACTGCTTGGAATGCCCAGGTGGAATCAACATTGTTATCAGACAACAACTTAACAAAAGCCTTCTCTGCATCTTCTGTCTCCTCCCCCTCCTCTTCCTTTTTTTCAATGGCTGGAAGAACAACTGGCTTGTTGGCCAATTCCAAATCAGCTTCGGATTCCTCTTCCTTGGCGACAGTTTCCTCTTTCTTAGTCTCCAATTTGGCTGGTTTCTCCCAGGTGGTTTCCCCTGTTGATTCATTGTAGTAGTATGTCCTGCCATCTTCGGTGGTGTACTCTTCCCATTGACTGCCAGTTACAACAGCTGTTTCTTCGGGCAATGTCCAGCTAGTTTCATTGGTCTTTGAGTTGTAGTAGTATACCTGACCATCCTCGCTCGTTACTTTTTCCCAATCGGACATATTATCTGATGGATTAGGTTGGATAGTCAAAGTGGTTGTCTGGATTGTGAAGGGGGAAAATTTATTGTATGGGAGAAATGTTCAGTCACGTGAAGATTGTCGAGTTGCAAAAATGGCGACTCCTTACAGATAGCATAATAAATTACTCCACAAAGCAAGCAGGTTGGTTGGTTGGTTAGTTGTGCGTTGCGAGGGGGTGTTATTGTAGAGATGGTACATCCCTTGTATCCCTTTGATAATCCGTTTGTTAGAGATGGTGCTTGTTAATATATTGGTAGGCGAGGGCTCAAGTCTTGTGGGTTCGTTCTCTATTTAGACACACTAAGTGATAACAACTGTAAAATAGAACAACAACATTGCATTCACTTAAATGCAGCCACATTGTGTTTCTTCCTAATTACGAACAATATGCCGGTAGATATGCATTTGTTTGCAGTCGGCATCCATAGCCTGCCATTGTGAAGATTTATTTTTCGCCACCAGACAAACCTGATCGCCCCTTGCAACGCCTTTAGCCCAAAAAAAAATTATATAGGAAACTTAAAACTTAGTCGACCCACATAAAACAGTAAACATTCCTGGGTACACCTTCCCATACCCATACCATCTCCATATCAGATCAACAATCACTACTATACGCTAATTAACCAGTTGCATCTGTTGTTTTCCCACCATGGTCAAACCGCAAAACGAGAAACCAAACCAATACCAAACCCAGACAACAGCACCAGGCGCACCAGGCGCACCAGGCGCACCAGGCCCGTCCGCCACATCTGGCAACATACCACTAGGAACACACACCGATGATGAAGATGAATACGACAGTTTGGTACGATTGTCGCACCAGGCCCAGACCCGAACTCGTCATGAGCCATTCAGCGATTCCCTGTATATCCCAGAAGACGATATTGAGATTGAGCATAGTGAAGTGGAGGACGAAGACGACGGCGAAGACGAGGAGGAGGAAGGAGGCCTAGATGATGACGATGACGACGACGACGATGATGACGAAGGCGAAGATTATGATATGATTGAGCCGGCTACCTTCTTGCAGAGCTTGTTGCAACTACGTGGAAGAAGAGGGAATGACGATGATGACGACCGTTTTGAAGAGGTTGACAATGCCAATGAGGGCGAGGAAGAGGATATCAATGAAGACGACGATGATCCTCGTGCCGAGTTCTTGCGTGCTATTGGCGCATTATCTGGCAGAAGAGAAGGCGATCAAACAACACCAGGCGGCGCCATTGCGGGTGGTACCGCTGGTGGATTTGTTGATGTTATGCAGAGACTTATGGGCGGCGGAATGATGTTTGGTGAACGAGAAGGAAACAGTGAGATTGACGCCTTGATTAACAACTTGAACCAGCGGGAAGACACCTACATCATGCTTGAATCGTTGAATGAACTATCTGAACGTCTTCTTATGATGAATGGTATCACCGCTGAACGTTTGATCCCAGCAAACAAATTGGCCAAGAGCTTAGTCAATATCATGGAAGACCCACAATTGGAAGAAGAATTAGAATTGCATCTAGTGGCCTGTCGATGTTTGTACAACTTCTTGGAAGTTAACCAAGATTTCATCCATGATGCCCTCAATAACAACGCCATCCGGGCATTATGTCATAAGCTCGTAGAGATAAAATACATTGACTTGACAGAGCAAGTTTTACAGACACTCGAAATGATTTCTCGTGATCCGATATCTCATAACAGTATTATTTCAAACAATGGATTAACATGTTTACAATATTTGGATTTCTTGACCATACATGCCCAGCGCAAGTGTTTGACCATCATATCCAACTGTTGCACTAATATTTCCATTGCCAATTTCCCCATGGTTAAAGAGGCATTTACAGGAATTTCCGACGTTGTTCGAACTCATGAAGATCAAGTTGTGGTTGAGAATGCATGGTTGACTATTTCGAGGATTATCATTTGTTTTAGGAATAAACCCGACTTTTTGAATGAGTTGTTTTCCGATAAGGGCCCATTATTGCTTGAGCTTACACAAGTGATTAGCGTAAGTTGCAACAAGGGATCTAACGATAATAAAGGGAAAAAGTTGAATTATGCATCCTGTCTTAGTTTAATCAAATCGTTGATTATCCTTACCAGTGTAAGTGTGGAGGTTTCAAAGATATTGATTTGTGATTGTGAAATCGGAAAAGTCATCACAAAATCATTGAACAAGTACGGAAGAAAAGAAACTGACAATGAAGAATCAGAGAAATTGACGATTGAATCGATTATGGCTGCTCCTAAAGATTTAATCTCACAGTTTCTCAGCTTGATTGGATACCTCCTCCCCATAACATATGCCCCGGAAAATGCATTATTCTTGAGAGATAATTTCCAGGACTATGAAGAAAGACAAGAGATCAATAAATCAAGACAGGAATTGTGTCTTGAGATTATCCCCCATGATTACTGGCAGTTTGTTAATGACGTGTGGTCATTTCTTATAATCAGTTTTGAAGCAACTATGGATTATGATATTAGAAGAAAGGGGTTTATCAACATGTATAGAATGATTTACCCAGCAGAAGAGTTTGCTGTCATCCACGATGTTGCTACGATATCAGGCTTGTTGTCGTCAGTGGTTAATCAATGTCAATTAACTATTCATACTGATTTCGCAGGTCACAGTCAATGGGAGGATATAGATATGGAAGGAAGTGATGAAGAAGAATCAGCCCACCCAGTAAGGAGCGAACCAGAAGACATCAACAAGATCAATGCAAACGCACTTCTACTTGCATCATTCAAGATTATTCGCACCATATTTGAAAAATCGCATGGAACAGCATTCATTTCCAATTTTGAACGAGAGGGTTTGATCAAGGATATCATTCTGATTTTGAGTGATTTGAAGGGTAATGTTGATGATGACTTTTACGAAACTGGGCCACCTGTCCATTCAATATCTGCATCCTATAGCAACAAGTACATCGACACCGAAGTTACTAAGGAGTATGAATCCAGATTGACCCTTGCTAGGTTATATGCTCGGATTTACTCCGTTGGAAATGAGATTGAACAATTGTATCTCGCTATGAAGAGCGGTGATGCGGTCATTCCCGAACATATGAAGGTATTGATTGAGATTCAAGAATTGCTTCAAGATCAGAAATTGATTAAGTCATTCACATTCGAACAATGGGTTGACTTATGGAATAAATTAAAGTTTGCCCTCATTGACAATGTCCAAATCTCAAGCTTTGAATTGATTTCTTCGGGATTGATAGAAGCATTAACAACCACGTTCAAGTCAGAAGAAGGATCTGAATCATCTTGCAATCGTGCATTCACTGCTGTATTTTTTGAATCGGACACAGTTCCCGCCAAGGCATTTGTGCAAAAGCTTCAAGAGGCATTGACTCGTTCAGAATCATTTGATGTTGTTTCTGCCGGAACTAATACTAATCAACATAACCACGCCTTAGCTAATCAAATCAGATTGAAGTTGACGTGCGAGGGTGAGGATAAGATACCTACCCATTTGAAAACAATGATTTTATCGGTACATGCCATTGCTACTTTCAAGTCTGTGTTTGCATTTTTGAAACAGAGGTTTAGATTCATGGAAGAATTTTCTGATGATGAAGAGAAGAAGTCGGATATCAATATTGAATTTTTGATTAATGGTGAGGTGATTCCTAATGAAACTACTATTTATGGTGCCATTTATAGATCATTGCAGAATAAACCTGATCAAATAATCGAACCAAGCAGAATATGGACCACTGTTCATAACATAACTTATAGGAAGGTTAGTTCTGAAGTCAAGGATAGTCCCGTGGTGATCTCGTACGATCAAGATTGGGTATATGATCAGACCACAATGAGTATTTTGAAATTGCTCAAGGTTATGTTTTACATGAATGAAGCTAATGGATCGATACCCGACAAGGAGTTCACAAACTGGAAATTGACGGTCAAGTTGAATCGACAATTGGAGGAGCCATTGGTGGTAGCTAGTGGGACCTTGCCCGGTTGGAGCATTCATGTTACTAAACAATTCCCCTTTATATTCCCATTGGAGACGAGAATATTTTTTTTGCAGTCAACTTCATTTGGGTACTCTCGCTTGATTCACCAATGGCAGGTTAGAACGAATCAAGGAAACGAAGAGCAAACCCAAGGCCAACAGCACCACCAGTTAGGCAGACCAACGAGACATAAAGTGAGAATCGCCCGTCAAATGATGTTGCAGAGCGCCGTCAAGGTGCTTGGATTATACGGATCCACGCCAGGCATTTTAGAGATTGAGTATTTTGATGAAGTTGGGTCAGGATTGGGACCTACTCTCGAGTTCTACTCTACGGTCTCGAAAGAGTTTGGCAAGCGCAAGTTGAAGATGTGGCGCGATCATGGTGATCCTAGTGATAGCGAGGGTTATGTTGACAATAAGTATGGGTTGTTTCCTGTTCCTATGGATAAGCTGGGCATTGCCAGTGAGAACGGCAAGAAAATGGTGTACTTCTTTTCGATCTTGGGTAAGTTTATCGCTAGGGCGTTGTTGGATTCACGTATTATTGATTTTAACTTCAATCCTGTGTTTTTGAAGTTGGTGCAATTGTTGAACCTGTTGGGTAATGCGCAAAAGTTGAACGCCAAGTCCATCAAGAAGTTCACTACCATGGCCAATTTACGTATTGTCGATCCAGCATTGGCTGATTCTGTGGAGCATTTAGTCAAGTACATTAAACAATTCTCTGACGTTAAGCCGGAACATCGTGATGGTATTACTGTTGATGGATGTACTATTAAAGACTTGTCTATATATTTTGAATTGCCCGGTAATCCCGAGTACGAACTTATTCCAAACGGTGGTGAAACCCAAGTAACTGCCGACAATCTTGAACTTTACGTGAGCAAAATCCTTGAAGCTACGTTGTACACGGGAATAATTCACCAGATCAAAGCATTCATGGAGGGGTTTTCCAAGGTGTTCCCCATCAACTCGTTGGTCATTTTCTCGCCTCAAGAATTAGTTGAGCTTTTTGGTAACGCTGAAGAAGATTGGTCGTTTGATGCATTAACTTCTTCGATCAATGCTAATCATGGATACTCGAAAGAATCACAATCCATCAAGTCCTTGACTAATATCCTTGTGAACTTCAACCACGATGAACAAAGAGCATTCCTCCAATTCTTAACCGGGGCACCGAAATTACCGATTGGTGGATTCAAAGCATTAAGACCTCCATTAACTGTGGTAAGGAAGCATGCCGAGGATGATTTGAAGGATGATGACTATTTACCTAGTGTAATGACCTGTGCTAATTATTTGAAGTTGCCCAATTATTCCAGCGAAGATGTTATGCGAGAGAAGTTATTACAGGCCATTAGGGAAGGAGCTGGTGCGTTTTTGTTGTCGTGAATGTGTACTTATATATTCTATTACATATAACAACTCTACTTAACTTAATCTGATCGTATTGTATGTATGGGATCAGGTTAGTGTGTTGTGGTCCTGCATATACCAAATCGATCCATATGGGTGTAACTTTTCAGTGCGGATTTCAAGTGTAGTCGAGGGACCCACCTAGTTAGCTCCCGCAAGCAATACATACAATGTCAGTTAAATTAAATCAATTGGTTGACTCATTAGTCAAAACCTCGCCACCAGGTGAATTGCCTCAAATCAACAACAGTCTTTCTGCTTTGACTCATGAAAGTATTGACCAAGCTCTTGAGAAGTACATTAATGAAAACAGCAGTGTGTTTTCGGGATATATTGCCAGTCAATATAATAAAGACGCCAATTCTTCGAAATATATTGATTATGTCTCCAAGAAGATGTTTAACATTGACACCAAAAGCTTTAAGGCTATTGATATAGAGCTGTACACTGCACACGCCGACTATCCTTCATATTTTGATGAATTGGTCAAAAAATTGGAAACATATGGGGAGGATCACTACCCTCAGTTTGCGTTCACGGTTATCCCTGGTGATGTTGTCCGTGTCATTATCATTGGACGCAGATTGAATCCTGATAATTTCTACACCGGTCAATGGAAGAGTGAGTACGCCATTCAAAATGGACAAATCTCAGGAACGGTCAATTTAGATATACATTACTATGAAGATGGGAATGTCAGATTGAAGTTGGATGAAAAGTTGGACGGTGAATCAGTCGGTGGTAGTGCCAGCGATATTGTCAATTTCATTAGTAATTCCGAAACTAAAGTCACCTTGAAGATCATTGACCAATTCAACGACCTTAACCAACAACAATTCAAGAACTTGAGAAGATTATTGCCCATCACTCGATCCAAGATCAACTGGGGGAATGCCATTGGTAACTATAGATTGGGTTCTGATGTAGTTAACAAGAAGTAGTAGTAGTAGTTAGTATATTTTTGCCTATCTAAATTTATATAACATCCAGATTATAAAGAATACAAGCAAGATCATCCCCACGATTCTCGTCAAGCTTGCGTTTCTATTCATGACAGTACGTAATTCTCCACTAGTTCGTTTAACCAGAACCATTAACAGACTGAAGTTGTCACTTAATGAGTCCAAGATTGAGTTTTCTTGCTGTATGGAGCCATGGATGTCGTTATTTACTGTGGTTCTAAATTGATGGAGGGTGTGTGCTAGCTGATCAAATCTTTGATTGTTTTGGTCTTCTCGTGTTGAGTATAATGAATCCGACATTATATATATATGACTATATTAGTTATTAGTTGTGTAGTTGAGTATTAATTTACGTATGAGTGCACGATCGAACCGTTGGCATTTGTTTGTTTCGCACAAGAAAATATTTACACAGGACAAACTTAACTTGCTTTACTATGTACCTATTATGTGGAAATAATATATAGAGAAAATCTATTGGTAGGGATATTGCGGTCTACCATTACCAAACCCAGCACTGGTAGGCTGCTGTTGTAAATTCTGATATTCGTACGAAGGTTGGAAGTTGGCCTGGGGCGGAGGAGGAACAACGCCTGTACCAGTACCAGCACCAGTGGGGTAAGGTGCCATTTGCGGCGCAGTAAATTGTTGTTGGGGTGAGTGTTGTTGTTGGGCTCTTCTGGCAATCAGCTGATCCAATAACTCATTGTATGACTTCACCTCATTGTTTAATTGATTGTTTAAAACCATCAATTCTTCCTTTCTTACGTTATACTTGTCAATAAACTTACCCAATTGTGGTCTTAATGGAATGATTTCATTATATAATTGAGTGATCTCGTCTTCATTTATATTTTGAACATTTTGACTAGAAAGAATGGACAATAACTTGTCAATCTTCTTTTGCTCCGAGAGTAAGTTGTTTTCAATGGAAACCTCTTGAGCTATTTCCTTATTGGATTTATTGACTATTGGAGTGACATAGTTTAATGGGAAAATCCCAATTTTTCCATTAGGCAAAGAACCTCTCCACCAATCACGATATACTGATTCGATAACAGTGATTACATCTCCCTTACGGAAAGACAACTCATCCTCTTCATATGAAATCAAGTCGTATAATGCACGCACTTTAGATACAGTAGCCACAGTTTGTGGTTCATTGGGTGGAGATTGGTTAGGCTGATTAGAAGTTGGGTCATCAGGAAGTGGCTTTTCCTGAAGAGATACCTTCTTCATGGTTTGTTCTCGTTCGTATTCTTGCAAAGATAATTTCAAGATTCTTTGTAATTCATCATCTTCTCTTTGTTTGTCTTGTTGGGTTCGTTCTTGTTTTGCTGGTTTGGATGGAGCGGACTTAAAGTATTGCTTGTAGTCTGATTGAACCTTCTTATATGCATCAGTCATTGGCTTCAAAGAAGGATCAGTCTTGAATGTATTATACAACTGTTCGATAACTTCAACAATCTTGTACTTTACAGTAACATGCAACTTTCTATCACTCAATTTCCGAATCAAGTTATCCTGTAAGAATGTCTTGGTGGCTATTTCCTGCTTGATTCTCGATCCACAATTCTCAGCAATAGAGACTAACAAGGATAAACTTCTTAATATAGTATTGGCGTCTTTGGAGTTTAATTTGAACGTAAGTTCCCGAATGGCTTCCTTGGTGGTTGTTTCGGGATCGGAAGATATTTTGTCACATACATCTAAGATGTATTGCCAATTGTCGGCCGTGAGTGTTGGATCGGTGGCTTTATTGATTAATGTGGAGAGCGTTGGGGACATTGGTGTATACCTGGTAGTTAACTGGGTTTGATTTGGAGGCAAATTCAAGATTAGATTTTTAAGTGGGATAGTGACGTGGTTGTATGCAGGATATATTTGATTTAAGGAATGTTGCCAACTGGCGGTAAACAATACCGGCTATCTGAAACTTGGTACAGTTAGTATGGGCAAAATATATAGCAATACCTGCTAGTTGTCTCGCACACTTACTGGGACAACAACGTGAAGCTTTGCTAAGAAACTCAGAAAAGGTTAGCTAATTGACATTTGCAACCTATGTCAATCCATACGTCTTAAATTGTCAAAGCTGGTACTGTGGGTGGTGATCTGACAACCGATATATACATTGACAAAGATAGCAAATGTAGATTAGATGTATTGAAAGAAGTAAAATTGAAGTCAGGACTAACCGAGGGGGAGGGGGGGGTTGTTGATAATATCTAATCGGCACATATAATATCTAGTGATGGCCACTAGTCAACATGGAGAGGGGATATTCAAAAAGTTTTAATATCTTCTTATTAACTAGCAAGTAACTGCTATGCATGTTGATTATAGATGTCAATTGGATATTCTGAACCCTAAGAAGAAAATGGGATAGACTTTTGAAGTTATTTGGCAGAAATTTTACAATATTTATTTACACAAATTTGGCAACACTTTCACTCCGAAAAGTAAACACAAATAGGGGTAACGTTTGTGTCACGTTATCAGCATCGTCTATTGTCTCGCCTTATTGTCGGAGTTAACTTTTGGTCATGAAATTCCAGCTAACCTACATGCACACATATTTCTTGTAAGTTTATGTGCTTGTTCAACCCCTATCTGATTTATAGGAGTAGTAGTATTATTTTAGCCACCAGTCTCTGCAAAGCACAGTCGGCTTTTTGCCATAAAAAATTTCCTTCCTCGGATTTTACGCGCGTACTGAGTCTTTTTTTTTTTACCTCCTCTTTGGAAAAAAAGTTAAAACTTGTTGACATTTGTTCTTCTTGATTGATTGATTAGTACGTTACTCAAACATGAGCGCACTTAGAGTTCCAGAAGACGAAACTACTCATCGAAGAAGAGGTTCTTCAGTTGGCCACATCAATGTAGGTGACACTGCATCGATTGGTTTTTCAACATTACCTAGTACTAAGCAACAAAGAAAACGTTCAAGATCTAGACTTGTCGAATTGGAACTGCACGGTAAGTCAGACACTGCTATTGTCAAAAAGATCATTATCGCCTTTCAAGAGTTGACCTACCGTCATACTTGGATCTACCCCTTGATTTACTTGTCTGGTATATTAAGTACTTTTTACCTTTCCACCCCAGAAAGTAAAACTCATCAAGTTTTAGCCGAGTTTATTGTTCCTTCTTACCACATTGAAGGAACAGACCAATATGGTAAAGGTGGAAATGATTTCAAGTTTGTTGCATTCTATGCTTTGTTTTTCACTTTCTACCGTGAATTTTTAATGTGTTGTTTCCTTCGTCCAATTGCCAAGTGGCTTGGTATTTCCCGTGCATCCAAACAAAAGAGATTTATGGAACAAACTTATTCCATGGTCTACTATGGAGTTGCCGGACCTGTTGGGTTATGGATCATGTCAAGATTACCGCTTTGGTACTTCAATACCACCCAGTTCTACGTTGCTTACCCGCACAAGACACATGATGTTTTCTTTAAGTGTTACTACTTGGGCCAAGCCGCTTTCTGGGTTCAACAGTCCGTGGTGCTTGTGTTGCAATTGGAAAAACCAAGAAAGGATTTCAAGGAATTGGTGTTTCATCACATTGTCACTATTGCTTTGATTTGGTGTTCCTATAGATTCCACTTCACTTGGATGGGATTAGCTATTTACATCACTATGGATATTTCCGATTTTGTGTTGGCTACTTCCAAGACATTAAACTATTTGGACTCTCCAATCACTGGTCCTTTCTTTGTCGTATTTATTGGTGTTTGGGTATATCTCAGACATTACCTCAACTTGAAGATCTTGTGGTCGGTTCTTACTGAATTCAGAACCGTTGGTGAATGGGAATTGAATTGGGATACTCAACAATATAAATGTTATATTTCCCAACCAATTACATTCTTCTTGATCTTTGCCTTGCAATTGGTTAATATTTATTGGTTGTTTTTGATCTTTAGAATCTTGTATAGATATGTATTTGTGGGAGAAACCAAGGATGAAAGAAGTGACGATGAAGAAGAAGATGAAGTCAGCAGCGAAGAAGAAACCAAGAAGAACAACTAGACTGCTTCAAATAGATACACCAACATCTGACTTTAATAATCTGCTTCCCCCCGTCATTTGTTGTTTTAATAGTGTTAATAGTAATTGTTATATTTTCTATAATTTGCAACTTTTTTTTTTTATCCCTCACTTGGTAGTTGCGCATGAACTACGTGCCCATACCAAAACATAAACAAAATCAACTTTACATCTTGACACAGTACTTGACCAAGCAAACATGGACCGACATAAACTATCAGAATTGTCCAGGGACGACCTAATATCCAAGGTCGTTGAACTAGAATCAATCCTTAATGACTTCCAGCAATCTTCCAAGGAGTTAGAGCGAGCACTAGAGGATGAATTACAAGAATTGGAAACCCGCAACAATAAACTAAAACGAGACATTACTGTCTTGCAAGACCATCTAACCCAGGAGAAGCGCAAGAACATAAAACTCAATGCTGAGATCAACGATATTCAGGAGAGCACTAGTGGGAAGATCAAGAGCCTCGAGGAGGAAGTGAGGGGGTTACTGCAGAAGTTGGTGAGAATTGAGATTGTTAATGATTCGATGGAGTCTAACGATCGGATATTATGCAATAAATACGAGATTTCTCAGGAGTTTAGTAACGAGTTGTTGGAGAAAGTGGCTTTGCTTGAGGATGAGTATGATCGAGAGAGGAAGTTGAATCTTGAACGGCAGCTACACATCACAAACTATCAGAATCAAATTAACGACCTAAAAGTGGAGATTAGGAAGTTGAAACAGGAGCAAAAAGACACTACAAAGACGAACAAGAGTGTACCTGATGAACCAGGAGACGTTCTGATTGTAAGCATAAAGGAAATGCTAAGGTCCAGCCCGCCACCGGGAAAGTATGCCGAAGGAACCATGAAGAAATCAAGATCGCTCAAGAAATTAAGAAGTTTGACTTTGGATATTGATCGAGCATTGAATAGAACTTTGAATGATAAACCAACCAGATCGGTGTCGATGTCTAATCCTTCTACTAGTACCAAAGAAAGGAAAATGAGAATCAGTTCGAGCAAACGATTTTCAGATTTGCCGTCGATCAAGGGGTCTCCTGTTGCCAATAGAACTATTAGTTTAGAGTCGAAACCCAAGCTGTCGAAACCAAGGTTGTTTTAATACATCTGCATTTGCTCTAGTCTTGCTTTGTAGAAATGTCTCTGGTAAAAAGAAAACAAAAATCGGTCGCGACATTTGTAAATGTCGCCAGTGGAAAATACAAAACAAATTGACCACATTTTTAACAACTCACTCCGTAAACAACCACTACCATGGAGCGATTCACCGATATTATCACCCGATTCGATAAATCGGAGATATTCAATTACTTAACGACAGTCAATTCCCAACTATTACAAGAAGATGCCGACTACGAAATATATCTTGGTCAATTGCAACAACTAATCACGAAAATAACCTCAGAGACAACATCCAAACCGAAAAAGAAAGATCTGGTAGATGATTCTGAAGCCAGACTGCACACATCGTTGAATTTGTATCGATCAGTGTCCAAGAATCTTGTTCTTGTGTTACAAAAGCTCACAACTAAGGTGTACGACGTCGCCAATGCATTGTTGAATAACCTTCAGTTGGAAGGTGCTGAGTTGAGTCTCGGCACTGACGTGTCTATTCTTGTTCTCATTGACTTGTTCGAATCGTTTCCCAACCAACTTGGAGCATTAATAAACTTCTCTGTCAGCCAAGTCCATAAGATCTTAAAGAAGAATCCAAATATCAGTAGTAATTTAGTCTTTTTGTTGAATTCAATTACCAAGAATGCCACTCGGTTGGACATTGACGAAAAGATGCAGGGTAGATTAATGAAGATTGTCACCAAGGCAATCACACTGGAGACTATCTCATACGAGTTGTACGAGCTGGAAGACAATGATGGCACATCTACGGTATTACTTAAGAAGAATTACATATTGTGTTGCAAGAATTTGCTATTGTTGGCGATTTCTACTAGTTACGAAGGTTTGTTAGCAGTGTCTACCTCGAGCTCGTCTGCTGGTGCAAAGATGAAACCGGAAGTTATCATGTCTAACCAACACCAATTTCAAACTAATTTGTTAAGTTCCAATGAAAAATATTTCACATATGGATTGTCAAACTATTCCAAAGAAGTTCGAATTGCAATGGTGGAATTATTATCCAATGTTATGATGAATTTAGTTCCTACGGGAAAGTTTACTCCTATTGAATATTTAATCACGTTATATCCATTACCTTCTTACAACCTTTGGAACGACTCTCTCACCGCACAAATAGACGACGAAGAAATAGCAGAAGAGCCAGATAGTGAATCTGCAATTGCATCAGCACTAGAAACAACCTTGACCCAATCCAGTGTGATTGAAGCCATTATATTTTATTTGCAACTCGAGCAATTCCAAAATCCAGAATTCTTATCCCAGAATTTATTAACTATTTTAGATTTGATCTTGAGCAAATTCGGAGATGTTGAGCACAACCATATTCAGAACCAACCATGGGTCAAAACTTTGAAACATTGGTCTACTTTGATTGAATATTTGGTTCAGGAAACTGGGTTGAATTGTCATGAAATGTTGACAAGGTATGTGTATGGAAAGTTTTCTCCTGATTCAGAAGATGTACCAAAAAAGAGCACGACAAAGGAACGCAAAAGGGAATCTCGATTATTCACATTCAAATCAAAGAGCTCGAAATCCAAGAGAGACCTTAGTGATCAAGAAGCAAAGCCATACCACAATTCTTACCAGACCTATTGGTTATTATTCATTATTGAAATGTTACTTCCTTACGGAGTAAACTTTGACGCAATTGTTCAAAATAAGGAAAAAACGGAAGACCCCGAGGAACCTAAAGATGAGGATGATTTAGATTTAGAAAAACCTCATGAAGAAACCGCTTCATTTGTAAGAGACATCTTATTCAGACTTATTGTTAATGATAACTATTATATTAGAAATTATGCATTGCAGTCATTGTTGGTGTATGCTCATAATAATGAAGTGGAGATTAACCAACTTATATTATATGCATTTAGACTAGTAGATCAAGAATACCATCATGTGGAAACTAATGCTACTACTGGACCAAGCGCCGACAATATTTGTGGCATTTCATCGGTGAAATTGTTAAGCTATTCCCTTGCCTTGCTGTCGCTTATCAAACAGACTAATTCTAACTTGTTGCAAAATTCAACCATTGTCAAGGTATTGAGTTTCTGTACTCAGAACTTAAAGCATAATATTAATCCAAATAAAAACACTTCTTGTTGGGTAATTTTATCGTCGTTGGTTACATTATACAACAGTTCAGAATACGTCAGATTGAATTCGTCGCAATTGTTGGTATTCTGGAAGAGTTTATTGACTTCACAGTACATGTCCAATGCTGCTGATGTCAATGCCCAAACACAAGAAATCCTCGTTAATTTAAAACTAAGAAACTTCAGTTTGATTTGTTTATTGAATTATTTGAACTCAGTGGAGCTCACCCCAGAATCACTCAAACAGATTCAATTCTTGCTTACTAAATCATATAATTATTTGTCTTATCTTGAAAGTACAGTTCCTGCCATTGGATCAATCACATCATTCAATACATTTAACGAGTATGAATACAATGTCAACATGTTGAACAATTTGTTATATACCAACTACTCATTCAATAACAAGTTATCTCAAGATAAGATATTGACTAGTCTTATATTATACTGCAAGAAACTTTTACTTGAAAGTTTTGCCAGGTTGGCGACATTACTCAAGAACGATATCAATTCGAACATGATTATTTTCTTGATTAAGGTATTTTCCGATGGGAAGTTGTTTGCTAGAATTCAGAGTGACCCCGACAAGGGCAAGTCCAAGAGTAAGCCTGTCCGAGTGTCTGATTACTACAAAGAGAGTATTGTTTTGAATGACGAGGACAAATATTGCTATGGTGTTACTAGCAAGTACCAAGGTACCAATATCGACGAGTTGTTAATCAAGTTTCCATTGGAGGCTGCCGAGAAGGACGTTCAGTGGATAAGAAGTACATTTACGAATACGGTAACTGCAGCACCTAAAACCAGCATTGAAAACGAAGACGTAGAAACTATTGGTGCCTGGTTTGATTATTTTGAAAAGTTGTCATTTAAATCCGTTGTCAATTCTATCAATTATGACCCAACCATCTTGTTGACTCAAGATTACTCGACTCATCACAGGTATGCAACCAATTTAATTACCTCATTAATTGATATAAGTATTGAATTATTTCAATTGGTGTTTCCTTACTTATCCTCCAAAATCCAATTTTCCTTACTTGAACAAATTAGAAATTCCCTAACTGCCAAGCCAATTGATCCCTTAAGGTCTAGTGCAATTAGGGTGAATACTGCCATTGCTTTACATGGTGTGCTTTCCAATATGAAGAAGAAGAAACTTACCAGTGATGAAAGTATTATTCTTGTCATTATTGATATCATCAAGAAGCTTAACTTAAAGGATGAAAGTATAATTAAAATCAATGCTGATACCATTGGATTGGCAAGTCAGTTCCTTAATGTCAATGGAGTAGCAGGACAAATCAGTGGGTTTATTAATGATATAGTGACCGATTCAAATCCATACAATCGTGGATTCTCGATCTTGTCACTTTGCTCGATATATGAAGGGACCAAGATTGGGTTTGGCGATATTTATAGTATTTCCATCCAGTTGATGAATGACCCAAATCCGATAATTGCTCATTTTACGTTGGTTGGAGTGGTTAAATTGTTTGAATCAAATTTGGAGAATAATTTATTGATTCCGACTGTGTTGAACAAGTTGTATTCTAATTATTTGAATGACGGGTTTGGTTATGATATCGAGACTAATGTTCTTGTTAATTTAAAGACCAAGTTTGGATCAGTGGGACCAATGTCAAAGCTTTTACAATTGTTTGTCACGTCTTTAGGACCAGCCATTCGTGATTCCAACGAGACTGAACGCAATAAATTAAAGTCATTGATTATTGCATTAAGCCAAGGAATAGGATTGGCTACTTTGGACGAATATTGCCATGTGTACAAGAACTTGCTTCGTTTATTCCAGGAGTTGATCATCTTTGATCCTAATTTGCTCGAAGGTGAAATTACGTTCTTTACTGAATTGCTTAATTTGATCATTTCCAAGAACTTGAAGATTAGTTTGGCAAGCGTATCTCCAACTTCGCTCAATGTTGATGCGATATTCCCTTTCAACACCAGTTTTGATTTGTATTGTGCTGCTTACGAATGCTATTACGAATTACTCAAGATATTCGGGGTGGATATCCTTACCAAAGAGACTATTAATTTGCTTTGGGTGTCGATGAACGTTCGTCCTTGTGATCAATTGAAGCAGTTTATCAAATTATGGCTTGAGACCAGTTTGGATAAGAATTGGTTTACCATTCTTAACTCGTTGTTCAGGTTAAGTTCTAAGAAGTTGATGGGTGGGTTTTTGGAATCGAATTACCAACATAAGTTGTTACCATTGCTGCAAAGACAAAAAAAGAACACAAGTGCCAGTGTCAATTTCAAGGATGAAGAAATTGAGAATATCGTAAGGGATAGTTCCGAGGAGGATGACAAGAACGAACCGATTAGCTGGGAGTTTAAGTTGTACATTTACGAATTGCTTAATCATTTGCTTAGACTTGCTAATAAGAACTCACAGTTGATTGATAAATTGAAGCCAAAGATTCAGGAGATTGTCAAGTTGTCATTCATTGGATCGACCAGTTCAATTACCCAACTTAAAATCCATGGGATTGAATTGTTGGATCGCGCGTTAAAGTTGTTTGGTGATTTGCCGGATCCATTATATCCTGGTGTTTCTATCTTAGAGCAACAACAAGCTCAGATTATCAGTGCATTGATACCTTGTTTTACCCCAGGAAATGATTATAAGGTCATTGTAGATGCAATCAATGTTTCTTCCAAATTTATTAATCTTCCTAGGATAAACTTTTATTCAAAACAGAGAATTTTAAAGACGTTAATTTATTTGCTTGAGGAGATCAGTTCCAATAAGTTCTTGAGGTTTGGATTCTTGGAAACTATGTCTGAATTCGGGCGAAAGTCTATCCAATTGTCAATCTTGAATTGTTGGGCTGTGTTACGGATCGACGCATATGAAGACAATGAAATTGAACCTGAGTTTTTGGACACACTCGACAAATACTCGTCATTGTTGACCTCACTTTGGATCTTGGTATTGCGTGAATTCTCGGTGTTGAAGTATAGTGATTCTTCCAATAAGCAATTGGAAATATATGGAGATTATTGGATCAACTTTATCAGTGTGTTAAGTTTGGAATTAGAGAATAATAGTAATTTCATCGAGAAGTACTTGGGTGGAAATGATGCTACTAATTTCTTCTTTATCTTGTTCAGTCAGTGTGTTGAATCATTGATTAGGAACAAGAATGTGGCTGAGATTTTAGTGTCGTTGAACCGATTGGTCAAGATCAAAGAATTGGTTGATTTGTTGTTCAATGATGAGATATTTGGCGAAGTGATTGATTTATTTGATAGATTGATGTTGATTGACGAAGATACGGAGATTCAGTGTGATTTGGTGGATATTATCAGCACGATATTCCAGACATTTATCAAGAGCCACGATGAGATAGAATCTGGGTTTGATAAGTTGTTTGAGTTGATTAGGGTTGAGATGTTGCCGTTGTTTAGAGTCTTGCCATTTTTGAGGTATGATTACGATCCAACTAATAAATCGAATCAGTTGTTGTTGAAGCATGCTGATAGTGCTCCTAATTTGTTGGTGTTGAAAAAGACATTGGAGACCTTGATCGAGATGGTTGGTTCTTTGCCTGACGTGGTGAAGGCTGACTTGTATGGAGTGTTGCTCTACATATTTGCCAAGATATACGAAAGCAAAAACAGTCTTTTGATTTCGATCATCATACCCCATTTGAAGAATGTTGTGGTTGAATCCAAGAAGGTCGGATGTGATTTGATTAGCACGTTTGATAAGACCATCAAGAACTATTTTGATATAGACGAGAATAACAACTATTCCGTGATTACGGTGTTGATACTAATTACCAACGGTGATGTTAAATTGACCCCGTCAGAATCGGAGAAGTTGAGTAATGCTTTGTTGCAGTTGTTGGAATCTGCTGATACTGCTCCTACTGCTATCAGATGCATAAAGTCATTGATCCAATACAGTGTCAACCAGAAGGAAGATGTTTTGACTATCAAGTACTTGATTACGGAGTTGCTTAAACACGTCAGCAACAAAGAAAAGAACATTGACGTCAAGGTTGCCTTTGAAATATTGATGTTGTTTACGAGATTACTAGATGAAGCTAAGAAAACCGCGTTATACACGATATTAATCCCATTATTGTTGAAGTATAATGAACAAGATGTGATTCCAAGAGTATACCTCCATGAAAAGTTGATCTTTTTAGTGCAACAAAGTCCAGCCAGTTTCAAGCAAGTGATCAACACATTGAGTGATACCCAGAAACAATTGACTGAAGAGTTGGTCAAGTTGACTCCTGAGCATAAATCTGCTGATCCATTTGAAGAAGGTGAAGAAATTCAATTAAAGACGTTTGGTGTATAGTTGTAATAAAAATTAGTTTTTGTCCGACATTTATTTTTTTTTTTTCTGTCTGATTTAAGACGCGTTATTTACATTTTCCAAAGTGAACTCTTTAGACAACCAACAGTAGACAGACAACATGGCCACAGTTGACGAGTTTACTATGGAGGTAGACAGTATAAACTTGTCTGAATCAACGCTCTTTACCCAAGAGCGGAATGACAATGATTACGATTTTCAAATGACTGATTCGTTACTCTTTGCTGAACCTGAAAAGGTTCAGGAACAACCAGGTGTAATTGAAGAAAAAGAAGAGGATGATGAAGAAGAAGACGACATACTTACATCCCACATCTCGCAACCGTTCAAAGAAGTAAAGCTATTCAACGGAAGAACCGTCAAATTGAAACCAAAAACCAAGTCAGCTACTGTGCAAGCACCTGTCCAAGGGTCATACATGGACATGGACACGCTCTTTAGCAAAGCAAATTTGCACAATACCATCAAGGAAAACAACAGAAAACTTGCTGAGATGGAAGAACACACACCAGTAGCTTCCACCTCGTCGCAAATATGGACAGAAAAGTACCGACCTACGAAATTCCTTCAGTTATGTTCAGCCGGGAACGACAAACAATACCGACTTGTATTGCACTGGTTAAAGAAGTGGTCGTCGGTAGTGTTCGGAGAACAAGTGCACGATTCTGACCATTCTGATGGGTTAGGAAGACCACATAGGAAAATCTTGCTTATCCATGGGCCTCCGGGGATCGGTAAGACTGCCGTGGTACACATCTTGGCAAAACAGATGGGATATGCCATTCAAGAGTTGAATGCAGCTAACAGTATGGACATATTGCCTCAATCGGCCGCCAATGGATCCAATCCATACGCCAATGCTGCTTCGGCTTTGAAATTGAAGATCCTTAACGCATTAACATCGAATTCGTTGACGTCAACAACCAGTAAACCTTCGTGTCTTGTTATTGATGAAATAGACTCGTTGGCCAACGCTAACGATGTGGTTAAAGTGTTGAATGATTTAGTCGCTTCTGACCAAAAAGCATTGAATAAGAAGTTAAAGAAAGCATCAACCGAAGAAACTAGCAAGAAACTGAAGAAGAAGGACGTGTTGTTAAGCAGACCAATCATTTGTATTGCAAACGAAATATACTCTAATCAAAATGGAAAATTCGGGCCTAACCCCATGGACAAATTACGTCCAATTGCTGAAATTGTTCCATTTAGGAAACCCCAATCAGGGAAAACCACCACTGGTCAGAAGTTTGGTGGAAATGCTATGAAATCAGTCAAGGATCACTTAATGTGGATCAACGAGAGAGAAAAATTGGGATTGGATTCACGAGCCATTGGTGATATTGTCGATACTTGTGATGGAGATATTCGTGCTTGTATTAACTATATACAATTCAATGCTAAGAAAACAGGCACTGCCAATGATAGTTCTATGGATAAGCAAATTTCTTGGTATAGCATGGTGGATGAACTATTCAGAAGAGAGCCACAGTTGAAAAAGGACGAGAATTTTATGTTCTTGCTAGACAAGTTTATGAATGGTACTGGAAAATCAGTGGTGAGCAATTCCAGCTCATTTGATAGAGTCATTATGGGAAGTTTTAATCGATACTTGGATACAGTTCATTTGCAAGATGATTCATTGATACGACCAAGTGAATTTAGTGACTGGTTAGGATTTTATGACCAGATTTCCAGTAGCAATAAAGACAATCAATATTCTGGTTTAGTTGGATTAAAGATTTGGTCATTGTTTAGTCAAATGAACCCCCAAAAGAACGGAGCCAAGCTTATTCCCAATGCGAGAAACCTTGATTTTGATTCGTTTGAAGCTTTGAAGCAGAACAAGGCTACTGTTAAACGTATAACCGATAAACTTCCATTGCAAACACAGCTATCATTAGGTGTAAACGGAGATTCAATGGCAGGATATTTCTTGCCATACATGTCGAAATTATTAGCACCAAGTTTATCCAGTAAAATCAAATCTACATTGAGCGAAACCGAACAAGGATGGGTTAGAAAGATCGCTTCTATTGTCAAAGATTTCAACTTGAGTTTGTTGAATGTGAAGGATATAGAGACAGGAGTAGTGTCATTGCAAATATCGCCCAATTGGGATTCTTTGACATTGTATGAGAACGAATTCACTTTGTTGCCATCTGCAACCATAGTCAAACAAACACAAATCAGAAGACAAAACTTGTTCCCATTGATATCTGCTGAATTGGAAAGACACGAGATATCACGTAAATCGCAGAAACGTCCAAACGAAACAGAACCGGAAGAATCTGCCAAGAAAAGATTTAGAGGTGGTAACAGTGTCGATTTCTTCAAGGGTAAGTACCAGGATATGAACACGCAAATAAAATCAGAAACTCCCGATGACGATTTCCAACCGGCCAGAATATGGGTCAAGTACCATGAAGGCTTTTCCAATGCAGTCAGAAAGAATATTGGCTGGAAAGATATTTGGTTGCCATAGGGGGGAAGAGGGAGCGTACTCGTATAAAAAAAATTTTTTTTGCACCCGTTTGCTCGTTCCGTGTTGGTGCGTGTCGGATGTAGTCTCGTATCTGATGCTGTTGAGTATCCAACTGATTATAAATATTTTGGTTCCTCCCCGGACTAAGAAATGTAATTCCGAAATGAAACCACTGGAGTGGATGGACGACGTGGGTTTTCCGTGTAATTCGTTCGATTTTACACTGCGTTTTCGTTTGACTGTACTTGTTCGAATAAAGAACAAATCAGAAAACAAACGCTTGGTATCGTCTGACGGAGATTTAATGCCTTTCCATGTCCGATCTCTGTAAATCAGTATAACTACTACAAATAATATTCGGCTATGTAGATTTTATATAATTAAGCGGTTTCGGTGGTTGCATATACACAATCTATACTTGGTTGTTTCTATTAATACCAGTTGTTACACCAATAAGAATGTGGTGATTCAGCTAAGTCTCCCCTCGTAAAACAAAATTTTGTATGTCGTTTAACCTTCACAATCAAAAAACAAAAAAAATATAAATCCTGCACTTTTCTGTAACGTTACCAAAAGAGAGCTTTCACCACCTATCCCCGACCATGTCATTAATCAAAGACTCTACTGTTGCGTTAATCACTGGTGCCTCTTCTAACCTAGGATTTAACATTGCCGTTCGATTACTAGAACAACTCCCCCAAGACAAGGATATTACCCTCATAGTCACATCGAGAACCTTACCCAAAGCCAAAGATCTGATAAACGACATCAAAAAGTTCATCACCGAGAAACTCCCCCAAAAACGTGGCCAAGTTGAGTTCGACTACTTGTTGGTAGACTTCACCGATATGGTGTCTGTCTTGTCTGCCTACTACGAATTATCTAAACGATACAAGCACTTGGACTACTTTTTTGTTAACGCGGCCCAGGGAGTGTACAGCGGGATTGATTGGGTCGCTGCCACCGTAGAAGTGTTCAAGAACCCAGTTGAGGCCGTGACTAGTCCTACATACAAACTTCAGCAAGTTGGAAGGAAATCTGGTGATGGGTTGGGATTGGTGTTTCAAGCTAACGTGTTTGGTCCATACTATTTAATACACAAGTTGAAACCGTTGTTGTCCAATGGCGGCAAGATAATATGGATTAGTTCCTTGATGTCTCAACCTAAATATTTATCGTTTAATGATTTACAATTGGTGAAATCGCCTGCTTCTTACGAAGGGTCTAAGCGCCTCGTCGATTTGTTACATTATGGTACGTACAAGAGCTTAAAACAGAACTATGGAATTGAACTGTATGTTGTCCACCCGGGTATCTTCACCAGTTTCTCGTTCTTCCAGTACTTGAACTTCTTTACTTATTACGGAATGTTGGTTTTGTTCTACATGGCCAGGTGGTTGGGTTCCCCCTATCACAATATCGAAGGGTACATCGCCGCCAATGCGCCAGTTGCCGCTGCCTTGGGCCGAGTTAAACAAAATGAGAAAGTCGGCTCGGCCACAACGGCATCAGGGAAAGAATATTTGTTAGTGGAAGACACCATCGATACTACCGGTAGTTCCGATGTGGTGAAGTATTTGGAATCTCTCGCCGAGGAATGGGACGACAAATTCAAGGATCAAATCGTAAATTCTCGTCAATAGAGCCTCTATATATGCATATTTTTCTTTTTAAATACTATGTTCTAAACAAGTACAGCCACATCCACTAGGACATTCACTCGCGCCACCAGTCCACCATTCCATGGCACAGTCAGTGTGTAGGATATGTTCGCACACAATACACATGGTGAAGTTCTTGGTAACCACCAAATTACACAAGTTACAGTATTTCATAATCGAGCGCTTGTTCGTGTTCCATGCATTGGGTTTCTTTTGCATGATTGTAGACACGGCATTAAGAAAGTTTTGTTGGGGTAGCTGTTTGTTGCGCTTGCGCAAGCCAATCTTGCACTTGTGTGAATCAAATGGTGATGTCTCTAATTCGCCCTCGTCAATGTCAGGGTAGTTGAATTTGAGGATCTTGATTCGACTCACGGGCAATCCCCAATTATACAACATATCCGCGTATAACTCTCGATACGTTCTTATCTTCTCGACATCTTGCGAGCTTAGCAATGGGCGAGAATATACATTTTCAAACAAGTCCAATTCCTCCACATTCTGCATTTCTATCGTGACGCTAGGTGGTGGCCTTATCTTTGTGCTTTTCGGTTTAATTAATCCTGGGCCAGCACCTAAACTTGTTCCTCGTTTCACCGGCATCTTACTAATCATCCGCTTGTCGAATTTTAGTTTGTTGGTCATTTGATTGGGACTGGTGGCTCGCAACCCTTCACTCACAGAATCACTAAGGGACGAGTACGAATGTTCACTGGCAGCAACAGGTGCAGTTAATAATAAGTTCTTCTTCATGTATCCAAATCTCTCCGGAGAACCAACCTGACTGGCCCCGTCTAATGATGAATTGATCGATCGTTCATATGTTACTCCCGATACCAGTGAATCTCTTTTGAAGCTCAGGTGGGATGAGTTGGGGTGTTGCATTAACGGAAACTTGTCTTGTGACGAAGGTTGCAAAATGCTTTGTGGGAGTGAGTTTGAGTTTTGGCGGTTTAACCGGGATAATGCTGCGATTGATGGTGGTTGCGGGAGTGCCTGGTATGGGGTATGAATCGGAACATTGTATGCAATGTCTGTAGCTGGAGAATCTGGCATTGCTAGATTCTTAGGGTTTTCATATAATATACACGACATCATCGCCAACATCTGCACATTGCCTCTCTTTTCAAAATAGTCAAATATCTCCTTGATAAGCCAGGTACTTCCAAACGGATGATTCCCCCAATAGAACAGGTGGAATTTATCAGCGAGTTTCGTACTGTTATTCATCTGATCAGGGAAGTATCCATTGTTCATCTGTAGCGGCTGTCCATTCTTGACCAACAATATTGCCAACATCTTCCATACTTCACTAATCTCCTTGAGTCCATACTTGAGCGCGACTTTACTGTTATAAGCGGCTAAATTCTCAGGTACATCCCCAAGCACACGATATTCACAGGCAAGTTCATACTTATCGGGAAGCAAATGACTAAAATCAAATATACCGACAATGTTGCGGTTCTTCACTTGCGATTTGGGCTTTTTCTTGCTTTTAACCGATGATCTATGGTTCAGGGTACCTCCTTGGCTGGGTAATTTGTTAATTGAGGATGACTTTTTGCTTTCACTATATCGATTGCCGAGTCCAAGTGTGGTCTTGAACATGCGAGGCACGCGCGCACGAGATGATGTTTCATCTTGTAGTATTTCATCCCAATCATTGGTAAAACTGTCTTCAGAGGAGCTGCTTCCTGATTCACCATCCAGACGGCTACCAGGCTCAGCATCACTATCTTCGCCTTCGAGGTCAGAGTCAGAAATCGATTCTTCTAGTTTATGGTGATGATGATGCAGCTGTTGATTGGCCTTAACACTGAATCCACGATCGGTGAATTTGAAAATATTAAATTTTTGCAAGACCTTACTGTCGTTTTGGTCATCGTCTTGTGATTTCGGTATGAAGAAACATACAAGCTGGCCTGACCTTGACCAAACTGCGCCGCATCCCTTGGGCTGTGGTGTGGAATCATAATACATTTGTCGTGCTGCTGCCGTGGCTTCAAGTACATGGTCCGGCAGACCCACTGCTGCTCGTTGTGCCGGATGCATTATTGAGTCCAAGTTCTGAGTGAGTACCAATGAATCATTGACAGCGGGAATAAGATCAGCATACTCAACATCGTCTTCGCCTGAGGAATATCCGCGGAAATCAGGCTGTTGTCGGATCAAATCATCCGCCCATCCTTCGTTTCCTACTTCTTGCACAGATTCCTGTTCTAATTCCTCATTGTTGTTATTGGCACCGGATTCCATCATAATCTCATCGTCAAGTTCAACCTTCTCGCCCATTAATGAACGCAAACATGGTTCAAGACAGAATCGTTGGTATTTATTAGTGTAAAACTGGGAAATCTCGGATAATTTCTCTTGCATTACATCACGAATTTCCTTGGTTAATTCGTGGGTTACTTCAATGTGAAACCTGATTAAATTCAGCTTCAGCAATTTCAGACGTTTTTTGTTATAATCAACATCTTCAAGATAGGGATAAGTCTTGGGAAAATTCACCTTGAGTCTAATGAAAATAAGCTTTTGTTCACTCGTTTCATCTATTGGCGTTAATGCACTGATGGTATTGTCCTTGACACTTTCTTCTTTATGGCTGATGGATTGCTCGTGTCCATCATCACTATGCACGCTGATTCGTTTATCCTTATTGGAAATGGCCGTACTCTCACCGGCAACACTGGTATTCTCGGCAAACAACATATCTGAGGTATCGGCTTTGCTCATAGTGGTGCTCATGTCAGGAATGGGTCCTCGTAAACTAATAACCAATTCACCTGAACTAACGGCAATCTTTTCAAATCTGATTTTGGGGAACTTGTGACCGACTATACTGACTTCTTCACCAAGATTGAGTGGTCCATCATCTTCAAAGCTGCCAGTACTATCCTTTCTATCGGATGATTGAGCTGGTCGGCCCATTCTCACTCCGGAAATCCAATCTAAATGATTCAACTGGGTGAATTCCACGCCTGCCTGTTTGTGTTTCTCGGAAATGCGAAGAAGTGTCAATGAGCTAAGTAAATCGTTATTTGTTCTCGTCAAATCGTCAATGGTGACTGATGGCTCCACGCAATATGTATCATAGTTATAGGTTTGCTCTTCTAATGGAGTATGTGGCCGACTAGTATCTGAATCCAGGCCCTTAAATACATTTACAAAGCTAGGATCGTAATTAACCGACTTGTACAACTCTTCACTGTCGGGCCATAGTTTCAAGTCGTAATCTACTGCTGACCAAGTGACCAACTGATAATCTTTCCACTTCTTCTTTGACTCGTAGTTTTCATACTTTTCGTGCTGGGTCCGCCAAAGGAAATCCTTCATGGGTCCATTGTGTCCTTTGAATGAGTACACCAGTTCTCCTTCAATCACTTGGGTTGTGCCAGTCGACAAGTAGTCATGGTATGCGGTATCATAGTTTACTATATGTACGGAATCATCACCGCCACGCAACGGCATGATCCCGCATGCCATGTCTTTCCCAAATGGTAGTTGTCTCGCTCTTGCGATGGGGAAGTCCATCTTGATCACAACGCTAGGCTGGAGTTCTTCCTTCAGTCGCTCAAAATAGTTGTAATGCGAAATATACTCCTTGGCTTGTCCACTCTGTAAATCCCAAAACTTGACGGTATTATCGTTGGAGCAAGTAATGACATTCTTCAAACCTTGGTTGAAATCCAAACCGTTGATTTTGCCCTGGTGGGCCTTGTCCACTTTGAGGATCGGCAATGCCCCGTTTCTGGTGTCCCAGATATAGAATGAGTGGTCGTGACACAGGGCGATCTCGAACGGGTTCTCGTGATTCCATTTCACTTGGCTGGAGCCCGCCCGCCATTCGGCCCATTGCGCCACGGGTTTCCTCGGCGTTCTCATGTCCCAACTATACACAAACGTGTCGATAGAACAAGTGGCCAACATTTCACAGTCGAATGGATGGAAGTTGATATCGGATATTGCACGAGTATGACGGTGGAGAATGTTTGCAATGGCATTGTCTGAAGGTCGTTGCAAGTCCCATAACAATGCCTTCTGGTTGGATGTCAGGATACACCAGGATGGTTTTAGGGTGTGATGAGGTGACCATTGCACGTCTGCTACTTCCCATGATGTGATGTGGTGTAGCCATCGTGGTGGTGTGAAGGGGTCATCTAGGTCGATGATGAAGAGGCCTCGCCGGCCGGCAAGAACACAATCACGGCCATTGGGCAGGAGTGTCATGGCACCGATGGCACCGTCTACTTTCAACAGGAGCGAGTTGCCAAATGTGGGTGAGTCATGAGGGTTAGTGACCACCATTGTTACGTTACTGTTGATATGTATGGTGTAGACTAGTGAATGCTTCTTCGTTTAGTGTCGCTCGCACTGGGGTAAATTTTATAGTGAAGAAAAATCAACAAAGCAAATGGCAACTCACCACCGACAGGAAGAAACTTTACAGTATGAGCAACGACAATATGCAGATAGACGAAGTCAACGAAGAGTTCAACGATGTTGACGACGTTATAATTGATAATGTCGACCAACACCAGGAACAGCAGGTCAACCAACAGCATCAACAACAACAACAACCTAACCAACAACAGGCACATCTTTCCAAAGCTGAAAAACTGAAACAACGTCAACAATCACTTTCAGCTGCAGCACTGGCAGCAGCAGCCGCCGCTCTGCAGGCTGCTCCTGATCTCCCCAACTTGACACGTAAGGATAAAACCCTCAAGGAAGTATTGGACTTGATGGATGACGACTTTGCTCCAATCATACCTGATGTAGTCACCGATTACTATATGGCCAAGAACGGGTTTGAAACATCAGACGTTAAAATCAAGAGGTTGCTCGCGTTAGCAACTCAGAAGTTCATTAGCGATATCGCCCAAGACGCTTATGAATACAGCAGAATAAGGAACTCGAGTGCGGTGTACAACTCTCTGAATCCGCAGGTTAGAGCTAAACAATTATTACAAGGACAGCAATACGCCAACCAACAAAGTTTGGCTGGTGCTGGAGGTGCTGCTGGTGGACCAGAAGGCGGCGAGCAAGCGGCCGGCGGTGCTCAACAACTGGGTGGTTCTCATTCTAACGCTGGTAACCAACAAGGAAAAATTGTCTTGACTATGGAAGATTTAAGCAGTGCCTTGAGTGAATATGGAATGAACACTTCTAGGCCTGACTTCTACCGATAGATTTGTGTGTAAAATTAATATTTGTTACGTTTCGAATTACTCGTAGATAAATTCTAACTAATTATATGTATTCCTACATCCCCATGCCACCCATGCCACCAAACTGTTGCATCATTCTTTGCATCATACCGGGGTTCTTCATCATCTGTTGAGCTTGTTGCATCATTTGTGGGTTCAGTCTCATCATCTCTTGTGCCTGTTGCATCATTTGGGGGTTATTCATCATTCCAGCTAATCCGCCTGGCCCTCCAGCACCTCCGGCACCGGCACCGGCACCACCCATCATCTTCATGGCTTGTTCCATGAAGTTAGGATTGGATTGTGCTTGTTGCATCATTCTTGCCATTTGTGGGTTCATACCTGGTGCACCACCAGCACCAGGGGCTCCTTGGGCGGCCATGGCTGATTTGGCCATGGTGGACATCATTCTATGCTGTTGCAAAATCATTTCAACTTCTATGGCAGAACACCCTGACCCTTTGGCAAGACGGATTATACGACTAGGTTGGTCAATGAATATCCTTCCATCAGATTCAAGTTCCTTCTGGGTCATGGAGTCCATGATGTATATCATGTTCTTGATCTTCTTTGATGTTTCTTCTTCGCCGACTTGTGACATGATGTTACCCAACCCCGGGATCATCGAGGCAATGTTTGTAAGTGGGCCCATCTTCAAGAAATTGTTCATTTGAGTTTGGAAATCCTTAAGGGTGAATTTCCCTTCTTTGATATTTTCAATCGTTTGTTTGTGACCTTCGTCATTTTGCAAGTTCAACGATTGCACATGTTCAATCAATGACTGAATGTCGCCAATGCCCAACAATTTGGAGATAAAAGTGGTTGGCTTAAACACTTCCAAATCACCAATGTGTTCCCCAGTACCGATAAATACAATGGGGGTCTTGGTGGCGGCCACGGCAGAAATGGCACCCCCACCTTTGGCATGGCCGTCCATCTTGGTCAAGATAATCGACCCGAAATTAGAACTTTCCTTGAACGCACGAGCTTGTGATTCGGCCGCTTGACCGATGCTACCGTCCATAACCATGATGGTTTGTGTAGGTTGGATGGCATCACCAATTTGCACCATTTCCGTAAACAACTGCTGTTCTTGTCTGTGTCTACCGGAGGTATCGACGATAATAATATCAAATTTCTCTTGTTTGAATTTGGATACACCTTCAAATGCGATCTTGACTGGATCAGGTTCCAAGTATGAACCATAGTACGGAATGTTGGCCTTGATGGCATTTTGTTTCAATTGATCGAACGCACCGGCTCTGAAGGTGTCGGCACAGACTAACCCCACGGTGAATCCTCGCTTTTTGTAGTATACGGCAAGCTTAGTACACGAAGTGGTTTTACCGGCACCTTGTAGCCCAACAAACATGATGACGTGACTGGACTCCTTCAGTAACTTCACTTTTTTCCCCTTGATTGTTTTGGTGCTGGCGTTGATTTTCTTTGGTTTTGGTGGTTCGACATGGGAGTCAACCAATCCACACAATTCATCATAAATCACTTTTTGCAATTTCTTTCTCTTGTTCATGGGTGATGCCTCCTGGGCGATATTGGAACTGGCAATCTGTGATCTGATGTTGTCTCTTAATTTGGCCACTAACTTGATATTGACATCTGATTCAAGTAAGGCTCCACAAATGTCTTTGATCATTTGCTGGATCTCGTCATCTGATCCTGATTCGACCAGAGAGAGCGCGCCTCTCAATCGTGCTCCTAAATCTGCTAATACCATTGTATATTAGTAGATAATACGTTATTGGTAGAGGTTGTCCAGTAATTGAGAGAGTCAGTCGATTGTAAGTTGGAGAAGTCGCTGGAAAAAAAAAAAAAAAAGAAAAAGAATGTGCGTGTGGTTACCAATTCTGATTTGTACGAGCAAGTGGTAGCTGCCACCTAACAGGAGCACCCAGAGACGTGAGCCAGTAGCTGAAAGACGTCTGTGAGGTAGAGCGCGGCGTCGATCCAGGGCGGTGACCAGACGGCGTGCACGTTCCTGCTCATGTTCACACCCATGCTCATGTTCACGCTCATGCTCACGCTCGGGGACTGAACGGCGCGCTACCACATACCGGCCCAGTCTTCCCCCACGCACGACCAAAATCTCCTGCTGCTCTCCACCAATACACTAATTCACATAGCTCACCAAATCAATACCTATTAATCTAATACATGGTAGAACCTTCACATGCTCCTACGGAGTCAAAATCTGCTCCTGCAGATTCTACGCCAGAAAATCTAGACAAAACATTAAAACGTCAACAAGCCATAGCCAACGACTTCAGCGATGACACCGTAGAAAAAGACAAGTCCGCCATTAACTTCACCAAAGGTGACCAATTCAAATTCTACCCTGACAACCCCGAATCGCATAGACATAAATACAAATGGAGCATGAAGGAGCCCAGCAAATTCTATGATCCTTGCGAAGAAAGTCGTATGGCCAGTATGAACTGTTTATGGCGGAATCAGGATGACAAGTATGCCTGTCAGGAGTTCTTTGACGCTTATCGTGAGTGCAAGAAGGATTTCTTTGCCAAGAAGAAAAAAGACAGATTGCAGGGGAAACACGGCTGGGGATTTTGGGATTAGCCGTGGCCCCAGCGGGAGTATACGATGTTTCTGTATATATATATAAATAACCAATACACGTATGTATTTATTCAAGAGTTTACTTAATGCGTGTTTTACTTGCTGTAGACAAAGTATATACCAAAACCAGACTAAATACTATACCATTCCACACACAGGATTCCCCTTGTTTACAAACTTGCTACTTCCCACCAACTTGGTTTCAATCAGGTCGTCATTCTCAACATATCCCAGTCTGGTATTAAACGACCGTGAGTTCGCCGGAACAGGCAATGTCAGCTCTTCGCTATTAAATACCTCGAAATCATCATACACGTACGTGTTCCTGCTTCCGTAATCCGTAAGCGTCACGGGCGAGTGCCGCGTCATTATTATATTCGTCATATATTTGGCCCCAGGTTCGCGGTAGTACATGTTAGGCACAGTATTATGAACTTCAATCTGGCCCATTTTCCGGTCAATCGATCCAAGCAAAGTCGCTACCGGTGGCGGTGTTGTATCTCGCTCTTTCATTTGTCGTTGGTGTTCATCGCGAAAGATGGAATTGTAGACATTCTTGTACTTGTTGATATACTCAACACGATCTTCCAGCGATACATCAACATGGTCAAATATAAACAAGATGTATTCATCCAACAACTTCGACAAGTCGACTTTAATCACAAACAACACATAGTTTAATTGCACATTCAACAACGTGCTTGAATCATTACTGGTAATCACTTCACATAACCTATGAGCCAAACTTCTATCCCAATCTTCAAGAAACCCATCGCGGTACTTGCCCTGTTTTCTCAGCAGCTGTTCATCCAAAAATGGAATCAGGGAATTGTTGCGACTGTTGATAAAACCAAAGTCTTTGGTCAATTGGAACAAGTTCGCCTTAAACTGTTTCGTCAAATGTAATGCTTCGCTCTTCTGTTCCTTCTTGGCTCGGATGGTCCTAAAGTGTTTAAGATTATCTTCTAATTCATGCAAAAAACTAATAAAATAATTTTCCTTGAATTGGATAAACGGCAGCATCTTCATCCATTCACCAAGCTGTAATCTGACTCGATTCGACCGTTCCCGGGCGCCAAACCGCCCACTTTCCATAAACCGCAAATCATATTTGTTGAAATCGATTAAATGACCCAGAAACGGGACATTGACCTCGGGATACTTCAACTGAGAAACATACTTAATCTTCGGATCCACACTTATTCGATCAAGCACATTCAACTTTCGCACAAGTATCTTATTCCTGGGTAAGCTATTGTCTGTGAATCCACAGAAATACTTTATAAATGAATGGAGTTTCAAGAGCATGCAATGCAAATCCGTCATCCCTGGCTGTTTCAGTGATTCAAAGTTAAACACCCCGTTGAGTTCAGGACCAGTGACATTTGTAAACACCAAATTGCCCTGTTGTAAAGGTGTAGGTTGCAGTGTCATTGAGATTGCAAAACTGGATCCAGATTGCATGTATGAGCTAGGCAAGCATGACAAGATTGTCTCCTTTTCCAGTTTGGATAGCGATAGTTTTGAGTTGAATAGGAGATGTGTTTCCTGCGGTTTCAGTCCTGCTGCGATCTTTTGCCGCTTTACACTGGTGTCCTGGTACCTATGGATCCTTCTCTTTTTCTTGAGTGGCTTCTTGAACAATTTCGATTTTGGAGGTGGAGCAATTGTAGGTTTGACATTCAAAAACAACAGTTTGTTTCTTCGTTTCTTCAAGTATGAGTCCATGGCGAATTCCAAGTTGGGTAACCCGGGCTGATCAGATTGGAATTTAGCCCGATTCAATTTGGCAAAAAACAAGATCCGGAACTTCTTCGAGTATTCGTAATTGTTTTTGAAAAACAATGGCGATTCACCTTGGAAAGTAGAAATCAGCTTTATCGCTTTGTACACTTCCACGATATCCTTGTGTAATTCCTCAGCCTCCAAACTCAATAATTTCTTCAATCGAGAATTGTTGTCTTCTCCGAGTGCCAGAAGTTCTTTGAGATATTTATCTTCACCCTCTGCAATTTCAGGTTGAGTAGAACTAGTTTCCGTTTGGGGATTATACCTGCGATAATGATGTCTTCCTACTCCGCCTCTTATGGCATTCTGTCGTCTCAAGGGGATACCCAGAACCAGAGCTAGCCAAGGTAATGGTCGTGAACTAGTTCGCGCCCGACTATATCGATTATGGCTCGGTGTTGTGGTAGGCAATGGGTACGGTGGGAGGATAAGGGTATTGACATTGAGAGGATTCTGTCGAGCACTAGATAATAGAAGTCGTTCATTCAGCTCAATGTCGGAACGCAAGTATGCCACTTCTTCTTCGCTAGGTATGCTTGCATCTTCGCCCGAATCTTCTGATGTGTCCATGGCATCATCATCATCATCGTCGTCGTCTTCATTGTTGTTGTTGTTGTCATCGGAATAGTAAAACAACTCGGCGTCTTCTTCATCGTTGTATTGGAAGCTTTGGTCGTCCTCATCGGTGGACTCAACATAATATGCTTCTCTATTTCCTGAAATGTTGCCAGCACTAGCTTCACGCGTCACTCGATTGCTTGGATCAGTGAGTTCTCGTGATAGGTTTCGGAGTTGGAGTGGTATATTATTCACCGGTAAATTACTCGATTCCATATTGTTTCTTCGATTCGTTTCCGAGTTCATCAATTCATGCACTTGATTCTGAAGTCGATGGATGTCGGAAAAATGATGGAGGATTCGTGAGCGAAAGTTGGCATCATCGGCAGAAGACGAAGTGGGTGGCAAGTTCCGGTACAAATAGTCGGAAATGACATTTATGCTATTCAAGCCATTATTCAAGTCGGCTGTGCCTGCAGGATCGTCAGCAGGTGTGGAACCTGTTAATGTAGAACCAGCAGACGTCCCTTCGCTAGGCTGGATTCCTTCGGATGCATTGGCGAACCGTTGTGTGTGATCTATATACGTCAATAGTCTTGGGTTAGACGAGGCGGTGGGATTTGTTCTTGCTAAATGACGCATGGCCAGTATTCTACTTGGTGGGTATTGTGAAGGTGGGGGTGGTAGTGGTGGCTGTGGTGGGAACTCGGACATGGTTAGTTCCGGTGGAGGTTCGTCTGGTGTATCGTTGGTTATATTCGGGGTTGGTGGAGGAGGCATGGTTGCATTTATAATGTGGGGAGTGATTTAAGGAGTGACCTTTGCAATGGCAATGAAATTTTGGAGGCGGCAACAAAGTGAATAACAAGGTTAGTGAATGGGATAACCAGCAGTCGTGTACTATGATCGAATCAAATAACTAGTAAATAATTATAAGAATAATTACTTAACCAGTAAAACAGCCAGATGGGTAAGAATTTCCTTAACTCATTTTAGTATGAGCCACAAAGGCGCAACGCAAATGAGGGTGTGTGTGTGAGAGTGTGTGTCGCGACAGTTGGAAAGTGATGTCGCGGAATCACGGAAATTAACTAGGGCGTGCCCCGGATTGCGACAATGAACTTACAAGGAGAGACACTGGGAGTCAGCCAGTTGACAGTTTAAGACTAACTACCCCACCCCCATTACAAAGAAGTAGCAGATTAGATGTGTACGTTGACCAGTAAACAGTCTACTAATGGTTTACCGTGATTGCACGTGAACTTTAGCGAAGGTTAAACCTCCCGTTAAGGTTTTCGACAATGCAAGAAATCAAGTCACCAACCGCACATCGCCACATAATATCCAAATCACTCGCATGTATTCAGTAGTGATCACAATTGTCATGTGGTGAGAGACCTGTATACACCTGGTTACAACGTGGTAGCGCGTGTTGGAGCTTATCCAATCAAGGCCAGAAGTACCAAATATGTATATATAAATATATATAAAAAAAATAAAAAAAAACAGAAAAAGTTTAATCGAGATTAGTCAAAGATTCTTTGATGTAGGTAACACTCACAATTAATTGTACTCCTTGCATTGGGATTAGGGGGAATATTTCGGTGCATGTCACCCCCTCGAATTAAATTGCCCAATAGAGTGAAAAGAAAGAACAAGCATTGTTGTTATAGTTCGGGGGGGGATGGAGGGAGAGGGGGGGAGGGAACATTGTTCATGAGCCTTGGAAAATTTCCTTGTCCGTGGGAACCGACGCAGCTAACGAAGTCGTCTCGTCAAAATCAGCCCCACGGTTGTATTTGCAACTGGGTGGTGCCTCGGTTTCACGAGAGTATGAGAAATCACAAGGTGATGCTAGTGCTATTTAGACCTCCGCGGCGTATTTATGCTGAACAATAGAGATGGTTTACAGGTGACCTACAAATGTACGGTCTAGAATAACTTCCCAACTGCACCTAAAACCCTATTCGGGTAAGTTAACTGGGAAGTGACCTGCCGCACGATCGCTGTGTAACCCATTGCACTTTGTTACACAAAAATTAAAAAAAATTTTTAATCGTTTCTTTTTTTTTTTTTACTAATGAATTTTTAATTAATTTTTTTTTTTGTTGTTTTTTTTTTTTTTTTGTTTCGTTACTTTTTTTTTTTTTTTCCTTGCTCACGATTAATAAAAACAAATGCTGGTACACTCAACCTAAAGAAATAACAACTGACCCATACCACACTACAAAAAACAGCAACTATAGCCTTTACCAAAAGTTTCACATCTAGGAAACTCTAATACAAATATATTTCCCCGCTGTATACCAACACAGACACAATCCAGACGAAAACTGCCCTCTAAAGGAAACAACACCTCACTGAACTGGAAAGACACGTAAGCAACGCCACGCGCATCTTAGAATTTCCATAACCTATATACCAACTACCTTCCATATCCATCCTCCCATCCTCCTTGTCCCCTTCCCCCCACCCAACATAATCATACATTAGCACCATGACTGGCGCCATCTACATTTGTATAAAACAATTCAATGCCCGTCTAGGCGACGAATTATCCCTAAAAGTGGGCGATAAAGTCGAAGTCATTGCCGATGACAGCGAGTACAATGACGGGTGGTATATGGGTAAAAACTTGTTGACCAACGAAGTCGGTTTGTATCCCAACTCATTCACACAATTGCTAGTTCCAGAAGAATCCGAAGGCGAGTTGTTGAGGAGTAGAAGTCGTAGCAGACATGTCGGTGCTAGTACTGCAACCGCCGCTGCCGCCGCATCTGGTCCACCTCCAACCGGCCTTGGAATAATCGGAGCAAACACCACCCCTACGATAGCTGAACATGACGACCACGAACCAATCATGGTTGATGCCTTTGACAAACTCAACATAAATGCCAAGATGAATGCCAATACCTCGCATAATAACCTCAATAGTGAAATAGACAAGGCCTTGAAGGAAATTAAAGATGGCCATCCATCTCCTGACAATACCATCCTCAGTAAGGAGTCAATCACATTTAGCACTTCGACAAGCAACCATGACGATGTAGGTATTCTTGACCCATCCCAGGCTATATCTTGGAGTCCCAAGGAGGTTGCCGTTCATTTCATGCGCAGAGGATTTGACAGTGACATTTCCAACAAGTTTGTGCAACATAAAATTACCGGTGACATTTTGTTTCAACTTGAATTGGCCCATTTGAAAGAATTGGATATCAATTCATTTGGTACCAGATTCGAAGTCAATAAGGAAATTGAACGATTGAAGGGGTTAATCAAGAAGCCTAAGTTGGAGTCTAGAACTAATTCCCAACTGACATCATCTACGCATAAGGATACCAATTCATTCTATTCACCACCATCGGCCGCCACTACCTTGATTACCGAAGAACGCGCAGATGAGTTTGCCAAGCCTAAACCGATCATTGAACAACAGCAAAACCAACACCAAGAACAACTTATGCCATCAGTCATGTTATCACCTCTGGAAACAACATTCAAAAGCCACAAAAAGTCAAAATCCCAATCCTTGGATGATCTCACCAAACCACCTACCCCGGCTTATACCCCAAGGCCAGACTCTTTTATGTCTCCTAGGAAAGCCCCTGAACCACCTACAAGTAATGGCAACTCGCCCATGGGTTCCACGTTTAGATTTGGCGCAGGAAGTGAGGATCTTCGATCACCCTCGGGAAGCTATATGACTAGAACTGCTGCTAGTGAAAGACCTAGCTCGTCATTGTATGACAGTGGGAGTGCCTACCACAAGCGTAATGATTCGGTAAAGAGAACTACATCGCCACACAAGAGGCATTCGAGTTTGTTTTCATTTTTATCTAGTGATGACGTTGGCAAGAAGAAGGATGACCTTGCCAATATTCCTCCATTGAATGTTGAAGATAAGCGAGCAGCTACTCCTGCCACTGGAGGCACTGCCGGCACCGCCGGTACTGATGCCACTGATAAATCATCATCATCACCAGTGGATATAGATGACGCTTCGCTTTCACCTAAACGTAAAAAGGTACTTCCTCGAATCAAAACCAAGGATTTGTTTAGCAATAACGGCAACAATACTGATTCCAGCGACGAACCAAAATCAGACCCGACTTCATTATCGAATGCCATGCCTAGCACGTCCCGTCTTAAGAGTTTTAGAAGCAGTTCTACGCAAAATTTCCGTAACTTAACCACAAGTAAGAAACTGAAGACCAGTGCGTTCCAGGAAGGAATTCGTGAGATTAACCCTGAGGAAGCAATCAAGACTGCCAATTTCAGTGGATGGATGTCGAAACGTAGTGGTAATACGCTTGCTTGGAGACTGAGGTTTTTCACCCTTCATGGCACGCGATTATCGTACTTTACGTCATTGAAGGATAATAAGGAGAAGGGGTTAATTGACATAACGGCCCATAAAGTGTTGCCGATAAGTACTGATTCTGATTCAGACAAGTATAAAGCGTTGATTGCCAGTTCCACCCTCGCTGGTAGTTACTGTTTCAAGGTTGTGCCCCCAGCACCTGGGTTCAAGAAGGGATTAACTTTTACACAACCTAAAACACATTATTTTGCTGTGAATACCGAAGAAGAGATGCGTGGCTGGATGAAGGCGTTGATGACGGCCACCATTGATATTGATGACTCGGTTCCTGTTGTTAGTTCATGTCTGACACCAACAGTCAGTTTAGGCAAGGCCCAAGAATTGCTTGCTAAAGCGAGAGAAGAAACCAAATTAAAGGATGAAGAGTTACGAGCACAGGGGTATATTCGAGTTCATGATGATTTTGAGGATTCTGTTGATAGCACCAGCAGTAGTATTAACGGTACTACCGGCACCATCAAGCGACAACAAAAGCATTCTCTGGACATGAATCGATCAATGACTACACCAACTACCCCTCGTGCCACCAGTGGAACCGGGTTCAGTTCCCCATACATGTTGGCTGGTGGAGTGATATCGCTGTCTAAACCACACACGCCAGTTCACGGCGGGCCACAAGCTAATTCTACACCACCATTGGGGAATGGGCCCATGATGACGACGTCCCCCTTGGGATTTGGAAATATGGATAAGTCGCCAGAGTCGGTTGTGACTTCAACAGATGGAAGTAAACTGTCGCTTCCAATAAAGAGACCAGGAAGCGGCAAGAAGGAGAAGTTGTTGGCGTATTCCAGTGACATGCTGGGAAACCATACTTTTGTGATTAAGAATAAGAAGTAGTGTAAAATAGTTTGCTAGGACGATTTGCTTTTTTTGGTAAAATAAAACGACTGAGATGTATAGTATTAATATATGTAATAATTAGCTTTATTGTAGTTATACTATGTCTGTATAGTGTTATGTTGATGTTGCAGTCTAGTGATCTTTGTTGGTGTTTATGTTCGCACAAAGTAAAAATCACAACACTTTGAAATTAGACTACACAAACATCAACACCAACAATAAAACTGTGGTCAGCCATGCAGACAGCAGAGCCTGATGCTAATGTAGGCATTTCGAGTGACTCTATATCTACACCTACACCCACGCCCAACCAGCAATACATCCAACAACATCTCCGTTCCATAATCATCCACTCGCTAGACACTTTCAACTATGGCAATGCTGAATTCACCTGTGAGCGATTACTAGCTATTGACGACAACAATATGGACTCATTATACTTGTACTGTTTGACACTCTACCGACAGAACAAGTACAAGTCGTGCTATCACAAGTTGGCTGGCGTTTCCGGGTTGAACCATTTGGGATGTTTGTGGTTGTTTGCAAAATGCTGTTTACAATTAGACAAGTTCAAAGAAGGGATCTACCAACTACAGAAAGTGAGTTATATGTACAGCAATGAAAAGGCAGCCAGCAACTACTTCAGCACGTCTAGTCAACGGTTTGATTATGAGAATAATAGAAGCATATACCCAGACACATCCCTGATTTACCATGTTTTGGGAGACTTGTATCGTGGAATTAATGATGTCAAGAACAGTGCGTTGAATTATACCCAAGCTATAAAGTACAATCAGTTTGACTTTGAGGCGTTTCAGGAGTTGTGCAAGTTGGGAGTCAATGTCCGAGTCAAGGCAATGTACAAACCCATGGGTTCCAAAGTTGTGTTTACCGATGATAGTTTTATTGAGAGTACCGTTGGCCCCAGTCTAACTAACCCATTTGCATCAGATACAAAAAAAGTTATACATCATGATGATTCTTTTTCGAATACGTTTTCCACGCCACGTATTAAACATCCTCTGGTTCCTGATGCTCCGTTGCGGAAGTCAAATCTAAACAGTAATCACAACACACACAACGACACGTTTGAATTCACCAAACCCAGTTTCCCCGTGGACACAGACAAGAAACGAGACAGTACGTATTCCAAAATCACATCGAGATTGATATCGCAGCCAGCAACCAGCTCCAACCCTGACCATGCTGCAGCACCGGCGAAACGACCAGTGCGAGCATTAAAACGAAACAATTCAGCTACATTAGAGTCAGGACTCCACCATCAAACATCAACTTCTTCGTCCAGCTCCACTTCGTCAATCATGGTATCTAAAGAAATCGAAAAGGGTGAAAAGTACTTGCTCAGTCTCTACACCATACTCGCCAAGGGCTACAAGTGCATGACGAAATACGACTGTTACAAAGCCATCAGACTATTGGAGTCGTTGAATGAGAACGAAAAACAAACTCCATGGGTATTGAGCAAGCTTGGAAGGTTACATTATGAAATTGTCAATTATAAGCAATCAGAATATTATTTCAGCAAGTTGCGGAAATTAGATCGGACTCGATTGCAAGATATGGAATATTTCCTGACGTTGCTCTGGCATCTCCATCAGAAAGTCGAATTGACATATTTGGCTAACGAATTGCATGATTTGGACGCCAATTCTCCAATAACGTGGTGTACCATTGGTAACTTGTTTTCCCTTACCCATGAGCCTGATGAAGCCATCAAGTGCTTCAATAAGGCGATCAAATTGGATAGCAAGTTTGCATATGCGTACACTTTGAAAGGGCATGAATATTTTGGTAATGACAATTATGAAATGGCGTTGGAGTCTTTCCGGGTTAGTTTGTTATTAAACCCTAGACATTATAATGCCTTGTATGGTATTGGGATGGTGTACATCAATTTAGGTGATTATCAAAAGGCGGACTATCATTTCCGGAAAGCGGTGTCAATAAACCCCATCAACATCATCCTCATATGTTGTGTTGGGATGGTTTTAGAAAAGCTCAACAAGAAGAACTTAGCATTGAGACAGTATGAGCTTGCCAATCAGCTACAACCGTTGAACCCGCTTCCCTTGTTTAAGAAGGCACAGTTGTTGTTTAGTTTGCAGCAGTACCCCGCTGCATTAAAGAGTTTTGAGATCTTGAAAGAGTTGGCACCTGATGAAGCAAGCGTGCATTTCTTGCTTGGACAATTGTACAAGATCCAGAATGACAAGTTTCTGGCAATCAAAGAGTTTACCATAGCACTAAACTTGGATCCCAAGGGGAACTACTTGATCCGAGAAGCCATGGAGTCGTTGAAGGAATAGAGTATGTGTATGTTAATAGAGATTTTTATGTAACCGTTATAGATGTGACGGTGTAAGGTCTGTGCTATTTTTGGCGCGTTGGGGGATCATAAGGCCGCATGGTTCCATTTTTTTTTAAACCCAATTTTCACCACCACATTCATTTCTTTGTTTACATTGCAGTACACCCGTTCAAAGTGATACATCCCTCTCCCTCCCAGAGTAATCAAGGTGTTGCATCCACAGAAAATCAGTTTGCATAAACATATAATCATTAATCTATAAAACTACATCATGATGATGTGGCTACTATGTCTACTATTGCTACCAGGATTCATCTACGGCCATGCCTTTGACGTATCTTTCCTGCCCAACTACTACAAACCCGGTGATAAAGTCGACTTACTAGTCAATAAAGTCGAATCAGATTCAACACAACTTCCATACAGTTACTACTCCCTCCCGTTTGTCTGTCCACCCATGGGCGATGCCCACCCAGTGCACTTGTCCCTTGGGGAAATACTACGAGGCGATCGCATCTGGCTGAGTTCGTACGACTTGAAGTTCGGAATCGATGCCCCCTGTAGTCGTCTTTGCGATTTGCGGACCAGCGAAACGGGACTTAAGCGGGCCGATGTGTTGATCAAGAGTGGGTATGTCGTCCAGTGGTTGATTGACGGGTTGCCTGGTGCTACTACTTTTGAAAGCTCAAACCGAAACAGGAAATACTATGCCGCAGGGTTCCCCTTGGGGTTTGTCAAGGACGATGTCAGTTATATCTATAATCACTTCATGTTGGTTATAAGGTATCATCGTGAGACAAACGGTAAATATACTATTGTCGGTTTTGAAGTGTATCCCAAAAGTGTCCTGAATGAACAATGTCCTGGTTCGTCCAAGAATTACAAAAACTTTGCCATAAAGTATAGTGCAGACAAGGATGGCAACTTGATTCACCAAAAGACCCTTATTCCATATACTTACGCAGTATACTGGAGAGAAGACAACTCGGTGGATTACGATTCCCGTTGGGATTTGTACTATGAAAATGAAACTAATGGAGCACACGTGCACATCCATTGGATCTCCTTTATCAATTCCATCATCTTGATCTTTTTAGGCTCATTGATTGTCATGATTGTCTTAGTCAAGGTTTTGAAAAAGGATATCCCGCCCGCGGGTACTAAATCACCATTGCCAATGCACGAATTTGACACTAGTGCCCCGGATAGTACCTGGAGGCGTTTGTTCGATGACGTTCATCGTGTTCCTCCAGCTACACTCTTGTTGACGGTATTAGTATCTGGTGGTATTCAAATGTTGATTGCTAGTGTTGGTGTAGTCTCTATATTCGTGTTTGATTCCTTTGGTGGGACCAGATTCACCATATTCACCAATCACCGCGGTCAAACTTTCTCGCTTATGATATTCTGTTTTATTGGTTCGGCATTGGTATCCTCATACTCGGGGATAATCTTGTATAAGGTGTTCAACGGTGATCCCTTGAACCAACAGTATCCTCGAGGAAGAACAATCAAACTATCCCTCCTTTTCAGCGGCATGTTGCCTATGTTCATATTTATTGTTGTTCTCCTATTGAACTTCTTCGTCTGGGCCAAAGAATCCTCCACGGCACTTCCCTTCGGAACAATCATGATCCTCATATTGTTATTTACCCTCATTCAATGTCCACTTGGCATAATAGGGGCCATATACGGAAACAAGCGCAAATTCAACACTTCCAAAAACTCCTCCCTTTCAACCACACCCTTGGACAGACCTGTATCGCCGGAAAAGATCCATACTGTGCTGCCTGCATTTTCTTGGATACCAGCATACATAACGCGCACATTAACCTACGGTCTTATCCCCTTTGGCATTGTGTTTGTTGAACTTCTGTTCATTTTCCAATCGGTGTGGTTGGAAAAGACGACTTTTTACTACATGTACGGCTTCCTTCTCGTCACCATCATCATGCTAATCATCATAATCGTGGAATCGACAATCATAGCGCATTACATCCTGCTTATGATTTACCAGGATTCCAACTGGACCTGGCTTAGTTTCCAAGTGGGGAGTAGTATCGGATGGTACGTTTTCGCGTACTCGATATACTATTATTTCACAGTGTTGAATGTGGGTGATTTTGTCAGTGGGGTGTTGTACTTTGGGTACATGGCTTGTGCATGTTTGATTATGGGTGTGACCTGTGGGAGTATAGGTGTATTAACAGGGTTGGCATTTGTAAAAAGAGTATACGGGGCTATTAAAGTAGACTAAACATATATAGAAGATCTACATAGGTAAAAAAATAAATCAAAAAACAATAAAACAAAAAGGAAAAGACATAGGCACGATGTATGATTTGTATTGAGAGAAACCTCTTTTAATATATATATAATGTTGTATATAAAAACGCTTAATCCAAGGAAGAAGCACCGGTAATAATATCAACCAATTCGTTGGTAATGACAGCTTGTCTGGATCTGTTATACAAGATGGTGTACTTGTTGATCATATCACCAGCGTTCTTAGAAGCGTTATCCATAGCGTTTCTTCTGGCGGAGATTTCAGAGGCGTAACCTTCAGCCATGGCGGATAATAATGAGTTGGCCAATCCGAATTCGGAAGCGGTGGAGGAAATGTCTTCAGATTCCAAGTCGTACTTGCTTAAACCTTGAGCGGCTTCAATGGCAGCAGCAGTGTAGGCGTTGAAGGTGGATGGTTCGAAAGAAACACCGGAGGTGAACTTGTTGTATAAGACTTCAATGTTGGCGTATTCACCCAACTTCTTGATTTCGTCAACCATTAAAGCAACTTCGTAAAAGTTAGGAGCTTCCTTACCGATACCGTTGAAGGCCAACTTGACACTGTCGGCGTGGGTTCTGGTTAATTGTTGTCTAACCTTGTCACCAATGGCAACAACGTCAGCATTACCGTTTAATTCGGCAATTCTCTTTCTGGCGTACTTGGAGATTTGGGAATGGATGGAACCACACAAACCCTTATCGGAGGAGACAACAACAAGTAAGGTCTTTTCTTCTGCGTTCTTTTCTGGTTCGGTGTTTTCCAAGAATTCAGCTTCAGACTTGTGGAACACACGAGAAGCGGTCATGGCTCTTTGGGCCTTGTTTAATCTGGTGGAAGCAACAACCTTCATGGTGTTGGTGATCTTTTCAATGTTCTTAATGGACTTAAGACGCATTTCAATTTCACGTAAAGTGGCATAGTTTCTAAAGTGTGTTAGTACGACTGTTGTTGTGAATTAGCCTAAATGTGTTGCAAAATGGTACCCATAGTAAAAAATTGTGAATAGTGCTCCAATTAAGGTATATTGAAACAGATCCAACTCTCTTCTTTTCTTTCCTTTCCTTCTCAATCAATTCCGGTGTTTCACTAGCGGTGCAATTCCAAGATATCTACACTCAATCTCTCTCACGTTCTTCAATGCGTAAAATATTTCAGTGGTGAATCCACATTGCACATTCAGCACTCAAAATTAGCCTCCTCTTTCGTCGTTGGTTATGTACATACCTAGCACCGGTAGAACGGGCAACTTGACGAGCACCTAAACGAAACATTTTCTCTAAGTGGTTGTATACAATTAGCAAGGTCGAACTAGCTGCTGTTGCTTTGAAGTTTTTTTTTCCAAAGTGGTGGTTGGATTCCCTGTTGGTTGGTTGGACATTTTTGGCTGGTCGTGCGCCTGTGCACAATTGTTGCCAATGTCGGCGTTGTGCTTTTGCAGCGACCACCCGAACGACAAACTTTCATTGGGCAGAAGATTTTGCGACAAGGTGCACGACCCTGTCACGTGAACCCCTTGTTTATAAGTTGAACACCTACTGTATATATCTTATGTATACACTGAACGAATACGTGGGGATTTGAGATACAATCGGATGTTAACGGTAATTGATGTATTATAATAAACTAACATGACTAGAAAGAAAGGTTTTTGGTGTGAGAGTCATTATGTGTGTTTCGGCATAACAACCAAGGGGGGGGTAAAGTGGTGGATTCAGGGAGAAAGTAACATATGTTTGTAAAATAAAACACGTTTGTAAAAGGAGAGCTTTCCGTGATATATATGTTGCTTTTCCCAAAAGATGCAATTTTAAATATGGCAATGTTATCTCTGTATGAGCACAATGGTTGAGTGTGATAAATTATATGGAAATAGTACCACCGCCAACAACTTACTTGGAAGGATCGTTTCTTTGGTAGCCCAAGTAACCTTGAGGTCTGAAATCATCAAGCATCTTCATATATTTCAACGCCAAAGCTCTACAGTTTCTGTCACCATCTTGTTTATGATAATCGGCGCATTTACGTAAAGCTTCATGTGCTATTTTTAATTCTTCGGTTCTGATCATGTTTTCCCTCATCATTGATTTTCTGGCCTTGACAACATCGGGGAAGTTGTCGTAATCGATATCATCGAATGAGACTAACTCAGGTCTCTTGTGGTTATCATAATTGTCTAAACGAGCTGAACAAAATTGTTAGTAATCATTCTAATCATACGTCAGTTCCATCTCTAACATACCCATCCTGACTTGCTATCTTTGTATATCTTGAATTGATCTGGTCCAGGTCCAAGTCCAACTTATCATAATGAAGTTTTTTTTCACTTATTAAAAGAAGAATTTTTACTGGACTGAATCTGATCATGTGATGTACGGCACATGACATATTCACAATCATGTGACACCCATCACATGATTTGTTTTATTTCCCATTTGGGAAAGCCCAAACCAAACAACAAAAATGCCCCTCCAACCTCCTCCCCACCTCCTTAACCATTTAAAACTTTACCATCTCCTGCTGTTTGATTTGTTTAGTTTTCATTAGCGGTTAGGAACTTTTGAAGTTTGATTTTTTTTTACCAGTCAATTGTCAACTACAAAAACCTATTGACATCAATTGATGGATCATGTCGGACACAGAACAAAATCAACCGGTGTCGGTTGCCAATGAAAAGTCGGAAATATTCCGATTCAATGCCAGCATTATCTCCTATTTACACACTACATTCGCCTATTCCGCATTTGTCGTGGCGGTTGGTGTAGGCTGTTACTTGCATTACTACAAAATTGTCCAGAATGCCTCGTATGGATACCCCGATGAATGGTTCCCTAGTGTTTCTGCAACTATTGGTGATCGATATCCAGAACGGTCAATTTTCCAAATCTTGATTGCATTGACAGCCGGACCAAGATTCTTATTGTTGTTTTTCAATTTCCTTTGTCTTTTCAAACAGAATTCTTATTTGCCTTATGTGGGTTTACTTAGTGGGACCTTGAGAACATTCACTGCTGGTGGATGGATGTATATTACATCCACCGATGATCATGATGCCCATGACGTGTTTATGATTAGTTACATGGTGTTGACTATTCCCTGGACCGTATGCATCACTTTATTGTCGGAACGCAACTCCTTCCAACGTAAAGCCAGATTCTACAGCGCCACGGCATTCTTCCTGACTATTGTTCCCTTGATTTACTGGTTTATCCAACACAAGGTCCATATTGTTGCTGGCGCATATTCAGTCTACGCGTACTTTGAATGGGGGCTAATCTTTTTGGATATTCTCTTTGACTCATGGTCGGCAATTGACTTCAGCAAAGTCGACATTGTTCTTAGTGGTCTGGGTGTGGAATTGTTACCCCAGCAAAAAAAAAGCCTATTGAAAAGCCAGTAGTCAAAACCAAGTCGATTGGCGATGAGTTTACTGTTTTTGAACTCTTGGCTAATCTTGGGAATTCGTTTGTTTTTTGGTCAGTCTCGACCTCGATCTTTTTATGTGTCTGGTATTTCCCATTATGGCACATGGGACTCTCAGGTTATGAAGCTGTTATTACTTGTTACTTTTTATCACCATTGTTATTGATTTTACCATTTGTTAGACGTTTTTTTACAAAGTTTACATATATCACTCGTGTTTTGACGGTTGTTTTAGGCGTGGGTGCATTTAAAGTCCCTGATCCTGAACAAAGATTATTGGTGATTACTGCAGGGACATCATTCGCGGTAATTTCGCTTATTATTGAACTAGGTATCTTGGCTGATCAACCTAAGAAATTGCATTCTTATATTATTACTGTTTTATTAGGATTATTAGCCACTTCCATTTCCAAATACTTGAATTTTTCAAATAATCCAATCTGGCCAATCATGCATAATGAGAATGGCGGGTATAACAACATTGGACTCTTCCTAGGCTTGCTCGCGGCTTTCTTTACTCCTGGACCCTCGTTTAAAACTGAGGACAGCGAAAAGAAGAAACCAGTGGCTAGAACCGGTGGATCTATTCTCCTTGCTTCATTAGGATTTGGTGGGTATTTCTTTGCTATTCAATCATATCTTTCTGATTCAGGGACATTGGCTACATGGAGTTGGAATGGGTTCCCCATTACTGGACCTACCCCAATCACAGGTGGACCTTTACAATTTGCCACAATTATAATTGCCTTATTCATCACGGCTAAGTATCACCCTAATGTATTTAGCGGATTAGGCTACAACTTAGTTGTCGGAGGGGGTAGTGCCGTTGTATTGTATTTGTTTGAAGGGTGGTTGGGGTATGCTGGATCGCTTGTGTATTCATTCTACTTGGTCTCAATAGGACCTATAATCTGGCAAGGCATTGTAGGGTATAATATTGCTGGCGCGTTTTTCCTTGCGTTTTTCGTGGATATAATAATCTCATTGGGAAGTGTGTGGATTGTCGCCTATGCCTTTGTTCCTGGAGGTCCGTTGTTACGTGAACGTACTGATATTATCTTGTTTAGCTCGTTTGTCCTGATTTTAGCTGGTGTGGCCAATTTCAATTTACGCAAGGGCACAATTATCAAGACTACGTTTATCAGCGGTACTTTCTTGAAACAAACAGCCACAATTTTAACAGTGTGCACTGCAATTGTTCTTGCTGCATTTATCAAGAGATATCCTACCTCGGCACCTGTTCCATACCATGCCGATGCCCAGAGCTTCAATGCAGGGATCTGGTGTGTTCATTTCGGGTTAGATAACGACATGTGGTCGCTGGAAACTAGAATGAGAGATTTGATTCGTGATGCCGAGCTCGACATTATTGGACTTCTTGAAAGTGACACCCAGAGACTTATTGGTGGAAATCGGGATTTCACCCAGAAGATTGCTGAGGATTTGGGAATGTATGTCGATTATGGTCCTGGACCCAACAAGCATACTTGGGGAGCTGCCCTTTTGTCAAAGTTCCCTATTATTGAAAGCAGACACCATTTGATGCCTTCTCCTGTGGGTGAATTGGCACCTGCCATTTTTGCCACTTTGGACATATATGGTGAATTGGTTGATGTCATTGTGTTCCATCTGGGACAAGAAGAAGACGTAGAGGATAGAAGATTGCAGACTCAGGGAGTCACTGAATTAATGGGCAATTCCACCCGGCCATTGGTGTTGTTGAGTTATTTGGTAACTGAGCCGCTCAAGGGCAATTACAATACGTATGTCAGTGAACAAAGTCGGATGTATGATATCGATAATACCGATTGGGACAGATGGTGTGAGTACATTTTGTTTAGAGGGGTTAAAAAAGTGGCCTATGCGAGAATTTCCAGAAGTACAATCACCGATACCGAATTGCAAGTTGCTAAGTTTAAGTTGATGACTGATGAAGAGAAGCGAGATGATGATCTCGGGTTCTACTATGGTAATAATTACATCAACGAGGAGCAAGTTGATGAAAACTTAAGAATGCCTCGCATGTTTAGAGGTGAAGGGGTTAGAGGACATAGATACCATGTGTTTGATGAGCCTAGATACTTTGCTCAACACAAATCACAGATTGTGAAGGATGAACCGGTTGAAGAAGCACATGAAGAACAAAGTCAAAATCACGAAGAACGTCAAAATAACGAAGATTAATTAGATTTATGTAAACTTTTGGAATAAATACGTAATTTTATAAACTATTTTACGATGAACCTAACAAAGCTTCGGCTTCATCTCCATCTCCATTTCCACCTCCGTTGTTATTTGGTTGGCTCTCAAGTTCATGCTCGTGCTGCTGTTCTTGTTGGTTTCTCATTTCATATAGTCTAATCTTCTTCTTGATTCTCTTGATCTGCCATTTGACAGGAACAAGAGGAACAACACCGTGTCTTTCTTCATACAACTTGACTTCCAACCATACAATAACAAACAACCAATACAAGCAATAGCTAATGACACTACCGTAGGTGGCAGAATTAGTCCAACCAACAAGAGCATTAGCCACCATCCACCACCCGTCTTTCAACCCATTACAACAATTGACATGCCATACACTAGTGGCGACATCATAACTACCAGGACCACTTCCAGTTTCACTAACGTCCAATCCACCACAAGCACGTACATACTTTTCCAATTCCAAGAACCAGACGCCTCGTGACATTAATCCGGCCGACACGGTGTAAAGGAAGCATGTCAGGAAGATAAGGAAATATTGAAGGGAGAGTTTGTTCCCGCCTCGATAGAGAGTGTACCCGATGATCAGACCGAGTGTGATTCCCGATATGATGGCAAGTGGAAGAGATGTTGGTGGTTGCGACATACCGATTCCCCCTACGAAAACCACGGCTTCAAGACCTTCACGAAGCGTGGTGACTAATGGAAGTATGGCAAGAAAGTAACGTTTTGTGAATGATTGTCTGTGGGTGTGGGATCTGGTGCTAGCCTGTTCTAAGGCTCTGCTGGTACCTGTTAATGGAACCTCTTCGGATTCTGTGCTTGATCTAGTTCCTCCATAATTGACGTTTTCAGCTATGCTATCTTCTTCAATATCGTCATCACCCAACTTGGCAATCTCCTCTTCGCCTTCTTCACTGATATCATTATTGTATGCATCACCTAATTTGATCCACCACTTGATCTTCATGACTTTGTTAATCCGGAGTAAACTAATCCCCATGATGGTAATAATTATACTAGACAAGAGGGAAAATACACCTTCCCATACTCGTTCGGTATATGACCAGTAGTCCTTACCGATAAAGTAGAAACTAATAATGAAAATTAACCCAATGATGAAACAAACGACTAGTCCAAGAATAGCACCGATCCATACTTGGAGTTTCAACTTGCGTTGCACTTTTTGCAAATGGGTATGGGCAGCATGCTGTTCGGGCGATGAGTCCTCGGTGAGTTCTGGTTGTTTGTGGGAACGTTGGTTTATGAACGACAAGAGAACCGAGATGATGATAGCGGTCTCCAATGTCTCTCTCAAGATGATAAAGAAGATCTGAATTGAAAAGTACTGTTCAAATTCGATCATCTTTTGCAGTTGTTGTTGAAGAAGAGGCTTATTGGCTACTTCGAAAAACCCAAATCAAATTTTTCCCCAGAGTGTATAGAGAGAAGAGAATAGTAAAACATGCATTTATTAAAAGAGAAAACACAAAATCAATGGGAAACCATTTCAAATAGAGAAATCTAGATAGTTGTAGTATTAGCTATTAGCAATTAGCAAATGCTCTGGCAAGCGAAACCCCCCGCTCCTTCTATAAGCACCCCTAGCAGATTAGTTTCTAACGACAGGGAAGTCGATAACTGCACTCAAACAAGTAATATACTCGTCATCCTTAGTATAAGCTCTAGCAGTAACAAAGTATCTTCCTGGAGGAACTTCTTCTGGGATTGCAACAATCTTGCTAATGACTTGGTTGCCCTTGTTGATAGGACATTGTAAGTCCACCTTTTCGACTTCGTCACACAAGTCAAAAGTTTGATGAATCAACTTAATGAATCCATAACGCACATCCACATCAACATATGCCCCTGGTTCGATGGTCTTGCCGACAAATCCAGTAGCGGTGAAAGTCAAGTTAGCGCCAGCTTTAGGTGGATTAGGAAGCAAGTTTATTTCTTCAAGAGTCAACAATTGCACTTCGGTAATGTCGCACTTTTCCAAGGGTGAGTCACCTGGAATAGGCTCAGTGTCGTGATGTGGTGGTGGGAGATTGAGGACTGATTGATCAGGGTTGGATTTGAAGAGTTGCGCGGCTTGGTTGAAGTAACCAGTGGTGGCATGGACGGATAAACAATTAGCGGAGCCAACGAGTGTAAGTAATGCAAGATGTTTGAATGAAACCATAGTAAATTAACTGATTCTATAGAAAAGCAAATAAATTAGGTGGAGAATGTTAAATTTGCCTTTCGTTTATTCTTGTTTGAGTTGTCTATCATTGAGGAGGAGTCCAAGATGAAACCGCAGTTGTTGCTTACGGGTTGTATGCAGGATTTGCCTAATTGTGTCATCCATTGCGCACATTAGATAACGCGTAATCCACACAATTGCGAACTACGGAATAACCTCGGAACATCTTCTTGGCTAGAACTTTTAACTTATTTACTATATCGTCTATATATATATATATTTGTGTATGCTACCCCGATATAAGCAAATTTGCAGTCATGCTATCGAATCTTTCTCTCACCAACATCCCTTCAATTCTGAGTAACTCGTTTAGAATATCTTGATCAACCGATGGCAACTTGGACATATCTAATCTCCACACCACGGAATCAGATACGGTCGTATAAACGCACCGTCTAAACTTTTTCACATCAGTCATATCTCCAAATGCAACAAGGGGCAATATACTACTGTGTAAGCTCCTACCTTCATTTTCAAACATAATCACCGAACGAATTAATCCGCTTTCAACAAGGAAAAACTGGGGCAGGGAAGTAGATGTATCGTAGAATGCATAATCTTTGGGAATGGTTTCCTTAACGAAACATGATGCAAGTGGAGCCCAGAATTCCTCGGGTTTTTCCGATAACAAATGGAATGTAATCATCAACAATGTAAGTGGCTGTTGTTTTTTAAATGCTAATTTGTTATTAGGATCATATTCACTTAATGTCTTTGTAGCTGCTTGATAAACTTGTGTTGTCCTTGGTGTTCCGACAATATACTTTGGTACATTTGGTTTATATGGAATGAGCCTGCTAGTAGCGGCAGAAGTACAGGTGGGTGATGATGCTGCCGGTACAGCACTGGCACTAGTCTTGATTCGCCTATATGTTTTCAAGAAACAATTTTCACACCATTCCAAGGCATTATTCAATGAACTAAACAAAACCACGGCCTCGCCATCAAACAACCCAGCATCGCGCAATCCTCTAACCATATCACCATCCTCTTCAACCGAACTAATAATCAATCTGGTTCCAAATTGGTCAACTAGGTTCAACACCCTTCTGAATCCTTCCGCGGCACTGAAATCTATGGAAAGAACATCCTTCATATCTAGAATAAGATACTTTAATGGATTATTCAGGAATTGATCAGCCGTGAATTTCGTTCTAATCACCGTCTCAACCCCACCAATAGATCCGAAAAAGATTGATCCTTGAAGTTTGACAATACAGATTTGATTACCGACATCCTTCAAGAATTCTTGTTGCTTGGGGTGTCTCAAAACCGTCGATCTAGCCACAATTCCTGAATGGACACTCGACACCACTGGTGACCTACCTGCTTCAACGACAAACAGAAGACAAGCGAGTAGAATACCAACAAGGATACCAGCGACGAAATCAACTGCACCCATGGTTATGACAATGATAAGAATCGTTGTGTACTCAATAACACGAAGTCTTCCATAGGTATCATACACTGCTTCCTTTAATAATTCATATCCCAATAAGAAAATCAATGCACCGACAACGCACACGGGGATATAACCAATCACTACGGGACCAGTAACCATCACTCCTATGGTGGCAATGGCGAGCATAACACCTGCAAGTCTATCTTCGGTACCGGCACCGGCACGAATAAATAATACGGAATTAGTATAAACCAAGTAATTCTGGATTGATCCTACTAAACCTGAAATGAAATTGGAATACCCATGCGCGACCAATTCACGATTGACATCAACAGTATCCATGCCCACAGTTACAGCTAAAGCAGGGACGTTGATAGGCACGTGAAGGATTCCAAAGAATGTAAGGGCAAGCATGGTGGGTATTTGGCGGATAATGCAATACCAGTCAACTATGGGGAATTTATAAAGGGTGTAAAACTGATACCATGGTTCGTGACCCTCAACTAAATGGAACACCCATCCGTTATCTCTAGCTATGCCCAAATTCCATGATGGAACAATAAGCACGACAAGATGGAAGATTATGAACACTAATATGAAGTATGCTGGTACAAGCATGGTGTTGTGATATTTATGTTGAAGTAGTATTAGTAATACCGCAAGGAGTAATGGTGTGACCCATTGAAGCAAGGAAGTCTGAAACAAAAATTCAAATGTCTCCCAGTTATATTGTAATCCTCCTTCTAATCTGGAAGATACTTCTATTCCAGTTACCACTAAGAAGTATCCGACACCTCCAATACACCCCACCAATATATGCCGGGGGAAAAATCCAACGAGTGCACCCAAATTACATTTTCCCAAAAGATAAAATACTGCCCCTGTGACTAATGAGCTGATGGCGTAGGTGGTTATTGTAGTAGCAATGATTGCCTCGTCTGATTCTCCTTTCATTTCACTGGCGATGCTAAGTGCCATTGTGTGGAAGAACGGGGTGACTTCAATCATTTCCGAACCTATCCCTGTCTTGAATGCTGATCCACCAAGTGAATAAATTAATTGGGACACGATACATGACATGTAAAACATGGATAACCCAGTAGGTGCCAAATGAGAAAAGATGGCTTCACCAATGGGGAACATGATCATCCCATAGGAGAGACCGTCCAAGATGTTAAGCAATGTTCCGAGAAACACGGCTGGAATGAATCCCGCTGGTTTTACCAAGTATTGATGGAGTTTGCTTGGCACTGGTGGTTTCTCGGAATGGTGAAGTTTATCAAGTATATTTGGATGCATTTCAAGATCTGGTGGAGAAGGTTCATCTGTGTATTTCGATGTGGTGGTTATCAAAGGCATAGATTCTGACGATAGTATACTTGAACTGGACGGTTGCTGAAATTGTTTCCCGATTGGCGTGGGTTTGCTTGTAGAATGAGGGATATACTCTTCTTCTATATCCAATGCATTTTCATCATCGTCGCTATTTCCAAGCACGGCTATATTAGCCAAATTGGCACTTTGTTCATGCACATCATCACCGGTGTTCACAAACGGGCTGTTTTGAAGATATGGAGATCTATGGCTCATACTGACATAGCTTCTTCCTCCAAAGTCAAATGGATTGGAGTTCAATGCTTCATTGATTGAGAATTTACGTGGTGAGTCAAATGACAGAGGTGGTGGTTGCTGTGGTTCATCTGTGTTGCTTGCATTTGGAACGGGTCGCGGTATAGCAAGTGAAGATGATTTGTAGGATGATGACTCGCGGAAGTCACCAATGGGCGTACCTCGACTACTGAATGACATCTGGATGGTAAGTATAGTGGATATAGCTTAATTATAGTGTTGATTAAGGCAGATCGGGCTGGTTATATATATATTGTTGACCTAAGAATTTTATTTGGAAGGAAACAGCGAAGTGCCACAAAATTGATTTTTTTTATTTTTCCTTTTGCCTATCAGGCAATTTTGGTTAATTATGATGGAATTGCATTGGATCACGTGAACGGCTTTTACAAGAGATGTTTACCTACGAATACCATGTGGTTATGAGAGTTACGGTGATTCCAATACAATAAAGGCTTATTGTATTTACTGACGACCCCTCATGTCGTGTCCAATAAGAAGCTTGCTCGGATTAATCACCTGGGCTTGTTTCTATTATGTTCAAGAACAATTGACTAATTTAATTTTTGTTTTTTCTTGATAAGAGAATAAAAAATATGCAAGCTGTGCTAACCACCACCCACCAGCTTGGCTGTTTCTTTTTGCTGAACAGGCTTCAGTTTTGGATGATCTGCATAAGCTTGGAACTGAGATGCGCGTGCCTCCTCTACTATAGTCGTATTTCATCTAGCCCATTTGGTACAAGTCTTGTACCGCTATCTCTCATCTAGAAAGTCGGCATTTTTTTTTCAGCCAGGCGGCCTTCTAATTATTCGCAATAATTGTTTGTTTTTTTTTTTGCAATTTAGTATTGTTGACTTCGGGTCTATTGTGTTGAAAATCTTCACCTGCCGAGTCTGCTATCCCCGATATTCTCTATAAATCCTGCTACAATAGCCACGACGACGTTTATACTGCCAGTCTGTGGAAATTAAAAACCGTGCTGTTTTGCAAGATGTTGACAATTTTACATTTTTCGCAACTTTTCGTCAAAAATTGCAAGGGGTTATTTCATGCCGGCATCATCGTGCCGAGATGATGTTCGTCACCAGATTATTCTATTTTGACTGCATATATGTCAGAAGCCACTCTGCTGTTACATTGATTTTGTGTGCGGAAGCGGTTTGTAATGATATAACCAACATCATGTTTGTGCATCGTTGCTTGGCCATCTGCATAGAAAGATCTCAAAGGTCGTGTCTGATTGCCAAGAACAATTCCATCCAATGAAAAATTTTTTGTCTGATCCTATCCGGGTAATAACCAAAAGTTACTGATTTCACAACGCGGTTAATTTCTGAGTCATTGCCTAATTGGGTTCAGGTCATAAAATTTTTCATCAGCCCAATTTCTTTGCTTTCCTCTTTCTTTCTCTTTCTCTTCTCTAGTCATATTGCTAATAATTCATAATGATATCGATGAACATAAAGGCGATATCTCGTTTATCCTCTTCTAACTTCCTTAGAAGAGCCTTCACAAACTCATCCACCCTTCGCCAATTAAACTATGCTGGGGCAGACTTGTTAAAGAAATTCACTGATGATAACGCCCATAAATTGGTTGACGTCAATAAAGTCCTTGTTATTGGGTCTGGTGGTCTTTCCATTGGTCAAGCTGGGGAGTTCGACTACTCTGGTTCCCAAGCCATCAAGGCTCTTCGTGAAGCTGACAAGAAATCCATCTTGATTAACCCTAATATTGCTACCAACCAAACATCACACAATTTAGCCGACGAAATCTACTATTTACCAGTCACTCCAGAATACATCACCTACATCATTGAAAGGGAACGTCCTGATGGGATATTGTTGACTTTTGGTGGTCAAACCGGGTTGAATGTCGGGGTCAAGTTGGACAAGATGGGGGTTTTCGATAGATATGGAGTCAAGGTCTTGGGTACCCCAATCTCCACCCTTGAAACATCCGAAGATCGTGATTTGTTCGCTACTGCTCTTAAAGAAATTAATATCCCAATTGCTGAATCCATTGCCGTTGAAACCGTCGATGATGCCCTTGCTGCTGCTAAGGAAATTGGCTATCCAATCATTGTTAGATCTGCATATTCTCTTGGTGGGTTGGGTTCTGGTTTCGCTAATGATGAAACCGAATTAAAGAACTTGGCTTCCCAATCCTTGTCATTAGCTCCACAAATTCTTGTTGAAAAGTCCTTGAAAGGTTGGAAGGAAGTTGAATATGAAGTTGTTAGAGACAGAGTCGGTAACTGTATTACTGTTTGTAATATGGAAAATTTCGACCCATTGGGTATCCACACTGGTGACTCCATTGTTGTTGCTCCATCCCAAACTTTATCTGACGAAGAATATCACATGTTGAGAAGTGCCGCTATTAAGATCATTAGACATTTAGGTGTCGTCGGTGAATGTAACGTCCAATACGCTTTACAACCAGATGGATTAGACTTCCGTGTCATTGAAGTCAATGCCAGATTATCCAGATCCTCCGCTCTTGCATCTAAGGCCACCGGTTATCCATTAGCTTACACTGCTGCCAAGATTGCCCTTGGTCACACCCTTCCTGAATTACCTAACCCAGTCACAAAGACCACCTCTGCCAACTTCGAACCTTCATTAGATTACATGGTTACCAAGATCCCTCGTTGGGACTTGTCCAAGTTCCAACACGTTAAGCGTGACATTGGATCAGCTATGAAGTCTGTCGGTGAAGTCATGGCCATTGGTCGTAACTTTGAAGAATCTTTCCAAAAGGCTATTCGTCAAATCGACCCAAGTTACATTGGTTTCCAAGGTGACCATTTCGAAAACTTGGATGAATCCTTGGCCAACCCAACTGACCGTAGATGGTTAGCTGTTGGACAAGCTTTGTTACATGAAAACTATACCGTTGATCAAGTTTGGGAATTGACCAAGATCGACAAGTGGTTTTTGCACAAGTTGATGAATATTGTTAACATGTATCGTGAATTGGAAGCTGCTGGCACTTTGGAAGCAATCAACCACGATTTAATGAGTCGTGCTAAGAAGTTAGGTTTCTCTGATAAACAAATTGGTTTATGCGTTAATGCTGAAGAATTAGAAGTTCGTAAAGTCAGAAAAGAATTTGGTATTATTCCATTCGTTAAGAAGATTGATACCTTGGCTGCTGAATTCCCTGCCAACACCAACTACTTGTACACTACTTACAATGCTACTAGCTCTGATGTTGAATTTAATGAAAATGGTACTATGGTCTTGGGTTCTGGTGTTTACAGAATTGGTTCTTCTGTTGAATTCGATTGGTGTGCTGTTTCCACTGCTAGAGCTTTGCGTGAAACTGGCCACAAGACTATCATGATCAACTATAACCCAGAAACTGTGTCTACTGATTTCGATGAAGTCGACAGATTGTATTTCGAAGAATTATCTTTGGAAAGAGTATTGGATATTTATGAATTGGAAAACTCCCAAGGTGTTGTTGTTTCTGTCGGTGGTCAGCTTCCACAAAACATTGCCTTGCCATTACAAAATGAAGGTTGTAAAGTGTTGGGTACCAACCCTGAAGATATCGACAAGGCTGAAGATCGTCACAAGTTCTCACAAATCTTGGACTCCATTGGTATTGATCAACCACAATGGAAGGAACTTACCTCTGTTGCTGATGCTGAACAATTTGCTAACGAAGTTGGATACCCAGTCTTGGTCCGTCCCTCCTATGTCCTTTCAGGTGCTGCCATGAGTGTTATTAACAACCAAACCGAACTTGATTCCAAGTTATCCAATGCTGCTAAAGTCTCTCGTGACCACCCAGTTGTCATTTCCAAGTTCATTCAAGGTGCTAAGGAAATCGATATCGATGCTGTTGCCAGTGAAGGTGAAGTTTTAGTCCACGCTGTCAGTGAACACGTTGAAAACGCTGGTGTCCATTCTGGTGATGCCACTTTGGTTCTTCCTCCACAAAACTTGTCCCCAGTTATTTTAGGCAGATTAAAGGCCATTGCTGATAAGGTTGCTAGTGCCTGGAATATTACTGGTCCATTCAACATGCAAATCATTATGAATGATCATAACGGAACTTTAGACGAATCTGAATGTGAATTAAAGGTTATTGAATGTAACATTAGAGCTTCTCGTTCCTTCCCATTTGTTTCCAAGGTTCTTGGTGTCAACTTCATCGAAGTCGCTGCCAAGGCTCTTCTTAAGGAAAATGTTCCTGCTCCGGTTGATCTTATGAAGGAACAATATGATCGTGTTGCTATCAAGGTTCCACAATTCTCATTCACTAGATTGGCCGGTGCTGATCCTTTCCTTGGTGTTGAAATGGCCTCTACTGGTGAAGTTGCCTGTTTTGGTCGCGACATCCATGAAGCTTACTGGACCACTATTCAATCTATCATGAACTTCCAAGTCCCACAACCTGGCCAAGGGTTATTGTTTGGAGGTGACTTGACCAACGAAAAGTTGGGTAATGTTGCCGCCACCGTGTCTGGATTGGGCTACAAGTTCTACACTGCCAGCGAAGACGTCGCCAAGTACTTGAGTAACTTTGTCAACGAGGACATTGAAGTCATTGAATTCCCAAAGACTGATAAGAGAGCATTAAGAGAGATTTTCCAAGATAAGCAAATTGGTGGTGTTTTCAACTTGGCCAGAGCTAGAGCCGAACATTTACTCGATGAAGATTATGTCATGAGAAGAAATGCTATTGATTTCGCCATTCCATTATTCAATGAACCAAACACCCTGTTGTTGTTTGCTGAGTGTTTAAAGAAGAACGTGGCTCACATGTTGCCATTTACTGAGGTTCCTCACAAAGTTGTTGTTCCTGATTCTGTTAAGAGATGGAGTGAATTTATTGGTGGAAAGCCAGTTTAAGCGATGATAGTTGTATAATTTAAATAAATAATAGATAAGAAGATTTTAAAACAATGATCACCTTGTAGGGACTAGCCGTTCCAGAATATACTATTACAGTAGATATGACCACCCTGCAGCTGCTGCAAAAATACTTCTGGACACTATTGCTATGATGTTATTACAATCTTTGATTCTCCCGATGCGCATTTGTATAAAGCAATCATATAACCTACTTTTGTATCGGATACTCTGTTCCGTGCACTATTCTATACCCCACTATTTGTAAACCCCTTCTCCCCAAAAAAAATTACTCAATTGCAAAAATTAAGGTTTTAATACTATTGATTGCTTTCAGGTGTCTATAATAGATTTATATCGTCCAAACTAGGAGATAGATGTAAATCTTTAATTACATCATCATATTGACTGTTTCTTAATCTTTCAATCGTCAATGAATAATCCTCCAATTATCCGATAGTTTGCAGCCATTCAGCCGTACATTACTATTTAACCATTTATCCAGGTTTCACGCCTTTCATCCGTTGAAGGTCATTATCAAAATAGTAGGAACAATAGTAATTGACATGTTAAGACCAGTTAATTTTACCAAAAAAATTTAAACACTGTGGAACTTTTTTCCAGTTTTGGGTGGCTTTATTATCCATGGATATTAACCTCGAAGTAATGACTTATCACTATCATATGGGAATCTTCGTATACTATATTTGACTTAATCTATTTTGGGATTTCTAAATTTGTGCCATGCGATGGGAGTAAAGTTGATCTTGTAGTTTCGGAGTTTGGATTGTATTTTGCATAATCTTTGTGGAGTATCTCTTATCTAGATGAAGTCTCGCAGAGTCATCTCAACAGCAAATGTGGTATCATGACTCTGGTATGTTTCCTCAAATTTAACTGCTGTCACATCTAGATATGTGAATCTAGAATCTTGAATGTAGCATGTTTCTTAAGTTCATTTTATGTAAGCAGACTTTAGAACTAGATATTAGTTGATAATTATGAACAACTTGTATAGTGAAACAGAATAATTAACAAATAATAGACATTAGTCTCACTAACCAATTAATAAATCGTCACTTTTCAGATCAATAATTAAAATATGAATGTCTGCAAGATAATCTTAAATGTTTGACCAATACCCAGAGTCAAATGTAACTTATCAATGAGCGGATGTTATGAACCTGCAGAACCAGCTTAGATACTGTAATTGCAAAATGTTAGCGGGGTTTTCCTACAAATGATATGAACTTTGTGGTCTGCAAGCTATTGGTAGCTTATCTGGTGCTGCCGCGCGGCTATTATTGAACTATCACATAAGCATAAGGATTCGATATCTGTCTTCTACCCCACAAGGACTCTCTATAAATATTAATAAAAATGGAATTCTTTTGGTCTCTTTGCTAATTGTCTACAAAGATATATCCATTAACAATGTCTGAAGAACAATATAGTATTGCTGAGTCAGAAATTGTTCCCGGAACAATTAGACTCATTGATGTCCTTGGAACTTTAAACGTGAAAAAGAATGCTGGAAATGAAAATATCATTCTTCAACCACAACCTTCATCCAACATCAATGACCCGTTACGGTGGTCAAACAAAAAGAAACACTTTCAGTTCTTTTTAGTGTTTTTCTGGTGTTTTATGCTTGCCCTTACGGTTATTTTCTACAGTCCTTTATTCGTCTTGTGGACTGAAGAATTGAACTGCACCTTGCAACAATTAAGTAACGGGGTTGCCATTTTGTTCTTATTCCTTGGAGTAGGTGTTACCTTTGTTCAACCTACTGCCTTGAAGATCGGGAAAAGATTCACATACTTATTTTGCACCATTCTTGCGATAGTAGGTTGTGTCGTGGGTGCAAAAGCAACCAACATTGGTCACATATATGTGTTTTTGATCTTTGGTGGCCTTGGTGCTGCTCCCGTTGACTCGTTAGCTGAAATTACAGGAACAGATCTTTACTTTCAACATCAAAGATCTACCGCATTTGGAATGGTAATTCTTGCACTTTATGCCGGGAGTTTTTTGGGACCAGTGGCTAGTGGGTTTGTGACTCAGGGTCTTGGTTGGAGATGGTGTTTCTGGCTACAGGTTATCTTGTATGCCATGATTTTCATATTCTTTTTCTTTACTTTGGAAGAGACTTCGTTTAGAAGAGACCTAGAGGAAGAAGATGAATTTGAAGAAGAAATCTTACACGCAACTAAATCACCTACATTAAAAGACAAAACAGAAAGCAAGGAAGTTGAAGTTAATATCAATGATATTGATGAGACGATTCCAAGACGTACCTACAAACAACGTATGAGTGTAGTTCATACTGAGTACAATGATACCAGGTCATGGTTATGTATTTACTACAGACCCTTCTTTTTGATTATTTTCCCAGCTGTGATTTGGAGTGGGTTGGTTTATGGCTCGCAAATGATGTGGATTTCCTTGATGAGTAACACTCAAAGTCAACTCTATGGTGCTCCACCCTATAATTTCCTGCCCAATGTCATTGGATTAACAAATTTGGGTGCATTTGGTGGAAGTTGTATTGGGATGTTATATGGAGGATATTTTGTTGATTGGAGCACCATCAAGTTGGCAGAACGTAATCATGGAATCTTGGAACCTGAATTCAGATTATACAGTATGGTTGTGCCTACTATAGTCAATGCTGCTGGAATTTTGGCCTATGGCTTAGGATTGAATAATGGAATCCATTGGGCAATTCCCTGTGTTATTGGTCAAGGATGTTTGGGTTTTGCCATGGGCTCTTCAGGTTCAATTTGTTTAACTTATGCTGTTGACAGTTATCACAAGTTAGCCAGTGAATGTATTGTGCTTATCTTGTTCATTAGAAATATGGTTGGTATGATCTTTTGCTTTGTGTTCCGGCCATGGTTGGAAGGATGCGGGTTAGCTGTAACTGCTTGGTTGATGTTTATGTTATCTCTTCTTATCAATGGAAGCTTCCTTGTTCTTATTAAATGGGGGAAGACATTCCGGAAATGGACTGCTCCCAGTTATGCCAAATTTTCTAATCCTACATTTGGAGAATTGTTTGAAAGAAAGAGTAGTAAATAGTTTATGAATTATGTCTTTGTTGTTTTAAATATATTTCGTATATTAACACCCTTTACTTATAATAAGTCATCGTCGTCTTTATCAACCACGGAATTCTTGATCTTCAACAACAATTGGGTTTTCAACTTGTCAAGCTTGGCGAACTGGTCGTATTCGAAAACTTTGTCTGAATAACCATCAATATCACCTTTATCTATACTCTCAAGGATTCCTTCCACTAACTTGTATTCCCTTGTTTGATTCCAGTTTGGATCTTCTGTTAAAAAGTTTTGATTTCTTTTTTGGGCTTCAATAATATCATCAGTACACAATACACATAAAATAACCTTCAAGAAATAATCCTTCAAACTCCATCTTGTCAAATTGTTTCCCACCAGTTGCTTAATAATTGTATCATATAATTCAATAGCCTTTTTGTAGTCACCAGAAAGGGCACTCAAATCAGCACATTTTAAAAAGGATTTGTTGGCTAATGCTTCGGCGTGATCAGTAGTGAAATAATCACCTGCTTGTTCATAACTCTTGATGGCATTGGCAGTATCATTGACTGATTCATAGAGCTCCCCTAAGTCCATTGTGAAGTTGGCAGCTCTTCTGAATTGACCATTTTGAGTTAAAAATATGTGAATGGCTTTAGATAACGCATCAATGGCGTCAGTTGGGGAAACGCCTTTGAAACATTTGTAGGCTTCAACCAAATGATTTGCTGCATCGTTATGGTTGGATAAGGACTCTTGAATTCCGGCAGCTCTTACAAATTGGGCACCAGCATTATTGAAATCTTTGGCTAATCGGTATTGATTGGCCGCCGTGATCAAGAGATCGGTGGCTTCCTCCTTTCTCATAGAGTCTGAAGAGCCCGATAAGAACAGAAAGAATCCCAGCTGAGGCTTGAGCAATTTCTCGGCATCATCTATTAATGTACGTGGATTTGACATGCTTGGTATGGTCTATATGGCGATTGGATTCAATCTAAGCTGTGCTAATGAATTCTAGTTCAATTGGAGGTTTAGATTGCCACCCCTGTTGTGTTGGTGTTTTTTCTGTTGGGGTTGGGGGACAATCAATCCAGGAGTGCATATAGCTAGTTGCACCCTGAGGCGGAATCAACTAGTGTTTGAATTCATGGCTAGACTATATATCAGTAAATCTTGGTAAGAGATGACTCGATATCGCAATTGGTAATTTAACGACTTTGAAAGATTAATAAACTCAAAGGATGTGATCAAAACCGCTTCGATTGGTAATACAGACTGGTTATTGCAAAGTCTAGTCGTGCGCCTACCAACATCTTGCTGCCATAGAAAAAGATTTTTGGTTCTTTGCGTGTTTGTTTGTTTTGGTTTACAAACTTGCAACACTTGCAACAACATGGAAAGCAAACGAATTCAGAAGCATAACGTGAAAAAAATCAGGTATGAGAAGTTGAAAGAAGTCGGTCGAAGGGCAACGGAGGCTCTGATTAAAAAATCCTTTTCCAGTGGTAAAGTGGAATCCTGTTTCCCTACCATAGCAAGTACGGCACAGGGATCGGAGATCCTACGGGAGGCTTCCAAGCAATTCATTGAGTTCTGGCAACTGGAGACCCTCAACGAAATAGATCATATATACGAAGAAAGGGATATCGAGACCAAGCTCGATGAATTGGATGAAATAGTTCAAGCAGCAGAAGAAAGGAAACGATCCAGGACTTCCAAACCAGAAAATGTCGATCTCCTTCTGGCCAAAGAAATAATAGATAGTAACATTGTAAGTAAAGGAACAGTGGCATTGGAGAAATTGCAATTGATACATGATCTGTTACGGGCGGAGAACTTGGACACCTATAAGCAGTTGCAAGAGTTGGTCAAGGAGAGCAATCAATTGGCAGAAGAAACAAAATCGGCTCTAGCGCTGGCGCTGTTGGCTAAAACTATTGAAATCTGCGATGACGAAAATGAACACTTAGCTGCTCTAGCCAGGACTTTTGCTGAAAAGTATTTGTAAGGATCTTGTTAATAATAAAACGCATTTACATTATACTATTTGTACTATTAATATATACATGAATTAATCGGATGGTCTAACCTAATTTGAACCTTTGGTGGTAGCTTGTTTTGCAAGTTCGTAATTCTTCTTAGCAATAGTTTGATATTCTTCAACTCTTCTCTTAAGATCGTGAACCTTTTGAATCTTCTTCTGTTGTTTTTCAGAAAGTTTAACCAATTGTCTATCACCCCACACTTTATAATCTTGAAAGTATTGTCTACCCATATTGAATTCACAGTGTACCACATCATCAGCCAAACCTAACTTATGAATGGTATAAAAGTAACGTTCTGGGTTGTCCTTTTTTAAATATTTCAAAAGACGTTGTCTGTATTGTACCATTTCTCTGGTTTGTTGAATATATTCAAAATCTTTTCTGTTTTCCTTAACATGCTTCATAGCAAAATGAATCTTAACGGTCAAGACAGCAGCCTGAACTTCTGGGGATCCAGTATCACCATCAAATCTTTGGAACTCTTCACGGGCTAATCTGATAGCCAATTTTCTCTTGTCGAACGAATTCGAGTTTCTCAAGTTAAGAATGGTTAATAAAGCCCTCTTTTTCTTTTCTTCCATGGCACGAGCTTGTTCGGAGGAGATAACGTTGGTACCGGCGAGTTTTTCCAAATTTGCCTTTTCAACCCCATACATCAACTTCTCAAATTCAACTTTATCAACACCGTAAGCCAAGTGATTTTCGTGGTCAGCGACTTCATCGAAAATTCTTTGGATAAAGGCACACTTTGGATCACCTAAAACTGGATCGACTGACAATTGGACGTTTTTAACTTCGTGTTGTTTGAGATTGTTGACATCTCTGACAATTTGCTTCTTTAATCTGCTTTCTTTTCTTCTGATACGTTTTACAATAGTCTTTGGAGAGTTTGGAGGGATTTCCTTTTTAGATCCAAATCTCTTGAGGTATGACATCCCACCTACTGCTCCGTTGAATCCTGGAATTTCAGCATTCCACACTGGTCTTGTACTGGACAAGAATCTGCATCCTATCCTGAAAACATTCATCTTTAGGTCTACTGATTGTAGTATATGGTTGCCTTGTTCTATAACGAACAAAAAAAAATTGAAAATTTTTTGCTTGGTAGAATTTGAAAAATTCACACGACCTTTTTCATAACTTGAAGTGTTTTGATTGCAAGAAAACATTAGTAGTAGCATTTACAACCACTTACAAATCAAAGCAATGGGCAAGCATGATGATGTTGATGATATAGTGGAATTAGATTCATTGATACGAAAATGCAAGCACAAGTTTAACCAGAAATCGTTGAATGATGTCGTTTCAATTGTTCTCTCCAAACCCGATGAGGCAGCCAGAAACCAATTGCTAGAGCTCTTATTCAATACTGGGTTTGTAAAGGATGTCGTCTGGAAACAATTTAACGGCGATGTAACCGACAAGCACTTAGAATTACTCGTTACTTTGGCAGTATATGATTCAAGGAGGAGTAACCTGGGTCTAGTTGATCTGTTCCTCAATCATAAAGATGTGATGGTGGTATTTGATAGATTATTGGGAATAACACAAGATTCTTCATTTCAAAACACAAGGTTTAGAATTTCTGCTTTAGTATTCATTTCATGGATTGCTGTCAGTGGAACAAAATTAGCTGATGGGTTGGTTGGACCATTGTTTGATCTTAATATCTGGAGTTGTCTAATCACTCAAACACCTTTACTAAAAACAACCCAGATTGAAGAAAAGTATAAATTGAAAGTATCAGAGATGCAGGAATCATTGAAAACAACTAAAGGAAGTTATAACTTAAAATCTCGATGGTTATTGCATATAGTGAACGGATACTCAAATGGATCCAATCAATGGAAGGAAGCTGTGATAAAGTTTTTTATATCAATTATAAAGCTTCAAAGGTATAGGGACTCTGTATCACCATTTTTCATTTCTTTGGGTGTGGCTTCTCTTTTCAGGATTAGAAATGACAAAGGAATTCAGGATTTGGTAAGCATCATGGATTCGATATTAATCCAACAAGAAGTGTTGGAATTTGTCCTATTACAACAGAAAGTTCAGGAGATATTTATTGACAAGAAAGAGCTAACTGAGAAGGTTATTGGTTTTGCATCAAGGTATAGCTGTACAAGGCAAGAAATGCATGAATTGTTCGAAAGCCATTTCACATTGGAAGACGCCAACAAGCTATTGCAATACTTTAATAAAGATGAGGTAATTTCTAACTATGCATGTTTGGGATTAACACCAGAGATGAATACATCATTCTTCATAGATGTCATACTATCACACTTCTTTCCCGTGCAGTTGAATTCCTTTGCTATGGCGTTTAACTTTTGGAACATATTCTCGGAAACAGACATTGACACTGACTTCTATCTAAAACTGGAATTTCCCAGTCATTTCAACTCTTATATCGACCTTGAAACTGAAATCACATATCGACAACTTGAATCTGCTAAGGCGGAAATATTCAAGCATATCTCGACAGTAATGTCTAGGATCAAAGTTGACCTGGCATCGTCCTTTAAAGGTACTAGCAAGTACTTTATGGGAATCAAATCGATAACACCTATATCTGGTACTAAATATCAAATGGTATCAAATGCTGTTCCAGATGGGAACTATATACTTCTTGTTGAATTGATTAAACCCGATTCAAGAGGAAGCAACCTCAGGAAATTGGGATTGAGAAGTTTGAGAATATGCAAGACCGAGAAGAGTTCCAAATCAAGCATGGTTATTCAGTGTGAGAATCTTGATTATCAAGATGTGTACAAGAACTTTATCGTATTGCCTGACTTGAAGAACATAAAATATCTTGATCGTTTGCAAGAGATTGAAAGAAGAAATGCAAACATCCCTAGCTATAGTTTTAGATCAAATAATCAAGAAGATGTTGAGCCAGCAGCTAAGAAGCAAAAAATAGAGAATTCAAGAGGTAGTAGCATAGAATATGTGAGAACCTCAAAATTCTCTAATATTGATCAGATCCTTGCCAAATATCAAAACCAAAGGACACTTGTGCTAACTGCTTCGCAGTCTGCAGTGAGACATTATTCCACTGCTCTGCCATTGATTAGGTTTGGGAGTGAGGAATCTATACATGAGCTCATTCAACTCGCTAAAGAGTATTATCATGACTTGACGAAACTGATGGAAAGTTTGGAAAAGCCATTTGACAAGGTAACTGAATTTGATTTAATTTCGTTGAAACAGAAATGGTCTAAACCGTTTCAAACTAGCGATAACCATGTGGATTCTCCCAGCTGGCATGATGATGTTAAAACCAAACTAAGATTTATTGCAGATGTCCTTCCAGTTCGGAATAAAAGCGTAACTCAATCTACTTGGCAGTATCTTGTCAATAGATTTAGTGCGATGGTTTCTTCGGAAGACTTTTTCGCGGTCATGCAAGGCGCTGAATGTGCTCCATTTGATGTAGTTATATTCTGGAATTGTGATAGTTCTACTTTGCCATTAATCCTCAGGAAGCAACCAAGTGCAATGAAGGTTATTGTGGTGAATGGTGAGTTATTGGATTATTTTCCATCCAAAAATATCACTTACTTGCTGGCATCCAAAGTAAACACTGATTCGTTCAATCCTGGCTTTGTTTTCAAAAATCAGTTATTGTCGGTAAAGAGTCAAGTAGAAGAGGCAGAGTACTGTGTATTATTATATTTCTATATGAGGTTGCTTGGATATCCTCCTGAGTCTATACTTATTTGGGTATCTTGCAGGCGGATGGAAATATTAATTGGAGAAGTGGTATCCTCAAAGCCAGATTTGAAGAAAAAGTTAGGAACACCTGAAATCCTTTATAATAAATCAGGAGAGCATGATTATGTCCGAGTCAGCTATTCAATTATTTCCATGTTTTCTGATGAGGGATATACTGAAGTCGATTTTTCGGGAAAGCAAGGCAATTATTTTGTTAGCTCTGTTCTCCAGAGAGATTCAAAGCTTCTTCAAAATACCAGACTTGGCCCAGGAAACGATTTATGTATTGTTAAGGGTGAAACGTTTGGTGCTAAACAGGAAAGGTCCTTAAAAGGGCAAGAGCATAAGTTAAAAGGTATATCGCAGCTTGAGAAGATGGTTCGTAGTTTAGAATAAATCGAAATATCATAGACAATTTTGCAGCATTTCCTGGATTAAGTTAGTTTGAACTGTGTGGTGCATTTAGTTTTAGCTTTCGTGCTTATAACAGAGCAAATATACTCCTCTGGAAACTGTAGCATGAGTAATATTTCTTAAATCTCCTTGGCTATTGGCACTTGGTGTTTATTTGAATTGCCGCAAACGTAGTGTGACAACCGTACCTTTTTTTTGCTTGGGGACGAAGAGCAGCACCTTGTGATGGTGGGTGGTGGTGGTGGTGAAAAAAAAAATTTTCTGGTTCAAATCCGCCGTCGGAAGACTTGGAACGACAACAATACAATCCGCCCAGACGCAACTTATACATAATGCATAGATCATTTTTAGCTCCATTGTCGAGAACTATTACTGCTCGTTCCGTGGCATGCAACTCCGCCAGAGTGTTTAGACCAGTTGCCACTTCTATCACCTACCCAGGATCCTTTGGCGTTCGTTTCAACTCCACTGGTAAAGACGCTGCCAAGGAGAACCAAGCTGGTGCCGAAGCTGAAGCTGAAGCTAAGCCAGCAGCTGAAGAAGCCAAGGAAGAAGCTAAAGAAGAGGCTCAGGAAGTTGACCCAGTTGCTGAATTAAAGGAAAAGTTGGACTTGAAGGACAAACAATTGGCTGAAATGAAGAACCATTACGCTAGAGCCATTGCTGACTTCCGTCATTTACAAGAAACTACCAAGACTGAAGTTCAAAAGGCTAAGGACTTCGCATTGCAAAAGTTTGCAAAGGACTTATTGGAATCTCTTGACAATTTCGCTTTGGCTTTAGGTCACGTCAAGGAAGAAACTTTAGCTAGCAATGCTGAAGTCAAGAACTTGTACGATGGGGTTGACATGACTAGAAATATCTTCTTAAGAACCTTGAATAGACACGGTATTGAAAAGATTGATGCTATGGACAAGCCATTTGATCCAAACATGCACGAAGCTACTTTCCAAGTCCCTCAACCAGGTAAGGAACCAAACACTGTTTTCCATATTCAACAAGATGGTTACACTCTTAACTCCAGAGTGTTGAGACCAGCCAAGGTTGGTGTTGTCAAGGGTGAAGATAACTAAAAGCTCGGTCCATTGGTTTAATGATTTTTTAATGTCCAGAAACAAAGAAAAGTAAAAGGTGATTCTTGTATATAATATCTTTCGGTTATTTCCCACTTTTTCACTGTATTGTACTTATACATAGACCATGATGTTTTGTTATGTAAGTTTGTATGATGTTTGCGCGATGTATGTTATGTGGTATTTTGCATATTCTCTACAACACCAGCTCGCGTCAACGGAGTGGGCTGGCTGGCTGGGGCAATGTGTCAAGTCCGTATCGACTGATGGGATGCCGAGCAACGGCATTGGCTGCTTATCAGATGGCGCCAACTACGGTTCCAGTCACGTGATATGACTCACCCAGATTTCTTTCCTGCATATACGGGTTAATTAATTCGGCGTCCTCAAATCGACCAAATGCCAATCAGGCACCAACAACCGATTTTCCATATTTTTCAAATTGTCGTATCCTTTTTGCTGTCCCTTTTAACAAAAGTTCAATTTCAGCTTTCAGCGTCACCTTTTATTCCGTTTAAAAGTCAATTGCAATATCTCTTTGATCTGAATCACAATATGTTAGCCGCTAGAACTACTATTCGTCGTTGTTTCTCCACTTCTTCCCCAGTTTTCAAGACGTTAAAGATTGGTTTAATTCCAGGAGATGGGATCGGAAAAGAAGTCATTCCTGCCGGTAAAGCTGTGTTGGAAAACTTACCAAGTAAGTTCGACTTGCAATTCGAATTCGTCCAATTGGAAGCTGGTTGGGAAGTTTTCCAACAAACTGGTACTGCCTTACCAGATAAGACTGTTGAAGTATTAAAGACTGAATGTGACGGTGCTTTATTCGGGGCTGTTTCTTCTCCAACCACCAAAGTTGAAGGTTACTCTTCTCCAATTGTCGCATTGAGAAAGAAGATGGGATTGTATGCCAACGTCCGTCCTGTCAAGTCTGTCGAAGGTATCGGTAGACCAGTTGATATGGTTATTGTCCGTGAAAATACCGAAGATTTATACATTAAGGAAGAAAGAACCTACAAGAAACCAGATGGAACCAAGGTTGCTGAAGCCATCAAGAGAATTACTCAAACTGCCACCACCAATATTGCCAAGATGGCTTATGACATTGCCTTGACTAGACAAGCCATCAGAGAAGCTTCTACTGGTCATCAACTCCACGACAAGCCATCTGTCACTGTTACCCATAAGTCTAATGTCTTGTCTCAATCTGACGGTTTATTCAGAGAAACTTGTCGTGCTGTCTACGACGCCAATGCTAATGTCTACAGTGGTATTGATTACAAGGAACAAATTGTTGACTCTATGGTTTACCGTATGTTCAGAGAACCAGAAATCTTTGATGTTGTAGTTGCTCCAAACTTGTACGGTGATATCTTGAGTGATGGTGCTGCTGCCTTAGTCGGGTCCTTGGGTGTTGTTCCATCCGCCAATGTTGGTGACAACTTCGCTATTGGTGAACCATGTCACGGTTCTGCTCCAGATATTGAAGGTAAGGGTATTTCTAACCCTATTGCTACCATCAGATCCACTGCTTTGATGTTGGAATTCATGGGTTACCCTGAGCCAGCAGCCAAGATTTACGAAGCTGTTGATGCTAACTTGTCTGAAGACCAAATCAAGACTCCAGATTTAGGAGGTTCTTCTACTACCCAAGAAGTTATTGACGATATTATTAGACGTTTCTAATCTAGATATGTATATACTTAGTAAGGCTTGAATCTAACATCGCCCTTCTTCTTGTCTTTTTTCTTTTTGTCCTTTTTATCCTTTTTGTCTTTCTTTTCTTTCTTGTCTTTCTTCTCCTTCTTGTCTTTCTTATCCTTCTTCTTCTTCTTCTCGGACTCTTCTTTGTCCATGTCAATATCGACGGTCTCGGATGCGTTAATAGAGTATGTTTCCAATTGATATGGCAACTCCCATAGTCTGATTTGGCCATCTTCACCACAAGTCAACGCATTCTTGGAATTAGGAATCGTGCAAACATCTCTAACAACTTCTTCTCCGTGGGCATCAGGGAACCAAATTGGCTTGGTAGTATCAAAAGTCTCTTTAGTTGGGTTGAATGGAAACACTGTTAATTTCCGCTGAGAATTGGCACCATAAGCAACAAATCCAGAAGGATCTACTTCAATCACGTACTCGTTATCGGGCCAAAGTTGTCTGACGTCACCTAGGTCGACGAATTCTGGCTCTTTCAACTCTTCATAGTTGGTGTCGTTTAAATCGTGGAACAATAATGACTCCATATGAGATAACACTGAGATTCTTGACGGAGTAATGAAATGGCATGAGTGCACTGAAGAGTAGTTTATCACTTGATGAAGCGCTTCGTCTTCATCTGGCTGGTTCAAATCGTAAATATTCACATATCCATCCGTGGATCCTGACATCAAGTAATTGCTGATGGTAGGGTGGAATTCAAGCGCCGTGATGTCGTCATGATGAGAATCGATAAATGAGCGAACAACGTCTTTGGTGTTTCTAAGATCCCAGATGTGTAGCTCTGCATCGACTCCCATAAGTTCAGTACCTGCAGCAAGTAGATTGTCTCCATTAAAGCCTAAAGACAAGAAACTTGAGTTTCTGCCTTGGGAAAGCTGGGCTATGGGAGTAGAGGAGCGTAAATCCCACAACTTGATTCCATCAGTTGAACAAGTCGCTATGGAGTAGTTGTCATTATCGTTTAACTTGATAAGACTGTTGATGCTTGATTCGTGTGCTTTCACTTGGAATGTTGGTGTTTGGGATGGCTGGTCAAGATTATAAGTTGCGATGGTTCCATTACTGCTGGAACAGACAAATGAGTTTGTTTGTGGTAAATTTTGTAGCTTCAAGATCCAATTGTCGTTTGAAGCAAGAGAGGACCAGCTGAATAAACACTGTGCTCTCATGATGATGTGTTGTTTACTCCTTAGTAGTGTTTGCTATAGTTGAAATTTTGCAATTGATGCGATGCAAGTTGAGGAGTAACCAAACTTAAAAAAAAAAAGAAAAACAAATCTCTCTACAAAGCAGATAGTCTTAGATAACAAAGCCAAAATGAGTAGTGTCGTTAAGAAAGGAACGCATTTCACGCCAAAATTAAAGAAGGTAATAAAAAGGAAAATCACTCCTGCCAAATCTGGCTCTCCTTTGACCCCACCTGCTACCCAAACTGCACCTGAACAAAAGCCAGACATATCCAATGAAGAGTTATTTCAGCAACAGTCAGCAACTCCAATAATTGATACCCAGGAACAACTGGAACAAGATCATCAACCTACTCCTCAGAACACACAAGATGTTACCAAGAAACCTGCGTTTAGAATAACATTAGACTCAACAAGCACGCCATCTGAGAAAGAACCTGAAGAAGAAGTGGTTGATCCTAAAGATGCCACAAAGAAATTGGAAAATACACCACATGAAGATACCATCAAGGTAGATACCTCTGCTCAGGACGAATCTCTAAAGTTACCACTACCAACAGCATCAAGAACACGTCGTCGTTCTTCCACATTCAACCAAAGAAGACTTTCCGGCATCAAAGAGCCGGGTTTGCGTTCTCGTTCTGGGTCATTTTCGGTAGTGAAGACCGATGTTGAAGAACACATACCTGCTAGAATAGGCATCCCTGTAGGGAAGCCAATAAAGAGAAGACGTTCACTGGCCGCCAGTCGGTCCGGTGCTGGTTTAAAGAGAATATCCATAGCGTCTTTGGTAAGCAGTACTGTGTCAACTAAGGAACAAACTCCCATGATTGAAGAAGAAACGGATGCTGACAAGGCAGAAAAGAATAAAAAAGTGGTTAGTGCTGAATTTGTGGTTGGGTTAGACCCCAAGACTAATCGCTTGCGTAAATTCAGAAGAAAGGGAACTACTCCAAAAGTGGAAGAAACAGAAGATGTGATCAACATAAAAGAAGAGGAAATCCCCGAAGAACCTGATGATTTGATCACCACTATAAGTAACATTCACCAGCTTCCTAGAAAAGCAGTTGATGAAGATGTTGAGCTTTATGGAGAAGTTGAATTTAATGCTGAAGAAATGACCATGGCTGATTTATGTAAACCTACATTACCTATTGGTAAAGTGAGTGGAAACTTCCAGCTAGTCAAAGAAGCTAAAGCTACTCTTCGGGAGAAGCGAGATTTGCGTAGAAAAGACCGTGAATTGGCCAAGATACGTCGTGTGCCTGTTGAAGAAGCAAAAAAGATGAATATTAAAGCTCGAAAAGAAGAAGCCGAGAAACGAGGTGAAACAATTGAAGACGTAGCAGAATCAGATAGCAAAAAAGAGCTTGAGAAGAAATCGTTGTTTGATGAAGACGCTCCTAAAGTTAGTTCAAACTTGCAATTACAATTAACTGATGGCAAAATTGTCTTTGATGAAGAATCTGCAATTATTGTCAAACCTCGTGCTGATATTGCTGGTCGTTCAATCGAGCATTCAAACCCTTTTGCTACCCCAATCACCTCAACAACTTATAGTAAACGAGTTGTCACTGATAAATGGGAAGCGAGTGAAGTGATTACATTTTACCAAGCATTGAGCATGTTTGGTACTGATTTCTCACTTATCGCACAATTGTTCCCCTACAGAACTAGGAAACAAGTTAAGCTGAAGTTCACCCTTGAAGAAAGGAAACATCCCGAAGTTGTGTCTGTGGCACTCAAGAGGAAACTCCCTGTTGATTTCGAGAAGTATTGTCAAAATATCAATACCAAGATTGAAACATTGGATTATTATAATGAAGAATTGAAGAAGGTGAGACATGAACATGAACAAAGTTTGAATGCTATTGCTGTGGAAAGAGACCGTGCATTGAGAGAGGATGCCGAAGCCAGTAGACGTAGAGAGATTGAAATTAGAACTGGGGCCAAGCCAATGACTAGAGCTGAAAAGCTTAAGGAGTTACGTAAGAATGAAATGGTTGTTGGGTCTATTGATGATGTCAAGAAACAAAGAGAAGGAGAAGAAGTATCGAAATAGAATAATTTATAGTGTATTTTATATTTTTATCAAGCTTTTTTTGCAGTAATTGTCTTAACCCTACACAAAACCAAACTTTCTTGACCTTTTTTGTTGATGCCACACTTGTAGTGAACTGAGTGAATGTGCCGTGCTTTTGATCAGATAATTGGAGATCGGACTAAGAACTATAAGGCATCGCCTTTTAGACCATAGTTTGGAACCAGTAAAAACCTCGCTTGTGTAAGCTCTCATTGTCTTCGCACCAGATTTCCCGATTTGTAGATTGAGTCATGTCACGTGAATTATGACACAGCTTTTTGTAATATAATTTTCTTCAAAAAAATAGAGTTTATTCATAATACATTGTTCTTCTAGATCTGTCACCAGTTTTCATTCTTCTTTTTTCATATATTCACATATTCACGTATCCTTTCATCATGATCTATATGTAATATAGCTTGACCTTACCTAATACAAAAAAAAACCCCCCAATCTGTGCATACCCCCCACATCATAAGCTAAAGAAAAAAAGAACACACATACAGCCATGTCCTCTCCGAAAGATTTTTCATTGGAGGTCACTCCTCCTATTGATACTGCCAACGTGGAATCGTTAAACCTTTTAAAATTCACAGTTAAAGACAAGAAAAACGATATAATACTCAAGAACAGGCCAGTAATACTATTTATATTAACTGGAACTTTAATTGCATACATTCTGAATATCATCTTCAACGTAAATCTAGAACACGTTGATATCCTGCATCTAAGCAAAGTTCAATATGGGTTCATCTTGGCCCTAGTTACCATGATCGCCTTGGTTTCACTTCGACAACAACCGGAAGACACGATGATAGTCATGAAAGGTATTGGAGTACAATTAGTTACCAAGAAGAAATGGAGGTTTCAAAACTCTTCCCAATCCTTCATTCCGATTAAAGATATGATTGATTTGGTGATACATGAAGGGTTTCACAAGTATGGACAAGTTATATTTTATCTTTGTGTATTGACTCGTTCAAACGACCAATCTGGGAATGACGACAGTAACATCATCAAGGTTATATTCCCAGAATTCCTTCCTAGAAGGGATATCTTATTAAAAGTTTGGAAATTAAGTCGAGAATTGTTATTTGGCAGTCCAAATAGATACTGGAGAAGAGTTCCAGGCCAAGGGTTAAAGCAAGTACTTTCATAGAGAAAATTTAGCATAATACAAAAAAATAATAGTAATAATAATGAAATGCAGTGTGTTTTGTAAAATTTCTATTCTATAAGTATATGTTCTATCATATAACGGTTATAGAAATCAAGCTAAACTATAAATGACTAAAAAGTTGTACCCAAACCAGTTGTAACAAAAATACAGTAAAAAAAATTTCGTGTGTGTGTGTGTGTGTGGCATATTATACAGTATGTAGTAGTAAAAAGTTTTCTAAGAAGAACCTAGTTGTCTAAAGACATAACCAAAATTCTTTCTTTCAGCCATACTAGCAACACCAAAACTGGCGACTGTGTAAAAAGCGACACCAGCAAATACCTTGTGAGCGTGTTGAGATCTAACGAAGTAACGCAAACTTGCAGCCATGGTTGCAGGTCTCAATATTTGTTCTGTAAGCAACATTTGTAAAATATAATTGTGTGGTGACTAATCCTTGGATGTGTGTCTGATGATGAATTGGAATTCGAATTGAGATCCATTGGTTGAGCTTCTTATCGGTATTTATATTGCGAAATTTTCAATTTCTGAATCATGCAATGATGATTCATTTTTCCATCCAACCTAAAAAAATAAAATAAAATAAAATTTACAAAAAGAAAAGTCTGGTGATGACAAACATGGTTACATTTCAGCGCCAAAACCCACAAGAAAAATATATTATTTTTAATGCAAACATGTTTCTTTTCACTAGTGGTGTTTTTCTGCGCCTTAAAGTTTTTGACGCAAATTAATTAATCCGTGTTATCCTAAATTAGAAATAATCAACAATAAGGAGTCAGGACGCATCACCAGTTTTCTTTTTTTCACAACTATTTTCATGAGATTTCCACCCCCCTCCTCTGGAAAAATATTTTATCCCTAGCATCTTGAGACTCAGCCATGAGCCAAGGATAGGCACCATGCCGCCTTTAAATGGCTCATAGGTATCGTGATTTCGATGACCCTTTCACACATCCGGATGCATCCTCATTTTTCAATCTTATCTCCTGTTCCTTCCGAACAGATCCATATCCTCCTTCGTCTATCCCTTCGCTTCCAGCTTCTGCTGGCTTTGTGTCTCATACGGGTCTTATTTCTTTTTACCCGTTCGAACCACTTGCGCATTACGTGTCGTTAGTACGAACTAGGGATGTTCACTTTACACATCAGTTGTAAACATGCCAATGCAAGATTTGTCGCCTTGGTTACTTTTTTTTCTTTTTTTAGACCATCGGGTCAATGGATGGAAACGTGTTTTTTCGTTAATAGTTACGAGTCAAGATTTGTATTTAACGGGTCATGTCATCACCATTTGCAGCCGAGAAGATTTTAATCCTTGAAAAAATAAATGCCTTAAGTCATCACGGGCACAGAAAAATAAAAAAGAAAAGGCGTGATGATAATAAACCTTGATTCAGAAAATTGTGTTTTTGCATTTCTTGCCATATCGTTCCAATCAAACCTTGTTAAAGAAATACCTCTCGGAGTTCGGTTTACGTCCCGGTACTAGTAAAGAGAAAAGTAATAAACGATACCCATAAATGATTACCTTTTTAATGATATCCATAACTATGGGTCAACCCAGCAAAAAAAAAAATTGTGCAAAAAACAAAAAAAATAGTGAAGGATGCGAGGTTCGAACTCGCGCGGACACTGTCCAGTAGATCTTAAGTCTACCGCCTTAGACCACTCGGCCAACCCTCCAATTTTTATTTCACTTTTTTTCCATTTTTTTCTGACTCTAGTAGATCCTTTATCACGTGATCGAAATGTAAAATCGTAAAGAAATTGCTGTTTTATTCTATAATAATGATTTTATGTTAGTTAAATTGCTTATTTATGCTTTCAAGATAGTTCAAATATTGTTTGATAGATCTATACTAATTTCATGGTGGTTTTTTGGTTGTCTTTTATTTTTGGAAAATTTCATCAATTTTTGTAAACAATTTGTATAAAATATGGTTTTCTTTAAGCAATCCTTTTGTCAATTTACTAAATTTATTAGTGACTAAATGGGATAATTCCAGAAAGATAAATCTTGTTTTACTTATAAGCAACCCAGTAGAGAGAAGAACATCATGTAAATCAAATAGCTGCAAAATTTCTTTAAAAACCAACCTTTTCGCCAAGTTGATGCCAACATTAAACTTGTATTTCTCTTTATTTTTTAATACAAAGTCTTGAGATCATTATATGACATAGATGTGTTAGTTTATATCGAATGAAAATATCATTTGGATCACTTTTTTTTACGTTATATTGAAAAAAAATACATAATTCGCTTTTTAATTAAAAAAAGTACTTTGATATGTTAAAACATTGATTGCAGAAAAACCAGATAGCTGAAGTTGATCTTCCAGAAAACAACTAGCTTAAATTTAAGTTATTTACTATGTATTCAGAAATTTCCAATATGCTGTAAATGTGATTCAAGACTGGTTAATGATCCGAATTTTCGTTATAATCAATCGTTCTATTAGAAAGCTTTTCTGCCATTTGCAACTCTCTTTATTATCCCCTGTTGGTATCTTTTTAAATTAAACGTTCCAGAATTAGACTTATCTATTTACATGTAGCCTATAGTAACGAAGTATCCCGTTCAAAGAAAACACCTAGAAGTATTCTCTTTTTTAGCAGCCAATAGTATTTGAACTATAGCACAGTCTAACAAGTTAAAATTACTACTGAGATATCCACCAAATTCAATCCTAAGATTCCAATCTAAATAATAGAATAAAAGTTTGAAAGTTTGTTGAAAGAATCTAACATGACTGTTCATTCAAGTTGCTTACCTACCTGACCAGTTATTTTCGCGATTATGTTATTACTCAACTTGAAAAAAAAATATATATATATTTATCCGAAGATTTTTCACTCCACACAAATCAGACATTGGACCCCTCGTAACCAATGATAATAAAACGATTCCTTACGATCAAGTCGATCCCTAAATTTTATGGGGTTCAACTATCCAAATTCAAATATGATCAAAATATACCTACTCACGAGGTGCTTTCTAAACTAGGGATAATTCAATATCCCCGAGCTGGGCTAGTCAATTGGCCAATTATGGGCCTTACAATTCAAAGAAAGATCAATGAAATCATACGGAAACGAATGGAGGAAGTCAACTTTGAAGAGGCTGCTCTTTCTACTCTTTCCCACAGGGCATTGTGGGACCGAACTGGAAGATGGAATAATACTGAACTTTTCAAAATACAAGGAAATGATGAATTCTTACTTGCACCAACTGCTGAAGAAGAAATCACCGATTTCGTGATGAAAAATGTCACTAGTTATAAGCAATTCCCAGTGTTAATGTATCAAATAACTCCAAAATTTAGAAATGAGAAACGTCCTCGTGGTGGTTTGCTTCGTGGTAAAGAGTTTATCATGAAAGATGCTTATTCTTTTGATTACAGTGAAGAACAAGCTATGGTGACGTATGATAATGTTGTTGGAGCTTATACCAAGATTTTCCAAGATTTGAGAGTAGACTATGTCAAAGCTGCTGCTGATTCGGGGGAAATTGGAGGATCTTTAAGTCATGAATGGCATTGTTTCCATGAAACTGGTGAAGATACAGTTTTCTCTTGTGATTCATGTAAGCACGTTTCTAATTCAGAAAAGACATTGTCGTACCCTCAAGAAGTAACTTCTGTGGATAAGGTATCAGTGAGATACTTCATGACGGAAGATAAACAAACCTTAGTATGTGCATACTACCCAACAAAAAGGACTCTTGAACCTAAATTTGTCAAACAAGAAATCCCAGAGATCGACTTGAAATTCACAAATCAAGAGGAAATACTTGCCGAGTTTTCAAATCCAGATACCTTGATTTCGAAATCCATCATTAGACTTATGGACTCCAGATTAGATTCACGTTCCAATTTCCCAGATTTTCCAGTTCCATTCGTCAGTAGATCATTAATATCAATGATAACAGATATACCAATTGTCCTTGCTGAAGATGGAGAAGTATGCGAACGCTGTGGAGATGGAACTCTTTCCGCTACCAGAGCCATTGAATTAGGTCATACTTTTTACTTGGGTGATAAATATTCCAAACCATTGGGTTTCAAAATTGACACTCCTAATAATGAAGGTAAACTCACCAGAAATGATGTCATGATGGGATGCTACGGTATTGGGGTAAGTAGAATTATTGCGACTATTGCTGAAGTGTATCGTGATTCCATCGGGTTGAAATGGCCAAGTTCAATTGCTCCATGGCAAGTTACTGTTGTTGAAGCACCCGGAATTGACCTGGATAGCTCCGAAGTGACTGAATTTTACCAAATGTTGAATGATTCTGAAATTGATTACCGTCGTGATGGACGGGCTTCTGTCTCCATGGGTAAGAAATTAAAAGAATCTAACATGGTTGGTATTCCATTGTCAATTATCGTAGGAAAACAATTCCCAATTGTTGAAATTGAAATAAGAGGTAACAAATTTGGTGATAGTTGGAAGGAGTTGTATGATAACAAGAAGGACGAGTTTTCCTGGACAGTGGATTATGATTCAAGCGGTAAGGATGTCAAGCATTATGTACATAGACAGGAATTGATTACAGTTGTAAATAGTTTGTTGAAGGATTTATAAAACACCTTTTATATTAAATATACAAATAGTAAAGAAAGCAATAACAAAAATAAAGAAAACTAAATGCTACCAAAATGAAGTATGTAAATTAACCAGAAAAAAAAGAGAGACACACAAAACACACAAATAAAAGCAAGACTTTATATCTTGTAGTGTTGAATTATTCTTTCCAAGAACCCTCATTTATTAGTTTCTATTCATTGTGGTGCATTTGTTTTCAATGACATTTGTAGGCTGAGTTGTTAATGTTTATGATTGTTAAAACTCAATTGGGATGGATTTATGAAGAAGTGAATTTACCAGTAATCTTGGCGAAAACATGTAAGATAATAACGGAAAAGATGAAACCAACAGCCAAAAACAAGACAACCAAAGGATCAACTCTAAGACCTTGGGCTTCATCAGTAAACAATTTCATCATGGTAGAAGAAGATCCACCGGCACCAGCTGATCTGGTGGATAATGGCATAGCATTAGTGGATTGTGCCTTCTTGTCAGCAGTTGTCTTCCTCTTGACTGCACTTCTTAAACCTCCTGGAGCTGGATTAGATTGTGATGTAGACTAAACAATGTTAGTAAAAGAAACTTATGGTCCGCCAGTATAGTAATGTTCAATTGTACATACCATTGTTATTATATATGAAAATTAAGAGGTTACCCTTTAATGTATGATTTCTATATCCTCAATAGTTTTCGTTAAATTGGAAATTAGTTCGTTGTTCTTTTTTTTTGGTCGTTGATTTTTGGACCTGCAAATTTTCGTACGTGCGGCAGATCAAACGTTGTCGCAAATTCCTCTTGCGACACAAGTTTCACTTTGCGACACCGGTTGAAAAAATGCGACACAAAAAGTTTTGCCCGTCCATAGAAAATTTTTTTTTCTGTTGTTCTGTTTTTACGAACCAGAGAAAAAGGGAAAGAAATCCACACACTTGGATTGGACTAATTGCAATCTATCACACTTCACAACCGAGAACTAGGTCGAGAAATCACCCTTTCCGAACTGCAATCCATAACCACACCAATCAAACTCCCAGTGCAATTACCACGATAGATTTATCCGAGACTTAAACTGGATTCCAGATCAAATTGAAAATCACAGTTTCTCGTTACATTATCATAATTCAAAACACCTCGACCACATACTACCGTATACTCAAGTACATTAGAACTAATACCAGAAAACCTACAAACCAAAGTATCATAGTTCTTTTCACTCGCATCAGCCGAATAATCCACAGAAATACCATTGGCCCATACTTTATTGTCGACAAATCCTGCCAACTGAGTTATTTCAAATACTACCAGACGAAGTTACGATATTAAACGCTAACCAAATAGACACACTCAAAAAAGAGATTACGATTCTTACGAATTAAACTTTTAATAGAAAATTTTCCATTCAATTCAACCCCAAAGTATTCCCACACACTTTGTCTTAAAAATATTATTTATTCATTATTAGAATTTTTTTTTTATCACGTTTTCAAACAATTGGAAAATCAAAGAAACTAAAACCACACCATGGATTTCAGAAACTTATCACCTGCACCAAACCAAATGGATAGCGTGATGCAACGTCGTCCATCTTTATCTTCATTATCTTCGACTTCCGGGTATGGTTCGTCCACCTATGGAGGTGGGGGAACTGGTGGCGTTGGTACTGGCGTTGCCGTACCACCGGGATCAGGAGGCAATGGAAGTAACAGCAACAATAATACCCATGCTACAAACACTCCATTGTTAACAAACCAAAGATTAGCCACCGTCTCAAATCCTCCCAATTCAAGAAATGGCAATAACTTGCATTCTTCTTGGCTCAACCAATCCATTAGTACCTCCACGGTGACTCCTACTAATGTCGGACCATGGGTTGAACAACAACAGCAACAACAACAATCAACTTTAGAACTGTTGGAAGGTAGTGCCCAAGCTGTTTTGGGAATTCCACCAAAGGGATTAGGCAACCGTTCCCTTTCTTCAGCTAGCTCTACCAAGAATGACGAACACAACACAATTAGTAGTCCTAATATGATCAACAATGTACATTCACCTAATAACGAACCAGTCAATGACAACTTGAATGCTAATATTTCCATGACTAATGAACATGATGGAGCCGATGACGATTTAATTCCTACTGCAATTGTTATAAAGAATATCCCATTTGCAATTAAAAAGGAACAGTTATTAGATGTTATGACCAAATTAAACTTACCCTTACCATATGCCTTTAATTATCACTTTGATAATGGAGTTTTCCGAGGATTAGCATTTGCTAACTTCACCTCTACTGATGAAACGTCTTTGGTTGTTAATCAACTTAATGGTAGAGAAATTGGTGGTCGTAAATTAAGAGTGGAATATAAGAAAATGTTACCATTACAAGAAAGAGAAAGAATCGAACGGGAAAAGAGAGAAAAAAGAGGACAATTAGAAGAACAACATAGATCCACTTCCAATGCTTCTTTAGCTTCTTTAATGTCTGCAGCTTCAACCACTGCTGCCACCAAGAATTTAAGCATTAATGGTGCTACTCCAAGCGGTACCACCGAAAGACTCTTTGTTAATTTACCATTCGCCACTATCCTGGCTGCACCACCAATGGACCTTAACTTTAATGACCCCGAGATCTTGGAATTATACACTCAATTAGTATTATACCGTGATGACGTTACAAAATCAATTTATGAATTGGCTATTTCTCCCGCCACTTTGAATATTAACCAAAGAAAAAACTTATCTTTGATTTCCAATTATTTGAATTTATTAGAATTGTTTGATAATGGGTTGATCATAATTAGAAGAAAACCAGGTTATATTGCCCAATCAATCATTCAGCAAGCTTCGTTAGGTGCCCAACAACCACCAGCTGTACCACCACATTCTTCCTCTATGATGAATTTGAGCCAATTAGCAGCAACAATGGCAACACCTTCCCACCCAGAATTATTGAGATCTCAATCTCAATCTGCATTGCAACTCCCTCGTTTGAGACAACAGGCATCAACTCCAGTTCAACAAACTTTCCCCCAATATGGTTCTCAACAACAACAGCAACAACAACAGCCATTACCCCCACAACAGCAACAGCAACAGCAGCAGCAGCAGCAACATCAACAACAGCAACCTCAACAACAAAGACCATACGCTCAAAATCAACCATTCAATATTTATCACCAACAACAACCCCAACAAGTTCAATACCAGCAACAAGTTCCCCAAGCACAGGTTGTCACTCCAACCGTTGGTTCAAGCAGTGCTGCTGCATTATTAAGATCAAGTAGTAATAGATCATATGTTGATGTGAGAGCAACTCCACCTTTAAATAACAACTTTATTCATCAGCAACCATCATCTTCAGTGACCAACTCGCCAAATACTCTTCATAACCAAGTTCAGTACCAACATTCTCATCAACAACAACAACAACAACCGCCATATTACCAAGGAACAAATGCTCAACAGCAACATCATCAACAACAACAAGGGGGAGCTGATCTTGGATCAAGATTTCAACCATTTGGCCAACATACTCACTTGACTGGTAGTTTCACATCGTTACTGCAAAGTACATCTCTTCAAGGTATTAGTGGAGCCAATGCCAATGCTAGTGGACAGTTGGATGAATATGGGAATGACTTAACTTCCAAGTTCAATACTTTAGCATTGGGTGGTAATCCGGGGGTTGAGAACTTAAACAGTGGTGGTATTTGGGGACCTAAATGATTATGAAGTTAATTTATGTTTTTATATTTATGAATGAATTTTAATGTTCCCGTTCTAATTGCATTTATGAATGCTACGAAAAAAGTTAATGAGAGAAGACGAAGAGGAGAGAGAAGAGACATAGTGAGTACTTATAGAGAACCAGTTCTTATTGTCTTTATTTTTATATTTTTAAAAACCATCAGGACGCTTTAATGTTTAATTAATCCGATTGGTTTTTGTGGTTACTTGAATGTATGATTTAATTGTTTAAATTTGTTTGTTTTTAGATGTTAGAAAATGTTTGCATGAGCATGAAGTACATAGTATATCATGATTAGTGTTTATAGATCGTGAAATAAGAATATGCATAGGTAAATTATATGTAGTTATGGGTCAATTAGTTTGTACCGTTGGCTGCAAAGTTATTTTTTTTTTTACAAACTTAACACAATTCAATTGGCATATACAACTATATAATATCGAAACTTGACAATGTTCTAATGTTTAAACAAATCTACACCTAAAACATCCACAATTGTTTTACCAGCAGCAACAACTAGTTCATCCAAATGTCTTCTTCCTGACAACTGTAATCCCACAGGGGCACCAACAAATTCTTCTGGGTTATAGTTTTCATTTTCCATTTGTTCCAATGGACTTCTATATTTGTAGCTCAAGTCTTCTTCAGTCCATTTATCAATGGTTGGATCTTGGAAAATACCAGTTTGGAAAACTAAAGTTGGGAAGTCAAGGATATTGAATAGGGAAGTGTACGACCAATTGAATATTTCACCTGAATGAGGTGCAACATTTTGATTAGTTGGACTCAAAATAAAATCAATCCGGTTCTTAACCAAAAATTCAGTATATTCTTGTCTCAACCCATCTCTAATATAATTCAATTGTCTGTTTTCCGATGCTGGAATGTCACGAGCGCCTTGTCCATAGTTCAAATTCCATTTGGTTAATTTAACCAATGGTTCACCCGAAGCAGACAAGAATTTGCGGTGCATATGGTTACCATCACAAGTATACATCTGATGGACAGTTTCATAAGCTAACTTAGTATTGGGAGGATTGAATTCCACAATCTTAACTCCAGCAGCCTTCAATTTCTCAACTGTTGCATTCAAAGCCCGTCTCACGGGAGGAGTCACTCTTACCAAACCATCATCTCTAATAACAGCAAGAGTTAAATCTGATGGATTGGGCTTTTCAAGTTTCCTCCATGCCATAGGCAAGATACAAGCATCATATTCCCATGGTTTACCTTCATTAATGTAGCTTTCCATAAATAATTCAATGTCGTCAACTGAACGTGCCAATGGACCCATCACACCAGGAACAGATTCTTGACCAGCAAAACAACTAAGAGAACCCAACCAAGAGATTCTATTGGAAGATGGTCTTAATCCAATACCACCTGAGAAAGCAGCCGGTGATCTAATCGACCCACCAATATCAGTGCCTACACCCATGGTACTACCACCAAATGCAGTGAGAGCACCTTCACCACTTGAAGAGCCTCCACTAGATAATAGCAAGTTATATGGATTCTTACAGAATCCAGTAATATTATTACCTGAATCCAAATGCATCAAGGTTTGTGGTTGATTAGTTCTAACATAAAACACAGCCCCTAATTTAGCCAAGATTTGCGTGGTTACTGAGTCTTCAGTAGCTACATAGTCCAATCCAGAAACATATCCCGCATGAGTTACTTTCCCCTTATAGCACAAATGTTCCTTGAGAGAAACAGGCAACCCATGCAAAGGACCGACTGTCTTGCCATTTTCTTTCAAATAGGCATCGAGTTCTTGAGCACGCTTCAATCCTTCTTCAGTGAAAAACTCGGTGGCACAATTGGTGAATTGGTGAGCAATAACAGCACGTTTAGCAAAAGCTTTGAATACTTCCACCGAGGACAACTTACCCTTGGCAATCTTATTGACCAAATCAACAGCACTAGAATCAGTAATGGCAAGTTCTTCTGAAGTTAACAATTTTGCATCATAAAGATATTTAACAGCATTAAATTGCTCATCAATCAATTGGTCAATTGGCTTGGGCAATTCAATTTTCAAATCGGCTGGGATCGATGCTTCTAAATCTTGTCTGTATTTTTCAATTTTTGGTACCCATTCCTTAAACTTTTCTGAATCTTCTTAAGTAGTGAGGGGGTCATTGACGAGAAAGCTTTCAAATAATTGAGACTTAGTCATGTTTATTTCTTTACTAGAGGAAGAAAATTGGCAAACTTTAAAAGTTAAAATGAAGAGCCAACAGGTCCTCCTTTTATATATGGGTTGGATATAAGGAGGCGTGAGGGGTGTAATTAAGGGTCCAAAACAACCGCCGCCCACCTCCTTATCAGGAAATAAAAAGTGGAGACTCTGTGCAGATACCAGACCATAGATTACAACGCAAAAAGAACAAGACTCTAAAGATTGGGAGCCCTCAAAACCTATCCGAAGTCAAAACTAAAATGCCAAGAAAATGTGCGGTTTATCTGAAAACCGGAGATAAGCGCAATAATCAACTTAGAATTATTATTTGCATTTACCGAGTCGTTTTCCAGGGGTCGCCTCGAAATATTTTTACGGATGTAGTATAACACAGTAGTGACATGGATGCACTCTACATATATGGACAAGGGTTCCTGTGGTTTGGATTACTAATACGAATGCTCGAGCATTTACAACTGTTTATAATTGTCAAGAAAAAAACGAGATAACGATTGCAGATCGCATAAGTGCATATCTATGCTTGCGATTAGATTACATTGTTTCAATTGAGGTCAAACACTCAACAATCGGAACCACGTTTCCGATTGGGGTCCTAACTCTCGATGTAGTGGAGAGGATATTGGTGGGTGGAGGAAACCCCGAGTGATCCACTCTGCCGTGATGCATAGCTGCTATCTAGAGATAGCCTAATCAGTCTTCTACCGCGACAACTAATTAACCTATTTTCAGTTAATTATGGCAACTTAATTTTTAAGTCTACAATAGATATCATGCAAGTAATATGTCTTCTCCAAAAGAAGCAAAACTGAATTTTAGCTTTCATCATGTCGCCATCATGATTTATCACCAGGGCTCCTAATGGTTGAAAAATTTTAACAGAAAATAGGTTAATCAGTCCAAATATCAGTGAACGTGGCTAGGTTGAACTTGTCTAATATATGACTAAATGATAAACCATTTGAACAGCATAGTGAATATCTTTTGGCACATCTAAACCTGTAGCAATTCTCCTAATTATCTAAATGTAAGCTCAATCTCCAATAAGTTTAGTCGGTAAATGCATATTTCAATGAAGACCCAATGAGATTATCCGAAGCTGTGAATAAGTCAAAGTAAGGAGGTTTACCTATGCAGCTCAAAACGTAGCACTAGGGTATGATAATAGAATCTTCAAACAGCGGAGTTAGTTCCCAAATAGGAATTGGGGAATGCAAAAACCTGTCAGTGAAGTGATCAGAATGGAACGATTCAACAAATTTACAAACAAATGTTGCATGTATCTCATAGAGTACAAAATCAACACGAAAGAATTAATTACTTTGTTTCAAAAATGAATTCGAACGATGTTTATCCATCTAGACTTGCTCATCGTACATTCCCGCCAATATAAATAAACAATGCGAGACCATTGTCTGAGTTGTTCTGTTTTCGCTTGCTCTTCTCCTAACAACAACTCCCGTATTTACTTACGAAAGGAACATCTCAAAATAGAATTTCGCGATCACAACATAGTCACAAATAACGTCTTATATATAATGGGTAGCCCTCTTGCCATTGCCATGGAAACCACTCTAATTAAAACTAAGATTTACAAATTGACTTAGTTGAATGACCCAATTAGAAGGTCGAGCACTTGTTAGTATATAGAGTTGAGGAGTAAAGAGTCATAACCCTGGGCTTAATTTAATTCACGTGACATAAATTTCTTGTCCAGTGCGCCCCAACAAGCCAAAAAAAATTTTTTCTCTGGCAAAATATCAAATTTTAACTTACCACCACCACAAACAACACAGTGAACGAGGAAAAAACAAAAAAAAAAAAATTGGGCCCATAGTTAAGGAAGAACGTGAAACTATCATCGAAAGAACCAACACTATACATTAGTACAAAGGAATCCAGTCGACGTCAATCATCCATCTCAACCGTCGAATTTACAAACAACGAAAACATCACTCAACTGGTCATCTCAAGGAATACTAGGACACATTTTACCCAACCTATATTTCCTCCACAGTACTTTTACCTTGTTGTCTTAAACGCAGTTTAGAAAACACAGTAATTTACATATCTCAATCCAGTTTTATTTCCTTTATATCCAAGCCCAGTTTCACTCACGCGTTCTTGATATATTCGCACCTGCAACCTGTATAAAAAGCTTCCAATAAATTCACATATTAAAGATGGGTCAGATTCTTTCTCAACCAGTCACGGAAAAGCACTCTGAAGAGGGCCAAGATAAATATTTAGCCTACGGTTTATCCTGTATGCAAGGTTGGAGAATCAATATGGAAGATGCTCACGCCACCATTTTGAATTTATCCGCCTTATCCGCCAAATCACCTACTTCCAGTCCTAAGCCAGATGATGATTCTGCAGAAAGGCAACAAGAATCAAACGATGATTCTCCTCAAATTGCGTTTTTCGGGGTATACGACGGTCATGGTGGTGAAAAGGCTGCTATTTTCACCGGAGAACATTTGCATCACATTATCAAAGATACAGAAGCATATAAGCAAGGAGATTATGCCAATGCCTTGAAGCAAGGTTTCTTGGGTTGTGATCAAGCCATTTTACACGATTATCAAATGAGAGATGATGAAAGTGGATGTGCCGCCACTTCCGCTATTATAACCCCCGAATCGATCATTTGTGGTAATGCTGGTGATTCTAGAACTATTATGTCCATTAATGGGTTTGCCAAAGCATTATCTTATGATCATAAACCTTCCAATGAAGGCGAAAAGGCCCGTATTTGTGCTGCTGGTGGATATGTCGATATGGGTAGAGTTAACGGAAATTTAGCATTGTCCAGAGGAATTGGTGATTTTGATTTCAAGCGCAATGTTGATTTACCTGCAGAGGAACAAATTGTCACTTGTTATCCTGATGTTATACAACACCAAATCAATTTGGATCAAGATGAGTTCATTGTTTTGGCATGTGATGGTATTTGGGATTGTTTAAGTTCTCAAAAGTGTGTTGAATGTGTAAGGAGAGGTATTTATGAACGCAAGAGTTTAACCACCATTTCTGAAGAAATTATGGAATTATGTTGTGCTCCAACTTCGGATGGTTCTGGTATTGGATGTGACAACATGTCGATTGTTATTGTTGCTTTATTAGATTACACTAAGCAGGAAACCTTGGACCAATGGTACGACAAGATTATAAGTAGAATTGAAGCTGTTGAAAAAGATGCAAGTTTAGTTAACAAATACGGTTCAATTTCTCCTCCTTACAACGATTTGTACAAGGAAATGTATGGAGAATTCTACAATATTGGACAACAAGCTCAAAATGTTGGTGGTGGCCGTGGTGGAGGATTGGCTGGTATGGCCAATGGAAATTCCATTTTCGGAAGAGGTGGATATGATGAAGATGATAAAGATGACGAAGAAACCAGTGGAAGTTCAGCCGGTGCTGATTTGAACACTGGTGCTATTTCCTTGCAAAGATTATTGGCATCCAACACCATAACGAATGAGAATGGTGTGATATATTTGGACACTTCTTCAGCACAATCTTTATTAGCCCATTTCGGAGTCACTGAACCAGAACAAGATCTTGAAGAAAATGTTGACGAAGAAGAAGAAGAAGATGATGTTCATGAAAGGCATACCGAAGAAGAGGACATAGAGGAAGAAAAGCATGAAAAGATTGAGGAGATCAAAACGGATGAAGAGTAAAGGTTTAACTCAAGATTAAATTAGATTTTTCTTACCAAAGTTCCTTTTTGTTGTTCAAAATATACTTTTAGATTTTCAGTTCATTTCGTTGCAAATTCATCAAAGATTTCCACTCGCCCTCCCCCCTCCCGTTTACCAATGTTGATGAGTTTTCCAATAGCTTGTGTAAATAAATGAGTCAACTGTTTTGCATGGGTCTGTCGGTTTCTAGATGGTTATCACTTGTAGATACCACGACTGTTGAACAAACCATTTCCATCCACAACTTTTCTTTGCATACCCGTTGAATGTTAATTCTTGTTAGGTTTTAATGATTTTTCTTTGTAAGCTTTCGTTTCCCATTTTTTTTTGTTATTCATATTATAGTAAATATACTCGAGATTCTAAATTTAGCTTATTGTAGTTTTTTTTAGCGTGCATGTCGCGACATTGAAATTTGACATGTCACAAAAGCGTGATAAATTTTTTCGATTGTATGTGAATCAACAGACTCATAATCAAAACAGCAACAAATTACTACCATCAATTCAACCATCCGCAAAAAAACTTTGCGAGTTGCACGCACAGACATTATAGAGCAGTGAAAATAGACACACGACATGGTGCTGCATCTATTGAGTCTGCTCAAAATTACCAACAATCATGTCTACTCCAATATAACTCCAGTGGACTTGGATAAACGGAGTTATCGTGAACGAGCAGTCAATGACTATTCGTTAAAGCATATGATAGACGCCACTCGGCAATATAATGGCAGCGACAATAGTAATCATAGAGTACGACATTCTTCCAGGAGCCCAGTGCGGCAGATTCAGGATGCAAACCACTTTTGGGTTACTATTAAGTTGAAAAGTAGAAAGAAGAAACAAGCTAGACCACGATCACAGGAGAAACAGACGCAAGAACAAGAACTTAACGGAATGGAAGAAATCCAGTTGCCGTACCAAGGTATACTACGATATCCTGATTGTATTATAAACGGTACTGACCCAACTCGAGAAGACCGGGTTAAGTTTGAGAGGTATCTAGAAGAAGGAACCATACTCCGAACAAAAGTCACCACAAGAGCGCCATCAGAAATAGAAAGCAACGAAGAATCAACACCTGCACCGGTATCTGCCGTGACTTTCCGATCCAAGATCAACCGAATCATGTTTCGTGATTATGAAATAGATACGTGGTATACTGCGCCATACCCAGAGGAGTTTTCCCAATCGGAAGTGCTTTACATCTGCGAATACTGTTTGAAGTATATGAATTCACCTATGTCTTATTCTAGACACCAATTGAAAAACTGCAACTTTTCAAACCATCATCCACCAGGGTTGGAAATATATCGAGACCTAAGCACAAACATTGCAATTTGGGAAGTCGACGGACGGAAAAATATCAACTATTGCCAAAATTTATGTTTGTTAGCTAAGTTATTTCTTAATTCGAAGACGTTGTATTATGATGTGGAGCCATTCAATTTCTACGTCCTTACGGAAATCGACGAGGTGAATCCTAGTAAATATCATTTTGTGGGGTATTTCTCAAAGGAAAAATTGAATAATTCTGATTATAACGTTTCTTGTATTTTGACGCTACCCATTTATCAAAGAAAAGGGTATGGGAATTTGCTTATCGATTTCAGTTATCTATTAAGTAGGAATGAGTTTAAGTATGGTACTCCCGAGAAACCATTGAGTGATTTAGGATTATTGAGTTACAGAAATTATTGGAGAATTACAACTGCTCAAAAGTTGAAGGAATTGTATATGAAATATCTTGCGGCACAGACTGAGAATACCCAAATTGAGGGGGAAGCCAACAGCACTGAAGCAAGGACGAAGAACAACCCAACTGATGTTTCGATAACAATTGAAACACTTTGTAAACTCACTGGAATGACCCCATCAGACGTGATTGTCGGTCTCGAGCAGTTAAATTCATTGTACAAGAACCCAACCACTAACAAGTATGCTATTGTATTAAACCTTAATCGAATCAACTATGAAATAAATAAATGGGAAGCGAAAGGGTATACCAAACTAGATTATGATAAATTATTATGGAAACCTATGCTTTTCGGCCCAAGTGGTGGTATAAACTCGGCACCGGCATTATTACCTCCACCTTCTTCAACATCACCAAAGCCTAATCAGGTGGTGACACATAATAGCATTTCATTACTTTCGAACTTTTTGAAAGATGATATAAATAATCCATACACGTTTGAAGAGGAAGGATATAAGGAGATTGAACTTTACCAGGACATGAACAAGGATAATAGGGATAAAACTGAGGATTCTCTTGATGAGTACGTTGTTTGTTATCCTGGTATTGTACATAAGCGGAAGAATGTAATTTCCAAACTTAATGAAGTAAGGGAAGGTGGTGAAGAAGTGGCTGAGGAAAATTATGAGGAATTGTTTGCTGATATCGATGCTGAGTCAGTAGATGACGAAGAGCCTGATTTCGAAGAGTATGACGAGGATGAAGAGGAAGAAGAGGTAGAAGAAGAGGTAGAAGCAGAGGTAGAGGAGGAGGAGGAGGAGGAGGATGAGGATGTAGTCATAAATAAGCCACGGCCAAGTTCTAGACCAAGCAGACTTATCAAAGTAACAGAGGAACCAGAAGATGAATATGAAGATGAATTTGATTCAGAATCTGACGGGTTTAGTGAGCTTAAATATCGCCTACCTCCTAGAAAGAGAAAGACAGTCAGTGTTCTATTACCACCTCCAGGACAAAGAAAAAGAGGTAGACCTAGAGGAACGTTCAAAATCTCCAAGCCACCACCACCAGTAAAGCAACCATCGCTGGAACTGGAATTACCTGAACGGAGATTGAGAAGAGTGGCAACGCCAGACGTTGACAATTCATCACCTCCCAGAAGATCAACAAGACACAGGCACTAGAATATATAGAAAAAGTCTATGTAATTATGTATTATATTGTAATATTACCCCGTTTTAAACAATTTACAAGAATTTTCAAAGATTAAATCTATAAAGCTTTCAATCTCCTTCTCTTGTTTGATACCGTGGATAGTACAAAGAATCTCAGCAACATGTCCAACATTAACTGGTTCATTACGGGATACAATCATTGGATGAGCATACATGCCTACTTTAGTATCTATGTCAGCATTAGGTAAGTTTTCTAATGAACTTTGCACAAACTGTCTGTGTTTAGCATAATGCTCTTTCTTTATGGCTGGGAAGGGTAAGTTTTCCGCAAGTTTAAACATTGGGCCACCATTCTTTTTGGACTTTTTAGAATCTTGAACTTCTTGTGGTTCTTCTGGTACCGTGGTTTTGATATCTGGATAGAACTTGTTTGGATATGATGAGATGTACTTATATGAAGCATGGCTCTTTCTAATTTCACACCACGGAGCATCTGTTTCAATGAGCAATCTATCAATTGGGATCTTGGATGCAACTTGAACATTCTCTTCTGTCTTTAATGAACATCCATTTATTCCAATATAGAATCCCAAACCTAAGAGCTTATTTAATTCTTCTTCAGTACCTGTAAATGAATGCACAACACCGTTACCTTTTCTTATCGAACCAGCCTCTATGAATGGCTTGATTATAGACACAAAATCATCACAGGCATCACGCATGTGGAGAAACAAGGGTAAATCCAAATGTTTCAATTGTGCATGAACTTCAAGTTGCTTCTTGAACATCTCACATTGTTGAACTTTGTTAGAATAGTGCAATCTGTCGTAATCTAATCCAATTTCTCCAAACGCCTTGACATGTCCTAACTTGTGTCCTTCTTCTGCTATATTTTTCAACCTTGTTAATTTTTCATCCACATCATCACGTAAAGTGTTTGTATATTCGTCATTATCCTTGATGTAGAATTCCTCAGCAACAGTACATGGGTGCACACCGGCAGTAGAGTCAAAATTGTTGGCATATTTCTCGCACAAGGTGAAATGGTTTTGACTTTCTTGGATATTGGAAGCTGTGATCAACATTTTATCCACATTGAACAAATGTGCTCGATCAATCACTTGATTTATATCACATGGATGTTTTGAATGGCCATTGTACGTCCCTTGGAACATCCCATCAGAGAAATTGACACCGATGTCGTAATATCTTGGTCTCCATGTTGACATTTTTCTACAGAACGCTAAACCTCGTTTGAACATACAGAGAGTCCGTTAACTGAAAAATTTACATTCACTTTTTTTTTCTTCTTTACTATTCCTTTTAATTGCAACAGTATGAACAACGACGAATTGGAACGGATTCTTTCCTTAGAAGAGTCTGCACTTAATAGAACTGCTGAGATAGAACGTGTCCTCAATTGTAATGAATTCGACTACTTTGATATTCTTCAGTTGAACCCGTTGAGTACAGCTGATGATCTTGGTCTGATTATCAAGCGAGTCTATCGTAAGAAATCATTGCTTATACATCCAGATAAGACTGATCATCCTCGTGCATCTGATGCATTTGATAGATTAAAAAAAGCAGAGAAGGTGCTTTCTTGTGCTAATGAACAAGAGGAGGAGTTCAAGGAAAAGAATCGATTGATTGCAATCTATCACAGTGTGACTAGCGAAGGAAAAGACTATGATTTAGACAAAGTCAAGAAACAAGTGGCGGAGATCTTGCAGGATGAAATCAACGAACAGGAGTTGCAAGTATTATATCAACAAACTGCAAAGCAAAGAAAACATGAACAGGAGCAGAAATTAAGACAAGAACGGGAATTGAAGAAACAATTGGAAAGCAAATGGGAAGACGAACGTGACGTTCGTGTCAAGAACTGGAGAGACTACTCGTTCAAGATCGACAAGAAGAAAAAGAAAAAGACTGGAAAGCCAAAGGTTCTCGTATGACAGACATTTAACAATTATGTCTGATTACATTTTGTCTGACAACCACTAGAAAAAAAAATCAATACTGAAAATTTTGTATACAACGATCATGTAACTCCCCCAATGACTTCCAATTCAAACTTGCAAATCTTGTCCGTGGGTATTGTCTCATTTCTTACCGGTTACTATGTAAGCCAATACTTGAAATGCTCTAATAGACGCAAACTCAAACAGAAGAAACCACCGATTGCTCCAGGATCATCCTCATCAGACGCCTCCACTGAGTCATCTTACGAATCTGATTCCGATGAGTCAGACGACGGAATCGACGTGGATTCCACTGATTTAAACACTGTCCCAGGCGAAGTCCGCATGACTCTCATAGTCCGTCAAGATCTTAAAATGGGTAAAGGTAAAGCTGCTGCCCAATGTCTGCATGCCACTCTTGCGCTTTACAAGAAAATCACAAATCCAAATTCTCCAGCATATAACCCAGAAATGGTTAGACGATGGGAATATGGCAATGGACAGGCTAAAATCACATTGCAAGTTCCTGACCAAGAAGGAATGGATATGTTGTATGCTCAAGCTATAAGCCTCGGTATCAATGCTTATATTGTTCACGATGCCGGGAGAACACAAATTGCTGCCGGAAGTGCTACGGTATTAGGGTTGGGACCTGCACCAAAACTGATTATAGATCAAATTACTCTGGAATTGAAATTGTATTAAAAAATTATAGATTTTAATATATACACACTTCATTTTTTTTTACAAACGTTTTCTGATTGTTTCTCTAACCGAAAGTGGGTTGACCGCCGAGCTAGCTCTACGCTTCCTCTTTCTTACACTCAAAACGTCATTATTATCATCGTCATCGTCGTCATCATCTTCATCGTCACTGAGACCACCAATAACATCATCGTCATCATCATCATAGAAATCAATGCCAGCTCTTCTTGGATCACTGGATGTGGCTGATCTATGTGCTCCATTTCTTAATTTTTCCAAATGATCAATTCGAGCCCATATTTCACCTTCAGTTCTTTGCGGTAATAAGATCAGTAATTCTGCAAATGACAATTCTCTGTTTCTTCTATTGATTAACAATTCATCCTCTTCCATGGTCCAGGGAATCTCTAACGGTGGTGGGTTAGGTGTAGCCGATTTACCCTTGGAGTCGCCGCTAGTCTTTGTCGTTGTACGATGGTTATGGTGGATAGTCTTTATCTTTTTCTTGTTCAATTTCTTATTATGGTCATCCAACTTGTCCTTGTCAATCTTCAATGGCTCCTCCTTGTCAGCATTATACGGTATCACCACTGATCCAGAACGAGAATAGTATCCCAGATTGGCACTAACAATGCTGCTGTTGCGCAAACTGGAAACATTGTTCTGTTGAATGCCAGAGTTTGCTCCAGGAGCCCCCGAAGGTGCACTCAAACTGGGGTTTCTCGACAATGGACCACTTATACTGCCACCAGTACTACCAAACAACACCGGCATATGCGCCAAGGCATTGTTTGTAGTTTGATGATGAGGGATATTCATGGATTTAGAAGGAAGCGAACTGACGGAAACACGAGCTAAGGAAGATATTGAAGTCCGATCATCTCTTATTGTTTGAATGATGGAGTTGTTTCGGAATGACATGGTGGGTAAACCCGTGGAATTACTGGGGACCAGGATGGGTGGGATGCCTGAGATTGAGCCTGAACGTGATAGACTAGCCGTGCTGGAAATACTTGTTCTTGGAGGATGGGGTTGCACAAGGGGCGAGCCCTGAGATATAGAATTTCTTGGCGTGAGAGATGAAGGTGTACCTTGCGGAAGATTCATGGTTGGATCAACACTATCTGGATAGTATCCACCTGTTTGGTTTTCCAATGGGGTAGATGAAGATGTGTCTGAATTAGGAGATTGTGGTTGTTGCTGCTGATGTTGTTGATGTTGATGTTGCTGCTGCTGCTGTTGTTGTTGTTGTGGTGTTGGTGGAAGACCTCCATTTATGTTGGGTGACGTAATACTCAAACCTCTTGGAGTTGAAGGATTGGTATTGACCATTGGACTTGAGATGTATGAAGGAGAATTGGACAATGCATTTAATCCAGCTAATGCATTGGATATATTATTATCAAACCCCTGGAATGTCGGTTGAGGAAGTGGCGAGTATGCTGAAGTGAATGTCGAGGTGGATTCCACCTTAACCTTAGGGTTTGTTGTTGGCTGTTTCTTCTTTTTGTTGGCAGCAGCAGTAGCAGCAGCAGCAATCATTGCTTTGGTGTTGATTTGATTACCCAAAGCAGCAGCTGACTTGGGAGGGTTTTTCAAGTTCCCAGACTTTAATCGTCTCCATCGAAATTGACAAGCGTTAGGGGTACGATTGGTGAAATGACTGGCAATCTCTTTCCATCCTAGTTTCTGGGTGTCTTTGAGATGCATAAGTAGAATGTCATCTTCGGCGTCCCACGATGTCGGTGTCCGGGAATAATTCTTGGGCGGTGATGCTGACGTTGCTGCCTGGGCAGTGGATTGTTTTGGTGATGTTAGATTATCTTGCTGTTCCATTGCTGCTATTGGAAGCGGTAAAGACCCTGTTGTTGGAGAAGTGGATGTCGACGTTGACTCGTGAGGGTTGTTTTCTGAATTCATTTGGTGGTGGTGGTTACAAGTAGTAGTTGCTGGCTCTGGTGGTAGTAAGTAGTAGCAGTAGTAGTAATTCAGTAGTATACAGTGTTGTAGTAATATCTATCAATCGCTTTATTCAATTAGACACCTTCACACCTTTCATATAAACTGTCCGTAATATAAATTACAAAATAAAATGGATACTAATAAAAAATATTAATTTAGTGTAGCTTTTTACTGTGAGATCAAAAAAAAACCTCCAGTGTCTGTCTGTCTGTCGTTTTTTTGTCAAGATGATCATCAAAATTAATTCCCTCTCTCTCACTTTCTCACCAAGAAATTGCGGGATAACCCAAATTAGTTAAAATAAATTCAGCCAGAAAAGAAAAAATACTCGACATTAATTTTTTTATTTTTTATGTGCCAGTTAATTAAATTTTGTGTCGTTCGATTTATATTGCAAGGTTAAATTTACGCTTATAATTTATGGTTTGACAAAGACGTAACTTTTAGATGTAACCAAATGTTGTAACCCTGTACGTCCAATCAGCAGATTTGAAAATGAGAAGATATGTCAGCGCCAGATTTGATTTATAAGCAGTCTGTCAAAATATTACTGGTTATTAGCCAATTTAGTTTTTGAGGCCGTGCACGTGACCAACAATTTCTGTCAACCACCACATTTTCGAAACAATAGGGACGGTGTATGTTACCTATTAGTTGTAACACAGTAATGCCTCTTGTCTTATCTTTTACGGCACCACACTAAAATGGGCAAATATTCGCTATTAATATCACAATATCAAACCGCCTGGTAGCATTATATATATATATATATTCTAGTAATATTTACACACTGTTTACTCTATTTGACCAACTTTTTCTGCCCAAATGTTTTCAGCTTCAACAATTGTATTGTTGTTGGCCCTCATTTTGTTCATGGTTTCCATGTATTCGTCATATTCGTTACTATCGAAAACAATACCACCACCAGCTTGTAAATATGCTACACCGTCTTTGTACACCATAGTTCTTAAGGCAATACAAGTGTCCATGGTCTTACCATCATACCCCCAATGACCAACAGCACCGGCGTAAACACCACGCTTTTCCTTCTCTAATTCAGCAATTAACTCCATAGCTTTAACCTTTGGAGCACCACTTGTGGTCCCAGCAGGGAAAATCGATCTAAATGCATCAAATCTAGTTTGATCGTCTCTCAAGGTCCCACTAACTTCAGAAACCAAGTGCATGACATGGGAGAATCTCTGAATGGTTAAAAGCTTGTCAACTTTGTTACTGGTGGGTGTACATACACGGTTAATATCGTTACGAGCAAGATCAACAAGCATAATGTGTTCGGCACGATCCTTCAAACTGGCACGCAAGATTTCGGCGTTAGCTTCGTCTTCTTCGTTAGTCTTACCTCTTGGCATGGTACCAGCAATTGGATGGGTCACTACTCTACCGTGACTATCTGACTGGACTAATAATTCTGGCGAGGCACCAATGATTTGGAAATCAACTAAATCAATGTAGAACAAGTATGGGGATGGGTTGACGGTACGCAAATGACGGTAGATGTTGAATGGGTGTAAGGAAGTAGGACGTGCAATTCTTTGCGATGGAACGGCTTGAATAATGTCTCCCTTTAAGATATGGTCCTTTAGAGTAGTAACGTGTTGTTCGTAACCTTGTTGACCAATGTTGGATGTGAAATTTTGGTTCATTTTGATAGGTCCTTGAACTGGGTTGTATTGTTCTGGAGAAACATCAGCCAATAATGTTTGTTCAACTTGTTCAATTTGTGCTACGGCTTGTTTATAATTTTCTTCCAAGTTAGAGTCACCATCCACCCTAACGTTATATATGATTTGGAATCTTTGGAAAACGTGGTCGAAAGCAATAACCAAATCACACAACATCAATACAGCTTCTGGCAATTGTAATACATCTTCTAATGGTCTTCTTGTCTTTGGTTCGAAATATTTGATACAGTCATAGGAAATGTAACCAGTTGCACCACCACTGAATTTAGGTAATCCTGGTAAACTAGCTTGTCTGAATCCATCCAACTCTTTTTCTAATACAGTTATAGGATCAACATTGCAGAACTCACTAGAATACTTACTAGCGTCATCACCAGTCTTGATGATCTTGGTTGGGTTGATCCCAATAAAAGTATATCTGTCGACGGTGTCACCTTTAATTGATGATTCAAAAAGGAAAGAAGGTGAACGCTTTGGATCGTTCAACTTAGCTAATTTCAAGTAAGCCTGATGGGTACTGATGTCGTTATATGCGACATATTTGTAGATTGGGTAAAGATTTGGAGCAGGAGTTTCGGTATTGGAAGCAATGATTTTGGTCAATGCTTCAATTGAAGGTTGCACTTGAGCGGGCTGCCATATGTGTTAGTATACGCTTATTATATACTATGGATAGCTATTTGAATGTACTTACCATTGTTGTTGGTGTCTAATAGCTAGTTGCTGCTTCTTGTTACTGGTATGAGTCAGTGAAAATTTTTAGAAATTTATTTTCCTGATTGAAAAAAAGCTGCGACTGACAAAAAAAAAAAAAAACTAAAATAAATAAAATGTAAATTTCTATGTACAAATTCATAACTTATCATCAATAACCAACTTCTTGTCTTTAAGCAAACAAGCACCTCCTACTGGGTCCATCCATACTACTTGGTTACACAGTATTGGCATACCTACATATTGGTTAGGCACATCCGTCAATACATCCACTTCAATATCCAATTCTACGCAATATCCCTTCGACAATATCACCCCTGGCATCATACTCACACCTACTTTGGTAATCATACATTCAAACTCTTGCACTTTTCTCACATCCTGCTGTAGACATCTCAAAGTCCAATACTTTTTAATAGTCTGCATGACATACTTGGAATCATTATCTCCATTGATAATATTCTCAATTTGCCCAGCAAGTACCCTTTCCGGAAATGCACCGTTAGTCTCGTACCCTAGTCTTCTAAGATTAGAAAACTTCTCATTGACAGCAATAAGCGATGCACCTCGACGTATCGCTGCTCTTTGGAACGTATACTGTAATGACATCAATATTTGAAGTTGATTCACAACGGCTTCTCCCTTGCTATACACATCGACAATATTAGCCCATCCGTTGTCTAGTCCAAGCACAATATTCTCTTTATCTTCCACATCTCTAAATGTGATACTCTCAGGAGCAAGGAATGATTTACTGACCAACACGTTCTGTGGAGTCATGTATCCCTTGGAGTTCTTGGAATAAAGCATGTACGAATACGAAGTTGCGTCGTACGATTTTTGAAGAACAGTACGATGAGGAACAATCACTTTGTCTTCAGGAAAGTCGCCAGTGTTGAGATGTTGAGCCCGACGTAAAATTGGGATGTTCTTGTCAATGCAATACTCGGAAACAAGTGTACCTACCAATACGCGTAGCTCATTGATGAGAAAATGCGATTCATGTGTATTGGGCCAGTGGTTAGTGACTTTATATGCGGTAACTGAAGTATCTTTCTTTACTTGCTCCGCAGATTCTTCCTCTAACATAAAGCTGAAATCATTCTTCACAGTAGTCACTAATCCATGTGACAAATTGGAAGAATCTATGCTTGACGGAGTTTGCAATGGATCAGGAGGTGATGCATTATGAATACTTCTTCGCTTAAAGAATCTTTGCATGATGCTGTAAATCCCTCGAATAGTCTCTTGATCATTTAAAGTCAAGTTACTCGTCCGTTCTGAAGTTCCTTCAAGCCAACTAACCACATCAGGAGCAATCCTCACCCCTGCCAAACATTTCTCCAATTCTTTATCATCCAATTTCTTGATATTGCAAGATAGAATATTATCCATTCTAACAGAAACCAACAGTTGTAAATCCTGAAATGGGTCATCTGCCAAGGGGTTATACTTGAATGACACCGTCATACATGTAGAAAAATTACTAGTTTCAACATTTTTTGCCGTTTTATCGTGCCAACTAGGAAATCCCTTGTTGGGAAAAAGTGGGAACCAGTGCTGATTGTTAATTAAATGATCCATCCCGGAAACAAAACCATATTCAGGATGAAAAGCTTTCCGCATGGGTTTACTTGTAGGTGAATGAAACGTGATCGGATCAGGAATGTGAATCCGGAGGATATGCTCGTCTCGTAGGATTTTCTCAAGGGATACACCAATTGTAGGAGTTTGAGAATTGGAAGGATAATTAAGATTGAGTCCATAGACAACTAGATCTCGGCTAAATCCCTTCCCACGTAAATGTCTGAAATTGTCAGATCCAAGCACTTCATGCACTTCTTTGCTTTTGTTAACTTCACCTAGTATACCCAGTTCGACTAAAACATCAGATGCTTGACCATGTTTAAATATTTTCAATTCTTCAAGTATATTATAGATATCACTAGCAGTTTCCACGTTTTTGAATAGATCCAATTTCTTTATTTCTGTAAGAAGCGTATCATGAGGGTATATCACCATGAACTTTAACATTTCAATAACATGCGCAAAATGACGATGGGTAGAGGTTGACAATGCAGCATTTAACTTATCTCCCTCGACTGCCAATTTGCTCGTTTGATGCTTATAAAAGGAGCTAAATTCGTGGTTTAAATTATGAAATCCATTTTCAGTTTTCATATCGTCAAGAAATTTCGATATGGCAATCCAGTTATCTTCAGTATTAACCAAATAAATTGGTCTGGAAACATAATTATTTGAATGCTCTTCATTGAAAATGTTTGATCCTTTATTAGCAGGAATATACTTTGGTACTATCCATCGACAAGAATTCACCAAGTTCAAATGAAGGCCCATAAACAAGGCACACTGATTCCACCGGGATTCCTTAATCACGTCAATCATATGTTCTGGAAACTGAGTAGCGTCGATCAAATGTGCAAACGACAAAGCACGGATCCGGCTAGTTGCAAATTGAAAGAATAACCTATCCAACTTGTCTTCAAACAATTTCTTCATTATGTGACTGTCATGGATGAACTTGTGCATTGCCAGTATAACATAAAGTCGATCATCTATATCAGTATGCATTATGTTCTCGTATATTGTTTCAAAATCACCATAGATCAAACTATGACAATGGAAATTGACATCCATGGGCGATATTTGAACCACTTCATTATCGGGCATAAGCACAACAAGTCTATTCAAACTTTCATCAAATCGAGCCTGAGATTCTCGTATTACGACACCGAACTTTACTTCCAATGTGGTAGGGTGTATGAATTCAACAACTGATCCAGGCACAGGAACAGAATTCAAATTCCGATCAAGAATCACCCCAAAATCTTCAGCCGGCGTACTGTTTATTTCCACATCATCCATATCTTCAAATTCTAAATCTCTGTAGTAATAATTAGGATTCTTGAACGTCAATGCATTTCTATAGTACTGAGAGTACTGTTCTTGTAGCTTGGATCCATTGATACCTGGATGTTGATCTACATTCGGGGTGAAAAGAAACGGCAGCCGTTCATCTGATCTGGTGGATATAAAACGAATATAAACATTCGGTCGTATTCGACGTTTTCCTATCACTTGTGTCACCCTCAACACCTTCGCTATCATGTCAATGTGGTCTATAAAGAAGATTTGGTTGTAAGAAATTTTGCAAACAAGATTCTCTGAATATATTTTTTTTTATTTCACTTTTTAATTTGATGTTCATTGTCGCGACATATTCAAGCTATTTACGACACTATTAACTTATACACTCGTTAGATCTTCCATCTTTGCACAATAACAGCATTCTTCAACTTAGCATCAGCTACAGTTATATCGCTAGTATCCTCAATTGGCTTGACAGGGAAGGCATGGCTCAAATTGAACTCCTTTGATGGATCATTATACTCATGGTTTCTAACAAAGTCATACACTTTAGTTACAGCATCGCTTGAATTAAACTTATGGGCTGTTTTCTTACCATTGGCAAATCTAATCTGAACTAATGAATCACCTTCGCCTTGTGGTTCAGATGGAGCAGAGCTGACAACTTCCTTCTGAGGACTAGAGCTCTCCGTTACTATTGGTTCACCCGGTACAGGTGACCCTAATCTTTGTCCCTTTCCGAAATAACCAGCAGCTTTTCTACTTAAGCTAGGAGGTTTCCATTCTTCGTCAGTCTTTTTAAATACCGAGACATCGACATCTTGACCAAACTCAACATCCAAAATAGACATTGGAACTCTACCTTGATTCAATTCTTGTAAAATACTAGCATTTCTTGGATCATCATATCTATGTAACTCACCAGTTTCACCCACGGTAAACCCTTGTTTCCAAAAGGTGATTTCTCGATTGACTTTAGTAGGTCTGAATATATTAGCATTTGGATCAGCAATTTCTTGACTTGGCTCATTGCCATCACCTAATTTGAACCCACGACCAGAGAATTTAGGCTGTTGAGGTTCATCACCAGCACTTGGACGGTCATCTGGTTGATTTGTTTGTTCTTTTGCTCTTTGGAAAATTTGATCAATAATCAGCTGGTCATTCTGAGAGTTTCCGCCTTTCCTTCTATCCTTATTAGGGTTTTCAACTTGTAATCCAGATTTCTCACCTCCAGTAAAGTAGTTCATATCCTTTTCGTCCGCCGAGTCATCCCCACCGTCATCATTCAAATCTCTTAAAGTACGAAGTCGACCAGAACCACTAGCATTATCACTACAAAAACAAGTTAGTAATTGATATCTCAAAGCTAAGTCACAATTTCTATATACATACGCATTCTGGAATTGGTTAGATGTAGGTGTGGAGGCACTGTTGCCATCATTAGCATAATAATCCTCCACGGCTTCCATCAAGTCATTGTTGTTTCTCAGTAAATACTGTTCAGCCAAATATTTTGAAGAATTGGTGATTGACACGAACTCGCTAATCAATTGGTCAGACATTGTCCTTGTTTGCTCTGTCAGTTGGTTCGTTGTGGTTGATATGGACAAGAACTATTTTGGTGGCGGAAAAGGATTTCTGACTTTTTCGGAATCAGACGACATTTTTTGGAATCAGCGCGACACTTCGTCTCATGTCGTGTAATGTACATTGCATGCTTGGCATAACCAATTGTGGTAGACTGAATATCGTTGGTGTTTAGAGTCGTGAATATCTTTGAATGTAAATGGGTGACTCTTTGTAAGCCTCCTTTACTTTTCATTACTGGTGGTATATGGCCAAAGTCGCTTCCACGTGCTACCAATCAAGGCTGCAAATATCAGCATTACATTCGGCTCATGTTTCAAGTTTACTCTGACACAATAGCTTGAACATGTATTAACTCTAAATAATATCTACTCTGGTCCATCAATTAAACACTTGACAGCACCACACCCAGATCTGACCAAATCATAGGCCTTAATGGCATCATCAAACTTAAATCTATGAGTAATCAACCGTTCAAAATCAATAGGAGCCTTATCCTTACCATTCTTGTAATTGGCATCAAATATATTAACTGCATCTTGATAATCACCAAATCCATATCTAAATGACCCATACAAGGTTAATTCCTTCATGGCAAATTGCGTGATTGGGAACTTGACTGGTGCAGCTGCATTCCCAACTTGAATAAATGTTCCACCTGGAGCACAAATATTAACACCCATGCCTACACATGGATCAGCACCAGTACATTCCAAAACTACGTTTGGCTGACCACCAAAGTGTTTAATCAAGTCATTGTAATCACCATCGGTTTTGGAGTTAAAAGTATGCGTAACCACACCGATATCTTTAGCCATTTGCAACTTGTTATCAAACACGTCGATGATGATAACTTTTGCAGCTCCAAATGTCTTGGCAGTAGCAGCAGTAAGGAGTCCAACTGGACCAGCTCCGAAGACAGCAACTGTATCTCCAAATTTAACCTTACCTATCTTACATGCATGGACACCAACAGATAATGGCTCAACCATCGCACCCAATTCAAGCGATACATGATCAGGTAATTTCACCAAGAAATCTTCAGGAGATTTGAAATATTTACACAAAGTTCCTGGTGGATTAGGTTCATCTTTTGTACTAGGGGTAGCAGCGAATCGCATGTGAGGACATAAATTATACCTCCCACTCTTGTACGCATCTGAGAATCTTGAAGGCACACCAGGTTCAATGGCAACGTTATCACCCACACGGAGGTATTTCACTCCAGGACCGACTTCAGTAACAACACCAGCAGATTCATGACCTAATACCATTGGTTTGGTAAGGATGTAGTTTCCGATTTTACCATGCTGGTAGAAATGAATGTCGGAACCGCAGATCCCAGTTTTCTTGACTTGGACAATCACATCGGTGGGTTCGGTGATTGTTGGGGCTTCTTGATTTTCAAAGACGATTTCGTCAATTTTCTTAAGCACTAAAGAGGGATTAGCAACCATTTTTGGAGTAATAGCTAAGGAAAGAATAAAATTCAAGCTAGAAAGGAATCCAAGTTACCCCCTTATATACCCCCCGAAAGTGACCCCATTACTCGAGAAAAGCGGAGAAGGGCACCAAGGCACAACTCAAATATTTAGAAAGGAATCCATTGTTGTAAAGTAAACAACCCGTGAATTGATTTACAATTAATGCGTGGTGGAGGTATTCGGTGGAAGGTGGAGGTTGGGTGGAGGGCAGAATATGGGGAAAGAGTGGGAGGGGGGGGGAAATGGGAAATCATCCGGCAAGATCAAACAATTATTTTTTTTTTTTTGAAATACTCTATAACAATATGAACCGGGTCATTTCTATGCCGAAAAGAATGTTTTAATTCGTATTGATTGTATTGTTTAGTATATATTCATTGAAAAACGCTAAGATTTTCGGAAATACTTTTTGAAAGAACAATAGTGATGAATGCGATTGCAAAAACAATCGTTAAGGCGGAAGCAAATGATGCATAACGTGGTGATACACAATGACATTTGTCACCAAAGCTTATATAAAGTACAACATACCTAATAATATCCACATACATATATAGATATTACGGTCAATTTGTTTTCTTTCATGAAACTTTGACTATAACTATTCAAACATGGATTATGACTTGCACACAGCTACTCTTATATACTACAATTAACTTTTAAATATCAATATAATATTTAAATTATATATATATATAAACCGATGTTGAAATCCCAAAACATAATAAACAAATACAAAAAGGTTAAATACAAAAAAGTTTTCATTTCCCCATATCAATATCATCACAAAAGTAAAAGGAATAATAAAAATTGGTAAATTAGTAATAAAATTACATTAATGTTGAATAAATGTAATCAAAAAAGATCTTCAGATACAGCATCAACAAATAGAATTGAATAATGCAAAACATCTTTTCTAGACTAAGCTAAAAAAGATTAGTACTTGGCACGGAATTCCTTAGCAGCTTCAACCATGTTGGTCAAAGATTCTCTGACTTCGGTCCAACCTCTAGTCTTTAAACCACAATCTGGGTTGACCCAGAATTTGTTGGCTGGGTAAACCTTCAAGATTTCTTCAATTCTAGAAACAAATTCTTGCTTGGATGGAATTCTTGGAGAGTGGATATCGAATAAACCTAAACCAATGTGGTTTGGATATTCGGCAAATTCTTGAATGTAGTTAGGGTCATCCTTCTTGGAGAATTCAATAGAGACAACATCAGCATCAAGAGCCTTGATATGGTTTGGATCCAAATCAGAGTAACAGAAATGGGAGTGGATTTGAGTGGAGTTTTCGACACCAGAAGTAGCAACTCTGAAAGATTGAGCAGCCCAGTTCAAGTAGTCGGATCTTTCCTTACCAGCTCTCAATGGTAAACCTTCTCTGATAGCTGGTTCATCAACTTGGATAACAGTGATACCGGCAGCTTCTAAGTCTTGAACTTCATCACGTAAAGCTAAACCTAATTGTAAAGCTTGAACCTTACCAGAGACATCATCTCTTGGGAAAGACCATCTTAAGATAGTGACTGGACCAGTCAACATACCCTTCATTGGAGACTTGGTTAAAGATTGGGCGTAAACAGATTCCTTAACAGTCATGGCCTTTGGTCTAGAGACATCACCAACAATAATAGGTGGTCTAACATATCTGGAACCATAAGATTGAACCCAACCGTTGGTGGTGAAGGCAAAACCATCTAATTGTTCACCAAAGTATTGAACCATATCGTTTCTTTCTGGTTCACCGTGGACCAAGACATCCAAACCAATTTCTTCTTGGAATCTGATAACGGTTTCCATTTCCTTGTTAATGAAAGCTTCGTATTCTTCAGCAGTAATTTGACCCTTGGCAAACTTGTTTCTGTTGATTCTGATATCCTTGGTTTGTGGGAAAGAACCAATGGTGGTGGTTGGGAACAATGGCAAGTTGTACTTGGTCTTTTGTTCAGCTAATCTTTCTGGGAAAGCAGCCTTTCTGGTGGATAAAGCTTCGTTAATGGTGGTTAATCTTTCTTGAACCTTTGGATTGTTAGTGATGGAAGATTCAGATCTAGCCTTGATAGAAGCAGCGTTAGCAGCAAAAGCAGCAGAAACATCGTCACCGGAAACCTTCTTGGCAATAGCAACAACTTCAGCCAACTTTTGGGTGGCAAAGGAGAACCAATCCTTGATAACTGGGTCCAACTTGGATTCAGATTCTAAGTCGACTGGAGTGTGTAACAAGGAAGAAGAAGTGGCAGTGACAACACGGTCAGCGCCCAACTTGGCAATAGCCTTTTCGACAAAAGCAGCAGCCTTGGCAAAGTCAGTCTTCCAAATGTTTCTACCGTCAACAATACCGACAGATAAGGTTTGCTTTTCACCAACAATGGCAACAACTTCATCAAATTGTTCAGCAGCTCTGACGAAATCGAAATGGTAACCAGCAACTGGCAAGTTAGCAATGGCCTTCAAGTTTGGTCTGACATCACCGAAGTAGGTGGTCAAAACTAATTCTGGCAAGTCATCACCAACTAAAGCTTCGTAAGCAGCTTGGTACTTAGCTTGAACTTCTTCTGGTAAATCCAAAACCAAGACTGGTTCATCAATTTGAACTTGGTTAGCACCGGCAGCCTTTAATTGAGCCAATAATTGCTTGTAAACTGGCAAAACCTTTTCCAATAAAGAAATTGGTTCCAAGTCTAAAGAGTCCTTGTCAGCCTTACCCAAGTAAAGGTAGGAGATTGGACCTAAAACAACTGGTCTAGTTTCAACACCTAAAGCCTTAGCTTCTAAATATTCATCAACTGGCTTAACACCGGCAGCAGTGTTCAACTTGAATTCAGTAGAGTGGGAGAAAGTTGGTCTGACGTAATGGTAGTTAGAGTCAAACCATTTAACCATTTCCAAAGCGGTAACATCAACAGCTTGGGTGGTTTCAGTGGCCTTTCTTTGTAAACCTCTACCCATAGCGAATAAAACGTCAATTGGGGCCAAGTCATACTTGGTGTAACGTTCTGGGATAGCATTGAATAAAAGAGATAAATCCAAAACTTGATCGTAGTAGGAGAAATCGTTAGAAGCAATGATATCGACACCAGCTTCCTTTTGCAACTTCCAGTTGTGGGCTCTTAATTCCTTACCCTTTGCTAACAATTCTTCAACAGTAGCTTTACCTTGCCAGTAAGCTTCGGTAATTTTCTTTAATTCTCTTTGACCACCGATACGTGGGAAACCTAAGACGGATGATTGAACCATGGTTTATTATATATAATTGAGTTATAATAAGCTGAAGAAAAGAAAGAGAAAAGAGAAAAGAAAAAGAAGGAAAAAAATTCAAAAATTGAAACGTTGGAAATTTCAATTGACTTTTATAGTTCAAAAAGTTGATGATTGGCGAAGTAATTGGAGGAGGGTGAAAAATTTTGGGATCTCACCGTGGCCAGAATTAATATTATACGAAACGAACCAAAAAAAAAAAAAAAAATAAAAAAAACAAAGTGAAAATTTAGCACAAAACGTTGACCACAGAGCGGGCACTTGGTTATCAAGCGTGGGTGGAACTAACACAAAGAATGAGCGAATTGATATTGGCCAAACCAAAAGGACAAGTTAATCAATAAGATATTGAATAAATCGAAGTCAACGCGTGTCTACTGTGGTTGCTATAACTAACAATTGACTAATTCTGTGGTGGAGTCAATAAGGGCCGCCATTCCTTTTTGATTTACATGTAAATCTCAAACTTACGTGATTTTGCAGTTTACGTTAAAGAGTCATTTGAAATTCACATGGCACTTTAAACTCAACAAAAAGTGAAAAACTTTTTCCTAACCAATTATGAAATGTCACGTGTTGACTCCGGTAAAGTTTTTTGTAACTCCTTTGTTTTCTATACGATATGAACGACACAATATGTCCGTTAACGGTATGAGTGGGCTTGGATACAGTTAAGCTTTATTAGCTAGTAAATTGGTATTTTTCTTGACTTGGCTCTAGATGAGATGGTCTAATTTTATTTAACTTGCGATGATCTGCAGGTAAGCTTATTTCTAGATTTTGACAAATGGTTCGTTTTTTAGCATTTTTGCCTGGTGCTTACGACTTTGAAGGGTTCATCTCCACAATTTCTTAAGTCATACAAGGATTAATTACAAATACGGCAGGATGAGCAAATTTTGAAAAAAATTTCGGCGAAAAGTTGCAAAAAGACAAATCTTAGTGAAATCAAATGGACTAGCACCATAACATTAATCACCTCTAAGATTACATAAAGAAGCACACAATCAGTCAACTCGAGTCCGATGCCACGCTAATGGGAAAATTTTCCTATTATTAGCAGCTGGACTGAACTATAGAACATTAAGCACGATACATGGAAAATCAACAGCCAGTTAATCTTGTCAATTTCTTTTACACGATCAATTGATGTTATCAATTGAAGAGATGGTCAGTTCTACTCCCATGATATATCTCATCCTACAAACATGTCATAGTTGGTATATCTGATCTTGATGGACCCTGCGAGATCAGATCCTCTTGCTAGTTCTAGCCAAAAAAAAACTCTTTTGATCCTCACACGACCTCTTCTCTAGTTAGCCAAATTTTATTTCAAATTGCAAGGGTGAGGCTTGCACATCATCACGAAGAACTCTAAGACCACGCAATGTCATACAAATCAACCTTTTTAGAAACTGCTCTTGAATCCGAAGCATTGAAATTCGGTAGTTTTACCTTGAAATCCGGACGTCAATCCCCATATTTCTTCAACTTGGGACATTTCAACACTGGTAAATTATTATCTAATTTAGCCACATCTTATGCCCAAGCCATTATCGCTTCTGGTTTACAATTCGACATCCTTTTCGGCCCAGCTTACAAAGGTATCCCATTAGCTGCGATTACTGTTGCCAAGTTAGCCGAATTAGACCCTGAAAATTACGGAAGCATAGGATATGCTTTCAACCGTAAGGAAAAGAAGGATCATGGTGAAGGTGGTTCCATTGTTGGTTGTGCTTTGAAAGACAAGAAGATCTTGATTATCGATGACGTTATCACTGCTGGTACTGCCATCAACGAAGCCTTTGAAATCATTGGTAATGAAAAGGGTCATGTTGTTGGATGTATCATTGCCTTGGACAGACAAGAATTGCCTACTGATACTGCTACAATTTCTGCTACTCAGTCTGTTTCTGAAAGATACGGAATCCCAGTTCTTTCCATCGTCAGTTTGGCTGAAGTTATTGACATTTTATCTGGTAAAATCAGCGACTCTGATTTAGCCTCTATTCAAGAATATAGAAACAAGTACGGTTCTAAAAAGAACTAGACGTTATTAGCATTTTATAATATACACACAAATTATATATTTCTTATCCCCTTATCTTCATAACCTTTTTCTTTGGTTGTTTTGGAGCAATTGGCTTAGGAGCAGCAGGAACATCAGGTTCAGCATCGTATATGGCTTTGGTCATTGGATGTTTCAAAGTATAGCTGGAATGCACAGGAACAATAGTGTTCATCTTGAAGCCCTTGACTACTGGTATTTCCTCTGGCTTGAATCCACCGGTTTGGAATTCTTGCGGAAGGGCAATTCCACCACTGATAACACTGTCTAAAGTGGTAGGATGCTCGGCCAAATAGTCAGCAATCTTGTTGAACAATTCTCGTTTAGTTTTAAATCTAGAATCAACAATTTTGCCTCCATGTAACACATCTTTTAACAATACCCTTACTCTCCCTGGGTTACCAAAATCTTGAGGATGAGATTTTTCCAATTCCAAAAGAACAGGTAAATTCAAAGAACGACATGCATCAGATATAGTCTTTGCAAGCGGATTTTCCACAGCACGATCAATACTGACTCGTCTACCTTGTTTGTGAGATCGATTAATATCAAAGTAACATGGATATATGATTTGGAATTTCAGTAATTGCTCACGTTCTTCTTGACTGAAAGAATTTGGATCAACAATATTCTTTTGGTCAACAGCTTGACGTGGTTGAGATTGTTGTGTTGGAATTGGTGGGAATAATGGTGGTTCATTAGCGTGTGCGTCTTGAGAACGAACGATTGAAGGTTCTGGTCGCTTTGGAGCAATAGGTGTCTTTAAACTTGGATCGAACTCAGCAATGCCCATGTCCATATTATCGATGTCATCGTCATCGATTTCTTCTAATATTGGTCTTCGTGATGACATTGTGTCTGCATATATGTGTGTTCCTGGTTGTCTCGTTGGTTTTACCGTCACATTTTGAAAATTGAAGAACGGCAATTAAAAAAAAATTCTCCACAAGAATCGATCACGTGGACTCAAAGCACATGACTCGGCGATCACAAAAATTTTGCGGAATTTGACTTCCTTTTTTTTCACAATTGGATTGCTACGTTTTTACAGCCACAACTAAGCAAGACTTCGTCAAAGATGGACCCTATATTCAGTCTAGATGAGGTGTCCCATAATACATCACAAGTGCTAGAAGATTGTCTCGATATATTTCAATCACCAGCCCATGAATCATATAATCACAAGAATACAGTCTATTTAGGTAATACGTCATTTAACCAGCATCCAGACATTCAATATTTCCAAAAAGTCAAGCAAAAGAATCATTTCACGTATCACAAGTCCAAGGTACAGCTGCAAAAGAGTATCGAAAAGATTCAGTCGAAGCTGACCGTGTTTGACCCTTACGATTTGAATATGTTACTCGGAAGGCTACGCAGTTTCAATAGTTTGAACTGGCAAGTTCCAAATAGTCCCCAGTTGAATGAACTTAAATGTGCGAGAAACGGATGGAAATGTGCTTCATTCGCAAGGAATATTAAAAATCATTTGATATGTACAAACTGCCACCAACAACTAATCTTGCGATTCAGTAATAACAACATATCCAACGATACATCTCCATTTGACATTGACTTCTTAAGTGGCAAGGAGTATGATGATGAATTGAATAGTAAATTGATTGAAAAGTACATGGTTCAGATTGAAACCACAGGACATTCTACGGAATGCAGCTGGAGGAATTTTGAAACTCCCTTGGATGGAGTGTACTACCCTCGACATTACCTTAGCGCTACAAACACCTTTCTTATTACCCAATACCTCAAAAATTTAAAGAGCTTAGTCGATAATTCCTTAATTTTACAAGAACATTATGATCAAATATTCAAATCTTCGTCATTACAATCGCCCGAGTTTATTAACATATCCAACCAATGGCTACTAGCAAGATATTACAAACTTGACAAGGAAAATGTCAGCGCGTGCCTCCAACATATTCCAGTATGGTTCTACGAAATAGCAGCACAAGGGTGGAGTTTGAATGCGCAGAGATATGCTAATGACGTGATTTTAGTCATGAGTTGTGGCATGTGTAATCTGAGAGTGTTTTTAAATACGGTCACACCAGCCCTGAACTTGAACACTTTACAAGCATTGACCCCAGTTAAATATCCTCTTCATCACGAACCACATGATGAACTCACAGAATTCGACCAACCTTTGGGTCCTCAGTTTGATCCCGTCCATGATCACAAACCATTCTGTTCCCATGTGCACGATCCTCACTTGCATGACTACTTCTTTAGCTTGATACTTGGATCGATTAACAATATCGGCATCAATGGAGAATACATCAATAATGACCTGACGATAATAGACAGACCCACAACGACAAAGAGGAAAAAGAGCTTTACAATGAATGACGGACTCGAACGTCTAAATAAATTGCGTAAATTATATTTAATAGAAGATTAGTGCTATTTAGGTGGTTCACTGAAATCTAAAATTTCAATAAACGTTTCCCCTTCTTCTTCTTCGTTAAATCTTTGTACAGCAGCAACACATCTCTTGTAATCAATTCTAACCTGCCAAATGCCGCCAGTCACATCGGCCAATAAATCACGAGCAAAACAACCACGCTTAACGTCCCACAATTTAAGCATCTTCTCACTACCACTAACGACACGAAGCCCATCATGCTCAAAACATGTGATTGCTGCCCCATGTCCCTTTAATTTACTCAGGATTTCCCCCGTGGCAGGATCCCAGATCCGTAATGTCGCATCAGCAGCAGCCGACACCAAGACACCGTCAACAAGCGATAAAAGACCAACCAACGACGAATGCCCTTCAAGGGTCTTGATTAGTTTCCCTGTCTCAAAGTTCCACATGTTAATGGTAGAATCCATGGATCCCGAGAAACATGTCTTGGCATGGAAATCCATAGCAGTGGAATAGACTCGGTCTTGATGTCCGGTTAAAATATGTTTACAATTGCCATTATCCAATAAATCCCACACTCGTACCGTGGAATCATATGATCCCGAAATTATAATGTTCCCAAACCCCGATATGGATCGTACTGATTGTGTATGTCCGGATAGCACGGCAATCAAATATGGATTATCAATTTCACTGCTATCAAAGGTATTACCGGTTCTGGCATTTTCATCAGCGACAACCGTGTCATCATCAACATCATCACCATCATCACAAAGGGGTAATTTCCACACATGGATATTATGATCACGCGATCCAGTGACTAAGAGGGGGAATTGGGGAAAGATTAAATCATTGCCATTGGCATCTTTACCCACCACAGTAGGATGAATGATATCCAAACATCTAATGGTGGAGGTATGACCTCGGAAAACATGGGTACATATTCCTGTCTTCATATTCCATACCCGGACAGTTCTATCGGTAGACCCAGTGACCAAAGTATTACCAGTATACTTTAAAGCCCACACACCACCTTCGTGTCCTTCCAATACCCTCATTAATTTCCCGGTCTTGGTACTATATATTAAAATACACTTGTCATCAACACCAGTAACGATTTTTTCATCGTCATGTTGTAAACAAGTAACCACTTTATTTCCATGACCAGTGACACTGATACGTTTAGGTTCATAATTTGGATCCATCCATCGATTGACAATTATGCTTCTCTTTTTGTATAATGCTTGAGCAGGATTCACATTGGGTAATCGGCACCACTGTTCTAGTAATTGTTGCGGATCATGCAATTCTTGTTTGATTATTTCCGGATCGGTTATTAACTTGTCCTTCATGAGTAAATTAATCCAAAGATCGGGGTTATTTATCTTGTCATACCATGATTTACACACAAGGGAAAGCGTAAGTAATGTTTGATAATCCAAGTATTTCAATATCTTCATGGTTATCTCCACAGGTAAGTTGGTTAAAAGATCTCTCTTCAACGAGTTGTGAATTAATCCGTTAAAAGTACTCAAGGAAGCACGATTAACATTTTGCAACAATCTGAAAATGAAATGATTTTGGTTGCGTTCGTTAAAGTATCCAAACAAGTTGGTCATTAAATCCATTAATTCACCTTGGGTGGTGGGTATAGTTGTCAACAGTCGCTCTATTGATTCAAAGCTCAATTTTGATGCATGAGACTGTTCCAGGTCAATAGGAGATGCACTTGGGGATGGAAGGGGCAACTGTTGGATCGGATCATCTTCGTCAGACACAGGTGTATGTGTGGGAGAATTTATAGCATTTGGGGTTCTAGGTCGACGGACTGGTTGTTGATGTGGATCTGGTATAGTGGGTGCACACGCGGGAGTAGTAGCTGTAGCGAGAGCGCTGTTTGACGTGGACAGACGGTTAGAAAACGGCAGCAGGGGTTGAACACAGCCTGGAGAATCTATTTGAAACGACATCATTTTATTTGAATTCATATTCTCATTCACAGTGAGTGCAGTCAATCTTCTCTTTGGAGGATGAGCTGTACCTTGCCTGGCAGCAGCAGCAGCAGCAGCAGCGGCAGCACTGGCAAACATAGTAACATCACCGCCAACACCACCGCCAACGCCAACGCCAACGCCAACGCCAACAGCACCGCCACCAACTCCTCCTCCTCCTCCACCAGAGACTGTTCCAACACTATCACTGTCGGAAAGTATGATGTCTTCACATGGAACCATTTCGTTGTCGTCATCGGTGCCACCGACTTCCCCTACATTCCTCTTTCTTCTCTCTCTAGACAGGTTGGCTTGTAGGGATAGCTTCTGGTATTCTTTATGCAACCAAACATCGGAAAGCTTACCGTTGGGATTTGTAAGCTTGTAGTCGTACTTGGCTTCATAGTCACGTAAGGGGAACGTGAAGTTGTTGTTGTTATTGTTCATGGTAAGCGAAAAAGTCTAAACACAAGTTCTTGCTTTTGTTCTTGGTATGCTTGGTGATTTCAGGGGGTATTAAGATTATGTACTGAACTTGGGTTTAGGTTGACTTAGTAGAACTTGACTTGATATAGTTGTATTATCGCGTTTTGTATGGTGGTATAAGTATATAGTTGTAAAAGATATATGAAATTAACTCTCCTGTCGGTTATTTGGGTTTCACCTGAAAGGCACAAGCAGGAAAGAGAAAAAAAAATTTCATTTCCAATGCAACCCCCTCTGCACATGGTAGCACAGCCAGCTTTTTTTATTGACGCAAAAAAAACAAAAATGAAACCCCGTAACCGGTAGCGCACAATAACTGCAAAAAAGAATACGAAAGTACTTTAGACGAACACCTTCTACAATGTGAAACAGTTTACTTGTTCGCTAGACGACTTATCAATATATCTTATTAAATTTCAAATTTCACGTTTCAAAATTCTATTTATAATACGTACAGAACAACACTAAATATTGGTGATCATAATACCCGGCTCACCAGGGACAGCAGAGTCAACAATCTTACCAGTAATGGTAATTTCAACTTCTTCTCCACTAAGAATGTTAACTCCAGTCTTGGCACCATTGTCAAAGGCAATGAGGTCAACTTCAGCAACTTGGATCGAGTATGGCGCCTTCTTAATGTTATTGATAACAGCCTTAAGAACATCAACCTCGTTGAAAGTCAACTTACGGTTAAACACAGTAGCTGGATCTTCCTTGGTTAATCTTTGCTTGATAAGAGTAATAAAAGGCATAGCTCTCTTCATATCCTTACCAACCTTGGTAGCAATAACCTTCTTGTCGTCCAAAGTTTGTTGTTCAAATAACTCCTTAACAAGATCAATGTACTTGTCTTGCCATTCGGGGAATGTATTGGAGATAAACAACGTCAACTTACCAGGCTTGGTGACATCAACATCCGATGGCTTACCACCCTTCTTCTTCTTCAACACATTGGCTTCAGATTCACGAATAGATCTGGAAACATCCTTGACATATTGCAAGGCATCAATCACAGCCTTGTCAACTGGCTTAGACGCTCTTGGGAATGAAGCAGTTTGTACACTTCCAGAGTTACCCAAAACTTCCTTGTAGATGTATTCAGCAAAATGTGGAGCAATTGGTGCTAACATCAATGCTTGGGTTTCAATATACTTCAAAACCAAGTCGTGGTGCATACCAATAGTAGAAGAAACTGAATCTCTATAATAATCTCTAGCAGTTTGGAAATCAAACAACCCAGTCTTTAAAGCAGCCTTGTAGTTGGTTAAACTGTATTGCTTGTAAGTAGCTTCAACCAATTGGTTCATTTCATGTTCAAATGCTTGATCGAAGAAGTTGTCTTGAGCGCCAGTTCTCAATTTGTCCTTGTTGGCAACAGCTTCTTCACACCATTCTTTCAAAGTAGTCAATCTTAAAATGGCAGCGTTAGCATTGGATTCGTCAAAGTTGGCGTCTTCGACAGTATCACCAGCATCAGCCATGGCAATTCTGGAAGCATCAGCACCAAACTTTTCGACAATTTGTTCCAAGGTCATGAAATTACCAGTGGACTTGGACATCTTGGCATTGTTTAACATTAAGTGCCCATTGGCTCTAACACCACGAGGCCAGAACTTCTTAGGGAACAATGCAACGTGGGTGTAGATAAAGAAGGTCAAATGGTTTGGAATCAAATCCTTACCAGAAATTCTAACATCTAATGGATAGAAGTATTCAAACTCTCTTCTCATGGCCTTTAATTGGTCCTTTGGAATGTCAGTGTCAACATCATCACGACGAGTAAAGATGTAATCAAACACTTCATCCGTTAATTGTTCTGGCTTAATGTCAAACTTACCTTGAACCTTACCATAGTAGTCAGAATGTAAGAATCTAGAAATAGTATAATATGCCATGTAAACTGTAGAGTCAGACAAGGATTCAACCAAGAATTCATGATCCCATGGTAACTTGGTACCTAAACCAAACTTTCTAACAACAGCCCAGTTCTTCATCCAGGCCAAGACACCTTCAAACCCGTGTCTGGTTTCCTTACAGAAAGTTTCCATATCCTTGAGACATTCCAAAGCTTGTCCCATCCAAACATCTTCACCGTAATCGATATACCATTGATCTTCCAAGGAAACAACACAATCATCTCCAGATCTAGACATAACTGGTCCTTCTGGTTCATTATAAACAAAGGCTTCACCAGAAGCAATTAAATCAGCCTTAACCTTTGGCTTGGCAGCTTCAACCTTTTCACCGGCATATTTACCAATGATCATGGTACCGTTATAGAAACCTTCCTTGTAGGCCAATTCCTTAGCTTGGGCTAATTGAACAGCATCCTTTGGAGATTGAATCTTTAACTCGTTAACCAAGAATTCAGCACACTTGTCACCATACTTTTCAGTTTGAACAATTGGAACAATATCAGTCTTGACCCAGTCTTTTTCAATCTTGTAATACTCTGGCTTGTTGGCTAAATCTCTAGTAGTAACGAAATCATCTGGGGAATCGGATGGAACACAAGTGACAACACCGGTACCCTTGGTAGCTAAGACAGTTTCCATAGGCAAGACTCTCAATTCCTTGAGAACAGCTAATGGTGCATCAATATGAGAACCAACCAAATCGCTACCGTTAATAGTAACCAATGGTTCATAGTAACCTCTCTTTGGAGTCAAGTTTTGGAAAGACATGTTCTTGAAAGCACGCTTAGTAGTAATGAAATATTCATCATTACCAGCATCAAAGACACCATAGTCAATCTTTGGAGAAACAAAACAACAGGATTGACCATACATGGTTTCTGGTCTTAAAGTAGCAGCAACCAAGTAAATCTTCTTACCTTCAAAGGAGAAGTTCTCCTTGGTAAAAGTTTCCTTAGCAGCTGGGGCAAAATCAGTAACGTGAATCTTAATACCGGTGTATTCTTGTGGCCCAACACCTTCACCAGTTTGTCTATCGTGATCCAAACAAGCTTGACCATCCTTTTCGGAATAAATGGTGTATCTTTCACCAAACTTGATCTTACCACAATCTCTTAATCTGTTGATTTGCCATCTAACAAAGGCATCATAGTATGGATTGGCATCGGTGGTAACCATGGATCTTCTCCAATCGACTCTAGCCCCGAATTTAGTGACATCACTTTGACATAATGGTGGGAAATATTCAAGCCAGTGGTCAGTTTCAGCAAATTTGGCCACGTCTTCCTTTGAAATACCCAATTGTAACATGATTTCGAATTGGAACTTACCTCTACCTTGCTTAGCAGCAGCCTTGGACTTCTTGGAGGTGAACTTGGTAACATCTTCTCTTGCAGCCTTTGGCTTTTGTTCAGCTGGTTCTTCTTCTTCGTCGTCAGCTGGAGCACCGGCAAAGTCAGCACCGAACAATTCAATTTCTCTCTTGATTTTATCGGCAGCAGCCTTGATTGGCATACCGGTACAGTGGAACCCAAGTGGGAACAAGGCACGCTTACCATTCATACGTTCGAACCCGGTGGCGAATTCAACCTTGGACAAAGTGAAAGCGTGACCGGCATGCAAGACACCGTTCATGTAAGGATAAGCCATGGTTCCAAAGTATTTAGGAAACTTCTCTTGGACTTCTTCAACATCTTCAATTGGGACTTCTTCAATGGTGGGGGCATCAACTTCAAATACTTTATCGTCAGCCCAGATCTTTTGATACTTCTTTTCAATCTCGATCAACGTATCTCTACGCACCGTATTTTCTAACTTGATAGGAGCGCTCATTGTCAAGTTCTACTGATCTAGCAGGGGGGAAATCACTGATTTTATTACTAGTGACTAAATAAAAAAAATTTTTCACTCGAAAAAGCAACACCAGAGTTGCATGTGGTGCGGCTCAGGCCCGGTCCCACCAGCCTCAATTCTTCTTGCGCCGTTTAACGGAAGCAGGAATCATTATCCGAGTCAGCTTGACCGACTGGACAGGAGTAGGGGCTGTGGCAGGGGCTGTAGCAGGGGCTGTAGCAGCTATAGCAGTGCTCATCTCAGTTATAGTAGCTTCAGTTTGTCCCAATATGATCTTGTCACCTGACATAGATACCGTACCAGCCGTTGTTGGTGACGCAAATTCTACAAGTGCGCTAGCCGAGTCAGGAAGCACCATCAGTTTCTCAACTGCACCAAACTTTTCAAAATATGCTTTTATATCATAGGGTTTCAAAGTAGTATCAACATTGATCAACCCTATAGTGCTAAGCTTATTGAAATCTTTAACTGTCACCTCTTTCTGATGATGATGTCTTGGTCTTTCGACATGTAGCTTTCTTCCACTGATTTCGGTCTCATTCAATTCAAGTGCCCGGTCAACACTTTCAATACCTTCAAATACAATAATTGCAACCCCTTCATTGGAATATTTCTTATTCTTTCTCGGAATAACAATCAGGTCGATTTCACCACATTTAACAAATATGTCTTTAATCTGATCCTCGCCAAGTTCAAAAGACAAGTTAGATACTCGAATCTTCCGTTCAGATATTGGACTACTTCTTTGTTTCCTTTCTTGGGGCCGGGAAATCATAACCTGTAGCTTAAAATCAGTATTGAATTGATCGTCATGAAGCATTTCTCCATTATAGAGAACAATTGCTCGTTTAGCGTCATCTGGGTTAACATATTGGACATAGCAAAATCTTTTTGTTTTATTTGGATTGTTCTGATGGGGGAACCGAATGGATACAATAGGACCAACTGTTGAAAATTTATCTTGAATTTGTGATTGTGTGTACGTAGATGGGAAGTTGTTGACATATAATGTTGAATTACCAAGTTTGGTCACTGTGATTTCATGATCGTTGATCCGTTTATGGTCTTTAGTCAAGGCAGATAGCACCGATTGGTCAGTAGTAAACTCGATTAAGGCACTGTTTTCAAGTACTGAGATTTCTCTAATTTCGCCACAATCTTGAAACATGGCAATCAAATCTTCTTTGCTAACATTGTCAATATTTGTAACTTTGACTGTAAATTCTTCTCTTGAACGTACTGGTTCCTGTGTTTCAGAAAGTTTTCTCTTTTGTCCCGACTTTTTCTTTTTCTCAGCCTTTTCAACTTTTGCAACTTCATCCGCCTTCTTAGTTTCGAATTGTTCCACTTTGTTCATCAAGTTGAACTTCAATGCAGCATTACATTCAAGTACAGCATCTCTATAAGAGCTAATATCCCCATTTGCTTGTTCGAAAATTAACCATTCTTCAATAATCTTTTCGGGAGCATCCATGGCAGCGGCAAACAAAAGCGCGTTTTGGAACGTCTGACGAAGAGTTTCCTGTGATTCGGAATTGACAGTCAAGTAATTTATCATATATAACCAAACATCAGCCTGTTCGTTAAATCTATCCACCATCAAATCGACAATCTTTGATGCTTCTTCTAAATCACCCAATTTTTGGAAAATGGAACACGCCAATTTCTCAACCGAATGAAGCATGTCATTATTGTAATCAATGGCAAACTCAACATATTTCAAGGCATCAACGTAAAGGTTTTCATTGTCCTTGGCGTTAAATCTGTATTGAATTATTGCCAGAGCTAATAATTTCCATTCAGAATAATCTGATTTAGTCATTAAATCAAGATTATCTATTCGTTCTTTAGTTTCATTAAACAAGGTCTCGCCATCATCAAACTCTATACAATTTCGAATTAACTCAGCATATGGTCGACAAGACTCGGCAAAAGTTCTCACAAATTTCTTTAAAAGCAGTTCAAGTAGGTTCATTTCATCATGCGCATATAATTGATAAATCACTGTCATCCATACTGGTTGCCATTCAGGTGACCAGGAATATTCTGCCAGTATGGCTCGGTTGAAAATAGCAATCATTGATCGTGATTCGTATTTTGCCACATTCTCGATATAGTCAATGTACACTTGAGGATTTGAGGGATCTGACTTGATTTTAATTTCGTAGTGTTCATAATAGTGTTGGTTTCTTTTAGTATCAGAGTAAATTTTATTTGCATTTGTCATTTGCTGATCATAATGTTCGGCGTCATGCTTGCTAATTAACGAAGAAAACTCACTAAATGAATCATCCAATTGGGCATGAGATTGTCCCAATCTCAGCAAATGTAATTGCACCAAATGATCCCAATGGTCTTGATTCTTGGTCTTGAGGTATCTGTCATAGAAATACAGTAACATTATGTTCCAAATTTCGTGACAATTTTCAAAATCATGAAAGCAATCCTTCATGGCACGTTGTAATATCAATCTATAGTCATCATCATCAATAATTTCCATCTTAATCAAAGTTTCACACTGGTCAAGATATCGTTTCCAAGTAGGTACATCAGGATAATCCAACAAGATTAATTCGAAATATTCCACCTGTAAGCTTGCACGCTGTAAATCATCGTCAATTTTGAGCAAGATTTCATACCAGTTAAGTAATTCCTTTTGCTTCAATCGGAAATATGTAAGTTTCTGTTTGTAAACATCATGAAGCTTTGTTGGATTAGATGATACCTGGAGCAAATCTAGAAGATTATCGTAGTTTTCTGCAACATATGGATTCTCATCAATAAATGCTTCACATTCTGTAATTTTGGACTCAATTGTCACTTCAACCGAGTCACTCATTCTGAAGTAATGTGTTGTATATGGTTAATGGTTATCTCGCTAAAACAAGGTAGAAAATAAACAGACAGAATAAAAGAAAAAAAAAACCTAAATCATCTCCTGCTAAATTTTTTTTACAACCACTAGATAAACAGAGAACACCACACACATGAACGCCAGTGTATATTTGCAGTCCTTTGGATGGAAGGAAGGAGAAGCGTTGCAAAAGGGAGGACTCAAGAAACCAATATTGGTCAAGCATAAAAAGGATACTAAAGGGTTGGGCCATGATTATAATAGGGATGGGGATGTATGGTGGGAGCGATTATTTGATGGGCAGTTAAAAAATTTAGATGTCAATAAGGATAACAACGGATCTGTTCTGTTTGAACAGAATGCTGACAATGTTATAGGGACAGTTAAAAGATCAATGTCTCCGTTATATAGGATGTTCGTCAAGGGTGAAGGATTGGCTGGAACTGTGGGAAAGACCGATTTCACCGCTAAGCAGATGGAAGTAACTTCTAGTCAAGCATTAAGGGAAATGGAAATACTTATAGAAAAGGCAAGTGGTGATAAAGGCAGCAAGGAAGAAAAGAAGGAGAAGAAGGAGAAGAAGGATAAGAAGGATAAAAAAGTGGCAGCCAAAAAGAAAAGCAAAGACAAGGAAAAGCTGAAGGAGAAGAAACAGAAAAAAGACAAGAAGGAAAAGAAGGAAAAGAAGGACAAGAAAGAGAAGAAAGACAAAAAGGAAAAGGAAAAGAGAGAGAAAAAGAAGAGTATAGAAACCAAATCAAAGAAACGAAGTAGAGACAGCGAAGATAATTCAAACAGCATTAAGAAGCGAAAATCAAAAATATGAATTCGTAAATAATAGACAACTTTTAATATATAAACAACAACCCCTATTTAATCTCCTGTAAACAAACAAATACCTCATTTACCACAGGACAATTAGAGGCAAATGTCGTTCCTAAGTGTGAAAATTGGCACCATCATAATCCTCTGGTATATAATGTCCTATAAAGTGTCCTTTGGTGTATTCATATTGGGATCACTAACTGCCATAACTTCAATTGGTTACTTGATCCTCACATTCAAACCAAGACGACGACTCACACAAGCCCCCTCAAAACACAACAGATTCAAATTTACGTTACCCGAACAATGGCAAATCGAACTTAAATCATTTGAAACTGACAAACAGGAATTACACAAACCAACTACTGATTCACTAATAATATCAACCGTATTAGACGAATTAATCCAATTGATAATCAAAGAATTCATACAATCATGGTATAAAGAAATCACACAATCATCCTTAGTTACTGACTCGATAGCTATTGAAATCAAACAAGTTATACGCAACATAATTGACCGTTTGGAGAAAATCGACTTTACCAAATTACTAGTATCACGAATATTACCAATAATTCAAGACCATTTCCAAGCATCATCACAGGCTGAAAATTATGTCAAAGCTAAAGGAAACTTTTCAAAATTTGATTCTCGTGATTTCCAATTGGCAGTTGCACAACAATACAAAAGAGGAAAGCTTCATCGAGCAGTTACAGTTGCGCTGGCACAACCATTAGATATTAACCAAAAGAAATACTTACGTGGAAAAATCGGTGCTTGTCTTCCTTTTATCTTGTCTGATAATGAAAGGGATAATGAAGTTGGGGTATCATTAGTCACTGAAATCATAGCATGCACAGTATTATCAAATATAGTCAATTTAGTAACCGAAGCAGATTTCTACAATGTTATAATTGTTAAATTAATTGGGGATAATTTAAGACGTCGTGATCAAGTTAAACAATTAAGAGCTGCGTTGGAAGAACACACACAGTTGAAACGACCATTAAAAGAGGTGCCAAATTTTGATGTTGATATAGACAGTTTGTCTACCTCCATAGAAACAACCACCGATATCACCAGGTTAGCAGATATTGAACACTCCATAAGCAAAATTCCTGATTCTAACTCAAGGCTTGAATTAACTGGATTATTGAATAGTAAGAAACAACAGCTTACACTTTCCAACTTAAAAGGTTCTATAACACTTCGAGATATTTTAAGCAATCCATCTAAGTTGATCATATTCAGAGAATTCTTAACTAAGAAAGTAAAAGAAAGTTTTGTTGACTTCTGGTCCTCTGTTGAAGCAATAAAATCTCCTTTGGAAGAGGAAACCACACTTTTGTTGGAGTATACCGATATCAATGATATCCATGATATTTATAGCAGATACATTGAACCAGGTATTATTAGAGCTAACAATAAAGAGATATTTGTTGATTTGTTTAATCTGAAAGAGGAAGACAAACTTAATCTTTACCACGAGGCTAGAACTTATTTATTGCAGCTACAACAAGAAGTATATTCCATTATCGACAATGAATATTTACCGCTATTTAAAGAATCTGAGTTTTTCGAAAATTTGATAACAGGGAATAATGAATCATCCCAACCAGTACCAGTTAATCCTGAAATTGTTCATGCTGTTGAAAGTGCATTCTCCCAAATTATGAGCAAGCAAGAAATTCAAGATGAACAAATGATGTCAAAGAAGGAATTATTTGAATCATCATCTAGTCTATTTGATGAGGAAGATGACGATGATAACCAATCTAACCGGAAGTTATTTGACAGTGACGAAGAATCAGATAGCGATTCATTAAACTTTGATTCCGATACCCCGGCCCCATCACTTACTGACCTGGAATTGCAATTGGCCGCACCTGGTAATTTAAACCTAGCTGAAGAAATCAGGAAACTCAACGATGAATCTGACAATTTACACCGACAAATGGCTGTTTTGGAACCATTAATCATTAAGGCTGAATTGACCAATAATCTCAGTGAATTGAAAGTCTTACAACGATCCAAACAAGCATTAATTCGAGAGATTAATTTTAAAGAACTACAAAAACAACAATATATTGTTCAAGAAAATGATAATAGTTTATATGGGAAATCACGCGTGTGCATCCAGTCATATATCAGTAGTAATGAAAACAACAAAGAATTTACACTTTATATTATTGAAGTCCAGAAATACTCCAATGATGATCCAAATATCACTACTGCAGGATGGGTAGTTGCCAGACGATTCAGTCAATTTTATCGATTACACGAATACTTGAAGTTGAAGTATCCATCAGTGGCCCATATCAAATTTCCTAAACGTTCAATGCTAAAATTTCAACATCAACAATTGATTGAAATCAGACAAAAGGCATTAGAAAGATATTTACAGGAATTAATTAAAATCCCCGAGATTTGTTCAAACAAAGCATTCAGATCTTTCTTATCATCGGAGAATTTTAGCTTACATAAGAATCAACCATTTGGAGATGCTGAATTTCTTGCTAATAAATGGTATCGAGGAATATATGACAAGTTTATGCCAATATCTGGTAGTCATGATATACCTAACAATCCAATCGAAGCTGAATCACAAATAGTAGAAAATATCAGAGATATGGAAAAAGAATTGAAACAGTTTGACGAAGGAACAAATACAAAAACTACTGTGTTTGTCAAGCCAATATGTGATTTGTTAATCACGGTATTTAGACTTTCGAATTCAAAAAGTTGGCTAAGGGGAAGAGCATTGGTTGTTATATTGCAACAATTATTTGGGACAACTATTGAAAAGAAAGTGTACCAAACTGAAGCACAATTTAAAACAGAGCAAAATTTGCTTGAACTTGTTCTTTTATTAAAGAACACTATATTCCCCAATGGTAAATTCAAGGACCCTCCAGTGCTTCGAACTCTTTATCAGCAATCAAATACAAGACAAGAAGCAAAGGGACTATGGCTGGTATTTATGTATGAAACATGTTCTACGATATTTGGTACTTCAAATACTACATTTGCTTCTAATGCTTTATTCCGAATGATTCAAAATGATTATTTGAATAAGCATTTGGTGTTTGAAATATTTGATGAGTTGTTCAATGAGATATTTCCCGAGGTGGCTAATAGTTGAAGTCTCACCCCCTCTAACTTTCAAGTAAGGGTTCAAGTTTAAGCGCTGTTGCATGAAATGGGAAATTTACGACTGCGAGGGTTTAGGACATCTCAAACGAATACACTTATGGGCCCAATAAATCATTGTGTAGCGTGCATGATAAACATAACTAGAATTTAGTGAAGTAATATACACACTAAATTTTTGTAACAAAATTCAGAAGAGTCCCGACAATAAACTCAATAACAAGATTTGGTTGTTGTTGGTCTGTCTCCTCGGGGAGGGGGAGTTCTATTTGCTATAATCTAAGCAAGTTTACTCTCATCTTCATAGCTATTTAAACGGTCGTACGAATGTTATCAGAAAAATGCCGTTTGGATAAACCCGATTCGCACCCTATAAAATTGTCTACGTGACCGGTGATAAGCCACTTATTTTTTTGCGTTCGCCTATTTTTTTCTGGCTGTGCTTTGTCCACCCATTTAAAGGGGAGTTTTGATCTGATTCTAGAAATTACTTATTCACTTTCTTAAAACAACTAACACTACACACATGTCAAAAGCCGATCCAAATAATCCTCCCAATGTTCCTAAAGGGTGGATTGCTAAGTTTGATAACAACTACAAGACTTGGTTTTATGTTGATTTGAATACTAAGAAGTCGCAATGGGAGGCGCCACCAGGAACAACATGGGGCGCCCCTAGCACTGACGATATCCCTCCTCCTGCTTATAGTCCCCAAGATGCTCCAAAAGCTACCCCTGTATCACAATCCAGTCTGATCAATAGAACTGCTGCACCTCCACCACAACAAAGTTACTCTCAACAGGGTGGACCTGCACCAGGTGGCCATGGTTATCAACAATATCCTCCACAAGGAGGGTACCCTCCTCAGCCAGGGTATGGTGGTTACCCTCCTCAGCAAGGATTTGGCGGTTATCCTCCTCAACCAGGGTACGGTGGATATCCACCACAACCGGGGTATGGATACCCACCTCAACCACAATACCCACCTCAACAAGCACAACGTCCACAACAAAGTGGTAGTAGGTTTGGTGGTGCAGGTGGTATGGCCCTTGGTGTTGGTGGTGGTTTATTAGGTGGAATGCTTTTAGGTTCAGCTATCAACAACTTTGAAGATCATCAACAATATGAAGCTTACCAAGATGGATACCAGGATGGATTCCAAGATGGTGATGATTATGGGGATTTCGGAGGAGGAGATTTCGGAGGGGGTGATTTTTAAGCATTTTCTCGTAGAATATAAACTAGTTCCCTTGTTAACTTGTATATCCATTAAATTGTTATATAGTGTAGATTATTCTAGGTTAAATAAAGCACGTGACGCATATAATTTTTTTTTTCCACCAACCAAATAGAGACGATTTTTAATTTGTAAAATATTTTCAAAGAGCGTAAAGAAGAAGATAGAACTTAGCAAATAGGTACCCAACATGAGATTCACTTCTGCATTGAGACAAGTCCAATCAGTATTGGTTAGATCAGCCACTGGTAATCCTACCGGTATAACTGGATTATATCAACATCCAAACCCAAGACCAGCATTAATCTCATTATATAAATACACATTAGATGTTTTAAACAACAGATATCCTAAGGAATCCGTTTATCGACAATCAGTAGAAGCCTTGACTAAGAACAGATTGAAAATTGTGGAAGAAGAAGAAATTGTTGAAAACATTGAAAAGAGAATTGGTGATGGTTTAATTGAAGAAGTCCTTGTTCAAGCTGATGATGAATTGAAATTAGCTCAAGAAATGGCCACTTTGAAATGTTGGGAACCTTTAGAAGAAAAGCCTTTGGAAGACCAATGGGTATACTTTGGTAAGAAGATTTAGCTTGGTTTAACTTAGTTTAACCTAGTTTATTTGTATATTTATAGTAGTAAAATAGCATTCTACAAGATAAATCCATAACACACTTGTAAGTTAGATAAATTACAAACATACACAAGTAGACAAATGCACCACCTAACTAGCAGTTACAAACCAAGTACAATACACTTCCCCACTCTAACCACGCAAGCAACACTTAACAACACAATTAACAACAGTTGCTCTTGAAACCAGTATTACCTTGTGATACATCTATTCCATTAGAACCAGAACCAGTATTACCGACGTTATCATCAATATGTTTATCTTGAATTATTCCGGCCAATTCCAAGAAAATAGAATCGACGTTTTCATTGGTCTTTGCGGAGGATTCCAAGAAAGGAATGTTCAATCTTGCAGCCAATTCTTGGCCTTGCTCTCTGCTAACTTGTCTATTAACTTCGTCATCACACTTGTTACCAACTAAAAAGATCTGGGCGTCTTCGTTTGCATGTTGGGTCACAGTTTGGTACCAGTTTTCGACATTTTCAAAAGATCTGGAATCGGTGACATCATATATGATAATAATACCCATGGCACCACGATAGTAGGCAGTGGTGATGGTTCTAAATCTTTCTTGACCGGCAGTATCCCAAACTTGCAATTTGATTCTCTTGCCTTTGCTTTCAATTGTTCTAATTTTGAAATCGATACCAATGGTTGTAATAAAGGAAGGATTGAACTTATCCTCAACAAATCGTAATAATATACATGATTTACCAACACCGGAATCACCCACCAACAACAATTTCATAATCATATCATAAGCTCTAGAGGGAGCACCAGTTTTTGCGCTCATTACGGTCGAATAATACTGATGTAGTTCTTTTATATTTGGTGGTGGCTGGATTATTATGTTTTGAAAATGTGTGATTTACACGGAAAAAAAGGCAACCAGTTTGGCGTAGGCAAAAAAAAACAAATGTTTGGTATTCTAACAATGGTTGTTTATACTTGTGCTGAACAAAGTTAAAACACTATTGGTAAATGGGTATATAAAGAAGAGTAACGTCAATCAAAGCAATTAATCTAAAAACCGAATTGTTCCGAGTAAGGTAACTTTATGTGTGGTGACACATACACATGTCGGATATAAAATTTATTTCCTCCCTCCTCGTTTAGGTAGTGTACTTTTACCAATTACCCATTATTCGCCATCAGGTAACACTTTAACACAATAGGGTGTATATTTATAGTTCTATAATCAAGAAGAGACTGCCAGTGTGTGTGTGTGTGTCTACAAGAACACTTCAGCATTAATTTCTACGGAAGAAGCAGCATATGGAATTTCAAAACTGGTCATGACTTCAGGATGTAAAACACCCAAGGCACCAATATGTTGGTCTTCACCACCTTCATGGGCTCTGAAAAAGATCTTGGCTCCTCTACCTGGGAAGAAAGTAGCATTGTCCTTGTCTTCTTCAATCCAGTAACCTCTACCTTTGTTTTCCTTTGGATTTTCTAACCATTCAGTTCTCATGGTTTGCATAATCTTACCTAATAACCCTTGAACATATTCGAAACCAGAAGTCTTACCAGCATAAATAGCACACCAATTACGTTGGTTAAATGCTTTTCTTTCCAATTTAGGGTTCTTCAATACGATATCACCGCTTTCGAAAACCTTGATTGGCAAGGAATGTTTTCTGTTTTCTTTAATGGTCTTTAAGATACCTGGTAACAAAGTAGTTCTAACAACTTGGTATTCGATGGTCTTTGGGTTAGCTAATTTCACAGCCTTGGTACCATCGTCAGATTGTCTCAAGAACTTAAAGTTTTCATCATGAGAACATAAAGTTAATGGCATAACTTCCAAGTACCCAGCTTGAGCGGAAGCTAATCTCAAGATATCAGCAACCTTATTAATTGGTAATGGAGCAGCAACCAAACTTTCACCCTTTGGCTTAGTCTTGGTTAAGTTGTTGTAACCATAGGCAATAGCGGCATCTTCCATAATGTCACATTGATGTAAAACATCAGATCTTGTTATTGGAACCTTAACATCAATCAAATCCTTATCTTCCTTGGATTGACTAGCTTCTAATGCCATCTTCTTTAATAACTTGGAAATTTCTTCACCAGAGTAATCCAAACCTAAACAGGAGTTAATATAACTGATTTCAGCTTGGGCAACTCTAGGAGCAATGTTTGGTGTTATTCTAGATTCATTATTATGTTCAGAAATGATGTCAAGTGGTTCAATTTCAAATGGAGTCTTACAATAACGAGAAAACATAGCAACAATTTGTTCAATAACAACTTCAGTCTTGGTCTTATCGGTACCAGTGACATCAATCCAAACATTCTTGGTGTTTAAAGTAATCTTGGAGTGATCAGAGTTGATAATTGGTGGCATGGATGCGACAGTTCTGTTAGCATCAAGCATAACTGGATAGACAGGAGAATCTCTAATAATATGCAAATATTTACCAAGATTCTTGTCCTTTTCATAGAATTCCATTAATTCATGTCCATTCATTTCCTTATCTTGGTTCAATGGTTTAAATTTGATGTCTTCTGGTGCCAAGGCTTCATACGTGAATGGTGGGGTTAAGGTATCCAAATCGTGAGTACCAATAGCAACTAAAGTTCTATTACGACACAAGTTAGTGTGTAACTTATCTTGGAAAGCAATAAAAGAATCGTAAGTTCTTTCATCAAAAGTAACATTTCTTAAGATGGCAGAAGCAGCATATTGACGGATTGGTAAAGTTGACTCTTTAATGGTCAAAGAAGTAACTGGCTTGGCTGGGTTCAAAGTATACTTTGGTGGTTCAACATTACCCAAAAATTCGTTTAAAGCTTGAGCAATACCTTCGATACACAACATATCGTATCTGTTGGCAGGAACTTCAATCTTCAATTGTGGTCTTTCGTCACCTTGACAGTCATCAGTGGTGTCTTCGTCTAATTCAAGACCGAAATCGAAACATAATTCATCAAATTCCTCAGTGGTATAACTCCTACCTAATAACTTGTAGAGGTCTTCTTTATCAACTGGAATAGTAGGCATTGTATTGATTTACACTTAAGCTTGCAACACTATGTGAAAAATTTTGTACTAGAAAAATTTAGTCAGAGGAAAAAAAACCGTCAACATCAGACCCAAATTTACACGGATTTACCAGAGTGCGTAAATTACAGTATAACTGTGCTATCACTATATTACCTATTCCATGTCTTCATTAAGGACGATTTTAGACGGCACTGATTCAACATTTTTGCGTAATTCTTCAATAGACTGTTTATCCTTTTGAGCCAAGTTTTCTATCTCATTTACTTCCTGAGCCAATGCATCAACATTGAACACAACATCTTCCTCAACTTGGTATTCATCATTAGGATTCAGGTTATTTACATCTTCTTTACTGTTGTTAGCCGAATTCTGTCCATATATCTCCCACCAATCTTTATTCTTTGGCTTAAACCATTTTTTCCACCCCTTAGGCTCAACGGCTTCTTGCTTCTCTTTTTCCATCTTGGCTCTAGCTTCATCGAACTCATGAATCAATTGACGCTGACGTTCCCCTTGCTCTGGATCAGGTTCTTCGATTTCCGCAAACTCTTCACTCAACACTTCCCAATTAACAAGTTTCAAAATCTTTGGAATAGCTTTTCTGTAAGACATATGTCCCTCAACCAAACTCGTGCAATCAATATTCTCAACTCCATACACATGTGTTAATGCAGATAATCCCGCGACTTTACCCACACCCCCACCGGTGGCTCTAAAAAGATATCCAAGAATCCAGTCCTTTTTGGAATATCCATTAACGAATCTTCCACTCACTATCGATTTTGCCATGATTAATTGATCAGTCTTGATGGAAATTGGCGATCCTAGAATGATTACATTCTCAACTAATCCATACCCACCTCTTCTTGCAAGTTCAATCAAACACGAGTAAATCACACGAGCACCAAGGGAGAACCCAACTAGGGTTATTGGTCTAACACCTACATTTCCAGCAATAAGTGTTTCCGCCAATATTTTCCCTGCTTTCCATGCACGATCCAACGAGACGTTCCAAGGGTTATCTAATAAATAAGACAACTTAGATAAGATCATAGGAATTTGAATTGCTGACATCAATGCAGTCAATACAGTAGCACCCAAAATCTGTTGAATTGAAGTACTCAATGCTTCACTAGCCAAAATACCAATTGTTTGTCCCATAGATTGCAACATTTCTGGTTCCCAAAGTAAAGAAAACATATCTCCCATTACGGGATCAACGGTAGAAAATGGAAGTCTCACATCATCCATCTTACCATTCATCCAGCCACTAACGGTAATTATTAAATTTGTTCGTTTATTATTATGCAAAGGTTTAAATTCAAATGTATGAACATCCCCGATTCTTCTAGCACCTGCTTTAGAACCCACCTTTGCACCAATGGCAATACCACCGGTTGTAATTATTGCACTTCCACCAATCCCAGCAAGGAACCCACTGGTACCTGTTATACCTACTGTGGTCAACCCGGCTGCCAAACCTGCACCTATAACAGGAGCCAATAACCCAGCTGATAACCCAATGGCCAATGATCCACCAAGTGTAGCTAATCCAATATATGCTAATCGTTTATTTCGATTCTTTTTGATTTGTTTTTCAATCAACAGTTGATCATTTAGTAATTCTTCCTTATTCTCAATTGTCCTATCTTTGGTTTCAATTTCCAAACATTCAATTAGACGTCTTTCAAATTGGTATATTTCCAAATAAGGAATGTCGATGGTTTTACCGAATTTAATTAGTAATGATCGTGACCTTGCATCATAGTATCCATCACTAAGAAGCAACAAGAACAAATCACAAATAATAACCCATCTTAAATCGAAATCTTCCTCCAAGCACTGTTTATTAGCTTGTACACTGGCATTCATCCCAACTTCAAGTAAACTATTGGACAAATCATTAACTTCCAATCCGTGTTTACTTAAATTCTCAATCATCTTCTGCTCGTCGTCACTTATATTCAAATGAGAATATAGCTTACTCATGACATACAATGTCCAATTGGAAAAATTCTTTTGCCCAGCACTTAGTATCTTGGCTATGGATCCAGAACCAGTAATATGAAGTTTGGCTAAATCAGTAGCCATATCTACTGTCAATAACTTGGTTATTCCTATATATGCAAATTTTTGTGAATCAGTCAACATGTTCTTGGTATCGTCTAAGGCCTCCTGCAGATCTAGATTATCTTCGTCTTCGTATTCTGAATCATTGTCATATGTCTTTTCATCTTCGCCCTCTTCGTACTTGGCCAAAGCGGTCCTGTGCGAATGGGTGGCTCGGAATAAAAAGTCGGTTTTCTTGTCTAGCGAGGCATATTTATTGACTTGTTCTTCCGTGTCAATTTTAGTATACCCAAATATATCCTTATCACCATGAAGGAATTCCTTTCCCGACTTCGAAGTGAATTCTAAACCACCTTTATCATTATAGTAATCCATGCTCGAAATTGCTTTCATTTCCTTCCAGTTTGTCGAGTCTGAATTAAAGAAATCCTCCTCTTCTTCTACAATTTTGATTTCTGGTTCTTGTGGTTGCGTGATTTCGTCAATCTCATTAAGATTAATATTAGAGCTTGAAAACACTCGCTCTCGTACAGACTCACTTATTCTAGGACTGTTTGTGCTTATTGGTGGTGATAGTTGGAACTCAACATATGTAGTATCGTCTGTATTGGTCTCGGTCTCTTGGGTGACGCCATTGCTTAAATGTGATGCCAGTGCAAGTATTGGTGGAGTATGCGGAAGACTAGGCAACTCACTTGCAATAGTTTTATTGTGAAATTTAGACATAGAGAACAGTTCTCGAGATGCCATCAATCGCGGACTGAAACTTCCCCTTGAATCCGGCATTGGTGAGTCTCGATTCGACATTGTTTTGGTGTGTTTATGAGGGGCTTAATTGATCCGAGATAAATTAAAGTTTAATAAAAGTTTAAATTTTGACACTATGATTTTCGCGTGGGCAATGTTGTAATCGAAGGGCTAAACCTTTTTAGACCACAAAACAGATCTGCTTATCATTCACGTGGTAAAGAAAGAACGCATTCCATAGTTAGTTTGAAGAATATTTGCAATATTCAGTAAATCACGTACAACTTACAGCAAAAATATTTACAGAGAATGTTTAAAATGTTTGCAACATGGTTTTACTCTAATCGTCAATGGCCAAGATGACCATACGCAAAGTTCAGGAATATGTTGCCACGAATTATCCGGCCGAGCAACAAAAGAAGAGAAAATCACCCGAGGGCAACTTCTCTATCCAGAGAGCTCAAGGCCAACCCGCTTAGTCTACAATCTGTCGACGGAACTACCCTGCTTAAGGCCAATAAAGGTTACGGCAAACATTTCTGTGAATGAACCCAAAATCCAAAACAACCTAGTGACAAACCACACAATCGCTCAAACTCCCCGGAAGGAGGACCAACCATATATGTCTGTAACGTTAAAACAGCCGAATTGAACTTGTTGATTCCGAGAAACCAACAAAACTGAGTAAATCCACAAAATACAATGCACATCAAGCTTGCTTCTCGAGCGCCGATCTGCTAAGGAAAACATCTACAGAGGAAAAGAAAGAACCGCGAAGGTTAACCTTCAGCTCCATCTGAGAGCCCACCTTAACACAGATTGATGATAATTAGTTAAAGAAGAGAAAAAGAAAAGGAAAACAGAAGAAGAAAAAAAATTTTTTTACTTGTTGTAAATTTATACTGGTGATCGATGCCTTTCGCGCGCGTGCGGCTCACAACCTGTCACCTCTTCGCATTATCTTACCCGCCGCAGAAAGTATTTTACTTTTACATCAGTAGGGCAGATCTCTTGTATTTAGTTTACATACTGCTACTACTACTACTACTACTACTACTACTACTACTACTACTGCATGCAGTATGAGCAGAGCAAGAAGTTCTAAAAATAAAGGCAATGGTGCCTCTGGCGATTCAAGCTCTGGCACAGTTGACTCTATTCCATTCACAACCAATGACTGCATGGAACCCCGAAAGATAATTGACCTTTTTGAGGTTCGTTTTCAACTGATTTTAGATTCTCCTGAGTTACTAGAACATATTCAAGTTGTAAAGGGGCATCTCTACAATCGAGATTATTTAGCTGCCTTTGATGATGACAATAAAAGGTTTGCATATGCCGCACGATGGACTCCAGCCAGAGCTTTAGCATATACCTCGCTTTTTGCATCTTTGGATCCAGTACGTGATTTGTTGAAAGATCCAGAGAGCAAAAAATCAGTGCTATGTGTTGGTGGTGGCGCTTCATCAGAATTAGTTGCATTGGGTGCTGTTTATTGTAGACTCAAAGAATATTGTTCAGGATCCGCATCTGAATTAAATATACAATTAATTGATATTGCCAATTGGAAAACCGTGGTGGAATCACTAACTTCATATATGAAGGAGAATTGGATCTATCGTCCCGAGAAACTTACTGCCAATTTCATATGTGATGATGTGCTAACAGTTTCAAAAGAGTCACTTACTCTTGAGACATTGGATTTGGTCACTCTTTTATTCACAACCAATGAATTGTTTGCTGAAAAGAGGAAGGAAACTATTAGGTTTCTTCAAAATTTGAATAAATACTGTAAACCAGGTTGTTTGCTTTTAATAGCCGAAAGTGCAGGTTCTTATTCACATATTACCATTGGAGAAAGAAGGTTCCCAATTCAATTTTTAATCGATACAATCTTAGTAGGTAAATCAGGAGAAGACAATGGAGCATGGGAAACTATTCAAAAAAGTGAAAGTTGTTGGTATAGAATAGAATCAAAACAAGTTGATTACCCTATGAAGTTGGAAAATATGAGATTCTTTTATAGACTTTACAGGAAAAAGTAGTCAATTTCATTTGGGAATTCTATTTATCTCAAAGAGTTTTCAATATTTGTACTTTATAATTAGCATTTCGTTCTTATTCACGAATATTATTAAAAGCAAAGTAAAATTCTAAAATCATTTTCGTTCTTCTTGATTACCTTTTTCACTTGATCATTTCCTTCAATTGTCCGAAGTTATTTCAACTGGGTGGCTATATCTTTAGCATTATCGATCAACCAGCTTGGTGATAATCTTGAATATTTAGCAAGTCTAATTCCATAGCTTGCAGTTTCAACCTTTTCCTTAAGTGGATTATACTTCATTTCGATTTTTCCGTTATTTTCACTGGTCTTTATATGACTTGTTACTATGCATGACTTGTTTCCTAAGTTTGTAGCAATTTCTCCAAAATGAATAGAAGTAAATACGACAGCTCCATTTAAAATGCATGCTTCCAAAATCGGATATCTATGACTTCACAGACCATGAAGAAAATAGGAACATAGGAAGAAATGGTTGCATATATTTCTTCGATTATATTGTTTTTTAATATGTGGATTTCCAAAATAAAATCCTTGAATCTCAAAATTTACTTCATCAATGCTATACTTGTACATTTAATAATTATTCTCCTTTTCATTTTGTAAAAGCCAGTAAGAGCCTATCAATAGTAATACTTTCTGCATGTGTTGGTGGTTGCAAAATACTCGAATGCAACATTCTCAGTTCTATTTTTGTGACACATTTATTAAAGAATGTCAACAAGGAGATTCCCTTATCGCACACACTATCTACCAAGTTCAAACCCTTAATAGAACATGCATAAACATAGTACTTTCATTTAAGTGTCATACTTTTTTCTGGGTAAAGCAACTAAGTCCTCAAACAATACTCAAGGCAAGAATTATAGTAGCAAGGGATAGTTCTGCACCAGTTGAAGCTTCCTAGAATGTTAATTCATCACAATCACGGAAGATATTAATATTAGTTAATCCAGTTTCCAGATTGAAATGCTTTAATTTCTGATGTTTTATTTTGGTTTTATCATTAATATTTGAATTAACTATATATTTTAACTTGTCTATTTGAGAGTTCATTGGAACCACGAGCAAAAGATTGACGGTAGGAACATACACTTTTATTTGATTAATGCTACGAATAAAGGAATCACAGAAGAATACTAAATTCAATTGAAAGTTTTCACAATTGAGAATTACCAAGCTCTTATCCAAGGAATCTGATTTCAGCTTGTATATTGACATTACAATATCGTGCTTGTCATAATGTTGTGGTAGCTTGCTTCTCTTGGCAGAGGACAGTGAAGATTCTGCGACAAATCCATAAAATAAATTGATACGGGAACTTATTGTTGTGGGAATTATTTGCAAAATAAGTTGTACAAACTTTCGCAGCATCTTTTTTTTTTTGTTTTGGCAACACTTCAATTTTCTACAAATATGTGTTTGCTATTTCCTCCAACTTTTCAATTTTTGCCTTTTCCTTCGCTTCAGCTCTTGCTTTAGCCTTTTCTTCCTTCTCCTTATTATTAAATGACGTTTCTTCGGTTAAACCAATCTTCTCGGTCTTTTCAGTCAACTCAGTGATATCATCGTCTTCTTTCTTTTCATGAAGGTGGGCTTCCACCTTCAACTTCTCTTCAATTTCATCCACAGTAGTTTCAGGAGATATATGTTTACCAGTGCCAAACTTGCTTTTAGATTGTTCAACTAGAGCTTCCAATTCATCCCTAAGTCCAAGCATTGAAGATAATTGTTCAGCGAAAAGTTCACAGTCTTCCAAAATTACAATATCAGATTTCCTATAATTATCTGAAAAATCACCAACCTTTTCCTTATTAATTAAAACTCGTAAACTCTTTTTACCAAGACTTGCTGGTAAACTTGCAAATGGGTATACAGTTAATGAAGTTCCTGCCACCAAGGCAATTTCAACATCGTCACAATCTTCATCCCATTGTTGGAAAAACCTGCCAGGAAGTCCTTCACCGAAGAATACAATATCTGGCTTGACATACCCTTGACACGTTTCACATGTTGGTATCCCATCTTTGGTCTCGTCATGCATATGTTTCTTTAATGTTTCATTGTCCATTTCTCGATGACATTTAATACAATGGTTCCTGGCAAATGAGCCATGTGCTTCAACGATATAATCATCTTCCACTCCGGCTAATCTTTCCAATGTATCTATATTCTGAGTGTAGACTCGTAGTAAAGAATCTTGATCCTGAAGCAATTTGATGAGGTAATGGAATTTAGTTGGAGCATACTTTCCAGGATATAATTCTTCTGCTAATGTATAGAAAGGTTTGGGATTGTCCTCGAAAAAGTCAATGTCAAATACTGCTTCGGCAAATGGTAAGTTTAATTTGGCAAGATTGGCATATAACCCAGTTTCAGGGCTTCTAAAATCTGGTATACCAGCACCAGTTGAGATCCCTGCTCCATTAAAAAAGGTAACCTTTTTACCCTTGTTAATTGCGTCAACTATTGGTTTCAACTTCTTCTCTAACTGTGACATTAGTGTGCGATATATTATGTAGTGGTTGATTGGAAAAAAGTGGGGAGAGATTAGTTTGTTAAAAATATCTACTTAAATCAGTTTTGTCTTGACGATATATTTTTCTCTACATATACCAACATCTTTTTTTGTTTATTACGCATAAAAGTCATACATAGGCTATTTAGAGAATACCTCTGGCTCTGAAGATTTGGTCAAAGGTATCTTTAATACTGGTTTCCAATGGAACCAATTCAAAAGCTAATATCTTGCGGGTTTCCTCATTATTGAACTTAAGCCCAAGAAGTGGCTTATTGGGTTCACCAACAGGCAATTGCAACGCAGGGTAGAATTTGTGTAAAATATTCACAATTGTTTGTGCTGAGAATTCCTCGGAAACTAAAATTAACCGCTTTTCAGCAGCAGGAGGTTTCTCGAATGCAAGGATATGTGCACGAGCAACATCTCTGACATCAACAAATAATCCTCCAAAGTTAGGGATATAATCATTTGGCAGCAAGCCAGCTATTTTGTTAATAATCTCAGTTGAAGTGTTGAGAACATCCGAAACATTAGTATCAAATGCGTGGGGTCCAAATGTGTAACCTGGAAGAATCGTGGTAAGAGTAAAGTTGCACTTCTTCTTTTGCACAAAATCCCAAGCTGCCTTTTCAGCAGCAGCTTTGGCATAAAAGTACGCAGTAACAGGAGTATCCTTACCTGCATGGTGGCTATCGGGATTCCATTTCGTGGGGTCGACTACATACGCAGGGTTGTTAGCTTGTTCGAAATTCATACAAGCAGCAATTGAACTTGTCATTACAACTCTCCTAACGTTAACACCATATTCTTTAATAGAGTGGAGAATATGTTCAATTCCTTTGGATGAACGCTTAATCAACTGTTTATCATAATTGACTCCAATTGGTAATGGTGTAGCAGCATCAATAAACACAGAGACATTTGGAAACTTCTTCAAGGCCAAGTCAAAGGCGCCTTTCTCCTCAATCTCTTCAACAATTTCGTAGTTAAAATTTGGATTAGCAAGCAAAACCGTAAGAGCATCACCTTTTTCTTTACTACGAACGGACCCAACGACATAGTAGTTTTGTTCGAGCAATTGCTTAACAACATGTTTTCCGATGAAACCAGTGGCTCCGGCGACAAACACGGTAGCATTAGTCCCGGTAGCAGCAGTGTTAGCTGTGGTAGAAGCAGTAGCAGACATCTTGATTTGTTGTACTGTAATAGTAAACAAGAGTTGACAACTTCACCAAAACGTGGAGCTCATGTCCCTATTTATATATCACTTAATTTACCTAAGAGGGGATGCCGGGGACAATTGCAATTGAACGATATACCACTTTAAGATTGCTGCATGGTTACGTGACAGCAACAGGGGTTAAAAATAAAATAGAATTCTTTACATAATTGCTTTGGTTGGTTACCCTTTTGAGAAAAGAAGATTGTAAAAAATCACCCAATTTTATATAATTCGGGGGGAGAGGGGGGAGGTTATGTTTGTCTAATTCAAGGAATACGGCTGACAGACATCTCGTTTACCTTCGTTGTGTTGTACCTTACTTAATGGTGATAGCTTACTAATTTAATTTGTTCTCGCACACGACTTGTCAACCAACATATTTGCAATTTTTCGTTACCAACATCAGATTGCTTTGAATAGAAGTGGAGTAACAAATAATACAAAATGAAGGTATGATAGCAAAGTTATGCTAGATTCATCTAACATTAGAGTGAAACATACTAACTTTATTTTCTGTAGCAACGTATTACTGGGTTGGATCTTCAGATTCTTACTGCTGAGTTATCCAATGAACTATTGAACTATAGATTGCAGAATATCTACAATGCGTCCAGCAATGCCCGTCAGTACTTGTTCAAGTTCTCAATCCCCGATTCCAAAAAAGTAGTAGTTCTTGAATATGGTAACAGGATCCATTTGACTGAATTCGAAAGACCTACTACTCAACAACCATCGGACTTTGTTTCAAAATTGAGAAAACATATTAAGGAAAAAAGACTTACTGGTATCAAACAAATCTCCAATGATAGGATTTTAGTATTTCAATTCAGTAATGGGTTATTCTACTTGGTTATGGAATTTTTCAGTGCAGGAAACATTCTTTTGCTTGATGAAAACAGAAAGATCTTGTCATTACAAAGATTAGTGTCAGCAAAGGAAGATGTTGATAGGTATGCTGTCAGGGAAGAGTATAAAATGTTTGATGAATCCTTATTTTCTGAACAATTCCAATATGCGAAAAGGGAGTATTCTCCTGATGACATAGCAAAGTGGATAGAAACTCACAAATCAAAGATTAGTGAATCTTCAGACAGCAAGAAGGGCAAAGTTTATTCAATTCACAAGCTTGCATTTCTTAATGCTAGTCATTTATCCAGTGAACTAATCCAAAAAGTGTTGCATGAAAACGATATTGACCCTGCTCAAAGTTGTTTGAGGTTTGAGCAGGACAAAGAAGGATTGCAATCTGTTGCAAATGCGTTAGGAGCTTGTGAAGATGCATACTTGTCGTTAGTGGATTCCAAGAATGAAAACACTGGGTTTATTGTGGCTAAAAGAAACAAAGCTTCTGATACCAATTCCTCGTTTGAATTTATATACGACGAATTTCATCCTTTCAAACCATATAAAGCTAATCAAGAAGATTATCAATACACCGAAGTTTCTGGTTATAACAAAACCTTGGATAGATTTTTCTCAACCCTTGAGTCAAGCAAGTTTGAATTAAAGGTTGAACAACTCAAGCAAACCGCAGCAAAAAGATTGGATAAAGCTAAAAGTGAACGAGACAAGCAGATTCAAAGTTTATTGGAGCAACAAGATCTTAATGCCAAGAAGGGTGAATTAATTCAATATCATGCTGATTTAGTGGATGATTGTCGTGCATATATCCAACTGTTCTTGGACCAGCTGATGGACTGGACTAATATTGAAACAGTTCTTGAACTTGAAAAGAAAAAGAATAATAAATTAGCTAAAGCAATTGGATTGCCATTAAATTTGAAAGACAACAAGATCAAGGTTTTACTTCCTGAATTTGAAGATCCTGAGTCTGAGGAAAACTCTGATTCAGATTCAGATTCTGAAACTGATTCTGAAAGTGAAAGTGGTTCAGAATCTGAAGATGAAGATAATTTCCCCAAGAGAGTTTCTAAGAAACCCGCCAATAAAAAGGAAAAGAAATCAAATGTTGTACCAACTTGGATTGATCTATCATTAACTTCATTTGCTAATGCTAGAGCATACTTCGACACTAAAAAGACTGCAGCTACTAAGCAAGAAAAAGTGGAAAAGAGCACCAAGATCGCTCTCAAGAATGCAGAAAGGAAAATCACCCATGACTTGACCAAGAACCTTAAACAAGAAAATGATTCTTTAAAACAAATGAGACCAAAGTATTGGTTTGAAAAGTTCTTCTGGTTTGTTACCAATGAAGGATACTTATGTTTGGCAGGAAGGGATAATGCCCAGGTTGATATGATCTATTATAGGCATTTCAGTGATAACGATTGTTTTGTCAGTTCTGACCTTGAAGGATCATTGAAGGTCTTTGTTAAGAATCCTTTGAAAGGTGAAACTGTGCCACCTTCGTCTATTATGCAAGCAGGTATTTTTGCCATGTCAGCATCTAGTGGTTGGAATGGTAAAGTTACAACATCAGCATGGGTACTTCATGGTGATGAGATTTCAAAACGTGACTTTGATGGCTCTTTGATTGCTTCGGGTGAGTTTAGATATACTGGCAAGAAAGTATATTTACCTCCTGCCCAGTTAGTTATGGGATTTGGTCTTTACAGTTTAGTTGATGAAGAATCGACAAAGAGGTATGCGGATGCTAGAACTTCAAGAGAAAAGGAGCATGGTTTTAACATTGTTATGGATAATAAGAAGCGGGAACTTGATATGCTTAAGGGTAGCAAGGAAGCTACTCCTGTTGGTGAAGCTGACAAGTCTAACAAGGACGCTACTTTAGATCAAGCTGGTAGTGCATTTGAAAAAGAATCAGAAGGAGAAACAGTCCCTAGCGAAGATGCATCTGAAATCACCGAATCTGACTTGGAGTCAGTAACTGCATCCGAAGCAACTGCATCCAAGAAAAATAAACCATTATCTCGAGGAAAGAGATCTAAGCTCAAGAAAATAGCAGCCAAGTATGCAGATCAAGATGAAGAAGAAAGAAGATTAAGAATGGATGCTTTGGGTACTCTTAAACAAATTGAACAAAAGGAGCAGCAAACCAAGAGAGAAGTTTTGGAAAAGATGGAAGCTACCAAGCGTATGCAAGAAATGCAAGCAGTTAGAGAAAGAAGAAAGAAACAAGACGAAAAGGAATATCAGAAGTATCTTAGTAATGAAGTTGATAGTGATGAATCCCATGTCACGAATTATTTGGAAATATTGGATTCTTTTGCACCCAAACCATCCACCAAGGATGAAATAATCAGTATGGTTCCTGTTTTTGCTCCTTGGATTTCATTGCAAAAGTTCAAATACAAGGTAAAGATTCAACCAGGTAGTGGTAAGAAGGGAAAATGTATTGGAGATTCATTAAATTATTTTACCACTAGAAAAATGGATCCTTCTAGTACCGATACAGATTTAGATTGGCCCCAAGAGCGTGATTTGGTTAAGGGATTAAAAACTAATGATTTAGTAGGGGTGTTTACAGTTTCAAAGGTTAAGTTGGTATTGCCAGGAGGATCTGACAACAATAAGAAGAAAGGTGGAAAGAAGAAGTAGACTAGACATGTAAATATCCGTGGTTAATAATAGATTCTATAAAATTCTGGTAGCGTTTTGTAGTTCCAACAACAATGGAAAAATTGGTGAGTGGGGGATAATTTCACGCTTTGTGTTTGTTTGTGGTAACACAACAGCATATCTCTACCCCCCCTCTCTAACCCGTTTCATGCACTAATGTTGGCATAAAGTTCAAATAGAAGATCAACTACAACCTGACCAAACATCAATCAATAATAAACATTCGTTAGCACTACAACATGGTTGCCATTTCTCGTATATTATCTCCCGGTTTACTACTTGTATCCCAAGACCAGTTCAGAGGTGTAGCTGCACCTGAGTTAGCTGCAGAATCCCAATATAACATTGTGAAATACCTAGCAGCTGCTGGTCCGTACATTCAAAATCCAGGATTTGGAATATCTACTGATACCCCTGACCAATGCACAATTGAACAAGTTCAATTGTATATGAGACATGGTGAACGATTTCCTGGTCTTGATGCCGGTATACATCACAAGCAAATCGTGGACAAATTACAAAGCTATCCTGATACTTTAATGGGAGACTTGGCATTTCTTAATTATTATAAATATTATGCAACGGAAGATCTTTACGAATATGAAACTACACCACAGAATTCACCTGGTCCTTATACTGGATATGAGACAGCTATTCGTGCTGGAGCAGCATTCAGAGCTAAATACGGGCATCTTTATGATGATAGTAAGAAATTGCCTATATTTATCGCTGCCTCTTACCGAGTATATGAAACTGCCTTGAATTTTGCTACTTCGTTTTTAGGTGAAAAATATTCTCAGGACAAACTTAACAAAGTGATTATTAGTGAAAATGCAACTATGGGTTTGAATTCTTTGGTGCCTAGATGGGGATGTCCCGCTTACAAGCCAAATGGAAATAAAGATTTAGTATCAAAATTCCCAACTCAATATTTAGAGAAAATTGTAACCAGGTTTCAAAAATCTAATCCAGGATTAAACATAACTACAGACGATGTCAGCCAATTATTTCAAATTTGTGCATACGAGATGAATAGCAGGGGATACTCTCCATTTTGTGATTTGTTTACTGAGGACGAATATGTAACGTATGGGTATAACCAAGATGTATTTTTCTATTATCAGTCTGGCCCAGGAGGAGTCAATAGCAAATTGGCAGGCAGTGTGCAATTAAATGCAACCTTGAATCTTTTGAAAGAGGACAATCCAGAAAATAAAATTTGGCTCACGTTTACTCATGATACCGATATTGAGTTATTTTCTTCGGCTCTTGGATTATTTGATCCTGTGACTCCGTTGCCTGTTGATCAAGTAAGGTTTTATGATTCATATCATCATGTGGATGTAATACCTATGGGAGGCAGATTTATCACAGAAAAGCTTAAGTGTGGAGATACATTTTATGTAAGGTTTGTTGTTAATGATGCAGTTATTCCAGTTCCAGGATGCTCTGACGGACCTGGATTCTCATGCAAACTTGACAAATATGAAGCTTATGTTTTGGACAGAATTGGCAAATATGATATTGCAAGAGATTGTAAAGTTCCGGACAATGTGCCTAATTTCTTGAGCTTTTATTGGGATTACAAAACCGTTAACTACAATGCATCGGTCCCACGTCAAACGGCATAGTGATTTTGCGTATCTGTAGATATTATATAGATAGTGCCAAATCTTAAATGGTAATTTGCGCTTAATTAAGATAATTTTTTTCAGGGCAATAATTGCCAAGCCCCACGTTGGCGCCGTTTTTGTGGCAGGGGTCAATATACTAAGTCTTTTTACAATGGCATTTTTGGAATGCTACCTGGTTTAGCAACAGTAAGAGGCGAATTAGACGGAGTCAGTCGGTTATTGCTCCATTGTTCAAAATTACAAACCTCTTGACCTTCCATTGGCTACATCATTATCGCAAGATCTGCAATCTCCATTCTGATATATTGTCCTCCAACGTGGGAGCTTCTTGTGGGAGTAGCTGCCTATGAGGTTAGTTTGCCGAGGTATAAGTATCCCTAGTAAACCATCCATATTCAAAGAAACTTGTTGTCTGTAATACAAGAATCCCAACAAAAATCGAAGTAATGGTTGCTATTTCAAAGTTAATTAATGGGGGCTTGGTATTAGCCTCTCAAGCTATTTACCAAGACGTGGCTCAACCTCAACAAGCCTCCCTGGAACAATTCAATATTATCAGGTTCTTAGGTGGTTCAGCCCCGTACGTTCAACATCCAGGTTTTGGTATTTCTACTGATTTCCCTGAACTGTGTGAGATTGAACAAGTTCAGTTGATCTCAAGACATGGTGAACGTTTTCCTACTGAAAGTAAAGGAAAGAGTTTCAAATCTATCTTGAAGAAATTTGAAGAACACAAGGGTACCTTCAAAGGCGTTTTAGCTTTCTTGAATGATTACGACTATTTTGTTAAGGATGATAGTCAATATGGATTGGAAACTACCAACAAGAACTCTCAAGGTACTTATGCTGGTACTTCCAATGCTATGAGACATGGTACTGCCTTCAGAGCAAGATATAACTCATTATACAACCCAAATACTACTTTACCTATATTCACTACCAACTCCAACAGAGTCCACCAAACTTCTGAGTACTTTGCTCGTGGTTTCATGGGTGATGATTTCACTAATGAAAACGTTCAATTCAACATTTTTGCTGAAGATGGATCCCTTGGTGCTAATTCTTTAACTACCAGGTATGCTTGTTCCGCCTATAATGATACAATCAATGATGATTTAGTAGCTAAATTTGATGATTCCTTTTTGAACGATATTGCCAAGAGAATTACCAAGGACAACGACGATATCAACTTAAAGAAAAGTGATGTTGCTAATTTGTTTGAATGGTGTGCTTATGAAATTAACGTTTCGGGATCATCCCCAGTATGTGATCTTTTCACGAATGAAGATTTTGTTCATTACTCCTACTACAATGATCTTAACAAATACTATTCCACAGGTCCTGGTAACAATATTACCTCTGTCATTGGATCAGTTCTTTTAAATGCTTCGTTAGAATTATTGGAAGATGATAAGGCTGAGAACAAGATCTGGCTAAACTTCATCCATGATACTGATATTGATCATTACTTGAGTGCCTTAGGTATCTTTACTCCTAAAGAACCTTTACCAACTGATAAAATTGTATTTGACAGACAATTTATCCATGGTAACCTTGTTCCTCAAGGTGCTAGAATTTATACTGAAAAGCTCAAATGTGGAGATGACTCTTATGTCAGATATGTAATTAATGATTCCGTTATTCCTATTGAATCGTGTTCTTCTGGTCCTGGGTTCTCTTGTAAGTTTGACGATTTCAAGAAATTTATTCAACAAAGATTGGACGGCATTAACTATGTTGAACAATGTGGAGTTGCTCAAAATGTCAGTCAGTCTTTGACTTTCTACTGGGATTACACTACCAAGAACTACACTGCTCCAATTGAGATTTAGATATAAAAGCGTTTGCGACATATATAAAAAAAAAGAAGAAATCTATAGATTTAGCATATTTAGAATCTAGTAATAAAATTTCACAACTTGATGTTACAAAAAAGGCGGATTCGCTTACCGTTATTTCTTTTTGACTAGCTAGACTGCTCAACAATTGTATTTACCCCCTTTAATCATACCCACGGATAAGTTGATACTTGGTGGACTGACGTTCATCTCTAAAGACATAATTCTAATAGTGGTTAATTAAACAGTACACGTGTAGGGAGCTTGAAGGAGATTAACAGCCAATAATTATCTGCAAATACATGCATTTGAAACCGCCCGTTGCATGTTAAGGTTTATTTACATTTGACCGAAATCTGAATTGAGATTGCTACGGATAATAATAGAAAGAAATTGTACTGTCTGACAGGCCAAGAAAACTTATTAGCCGATCTTCCCACGGGGTACTGTGCCTGAAGTTTTTAGTACAAAAACAAAGATGCCTTTTGGGCGGGCCGGTACGATCAGGTCATTGAATGATCAAATTAATAAGGGCCCGCCACAGTTTTTTATTTTTATTATATTAACTAATTGGCATAATATTTCTTTTTTTTTCTCATTGTTTGTCATCGTTTATACATAAAAAAATATTTTTTAAGGTACATTTGCAACATAGACAATGCGCCTATGACCTAAAAATTAATTTCACGACAAACGTCTCTTCCAGAATTTCTATTTCGGAAAGTCGATTCAAAAGTATACGAAAGGCACACCCACGTGGATGCGAAATAGAAATATCTATTTTCGATAAATGCCATACCTAATATGGTAAGGAAAACAGAGTCACCATTGTAATTTGCAATAACAACCACTATTGTCAACTTTGAGCTCGTGGGGAAAACGGAATGGGGATGCCCATCTCTTATGCCTATTTTTCAATCCCTATCTCAAGTATATAAAGACTACAAAGTATCCTTTTATTTTCAGTCTCAATCATTCTTATCATCAACAAATATACTCGATCATCAATGGTTGCTATCTCCAAATTAATCAACAACGGTTTGCTCTTAGCTGGCCAAGCAGTCTACCAAGACTTGGCTACTCCAGAACAATCTTCTGTTCAACAATACAACATCATTCGTTTCCTCGGTGGTTCTGCTCCTTATCTCCAACGTGATGGTTTCGGTATTTCTGTTGATTTCCCAGAACAATGTACCATTGAACAAGTTCAATTATTATCCCGTCACGGTGAAAGATACCCAGCTAAAAGTGACGGTGCCAACTTTGAACCTATCTACCAAAAGTTTGTTAACTACAACGGTACCTTTAGTGGTCAATTAGAATTCTTGAATGACTATGAATACTTTGTCCCAAACAAGAACAATTATGAAAAGGAAACTTCCCCACTGAACTCTCAAGGTACTTTCTCCGGTACCTCTAATGCCTTCAGACATGGTGCTGCTTTCAGAGCTAAATACAACTCCTTGTACAAGGAAAACTCCACTTTACAGGTCTTTTCATCTAACTCTGGTAGATGTTACCAAACTTCAAACTACTTTGCTCGTGGTTTCTTAGGTGATGCTTACGAAGAAGATGAAACTGTTAAGTACCACGTCATTTCTGAAGATGCCAGCTCTGGTGTCAACAGTTTGACTCCAAGAAACAGTTGTCCTAACTACAACAGTACTGCTAACACTGGTCTTGTCGCTAAATATAACACTAGTAGTTATTTGCAACCAATTGCTGACAGATTAGTCAAGCCAAACCCAGGATTAAACTTGACCGCCACTGATGTCAGTTACTTGTTCTCATGGTGTGCTTATGAAATCAATGTTAGAGGTGCTTCTCCATTCTGTGACTTATTCACCAACGAAGAATTCATTAAGAACTCCTACCACACTGATCTTAGCGATTACTACTCTATTGGTCCTGGTCACAACGACAGTAGAGTTATTGGTTCTACTTTAGTTAACGCTACTTTAGCTCTTTTGAAAGACAATGACAACGAAAACAAGATTTGGTTATCTTTCACCCATGATACTGATTTAGAATTCTACCACAGTGCCTTAGGTCTTGTTGAGCCAAAGGATGATTTACCAGTTGATCACATTCCATTCCCTAACCCATACGTTCACTCTTCTATTGTTCCACAAGGTGCTAGAATTGAAACTGAAAAGTTAAAGTGTGGTGATGACTACTATGTTAGATTCATTATTAATGACTCTGTTATTCCAATTCCAACTTGTGCTGATGGTCCAGGTTTCTCTTGTAAGCTCGAAGATTACGAAGAATACATTCAAAGCAGAATTGGTAATCTTGACTTTGTTGAACAATGTAACATGAACTCATCTAACCCAGCTTCAGTAAGTTTTTACTGGGACTACAACACTGTTACCTATGATGCTCCATTAGGGGATTTCTAAGTTTAGAAGAATTGTATAGTATTTAGAAAAAAAAAATAATAGATTGATTGACTTTTTTTTATTTGATTGCTAGTAAACTATAACAAAATTGCTGCAAAAATATTTTTTAAGAGAAAAAAAAAGACGTCCGAATACGGAAATAAAAAATAACCGCAGTGCTTTCGAGACAAAATTCTCCAACTATAACCCTCCAAAATCTTTTAATCTAGAAATTTAAACCTAAGGATTGAAAACAACTCTACCTTCGTATTCATTATTCTTCAATTTCTTGATATATGTTGGCAATTCTTTTAAAGGAGCTTTGGCCACCTTTGGAGTGACCAATCCTTTACTGACCAATTCAAATGCTTCTTCTAAATCATTAGATGTACCCCAGAAACTACCCAAAATGTTGATTTCACGAAGAGCCAAATCTCCCAAATCAAAAGAAACTTTTGGAGCTCCTAAACCAACTGGAATAATGATTCCCTTTGGTTTAGTATACTTTTGACACAAGTCAAATGTTGGTTGAACAACAACGAAATCAAGACAAACATCGAATGAACCAGGCTGAACATCTGAAGGTAAAGATTCGTAAACAGAAACACCAAGTTCCTTGACAATCTTTCTTGCTTCTTCTTTTTTATCCAAAACGGTAATCTTTGCACCAAATGCCTTGGCAATTTGAATACCATTGATACCTAACCCACCGGCACCGATAATTAAAACATTGGAAGTTGGATTAATACCAGCCAATTTAACTGCGTGGTATGGAGTTAATACCGCGTCTGTTATGGCTGCTGCTTGGTCGGATGTGACGTTATCGGGAATTCTAACCAAATTACGAGGTCTCTTGACCAATAAATATTGTTCATAACCTCCGTTATAACCTAAACCAAACCAATCTAAAAATGCATTCTTACATACATTGTCTAACCCAGCACGGCATTCTCTACAGATACCACAACCATTAGGGCCAACACAAGCAACTCTTTCACCAATTTTAAATCCTACTGTTTCTGGGCCGAGAGCGGCAACTGAACCAGCAATTTCATGGCCCATAACGTAATTGTCACCACAATCTAACCCTTCATAAATGATGTGTAAATCCGAATGACACAATCCAACAGCATCAACTTTTAATAAAAGTTGGCCTGGACCTGGTTTACCGACTGGTAAATCCTCTTTAAGCTTAAGACCGTCGGCCTTGGTATAAAAGAAACCGTATTGTTTATCTGGAATTGACATTCTTGAATAGTATTATTAATTGATATATGTGAATTGAAGTAACAAAAGAAGAAGAAGATATAGAAATCGGAAACCATCTAAAGAGGAGATCATGTTTTTTTTATAGGAAAACTCAAAGTATTAGGGGGTGTAAAGAAAGAACTTCGGAGCCGCAGGAATTGATTACATTATGTTTCCTGTTTTAGGGGGCTAGTAAATTAATTTATTCTTGGGATTATTGAATTATTATTATTATTCGAGTTCTGGGCATTGTTGGAGCGTGACTGGATGCATATTGTTATAACGGGATTCATTCCTGTTGGGTGAAAGACAATGAAAAAAAGGGAATTTTTGTGGGGATGGGGTCATCGATTCTGCAGCACTTTTTTTTTAACTTTAAAATTTTTATACTACCCCTAGAATACAATAAGTTGTAGCAATTACAAACATAAATACCTCTGTGAAACTCTCAACTCCACATAAATGATCTAGTCAACTGAATGCCTTTTTTTCTAGCAGTTTTCTCGAGATTATTGAGCTCAATACTTGCAAGGGAAGAAGGTCGTGCGTATTTCGAATGAGGGGCGTAAACGCTCAAAACTATGAAAACACGTGAGAATATTTTTGTGTTCACCCCTGAAAAACTCCATAATTTAAAAGGTCACCTATTCATTTTATTGGAACCAGGTGTTATTAATTACGTCAAATAAGCCAAAGAATGCAGAGAAATTCGTATTGAAGTCAATTAAAATCTTTAAATGAAATATTTTAGAAAAGCGTATCTGTTATGTCTTGGCTTCTGCCAGGGCTCTGTCTAAATCTTGTTGTATATTAATCTTCAAAACTGGATCTCTGGAGATTCTCCTTTAATTGTAATTCACAAAAAAAAAGTAAACAATTCTCCAAACGGGGAATTGTCTAAAAGAATAAATCGACTATTTTTACCTTTGGGCAATTGTTACCGGACCATCAGTATCCGTAAAATTTCAGTCGGAGAGATTCCGAATGCGCCGAACTTGACCACGTAGAAAGGCTTATCTGCTTTGTTAAAGGTAAAATACTGCAAGTATACGCAACAATCTGCTACATACTGAATTCAATGCTAGAAAATCCATTATTCCTCTGTCCCCAAACGATTGCTTAGGTTTACCAGTCCTTCAATTAAAGGGGTCTTCTCTTACCCTGAAATTATTTACACTAAATGTATCTGAATTTTGACCCCTAACCACAGCATTCTTCAAACCTAACCACAGTAAAAATAGACATAGTATGTCCCCATGATGCATTACCTAAATGTAAATGATTTAATCCATCACTTTTATAGGTCTAACCATTTCCACTACAGTCACTGGGTTTATTCCAATTATTATTTAACTCTGTGGCTTTGTAAAATAGCATTGTCGTATAAACTTTGCGCTACCAAATATTGGAACTTTCTTGGTTGCAAAAATCTCTAGAAAGTCAAAATCACATGGTTTTATCAAGCATATCTAAGTTCGAATATGAGTTAGGTGTTATCAGTTTTCTTTTCAATTTTGAAAATGAAAAGATCAGTGGAACAATTAAGTGAAGAAATTTTCCCAAAAATTTTACAAATTTATCTAGCAAGCTGTGTATCAAAGATGAAACAAGTCCGAAGAATGTGCCAACCTAGAATGTAACTATAATAAGGTTCCTTTTAAAGGCATAAGCTAATATCAACTAGTAATCGAAACTCGTCTATCATATCCACGGAAGTAGTCATGAGCAACATTGGAAGTAGCGTTTCCGGATTTGCTGGATAAGGAAAGACGAAAAGCAGCTACAAATACCAAAACAATAATCTAATAATCCGATGCAACCACCTTCTGTTTGAAAGTCGAACTCCAGGAGTTTGAAAAAGTCAAACCCCCTTATTGTGTCAAAAAAAAAAGTTAGAAACATCTTGACATACTATTTTCTGGTCACGCCAAAATCATGTGACATGTACAAAGTTATTTTTATCTCTATACGATTTTATTATTTTTTCTACCCAGGCCAATCATTGGCCAATCAATAGTAAGTAATTCCCTAATCCGGCTAAAAAAACCCGGAAAATACGGTTGACAATAAAATATAAATCATCGAAATTCATAACCTAATATAGTCAAATAAACGCACGAGATAATAAAAGGGCTGAATTCATGTCTTGTTTTATTACCCCTGATATAAGGTTGGAATTTCAATCTATTCCGTCCCAACTTGTATATAGGGATGAAACAATTAAACGAGATTTTGAGTGACTCATGTGATATTTGCATTTGCACCCAATGTCACATTCGGGGTTTAAATAATATCACAAAACAAAGAAACTAGTTCTATTGGCTAGAGTATACAAAAAAGAAATGCCAGAGAAACTGATCTAGAATGGATCAGCAGTGATTAATAACAATTAATCAAAGAAGCATCTGAATGCTGTAAATAAATGTTCTCCACATTTTAAGTTGATGAAGAGGGGAACTAAGTAAGCCAATTATAGTTTAAACAGTAGTAATAATATGTCTTTTTCCGCGCCAATAAGTTGGGTTGACCACCACAAAAAAAAAGAAAATACCATCCCAAAGCCCATGAAAAAAAAAGAACCGTCGCAATTTTTTTTTCTGGTGCAATATTTCAAACGATATAAAAGTATACAAATTTCACTAGTTTTTTTTTAGATTTCTATAGCCCTACCATTCTTTTTGTAACATCTCCATTGAAGAAGAACTACATCTTTGAAAGTATCCTTATACTGCAACAAGAACCGTAATCTTTCTTTATTTTATTTACAGGAAAATTATTCAATCATGGAAACCCTCACTAAAGCTTCAATGGCAGTTTGTCCATTTATCAAATCAAGTTCAACTCAAGCTTTACGTCAGTTAAGTAACACTGGTGGTTTGACTTCCCAAGCTCGTCACTGTCCATTTATGGGTGCCGCTTTGACAGCTAAGGAACAAGCTAGACTTTACTCCACTAAGCTGGTCAAGCGTTCTGCTACTACTTCTGCTAAGGTTGCAACAGGTACTACTAGTAGCTCTAGTTACAAACTTGCTACCCCAGAATTATCTAATGCCCAAGTTGATCTTTCTAATCATGAACTTGCATTTGATTTCAACGGATACTTGAACGATGATTTAAACAAGAAAAGATTGGACAAATCTTATAGATTCTTCAACAACATCAATCGTTTAGCCCATGAATTTCCAAAGGCCCATCGTGCTGATGAACAAGATCGTGTCACTGTTTGGTGTTCCAATGATTACCTTGGTATGGGTAAGAACCAACAAACTTTGGATGAAATGAAGCGAGTTTTGGACAAGTATGGTTCCGGTGCGGGTGGTACTCGTAACATTGCCGGTCACAACACCCATGCTATTAGGTTGGAATCTGAATTAGCTGCTTTACACAAGCATGAAGCTGCGTTAGTTTTCAGTTCATGTTTTGTTTGTAACGATGCTGTTTTGTCTTTGTTTGGTCAAAAGATTAAAGATTTGGTTATCTTCAGTGATGAATTAAACCATGCTTCTATGATTCAAGGTATTCGTAACTCTCGTGCTCGTAAGCATATTTTCAAGCACAATAATTTACAAGATTTGGAAGAGAAATTGGCTCAATATCCAAAATCAACTCCAAAGTTGATTGCTTTTGAATCCGTTTACTCCATGTGTGGTTCCATTGCTCCAATTGAAGCCATTTGTGATTTAGCTGAAAAGTATGGTGCCTTGACTTTCTTGGATGAAGTTCATGCTGTTGGTATGTATGGTCCTCATGGTGCCGGTGTTGCTGAACACTTGGATTTCGAAGCTCATTTGAAACTGGGTATTAACCACCCTGATATTACTACTGTTATGAGTAGAGTTGATATGGTTACTGGTACTTTAGGTAAGGCCTTTGGTACTGTTGGTGGTTACATTACTGGTAAAGCCAACATGATTGATTGGTTTAGATCTTATGCTCCTGGTTTTATCTTCACCACTTCCTTGCCACCTGCTATTATGGCTGGTTCCGCTACCTCAATTAGATACCAACGTTCTACTTTAGCTGATCGTATTGCTCAACAGAAGAATACTAGATATGTTAAGAACAACATGAATGCTTTGGGATTACCAGTTATGCCAAATCCTTCTCATATTGTTCCAGTATTAATTGGTAACGCTGGTGATGCCAAGCGTGCTTCTGATTTATTATTGAACAAGTACGATATCTACGTTCAAGCTATCAACTTCCCAACTGTTCCAATTGGTGAAGAAAGATTGAGAATTACTCCTACCCCAGGTCACGGACCTGAATTATGTAACCATTTAATTGAATCTGTTGACTCAGTATTCAAGGAATTAAACTTGAAGAGAATTAATGATTGGGCTAAGATTGGTGGGTTATGTGGTGTTGGTCAAGAACATGACATGGACGAACACATTTGGACCGATGAACAATTATCTTTGACTGATGCTGATTTGAATCCAAATGTTTTCAACCCAGAAATCTCACCTATTGGTGTTTCTTCTGGTGTTCCATCCGTGTCTCCAATCTACTAAGCGAGGCATGCTTGCCCACCAATTTTTTTTAAATTCTTACAGTGACTGACAGATTTGACTTTAACTTAAAACTCCCCAAAAAAAACAATGCTTTATTTACTTTTAATATTTTTTTTGTACTTATATTACTTTACTGAGTCAATCACTATATATTATTACCTATGAATAGTTATTTTCTTGTTTATATGAATGTATTACATATTTAACTTCATATTGTATATTGATTTAAATGCTTTAGTTTGATGTAGTTATGAAAATCTTTTGATAAGTTGTAATTTACGCTGGCAACACGATTGGTTGGCACTAACTCGCATATTAAAGTTTTGTTTTGTTTCTTTTGGTGGTGGAAAAAAAAACGCGATCTTGTAAACAAAAAAATTTGGCAGCACTAAATAAACACATCTTCTACATCGTTGCCAGTATATATCTCCATGCTTAATAAGTCACAATTAATAAAGCTCTACGTACACCGTTTAGTGAAATCTTTAGTTCCTGCAGAGTTTGGCGACGAGTTTATTCAAAGTATAACGAATGATGTTAATGTTGCCATAAATCAAAATTTACAACCACAACAATCATACCAACAACAAGATTTAAGCTCAATTATACAAGATTTAAAAGTCCATTTCCTAAGCAATGGGCTTCAAACAGAATGGATTAAAGTTCAAGAGCTTGTCAATTCCTTAGCCAAGTATAAATCTTTGGATCAGATTTATAACTACCTTGTGTTTTTAGACACGTTACGCCAGAGTAGTGAAGGCAACAAGAGGCAGAACAGTTCCAGATCAGTACGAAATTTAAGCTCACCATTCAGAGAAGCGGGGAGTGTTATTGGCTCACTTAACGGTGCGGGTGCTGCTGCCACGGTGGCTGCTGGCCAAACCCCACTCGCGCAACTAATTACACCATATTATGAGACCTTGGACGAAGAGACCATACTTACATATCTTCCATATACACTTTTAGGTCATGATTCCAATTTATTCAAGTTTTCTGGTAATTCCATTGAAATCCCTCCCACTATTAATAACAGTTTTAGTGATTTATTACGAGATATATTAGAATATGCGTTGATATACAAGAATCTAAATGAGTTTGTTGATACTACCAAGGGGAAATTACAATCAGGAATAAAGACAGCATTTGTTAGTGTTGTTGAAGGAGAATTAAGTGAATATGTTAATGCAATAAATCGAATTTTTAATAGGGGTACAACTAGCACAACATCAGGCAATGTCAGTTCAATATTATCTGTCTACCACAGTATATATTCCTGGATTTATCGATTTCGAATCATACACAATTTCAAACTTAAAATGAACCAATGTGACGATGGATACGAGTTTCTTGTTTATGTTTATGAGTTTACTAAATATGGAGATTTAAATGTGAAGCAGTTATCACAACGAATATTTAATGAAATGATTAAACCATACTATAATATTGTTGAACACTGGATAATAAAAGGGGAATTAATTGATAATTGTCAAGAATTTTTCATTGACTTTGACATTGAGCAACAGGAATTTAACAGTATAATCAGGTTTAATAAAGACAAAGTACCGAATTTTCTAGTTGAGACTGACAAGATATTTCAAATTGGTAAAACCTTGATCTTTTTAAACAAATATTGTCGTGAGTTAAAGTGGATTAATTTGTTCAATACTAAATATTCTACCATTATATTTACCAATAACCTGGGATTAGCAAGTATGACCGAATCTCAACAAATCGAGCTCATCAATCAACAATATAATGAATGTTTAGCTTATTTGACGGAAATTATACAGGGCAATTGTTCCATGTTTGAACATTTAAAGAATTTCAAGAAATTTTACTTTATGGAAGATAATGAATTTATTGATTCTTTAATATTGAAAGGAAGTGACTTGCTCAATGAATCTTCTACCAATATAAGTTCAACACATTTGAGTAATTTGTTATATGAAGCCATGAATTTGTCAAAGATTAATAATAATAGATTAGATGCACGAATTTTGAGTGTTAGTCATGAGAAGATTGGATGGGAAGTATTCACGATTGAGTATCGAATTAATGACTTGCCTATAAATTTCTTGATTGGTGATCACCATGGACAATATCTCAAATTATTCAATTTCTTGTGGAAATTACGTCACTTATTGAACATGTTATATGAGAATAATCGAAGTTATAGTCAATTGGCAAAGATGAGGGTGAGGGCTGTACGTATTAATTCTATTAGAAACAAATTGATTCAATTTTTGAATGGGCTAATTGATTACTTGTCAAATTATGTGATTGAACAGCTGTTTCAACTGGGGATAATTGATAAATTGTTTAATAATAAAAATAATGAAGAATTATTGTTGAATAAACAGTTTATGAATCAGGAGTATACCACTCCGCCATTCAACATCAATTTGTTGACAATTGATGAAATAATTACCATGCATGATAATTATCTAAACAATATTATAAATAATAAAATCATAAATGAAGAAGTTAAGGGTAAACAAACAGGCCATAGTTTTATTCATCAAATTTATCAAATCTTGCAAACAATTTATGATTTTATAAATACTTCGACTGAATTGCATGAATTGATGTATCAGTACTCGGTTGAAATTGAATTGGATGATGATTATGATGACATTGAAGACAAGATTAGAACCGTCAAGTTGAAGATTTATAATGAGATTTATCACAGATTTCAACAGTATCGTGATAATTTTATAAATGATTTAAAGCTGGATTTTGAATTGAAGGATCTAAGTTTTACGTTTATGTAATAATAAACATTAGTTGAAGAGAATACTCTGAGGTACAAAGGAGTGTTTCCAAATAGAATTTGTAAATCTTGGAAATAGTGGCGCAAGGAGGCCCCGTAAAACGAGAGTAATGTAAATTTCTGGGGTATATTTTAGAGTAAAATAATCAGATAACCTTTTTATTTTCTCTGGAGGTTTCTGAAATATTAGATCCTATCACCTTGCATAAAAAAAAAGTTGAAATAATAACCAAGACTTTTTGAAATTGAAAATTATTTTCAAACTAAAGCACAAGGTGAAAATGCTTTATCTGACTTTCATGCTATCTAATTCGTTACCATTGTGATCGGTATCATTGAACAATAGAAAGCCTGATTTGTCATTGTGAAATCAAAGTGGGAACGCTCTAACATCCGAGGATGACATCGCCCCACATTGACGGGAAAATCAAAAATAGGGTGTGCGCCCAGGCAGGATGTTTATCTTTACGGAAGGGGGAGGGCAGTACCCAGTCATTCCTTGGGATATTTTCTATTACAATATAAACAATGATATTCCAATTCAATATAAGCATTTATACGTCAAATGTAAATCTATTCCGTATGTCCTACTACTGTTGGAATTATGCAGAAAGTGGGGGTGGGGCAAAGACAGGAAACAGCCAAGCCAAAAAAAAAAAACAATTTCTTTTAAAAAAATAAGACGAAAAAAAAAAAAACTCCGAGGTTTCTTTTGTTCTAATTTTTCATTTGCCCGTGAAGATAAATAATCCCCAGATTTTCCAAAATTTTTCTCATTTCTAGTTTTGTTTCTTTTCATTCAACAAGTTTTCGTTTGACTTTATCATAGATATCTCTTTAGTTCTTCAGGTTATAACTCATTCACAATGGACGAAGTTGATTCAGTATTAGAAACCGAACACCAAAAGACCAACGTCTTGGTTGACAACGTCAAATCATTTGCTTCCGGTGGGTTTGGTGGTATTTGTGCCGTTTTAACCGGTCATCCGTTTGATTTGGTCAAAGTTAGATTGCAAACAGGGTTATACAATTCATCGGTACAATGTGTTAAACAAACCGTGGCCAAGGATGGGTTATTAGGGTTATACCGTGGGGTGTTACCTCCATTGTTGGGTGTTACTCCTATGTTTGCTGTTTCCTTTTGGGGTTATGATGTTGGTAAGAAAATTGTTTCTTCTTACACTGGTAAGGATATTAGTCAATTTGATGTTAAGGAAATTTCTACTGCTGGTTTCATTAGTGCTATTCCAACAACTCTTGTGGCTGCTCCTTTTGAAAGAGTCAAGGTCATGATGCAAATTCAAGAAGGTAACAAATCCAAGGGTATGGGTGGTGTTGTTGCAGAAATGTACCGTACTGGTGGTATTAGATCCATCTTTAAGGGTTCAGTTGCCACGTTATGCAGAGATGGTCCTGGATCAGCGTTATATTTTGCAACTTATGAAATCTTGAAGAAGAAGTTGAGTAAAGATGATCAAGAATTGTCATTGGTGGCTATTATGACTGCAGGTGGATTTGCTGGTGTTTCTATGTGGTTGGGTGTTTTCCCAATTGATACCATCAAATCAACCCAACAATCCTCGAATGTCCCAATTTCAATTGTACAAACCACAAAGAATATTTATGCCAAGGGTGGTATAAAGGCATTCTTCCCTGGGGTGGGACCTGCTTTGGCCAGATCTTTCCCAGCTAACGCTGCCACTTTCTTGGGTGTCGAATTAGCAAGAAACTTTTTGGATAAAATTATTTAAGTATATATTTATTTATTATGTTTGTCATTTACTGTGGTGACCCTAACTGTGTACACACTAACAAAATACTATGTGAAATTTAGTAGGTCGTGTACTTTGGCAAAAATCGTGGCTAAGACATTGGTCGCTATTTTTCCTTTCTCTTCCCACTGTCGATAATAAATAGTCTTATAAGGAGTAGGCAGGAATTAAACCTCACATCCTTATTATAGAACATCAATTAAGAATCCAAGATGACATTATCCGATGAACAAGTATGTTTTAGTTAAGATATGCTTTGATTGTTCAATTTATACTAACAAATTCCAGGTAAAATCTGAGCTTACCAAAATGCAAGCTTTCATTGAAAAGGAAGCTAAAGAAAAGGCCAAGGAAATTAAATTGAAGGCCGATGAAGAATATGAAATTGAAAAGGCCTCAATTGTTAGATCAGAAACTTCTGCAATTGATGCCAACTACGAAGCCAAGTTAAAGAAGGCATCTTTAGCTCAACAAATCACTAAATCCACCATCTCCAACAAGACCAGATTAAGAATTCTTTCTGCCAAAGACCAAGTATTGACTGAAATCTTTGAAGCTGCTGAAGCCGACTTGAAGAAGTTGACTACTTCAAAGGAAAAATATTTACCTGTATTAACTGGATTAATTGAAGAAGGGTTATTAGCATTAATGGAAGGAAAAGTTAGCATTAAAGTTAGAGAACAAGATGTAGCAGTTGCCCAAGAAGCTATTGTTGAAGCTGCTGCTAATTTTGAAGCCAAGGCCAAGTTTCCAGTGGAAATTGTCGTCAATGAAACCGATTTCTTGAGTAAAGATATTGCTGGTGGTGTTGTTGTGGTCAATGGTACTGGTAAGATTGAAGTCAATAATACCTTAGAAGAAAGATTAAAGATATTGTCAGAAGAAGCATTGCCTGCTCTTAGATTAGAATTGTTTGGTCCTTCTGCCACAAGAAAGTTTTTCGATTAGTTTATTTGTTTATATATCGTAATAAATGTTTGTTAGTTTCACCCATTCGGGTTTATCTCGCAGAGCCCTTAATTCCACCGCCTAAAAAAAAAAAAATTTTCCGTATCGCATTTTTGCCATTATGAAATAATTAGCAACATCCCTTTAGTAATTACACCTTGCTACATAAAACATATGTTGACATTCTAATACAACCAGTTTATACTTTATAACTTTCATCATGTCCTTATTTTCACGACTAATACCTACGCTACGACCTAGAAAACTTCCTCTTGCATTTCCTTTTTCTCCTATTCGCATAACCAGATCAAACACTACAACCACTCGACCCAATGAAGCATTGCCAATCAAACCAGTAACACCCAACGACCTTTATGTATCATGCACCACTTTTGACAAACATGGAACCATTACTGCCATATCCAAGAAATACCCCAAAACAACCTTCCTCAAGGATAATCATCTCTACCCGAGAGATTTGCGAAAAATCGATACTTCTTCAATTGATGTTGCCCCTACAATCATGATCAGACCTCTGGACGCGATATTAGTAAACTTGCTCCATATAAAAGCCATTATTAAACGAGACTGTGTTATGATTTTCGATACTAGTGCCTCGGAAGCAGCTACCAAGTTAGGAGTGTTTATGTATGATCTCGAATTAAAGTTGAAGCTGCCCGGTGTCCATGGCCACGGGTTACCGTTTGAATTTCGAGCATTGGAAAGTATTTTGGTTAATGTAATGAGCTATTTGGAGACCGAGATTAAATTGCACGAGTCTAGTTGTGGGGTGATCCTTAGTGAATTGGAAGATCAAGTCGATAGACACAAGTTGCAAGATTTGTTGATTCGACTGAAGAAATTGTCAAGTTTCTATCAAAAGGCAGTGTTAATTAGAGATGTTCTCGAGGAATTATTAGAAAACGATGAAGATTTGGCCGGGATGTATTTGAGCGAACAGAAACATTTCAATCCTGAGTTTGAAGATTATGATGATTTGGAAATGTTGTTGGAAAGTTACTACCGACAATGCGATGAATTTGTCCAACATGCTGGAAGTTTATTGAATGACATTAAAGCTACCGAAGAAATTGTCAATATTATCTTGGATGCAAATCGTAACTCGCTTATGTTATTCGAATTGAAAATTACAGTATACACTTTGGGATTCACAGTTGCTACTTTAGTTCCAGCGTTTTATGGTATGAATTTGAAGAACTATATTGAAGAATCAAACTTTGGATTTGGGGCAGTGATTGTTATCTCTCTTATCCAGGGTCTTTTAATAACATGGATGAATTTCAACAAGTTGCATAAAGTTCAAAAGTTAACCATGATGGGAACAAGAGGAGCTTCTAAACCATTACCCCAACCCCATGTTCATATACCTACACCCCCTCCCCCTCCTCCTCCTCTCAAACCTAAAATGACACTACTACAAAGATTTTGGTTTGGACCAGGACGTCAAAATCGTGGTCGACGGAAGTTTGATCGTCCTACCAGTAGAGAGAAGGATGTTATTTGGAGAATGATTAATGATGAAAAAATGAGATAAAATCTTGTAAATAATAGTTTAATTTATAGAATACACATTGACTAATCTGACTCTACTGCTTCAGAATCTTCTTCTTCATGATTCACCACTACTGCTGCATCTTCATCTTGCTCGTCGTCACTGTTAATTATATATCCTGGTAATTGTTCATCCTCTTCGTCAACAGCGATATCAACAGTGGTGACATCTTCTTCATCGAATTTCATATGTTTACCTGACTTTTCGGCAGATTTAACTGGTTGAGCACTTATTTCTTGACCAGGTTGAATTAAAGTACCTTCAATAGAAACAACTCTACCGGTAGTATGCAATGCCTTGACAGTAAACTTCAATTTTCCTTCAACTTTGACTTCATTTTCATCAACCCAGTATCCGAAACTCTTTACACGTCCTTTACTTTCACCTTCTTCTTCAACTTCGTCTTGTTGAATAGGAACAAATCTCCAATCTCGAGGAATTCCGTGTTTTCTAACAGAACAGTTAAAAGTATCACCAATCAACAACCCCAAGTGAGATGCTGTGCTCATGTAGATATCTCCCTCAAGTACATCTCCCACTTGTGGACTCCAGACAAGGAAATCAACGGTAATCCATAAGAATGTGAATGGAGAACTACCTTCAATCTTGGCTACTCCATCGTCTTCTTCCAACTTTATGTTGGAGTATCCAATAACAACACCTTGTGCCTTGGGGAAATAAGTCATGAGCAACTGGTCCAAGTGTTGTGATTTTATTCCGGTGATGGGGTCGGTTATATACATGGGTGCTAATGAAACATAGAGTGATGTGGTGATCTTCTTGAATGGTTGTGAAAGTTGGGTGGTTTCATCAATTGGATTGGTTGACTTGGGTGGTTCTAACTTAGAACGAATAGGAGTGGAATCATCCCTTGGTCTTTTTCTTACTTCTACTGACATCGTATGTGTTATGGGATGGACGGGTATAGTTCTGATGAATATGTTCACTTTCCGATTTTTTGAGAAGAGATGAGTGAAAAAAAATTTTGGTGGTTGCTAAATAAAAAAAATCAACTCCCGAAACTCAGATTGTTTGTTGCAAAAGAAATACATATTCTAAACATTACTCATTAAATAGAAATATAGAACTATCACACTTTGCTATGTCTAAAACTCATACTCTCCTCCTTCAATAGTTGGTCACTCTTGGCTAATCTGACTGGTTTTCTAAACACACCAAAGTTCCTCAATATAGTATGGGAATATTTTGTAGGTGCATCCTCAGCCTCCGTCCATTTAGGTACACCAGTAAACCTCACCTTCTTTCCGGTACCATTAACTGAACTGGAACTACTAGTAATAGATTCAGAGGTTATGTCCAGGAGTTCTGATTCTGACATAACCACCGAGTTAGCTCGGGTATTTCTTTGAGTCACAGTTTCCTTTTTAATAGGTGACACCTTAGGAGGCGATGATGAAATAGGAGCTGGCGCTGGTGGAGGTGCTGGAGGGTCAATGTACTTTCTAAGAGGCACTTTTGAAGGATTGTTAGGATCAAAAGTCATCGTGGTTAATTTGGCCGCCGTTTGTGTCATCAATGCACCATTTTTAGCACCATTTTTAGCACCCTGTTTAAGATGTTGTTGGAACCTTTGTGATGCTGATGCCTTGGCAGTATTTGCAGCAACAGCCAGAGCAGCACCGGCTGTGGCAGCAGCAGCAGCACTACTTGTCTTTTTCGTTTCTGATTTCTCCTCTTCAGCAATAACTGCCGGTTTGTTACGTAATGGTGAACTGATACTTCCATTAGATCTTCGACGAGATAATTCATTCTGAAGCGAGGACGAAATACTTCCTGTTCGAGTAATTGCTGCTGCTGCACCACTCGTCGCCGCACCAGAATTCCCAATAGGTTGAGAATTAGATCTTCTTCTGGTACCAACTGTTCGGGTAGGCGAACCACTAGGAATAACTGAAGTGGATGCATTCTCTTGAGTGTAAACTGGTTTAGGAGATACCGATCTTCGAGTATTACTCGATGGAACTGATAATTGGCCATTAATACTTGGAATACTAGATATACTGGAATTCGACGATGAACGTGATCTTCTAAGTGGTGATAATGGTGCCCGAAGTCTATTATTGTTATCATTGGATATTGATGGAAATGCCTCTAATTTGTTGTTGCTAATGTTACTATTGGGTAAAACTAATGTAGGCTTGGGCTGTTCTTTAGGCTGTTGTTTAAATTCCGGAATGGTTTGAAACAATTCAAACAAATTCTTCTTGGGTAAATTGTAAGCTCGTCTAAACTTCAATTCCGTGAGTACCCAACTAAGTCCAAACTGCTTCAATTTGGTCATTGAATTCTCAAGCATGAGATAACCTTGATTAACAAAGTTAATTAACAATTGAATGTTCTTAGCATTGACTTCAAATTCGGCACTTTGTCGAAGAAGTCTTGTTAAATTAGCAATTAAAATCCCATTTTTCTTTCCTGAATTGAACAATTCATCCATATTACTCAATAAACCTCTGAAATGTGTTTGGTTTTTCGCTTGTATCACGAATTTCGAATCAGTAAGATGGTCATAATTGGATAAATAAATTTTGCGTCCGTACCGGCGGAAACTGGTGTATGTTTCATTCATATGCAAAGTAATTAAGAATATTCTATGGAGATGGTATGACATAGTATCAAGATTGCACTTCTTTAATTCGTCAATTTGGGGCTTGAGCTTATCCAATATAGTCTCAAGATGGCTGCATACCGTGAACACTTGTTTGATATCGATGTCTATCAAGGTTGCATCGAGGAAATCCGGATCACTGAAGTCACAATCTTCGGGTTTGGGGAATGTGAAATCTTCACTTTTCAATTCCATAGCTAATATATCTTCGTTGATAATTCTCTCTAATTCACCACCATATGTATTAGGCTTTTCCGTCTGGGCAGCTGCCAACCGCTTACGATAACCCTGTAAGCACGTGGTACACAAAGATTCAAATGCACGTACACATTTAATCGCGGTTGTTAACTCAGGTAATGTTTCCAATGGCACAACGGCGGTGTCCGCGGTATCATAGGGAATATGAGACGTGAGGGCACTGATAGTAATCGGAGTATTCTTAAATAACTCGAAGTTTGACAAAAGCTCGATCTTAGCATCAAAAGCCTTATCGTTTATGGAAAATATATTGGCTGGTAAAAGGGTGATATAATGCATGAGCGGAAATTGTTGATTGTCGATAATGTGCTTTGTGAGTTTGAGTAGCGTTTCAAGTTTCATTATAGCATATTGGTATTGAAGAATCTTGCAATCTAACGATGTAATGGAGGTAGGTGCATTTACACCATTAGACTGGTTTGCGTTTGAATTCTCGTCGGACATTGTCATTCTGATGTATGTTGCTTCCAAATAAGCAATTGTATCGAAATTTGAAATGATAAGTTTTTGGGGCGTAATTTCAAGCATCACCGGAAAAATGGATTTCATAACCTTTTTACTAAAAACCGTCCGTTTTTAACGTGACAAATGTGATACAGTTTACGTGTTATTCTAGATAACACTATGTAACTACTAGTAGTAATAGTAGCTATCTACTTCTACTTAATGACTCCACTTTTTGTGGTCCCAAATTACTCCTGTTTTATAGTTGTAGCCCGTGCCATATCAATTGTTGCTGTTGCAGCAACCTATCAAACACTTGCTATGACGTTCTTCATTTACAACGTACGAGTATATGACATATTTACAACTAGCTACTCCATATAGAACGCGTTTCTTTTCGGTTGTACCAATGTAGTCATCATTCCCGCCACAACTAGGCAAAGTCTTTGTCATTTCAACCACCTGCAAATCTCACTAAAAAAAAAAATAGCTGACAACCACTTAAACTAACATACTCTTTACCACTATCACACGATGCTCTTCTACGCCATAGGAATACTTCTCCTTACTCATGCAGGTTACTCTGCCTTCGAGCATCACAAGCTTGCCAGTCACACAATCCATTCCGCTCTACCTTTGGATATAATTGTTGAAACCATAGTTGCCACGGTGATAATTGTATTCGGCAGCATAACATCAATCAAAAACTCGCCAGCATTAACTTTAGATAATGAAGTCGTCACCATGGATTCCCAATATCTCAAGCCGATCAGGGCGACTGATGCGCTGCAATTGGATCAAATTGTTGGTGTGAGTGAGTATGATAGATTTGACAACCGAATTGAATTTGTTGATGTTATTGCCAAAAGACGGGAGTATGCTGAATGGATAAAAGAGCAAGAATAATTAGTTATCTGTATATATATGCAATTGTTACTGTCTATGTCTTTGTATATTTATGAATTAAGTTATAATATATTATAGCAACCTTTTTTTTTGCGGAACAGAGTTCCCAATGTTTAAAGATTCTTCTTGTTCATCTTTTCTTCTCTTTGCTTCTTCCCCTTAGGACCGGCCTCAGTTCCCAACACGTAATCCCACCATCTGAAACTACTGGCATAACCACCAATGAAGTAATGGTGATGCTCGTCATGATGGTCAGCACCAGCCCAGAATGGAAGGAAATGATGTAAACTCCATGGGAATTCATAACCGGAATGAGCATCGACAGCTTGGAATAATCTCATTACAATCCAAATACAAACAGTGAACAAGTGAAGCTTACCTGTAATCATACACCAAACAATTGGAATACCTACGGTACCAAGACCCAAAAGAGCAACTTCAACAGGATGGGCATATTCAGCAGCTAATCCGAATGGAGCAGCATATCTGTGATGTTGCTTGTGAATGTACTTGTAGAAAACACCATAGTGAAGACCACGGTGGAACCAATAATGCCAAGCATCTTCCAAAACAAAAAAAACGGCCCATTGAATAAGCATTTCAGTGATGCTTGGGAATGGAACTTGGTAGCTGATACCAATAGTTTGACATAATGGGTGGAAGAACCAGATTGGGAAGGCTTCAACGAGGAAGTGAGAGGTCAAGACTGACTTGAGACATTCCCATTGTTCTTTATTGGAAGGAATCTTTTCATCTTGAATCTTGTACTTGTTGAAGTAAGGAATACGGTCAATAATAGCCCATGGAAGACATCTTCCAAAGTAAAATAATTCATGGACGGAAAAGAATAATAATCCAGTAGCGAATAAATCATTACCAATATAATAATAGTAAGCTCCCCATATTTGTTCGAACCAATTCAAGTTGTCAAGTTGACGAAAGTTAGCGAATGAGTCGGCAAAACTAGTGACATTTGAAAATGTCGAATAGTCGTGATATACACTAGACATGACGGATATTTGTATGTGTTAGAAAGATGTCTAAATTTTCTTGTTGGAAGATCTTAGATTGTTTTTTATTTATACGCGCAAGAAAGAAAAATTGGAAATTAAAAAATAAAAGAAAAAAAAAAAAAAAAGAAAAAAGAAATAAAACGAAGATCGTTTAGCATACGTGCGCGAACCAGGTTAAACGATGGGAACGAGATGCATAGAAGTAGTTGCTCTTCCATTTACACTGGAGTTCTATTAGATTACATCATTGGCTGTAAAGAAAAACAAACACGTAAAATAAGCCATATCTTCTTATCTGTTATCTTCTGTACATATTGTTCCTTTTGATTGCTGTCAAAACTTTTAACTTGCATTAAGGCACAGCTCGTATTCTGAGCGAGCCCCTATCACCAGTATACGATGACTAGTGTGCAGGATGTGGCAAAATGTCTGCAAATTAATTGAATACTCCTAAAGACCAATCAGATACATGGCAATGACATAACGTAAGCTATAAATGATGAACCCATTTCACTTATAAATTTACACTCCTATTAACTTAAGCATCCATGATTCTAACAAACTTTCAGTCATACACTATGTACACGTCTTATTATTCAATACATTAAATTATTACATAAACTATAAAAATAAAACTCTTTACCAACTAGTTGGTCCAAAAGCTTGTCCTTCAGGTAAGATAACTCTGACATTAGTATCAACATTGAAATCCAAAGTGTTGATAACATTGTTACCCCACCAACTTGGAGCATTGGTGTTTGTTAAACTCAAACACAAGAAGATGAACAAAGTACACCAAGCCAACCCGATATCTAACCCGGCTGAAAGGGAGTAGTTGTATTTGGTCCACCAGTGGAACCACTTCTTCTTAATCCACCAACCGAAGGTAAGACCAACGGCACAGAAACTGGTATAGTTGTATGGAGTGGCTGGTGGAATGTAACCAGTACCACTGAAGAAGACTGGCCAGTGCAAGTACTTGATTGGGGAGTTTGGCCACTTCTTAAGAACCAACCAGTTAATAACTGGAGTGAATAAACCAATAATGAAGAAGAAAAGTAAACCGTAGTAGATTTGACCTTGGGAGAATTGACGTTGTGGACCAATGACACCCCAAATGATACTGGCATTGAAGAAGACTCTACCGTTTGGACAGGTGTAGTGTTGAGCGTTATCTGCAGCACACAAGTTGTCAATGTTACCATAAGACCATCTCAAAACAGCAATTTGAACTAAGGAACCCCAAATTGTAGCAACTAATTGGGCCCAGAACAAAATACGAGGGGCAATCTTCATGTAGTGACCTAACTTCATATCTTGAGCAAAAGTAACAGCTTGATTATTAGTAATATAACCAAAGGTCTTGAAGAACATCATAGCAAGTGGCTTACCTGGCAACATGTAACCAATGATGAATTCGGTAACAACATTCAAACCAACGGCAATATTGGTTCTGGCGAAGATGATGGCAACTGGTAATAAGAAAACAATAGCAATTAATAATGCAACAATCAAACACCAAATTGGCATTTCAGTTGGCCAGGCACGGACAGTAGCAATGGATAAACCAAAGAAGACCAAGAAAACAATCATAAACCACCAATCTGGGACTTCCTTATACTTCTTCATCAATCTCATGTGAACATCTGGCTTTTCCTTTAATTTAATTTGTTGCCAAATTTCACGGCCATGGAATAAAGCAGTGTGGGACAAAGTAGCCAAGATGGATGCAAAGGATAAACCATAAGAAATGGCAAAGGTGGTGGATAAGAATAATGGCGAATAGTTTTGGTATGCCTTTAAGTCAAAAGTCAAGGTCTTTGGATCAATAATACGACTGACGTTATAAGATTGTTGGAATCTGTCATAAGAACCAGAAGATGAGATTGGCAAGTATTGAGCGTACCAAACGTTGGAGTAGTGGAGGGCTGGAACAATGACCCAGAAAATAACAACAATAGAAAGGAAAATGGTGGCAATAGTACCTGCGGGTGGAATCAATGGAGAACCAATATAACCAGCAATTTGATTCCAATCTAAAGCAATGTTGTTTGGGAACATACCTAAACCGGAACTAGAACCGAAAATTTGGTTAATGATAACATTGTTTGGCTTAATCCAAGTAATCCAGGAAAAGTAGGACAAGGCTTGGAAAATGAAACCTGGGAACCAGTACCAAACAAAAGAACAAGTGAACACAACACAGAAAAACATCAATCTAGAGATCTTCCAGCCATTAGCAGGGTGGTTTTCGTTGATGTGCATGTTGGTTAAGAAAGTAGCAGTAACCAAGTTTGATGGCCAAATAGCACCAGCTGGGTAGACAACAACTCTTCTAGCAACACCACCTAAAGCAAAACCAATACATTGAGTAGACCAAATAGCTAAAAGATCAAAACCCCAACCGAAATCAGAGTTGTAGAATCTGTTTTGAGCTAAAAGAATATCAGTAGCATAAGCAGCACCACCACCAAAGGAAACATTAGCCATAATGGTAATAATGGTATGTTCTTTGATGTTGAATGGACCAGGGTTAAGAGAAACACCAAAGATTTTGACATCAGGAACAACCCAAGCCCAGAATCTACCAATAGGCCAAGCTAAAATGGAAGTAACAAAAGTGGTAACCACGAAAGAAGGAGAGTGGAAACTGAACAACATATTCATACCACAACCAATAGTGGTCAAGATAAGACCAATAGTCCAAGCTCTGATGGTGTTTTGAGGCATGGTAAAATCATCAGTAGAAGGAACAGCAGCTCTAACTTCAGGATATGGAGAATCATCTTCGACAGTCACTTGAGCGTAATCATCGCTCATAATATCATTGATTAAGTGGGATGTGACTGGATCGAATTCTTGGGACTTGGAAACAACAAGTTCAAGATCGATTTTCTTATCAGCTTCGAAATCATCATTGAGGACTTTTTCTTCCACGATGGAAGTATCTTTAGGATCCTTACTACTAAGGACTGACCTGATTCTATCCATTATTAATTAGAGTTAGCTTAGAATAGAGAAAAGAGTATAAATCGAAAGATTGGGAAAGTGGTGGAAACGGGAAATATTTATAATTCAAAGAAATTTAGCCAGTGGGGGAAAGAGGAGAGATAATTAATTAGGGTGTGGCATACAGTTGGGGTTTGACTAATTGATAAGAACAATTTCGCTTCGTTTATTTTATATCAAGAGGAGACATACGGCCACAAATAATTTCGTGATTTGAAAATCTCCATTGTTTTCGTATTAAGGTTAAAGAGAAATTAACTATGAATTTTGTCACAATAACTTAGCCCGATTGCCCGCGGGTTATGAATCATAGTGTGGTTTCATTGAGAAGCCGTTTAAATGTTTGGAACAAAAAATGCAAATAAAAAACAGTGGTGGATTCTCTACGGTGGCTCAAAAAGGCATTTGGATCTATTGATAATTACATCTTGTGCTGCAATTCGCGATCTTCCCCGGTATCTTTTCTTATCATTTAGCCACTCGTTTCAAGGCTCCAAAAGTAATTGCAAAAAAAAAAACAGAGAGAAAGAATATTTTGTTGATTTATTTTTTAGCATGGAATTTATTATTAGTTGCTTTTTTTTTGACAGCGGAAAATATTCCGTTTGGGGTAATTGTATTTTTTTTTGTAAGCCGGTTTAGAAGATGGATAATATTGCAGCATTAAATTAACAATTTGCTAGTTAATGGAGAAATAGTAAATGACTATAAGGATTATGCGTTTATGGAGGGGTCAGCCACTTTGACATAATTGAATCTCTTATTCTTGCGATTTGGAATTGAATGATGCATGTAGATAACTGCATAAATTACCTTGTTTTGATTTTAATTGCAATTTCCGTTTGCTCGTACGGCACCAAAAAAAAAAAAAGAACCGGTAAAATTACAAGAAATAACCGAGTTTCTATGGCACAATTTCACTTTAGAAAGGAGTAACAGTAGCAAGGCTAGTGTGGGTTAAAATTTTGTGATGTAATCATTTGGAGCCGCGGAGTTGTGGAGTAGGAAAGATACGGTATCTATAAAAGAGATAATCAGCAATCCGTGGATATAACGATCCGATTTTTTTTCTATCTTTGAAAATAGTCTATCATTATTATATTCTATATCTAAGATCTACTACATAACTAATGTCGGATTAATAGATAGCGTCGGCACACATGCATTAAATTCCACGGCTTGCCTCATGCACGATTTATTGCTTATATTACACCTTCCGGAAACCGCAAGCATTCACCCGATTGTTTGGCTTTTTTTTTGGTATTATCCCTCCCCCCTAATAAATCCGGGCGAACGCGCGAGTTAATTACCGCCAGAAAATAAAACTGGTTTCAATGAGACAATAGATTATCTAAGGTACGCCATGAATCAAACACAAACCTTCCTTTTCGGGCCGCTAAATGTGGCTTTTTTGTTGCCGGTGTACTGAAAAATGCCTTAGTCGAACCCCGTCCATTCTTCTTCTTCTTCCTCTAGTTCTTCCTTTACATCTTCGTATTCCATATCTTGATTTTGTGTCTCATCATAATTCTTGCCTCTGATGAAACATGCAGCAAAAAACCCAATGCCTCCATCTTCTTTAGGGTTAGCCCTCACACAACCGCCTGCCAATTTAACACATTCTTCATTGGTAGCAGCAATCGACGTGAATTCTTGTTCCCATCCACGACGCTCCCAATTAGAAAGCACCATACTTCTTGGTGCCAATTTCCATCCCATTTTTTTGATTTCACCGTCTCTAAGTAGATCAACCACAACTTGCTCGTTTTCAGTGGCATGGATCGAACATGTTGAATAAACAACTTTCCTAGCTTTAGGAAACGACATGGCATGCTTGACAATTTTGAACTGGAACCCAGCAAGTTTATTAAGTCTTTCAAGGTCAACTTCATCCTCGCCCGCATTATCATTAAGAGAATCCTGTAATGCACGTCCGAAAATACCCGAGCCACTACAGGATGGATCGACCACCAATCCTGTAACTTCGGGGAAATCTGATGGAGTAGTACTGGTGAAATCACAATGGGTAATGTGAATCAAGTCTTTGTCACCTGTTGCGATAGCGCACATCTTTTTAAGAATTTGTGCACGTTTGGCGTCTCTTTCAAATGCATATACTATTGAGCCAGGTTTGACAAGATATGATGCTGCATGTGTAGTTTTGTTCCCTGGTGCTGCACAGGCATCAATTACTTGATCATGATAGTCGTTGATTTCGTTCAAGATATGGGCCGGGAAACAACTGGCACGGTCTTGAATAATAACTTCTCCCAGTTTGTATGCATCAGTTGAAGTTAGTTTCTCCTTTGGATGAATACCGTAAAGATTGGGGATGTAATCGTCTTTGTATATCATTCCGCAATCTGTAATATCTTTGATGGAGTTTACAGGTTGTAATTTGGCAAACCAGGTATGCTTGTCAAAGAAGTCTTCGGAATTACACTTGATAGTATTGATTCTAAACCAACGCACTGGTGTTTCGTCGTTCTCTTCTTCGACTGCCAATTCAGACACATCCTTGACTTTATACTTTAATTTCAATTTTGTGAATTCTGCAACTAATCTTGTCTTGTGTTCCAAGAATGCGGTTTTAATTGGATGGTTACCGCTGTTTATTCTCCCACGAGCACTGAAACATAAATCATGAACAAGCATCTCGAGCAATTCGCGGGAAATACGGAGTTTCTTTATGCTTGGAGAAGTTTCAATCTTTGATTTCTTGATCACTTGTTGGATGTATGGACGGTATTTGAGTGTTGAGTAGACTAAGGCATAGACTTGTTTTGGCGACGATTTCAACAGATCAGAGAAGATCCTCGATTGGAGTGAACCCTTTTGGGTTGTTGATGGTTTGAGATAGGGTTCGGAGTCAAAGTATAGTCTCATTGGTGATGTAGTGTGATGAGATGAGTATACAGACTATACCGTAAATATTTTTTTTTTTTTTTGATTTTCAGTTTAATGCGCGCGAAACTAAAGCAGAATGTAGTCAAGCATTTTTGCAACCAGAAAGTTGTTGCTAAAAGAGATAACTCAACAGACTCAAACCCAATCTTTGACGGTTTCTTCGATTGGTCCTATTGGTACATGTTCTCAGAAAAGTGAATAGTACCGTTTCAAAAGGGTTGGGTATTTCAGCTATATTTCTCCATGATTCTTCAGATATTCTATCAACCCTGCATTCCAATTTCAACTTTGCATGTTTAAATATTTAATCGTTCGATGCATCTCTTCACTTATAGGGCTAAACATGGTTTGTAGCATTACAAGCTTTTCTGTGATTCATTAATCCTCGGCTATTTCTGTAATCAATTGATGCTCCCCCAGCCTTCTTTGTCGCTATATGCAGTATGGAATGTCTCACATCAAAACATCAACCCTTGAAAAAAGGACACTGCCCAACGTTGACTTCTCCTACACATAACCATACAACCATCCAATCCAGCTTAAACCCCCCAAGCTTTCATCTAGCATTTAATAGCTATAATTCATTAACTATGCCTACCCCACCACCAAATGCCCTTACCCCAGGGACTAACCTTGAAGTAGGGATCCACCAAATCTCCATAATCAAATACATCTCTGAAGGTGGGTTTGCTCATGTGTATACCTGTACCGTTGATCCACCGTTCCACGGGTCTTCCATTGCATGTTTGAAACGAGTAGTTGTTCCTAGCAAATGGCAATTGTCACTTTTGAGACAAGAAGTAGATGCTATGAGACGGTTACGTGGTAACAAGCACATAGTTTCATATATCGATTCGCATGCTGCCAGGTTACCCAAACTGGACAATGACTCTACCCAGAAGTACGAAGTGTTCTTGCTTATGGAGTACTGTGAACGTAAGGGATTGATCGATTTTATGAATACCAGATTGGTTAACAAGTTGACCGAGCCAGAAATTGTCGATATCATGTATCAAGTAACTATCGGGGTTGCCATGTGTCATAACCTTCGTCCTCCGTTGATCCATCGAGATATCAAGATTGAAAACGTCTTGATTGACGGCAAGGGAACATTCAAACTATGTGATTTTGGAAGTTCTGTACCTTACCAGCCACCACCTAAATCCCCACAAGAATTGCAACTTCTAAGAGATGAATTACAACAACATACAACCCCGCAATATCGTGCTCCGGAAATGATTGACTTGACTAAGGGGTTCCCCATCGACGATAAGCTGGATATATGGGCTTTGGGGATCTTTTTGTACAAATTATGTTACTATACAACTCCATTTGAACACCCAAGCCAGACAAGTTTATCGGAATTGGAAGATACGATTCTAAACTGTGGAGAAACTTTGAGATTCCGTGATGCCCCAGGACTGATGTTTTCTCATAGAATGAAGAACGTCATTAAAGTGTGTCTCCGTGGTGATCCAAGACGAAGACCAAATGCCATCCAGTTACTAGGTGAGATCTGTGCCATGAAGGGCGTTCCCATCCCAGATGTTATCCCATACAGTGTCCGGGAACAAATCAAAGCTGAATCTGCTGCAAATGTTAAGCAACCACCTCGTGGTCCTATAAAACCCGTTCTTGCGCCTACCAACTCAAGCAAACTGGAAATTGCAGCCAAGAAAATTGAGGCACCCAATGGCAACCAACCTACTGATCCATTTATGCTTGATAAATCAGTCATGCTTGACAAACTCACTCGTCAAAAGATCACTTCTAATCCACCACGACCACCAGCACGTCCCCTTTCCGCATTCTATTCGGAAGAAAGTACCTCGAGAGTGTACACACATGGAAACAAGTCTTCACCGTCTGTCCACGATCATGTCAAGGCAGAACTTCCCAAACAGCATACATTTGAATTTGAAAATGATACCAATGGAACACTTGAGTTTTTGAAATCAAGAGAAAGAAAAGCAGATACACCCTTTGATAATGTACGAAGAGCAGGTGAGAATGTCTTGGGAACTTTTGGTACTCTTGGAAGTGAAGCTATAGAAATAGTCAAAAGTACACTCACTGGTGAACATACTGGAGGCAAACAAAAGGAATCAAGAAAATCTTTGGAATCAGTCCAAACTCAAGAACCACTCCAGAAAATATCCATCCAAAAACGAATACAAATGTTATTTAGTGACTCACAAAAGACCACGAAACTGGCTGGTGGATATGACAGATTCACAGGCGGTAATGTCGGCGAGGACATTGATGCAATCAATGTAAGTTCTGATTCTGTCAAGATTGCACAATCATCGTCCAAGAAATCGCTTACACCTCCTGAAATACCGTTAGCGTTAAGTTCACATCGTCTTAACAAAACGAAAAAGAAGAAACCACCCAAGCCTAGGAAGCCGGCTTATTTACAAGGGAGTAAAGAAGATAGTGACGAGTATGACGAAGACATTGAAGTTTTAGAACAGCAATTTGCCAAAAGGTTTCCTAGCTATGTTTAAATAGACTTCATATTTTCGTATTAATAGTACATAAAATTTACATAGTTATCTAATTGTTACTCTCCTCCGATGAATAATCTTCAATCGAATCCAAAATAAAATCCACCCCTTCATCGAATCGCTCTTGAATAACATCATACAACCCATCGCCACTAGCTTTCAAAACTCGCCCGAATTTCCTTCTTGGTCTCTTGGTCTCGTCCATATCCTTACCGTTCCCATTGACACCACTCCAACATGGGTTCAAACAACTAGTGAACACGACTGAGTTCTGATAGTACCAATCCACCATGCTCTCGTCCATCACGGGGACTAATGGCTTCAAGGTCGTCCTATTAACAAAAGCAATTGTTCCCTTGACCAACTCTTTAATATCACTCAGTGGTCGCTTACCAAAGAGATGTACTATCGCCTGGTATGCATCCCCAAACCCTACAAACACAAGCTTCTTGACTGAGAAATATGCAAGGTAATTGTCCCAAATGTATAACAACAACTCTTGCGCGAATATAGTAGGATTGTAGCTGGAACTTGGCGACTTGGTGAAACTAGGAATAGGGAGCGGGAATGATGGGATATTGATGTCGATATAACCAATTCTCTCTGACGACGCTGATTCTTCTTTAGCTACGCGGTCGATTATTTTCGTGAGTGGATGTTCGAGAATCACAGATGATCCAGCCTCAATTGTCCCACTTACTGGGTGAATGTTAGCCCAAATATCAGGAGGATCGTGAATCAGGAGTATGATTGTGGTACAGTTATGAATATCGGGACTAGCAATGATTATGTCTTCAAGTTGGGCCGGTAAATCAACCGTGAACGCCCCCTTGTCATCAGATGGAGAGCCCAGTGTGCCAATGATGGGAATATTAATAAACGAATATTTGTTGAATAATTCATTATTTTGATGTGATCTGATTGTATCAGAAATATTAACCAACTTGTAATTGGTATCGTCTGGTAAATCAAAAACATCGTCAAAACTCGTGCTTGGAATACCGTGTCTCAAGCACTTCCAATATTTGGCTTGAATTTTGATAACTTCATCCACAACTTCAACGGCGTCCAAATGCGGTTGCATAGAGATAGTGTTCTCAGGAGGTTCACCCACTAACACTTTAGCCACGGCCAAAGCACTCTTACTGATGGAATCTAAATTATACCCACCTTCCAAAATAACCGCCAACTTCCCCTTGGCAATTCCTTTCAACATGTGAGTCATGTATCCATAACCAGCAGGGGTCACATGACAACCACCAATGATATCCCCATCAGCGGCATCAAACCCCGAGCTGACAATGATTAAATCAGGATCGAATTCGATGATTGTGGGGAGAATAACCTTGTTGAAAGCATAGACATAATCACCATCATGCATACCAGAACTACGCCATGGGATATTTATATTGAACCCTTCACCTTCTTCTTCACCGACTTGGTCACTGTTTCCATATTTGGTTCCAGGGTAAAAACGGCCATTTTCATAACGATGCATTGAGATATAAAGAACTCGAGGATCGTTGTAGAAGGATTTCTGAGTACCGTTACCATGATGGATATCCCAATCAATAATCACAATCTTTCTGACGGATTCCGGGTACGTTTTCAACAAGTTTTTAGCAGCAACTGCAACATTACTAAACAAACAAAATCCACCAGGGCTGTCGGGCTCAGCATGATGACCTGGAGGTCTAACTACTGCCAAAGAGTTCTTAACTCTTCCTTCAATAACTGCTTTACAGGCTTCAATTGTTCCTCCACACGACAATCTTGCGGAGAAGTAAGAATCATTATTCACATATATCGAGTCACCTTTTTCGGTTTCTTCCATCAATTGATCGCGAGTCATAGTTTCAGTAGATTCAATAAACTTGAGATGAGATTCAGAATGTACTTCCAAGATTTCCTCAGCTGTAGCTTCTCTGATGGGGATCTTGAGCATAAGGGGTCCAATGTCATTTACGCCTGAAAGAGACGAATCTTGAATAAGTCCTGCTTCAGCAAGTTTCTTGTAGATTCTGTAGATACGTCGAGGATCTTCTGGATGTGGGTCGATGTATTCAAAGTATGAAGTAAAGATCTTGGCATGATATCTCATACGAACGTCGTAGACTAAACCTGTTTTCAAAGGTGTATAGAATAAGTGTGGCTTTGTGGGTGGAACAACGACAATCTTGTTTTCTGATGATGGGGTGGATAGCTTTTCAATACCATTGATTCCATTGGATTGTTCTTCTAGTTTTATTTTCTTATGTGGAGGTTCGACTTCTTCACCATTAGAAACTTCATGCTTCTTGGGTTCTCCGGAGGTTGTTTCGTCTTTGGCAATTTCTGAACTTACCAGTTCTAAATTTTCGTCCTTTGCTTCAACTTCATCTATTTCCATTGGTTCAGGTTCTTCTTGTTTGATTTTATCTTGCTTTTCTAAGTTTGTTTCTTCGTCTTCTTGTTTGACTACCTCTACAATGTCGTCAACTTGCTTTTCTTCAACATCCTCATTTTCTGGAATAGCGCCATCGTGCAAAGATTCTGTGGTTTGCTTCTCCTTCTCTTTCTCTTTGGATTTCTCTTCTGGTTCGATTAATTGCTTGTCTGATGCTTTTCCGGCAACTTTGTCTTGTTCTTGCTGGCTTTCTGTAGAGACTTCAGCAGCCAGCGTTGTCTCTCCGCTTCCAACGTTTAAATCACCATCCACCTTTTTCTCATTGGCTTGTGGTACAACGTCATCCTTCAACGAATCTGGCTCGGACATATCTATTGCTTTAGTCTGTATTTACGGCAATAAGTAATCTTGTTGCTGGAGATAAAGAACGAAATTTTCTATTTGGGTTTTTTCTCTTCACGGTTTTTCCGTCATTGTCACAAATGTCGCAAATTTACGACACAGATCTTGAAACCTTAACTAGTTGATTGCCGGTTAATGTGGGTTTATACTACTAAACCAATAACAATGCATTTCCCTTCAATTATAACCCATTCACTGTATCATCACAGTGGTAATAAAAAAAGTGTAACGGAATTATGCTTGTGTTATTGCCTGTAATTATACCTGGAATTCCGTCGACAAAGACGACGCGCGGAACTATATACCAAATTAGTCACCGATATATATCTCTCTATGACTTTCTCTTTAACAACCCCCCATGTCTCTATTAGTCCCCGACAAGCGTGATCACCAAGATGCCCATGCAGATCTTGATCAAGACAAAAAATATCACTTCCACCTCTCGCAAACCACGCCCAAGTGGCTTTTTGAACCTGTGGATGGATTTTTCCTTCAGTCAGCGGCTGAAACCGATGACATGGAGTTCAGATATACCCTCCAGGACTTTGGGGCAGCGCAACCGTGGTCTCATCTCATAAAAAGGTTAGATGAACTTAATCTGCAGTCTGAATCTGGTGTAAGGTACAAGTTATTGTTCCTTGCCCGCCATGGTCAAGGGTGGCATAATGTGGTGACTAAAAAGTACTCCAAGGCTGATTGGTTTTCCAAGTGGAGATACTTAGGCACTGACGGAGACCTCGTTTGGGGTCCCGATGCCAAATTAACTCAACTTGGCATTGACCAAGCTAGGGAGAATCACCAAGCATGGAAATTACAGTTGAGTAAAGGTTGTCCTATGCCTGACAAGTTTTATGTTTCGCCTCTTTCGAGGTCAATAAATACCCATAATATTACTTGGCCCGATACTAACCCAGTAGTTATCGACAAGTTGAGAGAAACAATCGGAGTTCACTTGTGTCATAAACGAAGCACTAAAACAGAAATACTGGAAATGTTTCCTAATGTTGAATTTGAACCTGGATTTGCCGAAGAAGATGTACTATTCGACAAAGTGTTCCTGAGTATCAGAGAGGAATTGCATCAACAATTTCTAAGGATACATGGGGTATTGCTGGATTTATTTGACGATGATGATCTGGTAATTTCCATTACTTCTCATGCCGGAACAATTAGGTCGTTTATTACTGTGATTGGACATCGGAAATTCACTATTCCTACAGGGGGGATGATACCTATTGTTGTAAAAGGAGTGAAGCAATAGTATTATTATAGATATTTTATAGATATTTAATTGGATTCATTTTTGAGATTGTCTTTGTTCAACATATTTTAGCTAGGAAAATACTTTATAGCCTGTTTATTCTCTTGCTACTACTCGATCAAGTTTTCACTTGAAGAAACAGCAGCACTGATCTTCATCTGAGAGTATATTGTAATAGGAATCCTTACAATATATTGTATTTTATGAAATAGAAACTATAGATTCGTTCTTTGAGACACTACACCATGATTAAAAATGATTGCTTTTATCCTTAAATAGAATCTTGTAGATTGGAAACTGTCATTCGCTACATTTGACGAGTTCTTAATATAGTATTTTATCAAATAACAAGCCTGGCACTAGGTCTCTACTATTCTTTGGGTGCAAAAAAAAAATCCTGTCCTCTAGACACGACCTCCTTGGTTAAGAAAAAACCAGAACATCTCATCGAGTATAAACATCTTCATCTACATAATTTACTCATCATACACTAATAGAAACCATCCAAAAATGCGTCAGAAACGAGCTAAATCATACAAGAAACAGATGACAATCTACCATCACACATTCAAGTTTCGTTCACCCTACCAAGTCCTTCTTGACAACGAGCTTGTACTCAACATCACTCAAGCATCCTATAATCTCATGAACGGGCTCACCAAGACCATCCAAGGTGAAATCAAACCCATGATCACACAATGCTGTATGCAAGCGCTCTACGACACAAAGAACCAAACAGCTATAGACTTGGCCAAGACGTTTGAAAGAAGAAGATGTAATCATCGTGATGCCATTGATCCAGCAGAATGCATTGAAAGTGTGGTTGACATTGATGGAGTTAATAAGCATAGATATGTTGTCGCTTGTCAAAACTTAGCATTGAGGAAGAAATTGAGAAAGATCCCGGGTGTTCCCTTGATTTTTATGAACCGTTCCGTCATGGTTATGGAACCTTTAAGTGATGTGTCTGCAAAGTATTCCCGAGAATTCGAAGAAAAGAAATTGACTGCAGGATTGAACTCAATAGAGTCCAGGAGAAAAGCTGAAGAAGAAAAAGGTGCTTCTGAAGAAGAATCAGCAAAGAAAAAGAGAAAGGGTCCAAAGGAGCCAAACCCATTAAGTATAAAAAAGAAAAAGAAAACCGAACCACAACCAACCACTGAACTGGCAAAAAAGAAACCAAATAGAAGAAGAAAGCACAAGTCGACTACAGAATCTGAAGCTAATTCAGCAAAAGAGGAAGATCTGGAAGCTAAAGCAACCAATGAAGAAGCTGAAAAACCAAACGAACCTGTTGAACTTTCAGCTGAAAATGAATCTTCATAGATAATATATGCATATTATTAGACACTACTTACACCTGTATAGATAATTCATCATTTTGTAGCACCTCAAATCCATTCTTAGGATTACTACTCTTGGGAGCAAGTTCTTCTCTTGGCTCGGATGCCTCTTTTGTTTCAACTTTTAAAATATAATTGGTACTATCGTCAATAAGGCATAGCTTACAATCAAATGCTAATGACCTTTCACGTACCAATTTCTTAAACCCCTTCAGCAATAAATACAATTTGTTTTCCTGATCCACATCCATATTCTTAACCCAATCAGTCGAGTAGAATACAAATGTAGAATCCTTAATCCATTGGAATACAGGACTCTCAATCTTGTACTTTTGCACTAGCTCCATCAACTGAGATTCCAAGTCTTCTTTTACCACACCAAAGAACACATCTTGTATGACTATCGCATTGAATAATGCCTCATTGATATCATTCTGTTTCAACTCTGCTTCTCTGAGCCTTTCCGCCTCGATTGCTTCTTGATAAATGATAGCTTGTTCGATGGTCTTTTCAGGAACGAGTGACAACCTGGTTATCACAAGATACACTGAACGTTTCGGTTCTTGATCCTGTGATTCAGAGTAGAGTTTGTAAGCGCTGGCTAGTTCGTGGATAAATTGACGTTGAGGAGAAGACATCGGATCAAAGTGATAAGTTCTCCTTGGTGATTCGCCATTCTCTAATTGCGTTTTATAATCTTGAACAAAACTGCGTACAATTTTCTCAATACGGCTGCACCATGTTCTTTGCCTGTTGAATGTTTTAGTAACTATATCCGAATAAGGAATAATCACGTCTGGTTCGGGAGACTCGCTAACATCAAATGCAGATCTCAAAGCAGCATCTCGCTTGGCAGCTGCACATGTGTCATCACAATCCAAAATTGTACCAATAATGGAGGGTTCATCAACAGTTGCTCCACATTTGACAGTTCTTTCCAAATGACCACACTCGCAACGAACAGCGACATTTTCAGTACATTTAACCACATCACAGTTGGGGCTCCTGCCTGGTTTGTTCAAATGACACCTTAATTTACACAAATGAGGACAATTGGTTCTAACCTTCTTACAATAAGATTGACAACTAGAAGAATCAAGATGGACATCTTCTTTAGTACACTTTGGCGAACACGTTCTAGTACATGGGTGTCCACAGTCTTTTGGAACAGTACAGATTTTTCCACAGGATACTCTCTCTTGAGAACATAAAACACCGGGTATTTCTTTAGCTCCACAATCACACATCTTCTTCACTAAAACAGTACATTTAGGACACGACACATCATCAGGGTGACACTCGTGACGTTCTGGTCTATGGCCACAACTGGTCTCTCTAACACATTGTTCATGACAGATCAATTTGGTTCCACATCTAACTGGGGCAGGAATAACTGTTTTCCCACAATTACAAACCAAATCATCATTGGTTGACTCTAAACATACATCACAGGGTCCACTGTGACACAATGCTTGACATTCATGTTTGCCGCAAGCCTTGAAACGATTACATGGACGAGTACAAATATGCACTGCTTCAATGGACATGATATCATCCTGAAAGTTTGTTCGGAGGTTGTTCCTAATAGCCTTTCGTTTGCTTCGTTCACGTTCAAGTCCAGCTTGTTCATAGGTACAACATTTCTCCCTATGGTAATGCTTTCTGCAGTTTAACAATACTGAACACTTGTGATCACACTCTGGTTGGGTTCCCAGTTGGATAAACTTACATGGGGCAAGGTAAGATTCATGACCGCATCGACATTTGATTTCTTTGATGGTGGTGCATTCACACTCTCCACTATGACACTTGAATCGACAGGTGCAACCACATGGCAAGAGTTTCCCACAGACATTAGAACATTCAGGAACTGGGTCAGTACATTTCGTTCTTTTATTCCCGGCATCAACCCTGGTCTTCCCACAATAACAAGTAGTGATCAAGTCTGGCGAGAACTTACACTTGAGCTTGGCGGATACATTTGGTTGACACTCGACCGTTTCGTAATGCACATCACAATCATAAAAGACTTGCTTGGTATTTCCACAACTACCAATTCCAATTCTTCCATCCTCGCATAGTCTCAAATCCTTCTCAAAACATTTCATGGAAAGGACCTTGTCGCCACAATAACACTTCATCTCGATAGTTTGCTCACACAAACCACAGAACCCATCATGACATCCTCGTTGACATTCATGGCCCATATCACACAACTTGACACCACATTCAGACTTGCATCTCCACCCATCCTCATATGGGGTGATCAAACAGGGTAATTGACGAGTCTCTTTGCCACAATCACACCTCATCATGGGACCCATGGCACCACATACTGGGTGCTTCCCCGGGTGACATTGCTGAACACACGAATGGACACATCCTGGGTACTTGGCACCACATGTATCACCACAGCTAAACGGGATTACTTCGTTAACACCGTCGTTAGTGGGATTGGTAACTTTGCCACACCAACAGGTGAACCGGGATGGGATCTTCTGAGTAAGTACATTGCATGAAGGGCATCTCCATGATCTATTTACCGTAGACGACCCTCTCGTGGCCCAGTCCTTGATACAGTCGAGATCGTAGACTCGATAACAATGCAGACAGCTCCATATCTTGGACTCAGGGGAGATGTCACTAGTACACACCAAACAGGTGTATGTACCTTGGATGATTTCCCGGATTATCGCTGATCCGAGTGATTCATCGACATACTCTTCATCACTGGAGGTGTAAACTTCATCTTCTTCTGATTCATCAGCAGTTAGCCCTGGATCATGTTCTTTTTCCAATTCTTCCATTTTTATTCATTGAACATAAGGAAAACTGCTGCATTTTTGGGCGGGCACAGATGAGCTTTGTATTTAATTTGTATGGGGTTTACATGCAGGATACCAATAAAGGTAAACAAAAATGACTAATTTAAATTTTACTATTAACAAAATAACTAAAACTAAAAAACAACTTTAAATAAAATGTGAATGATTATAAAAACCTAATCATGCTCTAATACTCCTTCTCTTGAAAAAATCCATAACCTTTCGAGCGGCACTGGCTTCCTTGCCATTACTAGTGGAGCTAGTGCTAATACTTGTGCGTTTGGAGGACCCATGGGAGGAATTGGAACTGATCCGCTTCAGTATTGATGACGAGGAAGAAGTGTTCATGTCGTTCAGTGGTTCTAATACCTTCCGTGTCTCTTTCAGATGTACGGATGCGTTGGAAGACTGGTATGAATAGAACGACAAGAGACTAAATCTGTTCCTCTTCTTTTGTTCCCGATTTTCTTTATCTTCATTATACTTGTCCCTACGTGATGATGTAGTGTTTCTTCTCTCCAACGATTTGGCACTTGGGAAATCCTGTTCGGCTTTGGCTGGCCTTTCCACTACTTGAGGCTTTTCAATGTATTCTTCAATTGGGACAATAGGGACAGTCATTTCGTCATCAGTTGGAGGGGAAGGTGGATTCAGTTGCGGCGTAGACTCACGACTCAGTCTAGCTTCATTATCAACAATCACATCAACGGTTTCATTAGACTTTTCCACACACGAAGTTTGAGTCTCGTCCTTGCTGTCATCCTTCACATACTCAATGTTATCATTAGCCGCAGGAACAATATCCTTTGTAGGTGAATGACTCTCGGTCAACTCCAAGGTGTCAATCTTGTCCTCCAAATAACTCAACACCATCAGGTTTCTCTTAGTGTTTGGACTATTACTCAAGATAGTGCTACTCTGGTTGCTTAAAACGCCATTAACGTTTACATGTGTAACCACCGAGTTGCGTCTTGAAGGAGCTTCCTTGGTAGGTGAATGTTCAGACTTTGGAGGTGAAGTGGATATGTATTGAGCAATTGGAACATTGGTAGGTTTGGGCATTTTAATGTATTCATTATTACTACTGTTGTTGCTGCTGCTGCTGTTGTTGTTGAATGTGGATGACATCGAGGCGGGATGGTAACTGGTTGGTCTTGGCTTCTTGGTTGCATGAGGTAATTTAGATGCACTATGAGCAGAAAATGTTATTGGGGTAAGAGTAGGTGCTTTAACAACATCGTTCCCTTCTCTGACCTTGGTAGGACTTTCCACAATAGTTGATATAGGTGTGCCTGTGTATGTGGTTGATCTTGGTATCAGACTAGAAGAGAAAACATGACCATGATGGTGTTGATAATTGTTGGTCGAAAGACTATCGCTGGAATCATTATATACCGCTTTCAAAGCAAAACTTGCCGACGAATACGAATTTGAAATCGATGCAGATTTTTGATGGCCTCTGGTTGGAGATGAATTTGTGCGTGATCTCTTTGGTGATGGGGTTTGGAACATGGTATTTGTTGATGTAGACAAAGTACTAGATGAATCTGGGGGTATAACTGAGTTGGATTGTTTAGGTGGCATGGCTATAGCATTGGCTAATGATGACGAAGTAGAAGGTGGAGAATATAAAAGACTGATGCTATTAGATGAGTATGATCTTGTGTGTGTTGGTGTAGGTTGTACAAGTTTATTAGTGGTAGCGTTTTGTGATAATAATAATGATGATGAATTGGTCTTTTCGACAATCATGGAGTATCTCTTGTCGTATGATGATTGTTGCGTGTCTTCTTGTGGTAACTTGTGTTCTCTCTTTGCATCGTTTTCCTTGTGTATTCTATCCCATTCGGTTTGTTTTACGGATAATAACTTGGAATGAGCAATTAGCCATGGATGATTCTTGATTTCATTCATAGAAATTCTTTTCTTGGGGTCTGGAACAATAATCTTTCTTAACAAATCTCTGGCCAATGGTGAAATGTATTCCGGGAATGTCAATGGTGTTTTGCATATGTAGTGGTATAATTTGACAATATCAGATCCATCTTCATTTTCAGGATCATCATCAAACGGCAAATATCCAGCCAACATGGCATATAATATAACACCTAGGGACCAGATATCTACTTTTCTTCCTTCATAATGGGCTTGGGTTAAAACTAATTCTGGGGCAGCATAACATGGAGATCCACAACTAGTCTTCATCAAATCATTTTTATCTCTATTATAGGAATTAACAAATCCGAAATCACTAATGATAACATTTTGATGTTTATCCAATAATAAATTTTCCAATTTTAAATCTCGATGAATTAACCCCTTTGAATGCATATAATCAACACCACTTACTAATTGCGCAAATAGCTTTTTGGCCATGGTTTCTTTCAAGTATTTATGATGCAAAATATAATCAAACAATTCTCCTCCTGATGCATATTCCAAAACTATCCCGATATACTTCCCACTTTTCATAACTTCGACTAAATTTACAATGTTTGGATGATTTAATAATTTCAACGAGTTGATTTCCCGGTTAATTTTAATCTCGGAGTCAGAATCCTTGACAATTGTACTTCTTTTGATTAACTTGATAGCCACTTGACTAGGCACTTTCCCATCTTTTCTCCACCCTAGTTTGACCTTTCCAAACTCTCCTTCACCGAGAGTAGATCCAAGGATATAATTCCCAAACCTTATTTCTCGATGTACTCGTTTGGTCATATGGCTGGATAATGATTGCTGTGATTGGGAACGATGTTTTTCTTGTTGGGACAATGCGGAGTATACGTCGACTGAAACTCTAGGTGTGGCTGAACTGTTACTGTGCAGATCGATACGAGATTGTTGAATTGTGGTTGTAGCCGTTGGTGGTAACGATAATGTTGTTGAGTCCATTACTGCATTAAATCCCTCAGGTTTTAAACCTTGGGGTTGTATAAGGACGTTCGATGTCATGTTCTCCTTGTAAATGAGGTGATTAGATACAGAACAATTTGTTGTTATGGGAACAGACACGCTAATAAATTTGGTTGTAAATTTGTTTTGATTTTGGTTTTGTTTTTTTTTTTGACGTTGGCGGCTAAAAATTTTGAGGTACCAGAACCGAATCAAAAAAAAATAAATAAAACGTTAAAAATAAACTCAAAAAAAAATAAAGAATTTAAAGTAACCGTTTTATAGAAAGTAACGACTTAAATGATCACAAACTGTCTCCGATAAGTGTTGGGGAAGGGGGAGGTAGTAGGGTGTCGTGTTAATATTCAAATAAATCTATATTTGGTGATACGGCACGGTTGCACTGTATTGTTTGCGGTAATGAATTATTGAAACCTTGTATAGAATTTAAATGAATGTTGGAATGTTGTAAATGGACAAAGTAAACTGCAAATGTAATGCTTATATAATAAAGTTAAACTTTGTTCTTTTAGCAATGACGGGGCACTTTGTGAAATCTAGAACTCTTTGCTTGTATTTGTTCACTTTTGTTGCAACTGACAATTTCAGAATACTTAGACTACTGATTCTTTTTTATAAAGGTCGGTAGATTGTTGTGGTTTAGGATGTGGTAGTATTCTAAGTTGCTATTTCCTATTATTTTTTTTGGGAGATGTCAAACTCAGCGTGATTCTTGGTATGTGTTGTCAAGTAGTAACTATGGATGAGAAAATAAATGGACAATTCTGAGGAGTGAAATGTTCAATATTTTTCTTAGATCGTGGTGTTCACCCAATTAGATCTCTTTGTTGATGGGTTCGAATCAGATAGTGTCAATGGGCCGAGAATTTGATGACCTATTGTTGCAATAGAAGTGGGGTGGGTGGTTGGTGCTCTTAATGGTGGTTGTGTAATTCCCTTACTATTGTGAAAATAGAATTGTTCTTTAAAACGTGTCTCCTATTTCTTATTGGTTGCACCTGCTATAAATAACTGGTGATTTGAGCTGTGAGTTTAGTTTAGGTATTACACCTTAATTGATGCAGTATGGTCTAGAGTACCTGATTGGTATAAAGTATCTTCAATAAAAGAGAAGTAAAAAAGAGAGAGAAACAATACGCTTCTTTAATTTGTGCAGTGGTTGTAAAACCATTGGAAAAAAAAATGTCATTAATTCGGTTGCACAGAAACACTTAGAAGATTGTTTACATATTCGCCTCATACACGCACTAAAATAATTTTTTAATTATAGTTCAGCCTTCCTAATCGGGTAATTTCTCCCTTCAATAATAGTCAATATTTTGTTTATGATTGCCCCATAATTTGCTTACATTTCCGTCTCGAACCCCGTTCTCGTGTAAATTATTTTCCATCACGCAGTAAAACAAGCTTTTTGTGAAATTCGATGACCTAAAACATTGTGCTCTTACTAGAGGGTAATTCTCACAAATACCAAGTGTATTGTTATGTTGCTATTTCGAAGGTGATAGTCTTTTTTTTAGACAAGATTGTGATCTCTGAATATCATTAATACGAAGTTTGAGGAAATCACGTTTCTTTTCTCTCGTATCAGTGGACCCGCCCAGAGAAAAAAAAAATCACCACGGTGTCCTGTAAATCATTCCGAAGTTGCCACGGTATCCTGAGAGTTGGAACTTGCTTACAATGAAGAGGCTACATATCAGTTGGCAAGAGGGGTATACGATATTAACATTTGAAACCACGAACTAATCTGTTGATTACTCGTTTTGGTAGATCTCAGTGTGGCTTCATGCAAGACAAGGTAGGTGGTTATTTTCTGACCGTTGTAGATCGTCTAACCTACAACCATCTTGCTTATGTCTAAACTTCGCTTCCAAGCACCACATGAAAATTTAAAACCCTATAACGGCGGCTGACTTATGATAGTGTACGCAAGTCATTTAACTATTCGGAGTTGGATCGTGATTGCAAAAAAAAATATTTTTCTGCTTTATTTACGAGAAATTACAATTTAAGGTTTTAAAATATTATTCTATTTCCTTATTGAAAATAAACCAAAACAATAGTATTAAATACATGACCAATAAATATTGTGGAGAAACGGCCGCTGTGCGGTGAAATCGTTTTCAAATACCCGTCAAATGTAAGACTAACCTGGGATCTGGCCAGAGTGGTCAAACCCCCCCCGCTTAAGCCTCATGGTGTATTTCTTTTTCTCGTACGACCCCGTGGAAAATTAAGGCGTTGATTACTAAGTGCTGCTGGTTTAATTATAGTACCACCCCCTGTTGATGAAAAGAAATTTCCCCGATAGGTATTGAGGTTGATTTCCATTGTCTTTTTTTTTGGATCCAGTTGGTGATCAAATTTCTCCACAAAAATAATATTATAGAGATAAGAAAGGGGTGTAGGGTAATCCGCCTTGACCCCCTTTGACCTGACATCGAGGGCGTGGCTAAAGAATGGCTTTCCACAACTGTTTGTTCTATTTTCTAACAAACAAAGGTTGGAAGGGATTTTGATAATGCGGAAATTTCATGCTGAAATTTTGTTATCGTATTGTCTTAGATCTAAAAATACTGTTTTGTGTTGACATGTTTACATTTGAAATTGTGCATACTGCGTGACTAAATACATACTTTAACTATTTCCTAATTAGAACTTGTTATTACATTACTAGAGCGGTAAGTTGTCAACAACGACGAGAAACTAGTTTGTACAATGAAATCATGACATCATTGGTATCAATATACAGTCTGTATGACACAATTGTCGTGCTTTCTTGAGCCGTAATTAGCTGTAACAGAGCAATCAAATTCACGACCCATGCATAGATTGGATTATACAGATCGATGTAATGTATGCAATTAAATGCCCCTTTTTCAAGTTCGGTCGAGTTGCAGAGCTTATATATTTTAAAGTTCACAATTCTTCTGTCGTAAATTTAGCCAAAATGTCGCCAATCCCTTGCGACATTATGTCAGATGAGCACTATTTTTTTTTTCTTTTTCTTTGTTGCCAAATTGGATCTGCACGACCTGGGATCAAAAGATTTGGCAGTCTGCTCTCTGGCAAGTCTCGCAGGCGCGTCTTATTTAACGTGACTTTTATATTCTTACAACAAGTCTTGATCTACATCAACACACTAACATGACAGAAGCTGAAGTAGAATATATCGAACAACCACCAACCACTGATATCGATGCTGAAGAAGAAGATGCCCTTAATGGACCACTTTTGATTGAACAACTTGAAGGGAATGGGATCACGTCTTCTGATATTAAAAAATTAAAATCTGATGGATACTATACCATCGAAAGTATAGCTTACACTCCCAAGAGAATCTTAATGAATGTTAAAGGTATCAGTGAAGCTAAAGCTGAGAAAATTTCCAGTGAAGCAGCCAAGTTAGTTCCTCTTGGATTTACCACGGCTAGTGAATTCCATTCGCGTCGTAGTGAATTGATTTGTTTAACTACTGGCTCTAAACAATTGGATACTTTGTTAGGAGGAGGTATCGAAACTGGAAGTATCACTGAAGTATTTGGTGAGTTTAGAACCGGTAAGTCCCAGTTGTGCCATACATTGGCAGTTACGTGTCAATTACCAATTGATATGGGTGGAGGAGAAGGCAAATGTCTTTATATCGACACCGAAGGTACTTTCAGACCAAACAGATTGGTTTCCATTGCTGAAAGATATGGATTAAACCCTAGTGATTGTTTGGATAATGTTGCTTATGCCAGAGCATATAATGCCGAACATCAACTTCAACTTTTGTCAGTTTCGGCCCAAATGATGGCGGAATCAAGATTCTCATTGTTGATTGTAGACAGTATCATGTCATTGTATCGTACTGATTATGCTGGAAGAGGAGAATTAAGTGCTAGACAAACCCTGGTAGCTAAATTCATGAGAACGTTGCAAAGATTGGCTGATGAATACGGGATTGCTGTGGTTATTACTAATCAAGTGGTAGCTCAGGTTGATGGTATGTCAAATATGTATAATCCTGATCCAAAGAAACCTATTGGTGGGAATATCATTGCCCATGCTTCTACTACGAGATTGTCGTTGAGGAAAGGTAGGGCTGAAACAAGAATTTGTAAGATTTATGATAGTCCTTGCTTACCTGAGAGTGAATGTGTGTTTGCTATTTATGAAGACGGTATTGGTGATCCAAAGGTTGAAGACGATGACAGTTAGATATACAAATTTCCTGTCAAAAAAATTACTTTCTTTTCTCTCATCTCGGCATATTATACCTTTTTTCTGTCCTTTCTGTTTAGGTTATTTTATATAGTTTGTGGACTGCAGTTTGTACTACAGTTCGCTTTAAATTGAAAATATTTTTTTTAAAAAAAAAAAAGACAACACTATAATAGATTTTAAGCATGGAACAAGAAATTAGGAAAAAGAAAATAGAAAAAGCAAACAAAAAATAAAGTTGACCTGGTGAGAATTGTTTGACGGTGTTGTAACACTGGTCAGAAAACTCGCATAACCATCTCCGAGCTGACTATGAAATTTACAACCTCATTCTGATAGGTATATCCTCTTAAAAAGTGTAACCTTTAACACGTTCAAGGCAAAACACAAAAAATAGCCTATGCCAAGAAAGCAAGCCAGTATTAGTACCATGACTACAGTTCACTCACAATAAATTTGCATTGTTGAGAAAAATTCCTCATTGGTCCATTTGGGAAACAAAGTTTTGTGGCATTATTGTCTGGAACGAAAATAATGAGGTTTTAAATTATTAATTAAAAATTATCTAAACGATCTTCATACAGGAAAAAGCCCTCGGTGTAATGGGTCATCTGAAAATTTGTATGCGCCGTCAGCGCCGTAAGCGCAAAAAAGATCAAAAGAAAATTTTTATCTTTTCCATCAGTAGATTGGACGCATTCCCACGACCTTTTCTCTCACCATAAACACAATAAATAACGAAAATTTTTTCATTGACACTTTTATTTTGCCCATTACTACATTCCCATTGTTGATCTGAAATAGTATAGAAACTTGTTAAGTTTCTTTTTTTTAACATTCTATCACTACATCTACTGTTTCTACCACCAGTCAAACCATACTCGTTCATTCATCTCGTTTAGTAGAGATTCAGAATCCCGGAAAAGGTTGTATTCACGTGATTCAAAAATACCCTCAATAATAAGCTAAGAAGGGGAAACAAGAAAAAAAAAAAAAAGGAAATTTGGTCTTAGTCAAAGCAGGTCAAACCTTACTCATATTTTTCCTTTTGAGTTTTGTTTTTATACATTTCAATCCCTTAAAGTGTTCAGCTGGTGATAAAATCCTTTAAAATCCACTTTAGTCGATATAGTTCGAAAGATTCAAGTCTACTACGTTTAACTGACTGATTCGTTCCCCGAAATTCTCTTTTGTTTCTCCTATTTCCGGCCAATACCATAGTTAAATGAAAGCTAAAATGGAGAAAGCAAAGGTCAAATCAATATTGCCCAAACCATCACCGTTGGTCTCCACACTGACCCCACCACCATTGTTACCTCTAGCAAGCGCGTCAGGAACGACCACTAACAAGAGAAAGTCCCTGTCTACCGCGGCCGAACGCAAGAAACAAAGAAAATCAGCACCGTCAATCCCCACAACCACGTCTGCCGCCGGTCAACCCACTACAAAAGTCAGAGGATCATCTATCTCGCCTGGTGGATTGAATACACCAAATATCCCCACTAGTCGTCCCCACAGTGTCAGTGGCCAGTCTGAGTTGTATACGTATGGAAATAATCCTGGTGACAACAGCCACGACCAACTTAGTGATTCAGAAGATACGTCATCAAAATCAAAATCTTCAAAACAAACTGGCCATCGTCCAGTTACATCGTGTACCTTCTGCCGTCAACATAAAATCAAATGTAATGCTTCTGATAACTATCCAAACCCGTGTCAAAGGTGTCAACGTATGGGGTTGAAGTGCGAAATTGATCCACAATTTAGACCCAAAAAGGGATCCCAAATTCAATCATTGAAACTGGATGTTGATGAGTTGAAGGCCAAGATTGAAATGTTAACTAAGAATGAAAGCTTGCTCACCCAAGCTTTAACGCAACATAACTTGAATTATATGCAACAACAACAACTGCAGCAACAGTCGGGTGTTCAACTGGTAAATGCTACACCAATTACTGATTCCAGTGGGTCCCCACAAACAATGTATCAAGGCAACGTGGTGTTTTCCCTTCCATCCATAACAACAATACTGCAACCACAACGGCCATTAGCTCCCGAGAATACCGACAATTACTCTCCATCAACAGTCCATACAAATTCACCGGTGGACCACTACAATCTTCCTGCATCTGATTCTGCCAATACCATTAACTACCCTGATTATAAACCAATCCTGGAATTTATCTTGGGAGATGTTAAATTACCATTAGCCAAAGCTAATGAGTTACACGACCGTTTTGTATCTCGATACTTGCAATTCATGCCTGTGATTACTTCCCGTTCAGCTACAGAATTATATCATAAATCTCAGTTGCTTTTCTGGACCGTGATTTTGATTTCCAGTTTAGGAGAACCTGATTCTACCTTGTACATGTCTCTTGCGTCTTTAATCAAGCAATTGGCTATTGAGACATGTTGGATCAAAACGCCAAGATCTACTCATGTTATTCAAGCACTCATTCTTCTTTCAATATGGCCCTTACCTAATGAGAAAGTGTTGGATGATTGCTCGTATAGATTCATTGGATTGGCCAAAAACCTTTCCTTGCAATTGGGATTACATAGAGGTGGAGAGTTTATTCAGGAATTCAGTAGAAATCAAGTAAGTTTAGGTCCCGATGCCGAAAAATGGCGAACAAGATCATGGTTAGCGGTATTCTTTTGTGAACAATTTTGGTCGAGTTTGTTAGGATTGCCTCCTTCGATCAATACTACTGATTATTTATTGGAAAATGCCCGAGTTGACAAATCATTGCCCAAGAACTTCCGATTCTTGATTTCCTTGTCGATTTTCCAATGTAAATTGGTGAATGTTATGGGTATTAGTGTAACTAGACCTGATGGGTTATTAGAACCGCTGAATAGAGCTGGTTCTTTGAATATGTTGGATCGTGAATTGGAAAGATTGAGGTTCAAGTTGCAATTTGCTGAAGGGTCGGCTATTGAAGTTTACTACTTGTATATTAAACTTATGATTTGTTGTTTTGCATTTTTACCAGGAACACCCATTGAAGATCAAGTTAAATATGTGGGCTCGGCATACTTGGCTAGTACGAGAATTATCACCATTGTTTCCAACATGACTAATGAAAGCTCGTTGATTGAGTTGCCTATATATGTAAGACAAGCTATGAATTATAGTGTATTGTTGTTATTCAAGTTACATTTGTCAAGATATTTGATTGATAAGTATCTTGATAGCTCAAGACAATCCATTGTTACTGTCCATAGATTATTGAGAAACACTCTTAGTTCTTGGAAGGATTTACAAAATGATATGACCAGAACGGCAAAGGTGTTGGAGAACTTGAATATTGTGTTGTACAAGTATCCTGATGTTTTTATTAACGAGAATGAAGATGATTCGAGTATAATTACGAGAATGAGGTCGCATTTGACTGCGTCGTTGTTTTATGATTTAGTTTGGTGTGTTCATGAAGGAAGAAGGCGAACTTTGTTGGACAAGAGCAGTGGAGGAACGGTTCCTGCTACACCCAAGGCTACTACTGATCGTAAATACTTGCCATTACCATTGCCATTCTACAATCAAATCAGTAAGGATGATTTCACAACCAAGAAAACCACATCGCCTAATGGAACAACCATAACTACGTTGGTTCCAACGGATACGGCCATGGCCCAAGCAAGAGAACAGGCTGCTCTGATGAATAAACCCATTGAAATTAACGGTATACCGTTATCAATGTTAGAAGCTACTGGGTCTAGTAGAGATACGGCATTTGTAAGACCTGAGCAAGAAATAGAGGACAGAAATGCACCACAAAAGTCAGACCAGCCACAACAACAACAGCAACAGCAACAGCAACAACAACAACTTCCACTACCTGTTCCTGCGCCACAACCACACCAACAACAACTCAGACAGCCCAAGCTTGAGTCTCACGGTATGTTGATGCCACTTGCCTCTAAATCAGCAACACCTGTTAATTCACAATTCCTTTCCCAATCACCAGCACCAGGGTTGACTGTTAGTCAGCAACAACAACACTTTATGGGTTCAATTGACGATATCAACCATACGATGTTTATGAACAATAATCCTACTAATGATGTACCACCCCATGCCATGGGTGCAGACACACCACTTGACCAATTTGACAACTTTTTCCAACAGCAGTCCAATGGATGGTTGAATAACGACAACTACCAAGATAATGACGACTTCTTAGGTTGGTTTGATGTAAACCTGTTGGCTGAGCCATAATGTTTGTATATAGACATGTTCTTTTTTTGCTTTTTTATTGAATTATGTATGTTTTATTTCAAGTCTTGTATAAGTTAAATATAAAAAGGGTTTATAATTTGCAGGATGTATATCTCCGAGTCACGTGTGATACTGCAATTGAGATTTGTAATTTTTCATTGCTCCAAATTTTTTTCTTTGGTTAATCTTCCAGAACTCCTTGTTTTGTATTTGCATACCTAATTGACTAGAATATACCCTTGAAAATGTTGTCCAGACACTTAATCCGTAATGCCTCCATCGCTCGTGTTGGTATGTTATCCTGTGCCAGACCTCAATTGAGATTTATTTCCTTTAAACAAGAAGATCAACCAAGAATCAGAATTGGTTCTACTGCCCCAAACTTCCAAGTTGACACCACCAAGGGTAAGATTGACTTCCACGAATACATCGGCAACGAGTGGGTCATTCTCTTCTCCCACCCTGCTGACTTCACTCCTGTTTGTACCACTGAATTGGGTGCTTTCTCAAGATTGAAGCCTGAATTCGACAAACGTGGGGTCAAGTTGATTGGTTTGTCTACTGAAGGTGTTGACAGTCATAACGAATGGGTCAAGGATATCGAAGAAGTTGAGACTCAAGGTGAAAAGTTTGGTTTTCCAATCATTGCTGATGGTAAGAAGGAAGTTGCTTTCAAGTATGACATGGTTACTGAAGACGATTTCAAGAACTTGGAAAGCGGAATGGTTGCTACCGTTAGATCTGTCTTTATCATCGATCCAAACAAGAAGATTAGATTGACTTTGACTTATCCAGCCAGTACCGGTAGAAACACCAGTGAAATCTTGAGAGTTGTTGATGCTTTACAATTGGCAGACTCCAAGGGTATTGCTACTCCAGTTGATTGGAAAAAGGGTGATGAAGTTATCATTCCTCCAACCGTCTCGGACGAAGCTGCCAAGGAAAAATTCGGTGAATTCAGAAAGGTTAAGCCATATTTAAGATACGCCAAGGTCTAATGAACTAACGAGTTTGTCAAGGTCGGCACTGTGGCCGACTCGTTGGGATCTTGGCCCCTCAATATGTGATGAACGTTATCTTCATCGATGAACACGATTTGTTTTTGGTCGTTTGTACGTAATCTAGGTTGAATATATTCCCAAACTTTATCTTTTAACTTTGGTGGTTGGAATTCGTGATTTTCCAGTCCAAAATACAACCTCTCCCCAATTGCCGAGCCAGTAGGCGGTTCGACGACTTCAACTTGTAGTTTTTCATTCACTTCGGCCTCTGCTGCTAAAATCATCCCCATTGAGGCTTCGCCTCGTAATTTTCTGGGTTTCATGTTGGTGACCACTACGACCTTTTTGTTATACATTTGTTCGATTGGGAGAAATGGCACTAACCCTGAGCAAACTTGAAGAGTACTCTTTTCGCCGTTATTTTCACCGATTGCAATTTGGGAAATGTACAATTTATCACTAGCTTCATGACGTTTACAGGATTGGATCTGTCCCACTTGAAGTTTAAGGTATTGAGGATGGACTTAGATGCAATGTTAGAAAAACTTCGTGCGAAACTTAATTGGACTAAACATACAGGTATTGGGAGCAACGGAGTATGCTCGTTTTGTTAAGATGCTTCTAATCATATGGTATTGGCTGTAGGTTTTCTTGATGAACACTCCACGGAGTTGGAAGAATTTGCAAAAAACCCACCACTTGGTCACGTGGCTCGAGTCATCTGATTATATCCACGTGATCTAATAATATTTCCCAATTGGGAAAATTTTGATTCGTTTTAATTAAACGCGTCAAAGCACAAATTTATATTTACCATTTTTTTTCCCGCCAACGCCCTTTCTCTTTCCTTCCTCTTCTTCTTCTTCTTCTTTCACCGTAGAAAGCATCATGTCCAACTTTGTTTCATCGCCAGGTCAGATCCCTTCTGATGCTGCCCAATTATTACATTCTCAAGTTTCGTCCAGCTACGGTCGAGAAACTTCTACTCCACAATCGTTTGCGGCCCAACCTTTTTCCGACTCCCAATTGAGTGCAACCGGTGTTGGTGCCAATGGTCCACAAGGTATATCTCAACAGCGTAACACCGTGAGCGGAAGACGGAGACAGATCGCTGTACCTAAAGTTGTTGATGTCACTGGAGAAAAAGTCCGTGAAAGTTTCGAAACTTTTATTGAAGAATTCGTTGACGAATCAAGCGTCAGAGAAGATGACGAAAATGGCTGGGATGGTAAGATTTACTTGGCCCAAATTCAAGCCATGAAGAATTACGAATACAGCACTCTTTACATCAACTATCAACACTTGTTAATGAGAGAAAATGGTGTTTTAGCTACTGCTATCCTGGAACAATATTACCGTTTCTACCCTTTCTTGGTAAAAGGTTTAACAAGAATATTAAAGAAATATGCACCAAGTTTGTTACAAACCAGTTTGATTGGCCAGCAACAAGAAGGAAATGACAACGAAGAATCTCAAGGCTATAACGACAACTCTACAACTACATCTTCTACTCAAGCCAGTGAACGAGTTTTCCAAATTTCGTTCTTTAACTTACCAACAGTGGAAAGAATCAGAGATATTAGAACTTCCAAGATTGGATCTTTGATCTCTATTCTGGGTACGGTCACTCGTACTTCTGAAGTCAGACCTGAATTATACCGTGCTTGTTTCACGTGTGACATGTGTTCTGCGTTCATCGAAGGTATTGAACAAATATTCAAATATACCGAGCCTACATCTTGTCCTTCTTGTGAAAACCAATCCTATTTCACATTGAACATTTCCAAATCTCAATTTATTGATTGGCAAAGAGTAAGAATTCAAGAAAACTCCAATGAAATCCCATCCGGATCCATGCCAAGAACCTTGGATGTTATTTTAAGAGGTGAAATTGTCGAAAGAGCCAAACCTGGTGATAAGTGTAAATTCACCGGTTGTGAAATAGTCATTCCTGATGTCTCCCAATTAGGATTACCTGGGGTCAAGCCTCAATCAGTTAAAGAGTCTCGTTCTGGTTCCTCGGAATTGAATTCAGGTGTTTCTGGATTGAAATCTTTGGGTGTCCGTGATTTGACTTACAAATTAGCGTTCCATGCTTCCCATGTGACATCTTTGGTCAACAAGGTTGGTCAAGATGATAGCAATCCTAATTCCACCACTGAGGTAGAAAACAATGACCAAGAAGTCTTTTTAACCTCTTTAAGTGACTCTGAGGTTTCTCAATTGAAAGAAATGGTCAAAGATGAGCATATTTACGACAAGTTGGTTCAATCCGTTGCACCTGCAGTATTTGGGCACGAAGTTATCAAGAAGGGTATCCTTTTACAATTATTAGGTGGTGTTCACAAGAAAACCATTGATGGAATTAACTTGCGTGGGGATATCAATATTTGTATTGTGGGTGATCCATCCACTTCTAAATCTCAATTTTTGAAATATGTATGTGGATTCTCTCCTCGTGCAGTTTACACTTCTGGTAAGGCTTCCTCGGCTGCTGGTTTGACTGCGGCTGTGGTTAGAGATGAAGAGAGTGGTGAGTATACCATTGAAGCTGGGGCCTTGATGTTGGCTGATAATGGTATTTGTGCCATTGATGAATTCGACAAGATGGATATTGCCGATCAAGTTGCCATTCATGAAGCTATGGAACAACAAACTATTTCCATTGCCAAGGCCGGTATTCATGCTACTTTAAATGCTAGAACCTCGATTTTGGCTGCTGCTAATCCAATTGGAGGTAGATATAATAGAAAGATTGGTCTTCGTTCAAACTTGAACATGACTGCTCCTATCATGTCCAGATTTGATTTATTTTTTGTCATTTTGGATGATTGTAATGAAAGAATTGATACTCAGTTGGCCTCCCACATTGTTGATTTGCATATGCTTAGAGATGAAGCTATAGATCCACCATATTCCGCCGAACAATTATCAAGATATATCAAATATGCCAAGACATTCAAACCTAAGATGACTAAAGAAGCTCGTGATTTCTTGGTTACAAGGTATAAGGAATTAAGAGAAGATGATGCCCAAGGCTTGGGAAGATCTTCTTACAGAATCACAGTTAGACAATTGGAATCTATGATTAGATTGTCGGAAGCTATTGCTAGAGCCAACTGTACAGAAGAAATCACTCCTAGTTTTGTTGCAGAAGCCTATGATTTGTTGAAGCAATCTATCATCAGAGTAGAAATGGACGATATTGAAGTTGAAGACGATGATGAAGAGCAAGATGTCGATGTTGATGCTGAGGCATCTCAACAACCTCAACCATCTCAAACGCAATCGGAACCAGAAGCTCCTTCTCATCCAAGAGAAACTGTCTCCATCACCTATGATAAATATGTGGCCATGATGAATTTATTAGTCAAGAAGATTTCCGAGGATGAAAATAATGGTCAAGACGAAGGAATTACAGCCGACGACTTAATTGAATGGTACTTGCTTCAACGAGAACATGATATAGAAAGTGAACAAGAATACTTGCAAGAAAGAAAGTTGGCATATAAGGTATTGAAGCGTTTGGTGAAGGATAGAATTTTGATGACTGTATCTCATAATGAAGATGAATCTGATCCAAGCAACGTCAAGACTGTTTACATCATTCACCCCAACTGTGCCATTTTGGATTTCTTTGATCAAACTGGGGCTGCTATACAACAGCAAGATGACTCTAGTATGCAAGAAGATTAAGTCCTCTTGTCTGGGTAATTTTCTTCAAGTTTATGTATTACTATATTGTTTTAGAATTGTTTATATATATAATTTCAACTTTTTCTTGTACGTTTATGCGCAGGCTCCACTTTCATTGTTGGTTCTTCTGCACTGGTTTTCCGTTTAGATTCACCTTCAGTCGACTCTGATTGGCTTGTGAAAAAGGCACTGGCGGCTTCCTTTTCCTCGGTGCTTATTCTTGACAATTCATATAAGTTGTTGGAGCGAGCTGCAAGCGCCTGGTAAGCCTGTTGTTGCGTCGTTCTGTCTGATTCCTGGTCTCTGCCGGTGTCACCAGTATCTCCTGCCTTTTTCCATTCTGCTGGAGTTATATGCTGGGCACAATCCCAACAGTGATCAATGAATATCTTGGAATTAGGAAACATTTTCTGACAAGCACGACACCAGCCAGGGTCTTCCTTCTTGGTAGGCAAAACCATAGCACCGCCTGTGCTTCCAACCATTGGCCCAGGAGCAGGTGGTACCATCTGGTGTTTATCCTTGACATAATGTACTAACCGCAAATGTCTCTTGAGAACGTCCAATCGGTTGAAGGCACCACCGTTACGGTGGCAGGTTGGATCGTTTCTATAGTAAGGACATTGATAGATCGGAGGTGCGTGGGACTTGAGATGTCTTTTCAAGTCTGATTTCCGTTCAAAAGACCAAGTACATCCTTCGAATGTACATGTATGAGGGCGGGTGGCTGGCGCTGAACCTGGAGTGGATTGTGAAGTTAATGGAGATTTAGCAACGGAGAATTTCTTTATGTTGTAATCGTCAACACGAACTTTAGGCCTACCTGATTTGAAAAAATAATTTGTCTCATTGGAGTTCACCTGATGGGTTGTATCTTGTATGATTTGTAATGGTGGTGGTGGTTGCTGTTGACCCCCTGGATATTTTGAGGAAAAAGTCACATAAGGGTTGAACTCGGATTGGGTGTTTGTAGGGATGGTGCTCCCGGCGTTCTTCTTGACTGTAATTGGAGGTAACATGTGAGTATTGCTAGCTACTGTGGGGTTACTCAACGGCGGAATTGAAGGACTACTAGCGTCTGTGGATGATTCACCAGAACCACCTTTAGTTTGCTCCTTAGCTGATGTTTCTTCTTTCTTTGGGCGAGATGTTTTCTCGTTTAAACTATCATTGATACCGTCATCGTGAGCATCCTTAGCTTCTGTTGGCTTAGCTTTCGAATTGGGCTTTGTCATATTTTTTTGCACTTTGTAAATATTACAGCTCTGGTTGTAAAGGATACCAGATGAGCCGCTTGTAGTGAGGTTATCTGTAATAAGGGCAAAATTTTTGTGGACAAGTGTGTGTGAATTTTGTTGTGACGTGCGAGCGCGGGAATACTCGGAAATGCCAATAAATACGGAAGTAGCTTCGCCCAGATCTGGAAATACGTATTTGGCACTGGGTACACGACCAATAACAAATCTGACAAAAGTTTACTAATAAAGATTGCTAACACCTGCATATAGTGACATGTCATTACTAAGGACTTAGATATAACCGTAACTGCATTGATTCTGGCAAGTTAAACTCCCCACAATTGCGAGTATAAAAAGCAATTGATTTTTTTTTCACCAGTTTGGTTCTCAATTGCTTATCTATTTTCATATTCAACATTTGAATTGTAACAAAAACCATGTCTACCGTATGTATTATAACGCTTTTGCTGGTCACTTGACATCGCCTACTAACTGAAACATATTCAGGATAATAAACCTATTGAAATTTTAAAGTTTGCTGACGATAAGGATGGAGCATACAAGAGACGTCCTTCTTCATTCAGAGAATTTATTAGTTCTAAGCCTGGTGCAAGGTTCCCTGCTGAAGCTGGTAGATATCACCTTTACGTTTCCTTGGCCTGTCCATGGGCTCATCGTACGTTAATTACTAGATATCTTAAGGGATTGACTTCCATTATTGGGTTGTCCATTGTTCATTGGCACATGGATAGTCAAGGATGGAGGTTTATCAACAAAGAGGAATTGGCTCTGTTGAAACAAAAGGATGATGTTTCTTTAGGCACTGTTGACCATTTATATAACTTTGAAAGAATCAGACAATTGTACTTCAAGGCTGAACCTGATTATAATGGAAGATTCACTGTTCCTGTGTTGTGGGACAAAAAGGAACAAACCATTGTTAACAATGAATCGTCTGAAATTATCAGAATGTTAAACACTGAGTTTAACTCCTTATTGCCTAGCGAATATGCTGATGTCAACCTTGTTCCTTCTGAGTTAGAAGCTCAAATTGACGAAATCAATTCTTGGGTTTATGATAACGTCAACAATGCGGTTTATAAAGCTGGTTTTGCCACTAAGCAAGAGGTTTATGAAAAGGAATGTAAGAATCTTTTTGTTCATTTAGATAAAGTGGAGGCTATATTAAAGGCCAAGCATGAACAAAATGAAAAGTTCTTGCTAGGTAACCAATTAACTGAAGCTGATGTTAGATTGTACACAACTATCGTCAGATTTGATCCAGTTTATGTTCAACATTTCAAGTGTAACATTGGAACAATTAGACACGATTACCCTCATATTCATGAATGGTTGAGATTATTGTATTGGAAAATTCCTGGATTCCAACAAACCACCGACTTTGATCATATTAAATTCCATTATACAAAGTCTCATATTGCCATTAACCCCCATGGAATTACTCCTCTTGGTCCAATTCCAAACATTTTACCATTAGAGAAGTAATTTGGTTATGTTTCTTCTAACACGCGTCTTGTTTTTCTAATTGCTTGGATTGTGTTTTGACTTTACGTGTTTCTACCTCTGTTTACATAAAAAAAAAATTAATCAATTTCAGTTCTAATACCACTTTGTTACAATCGTAGTTGCAAAGACAGCAATGGTGGTGCCGTCTGGAATTCTCAGATCCTTCATGCAAACAATACAATCTTGAGAACAATAGCTTGGCCGCCAAAAAACTTAACCGACAAAAAAACACCTGCCAGGAAAAAAAATATTCAAATTCTTTTTCTTAAAGAATCAACAAAACATTTTTTTTTTTATCAAACGATAATTTTTTACAACCACAGTTATTAACACAACTACACATAGAATAAAACCATGAGAGGTATGTGCTCCGAAGCGAATATGACTATCCCAAGTGTATGAATACTAACTGATCAATTTTCTAGATTATAAAATTGTGGTATTAGGTGCCGGTGGGGTAGGTAAATCCTCCGTCACGGTACAGTTTGTACAAGGGGTATATGTAGAAAGTTACGATCCCACCATAGAAGATTCATATAGAAAGCAGATTGAAATCGATGGAAGGGCCTGTGATTTAGAAATCTTGGATACGGCTGGGGTAGCACAATTTACGGCTATGAGAGAATTATATATCAAGAGTGGGAAGGGGTTTTTGTTGGTCTATTCCGTTACTGATGAAAACTCGCTTAAGGAATTATTGGCATTACGAGAACAAGTTTTAAGAATCAAGGATACTGACAATGTCCCTATGGTTCTTTTGGGTAACAAGTGTGATTTGGAAGAGGACAGAGTTTTAAGTATAGAAGATGGGGTTAAAGTTAGTCAAGATTGGGGATTGGTTCCATTTTATGAAACTAGTGCCATGTACAAGACTAATGTTGATGAAGCATTTATTGATGTTGTTCGACAAATTATGAGAAAGGAGGCAGCCATTAGTGCCGAAAAGAAACAACAAAAGGAACAGCAAAAAAAGTTACAAGAAAACACTAAATCGCCAATTGAAATTAATGGTGATATAAATAAGGAGAAAGTTTCTGAGGCCACAACCAAGACTCCAAGGGCCAAGCAATCAGCAATTGATCCAGCAAAGCCAAAGTCTCAAAGTAAATGTTGCACAATAATGTAAGCAGGCCATTACTTTTTCACTCTTAATTTATTCATAATCACCCCAATTGGTTATCGGGTCTATACATGTGAACTAAACGCAATTATACTGATTATAAAGTTTCCCAACTGTTTTTTTTCTCTTTTAATAACTACTTTTAGTTCTTTATATATTTCCAATTTTATTAAATACTTATATCTGAAATACACTGGTTTATTAGGAAATCACACATTGTCTCCCTTTCCTTGATAATGCACAGTTGTATTTAAAGTGTATGCAAATAAAAATTAAAAAAAAAAATTTGGCAAGATAGGAATTGCTGGTGTGTTAAGATCAATATTGATACCCGCGAGATTCGAACTCGCGCCTCCGAAGAGACCAGGACCTTACCCTGGCGCCTTAGACCAGCTCGGCCAGAGTACCCAATTCCTGAAAAAAAATTTTCAGCTTGGGCTTTTAAAAAGTGGAATGAAAAATCCTTTGAAGACCTTTCTGAGCTAATTTAACTGGTTTAAACATCCTAATTGGAACTTATATTGTATTATATTTGAATTATTGAATGAAAAGACAATATCGCTTTACAAGTTTTCACATTTTTGGGGAATCCCAATTTGTTAATGTCACGTGAGAGCTTTTTATGGTATGCCTAAATATGGCTTATTTTAAATTGATATTTCCATATCATTCTTCAATTAGTGATAAAATGGTATCCAATGACTTTCTAAAGCTTTTAATTAAGTAAATATGTTGATTTTGTTAAATTGTATAATTTTTAATTTTGACAAGTTTTAAACAAAATTCCTGAAAAATATAAAAATCTAACATGGTTCTTTTTGCAACCACCATAAACTAACCTGTACGTTACACATATACACAGATTTAAACATTATTTATACAACCCAGTTGATACTGCTGTGGTACGAAATATATCATACTATAAAATTCAACATAAAGTGGACCTTTACGAAATTATTGTGAATTGAAGATAAATTATTAGTTCCTTTTGGCAACAGATAATCGCGGTGACATCACAACACTGTTATGGCATACTTTTTGCTCAAAAGCTGTATCGACAGTCTTATATACAATGGTGAAGTAACTGTGAACAATGACATCTGCTTTTTTGAATTCCTACAGAATCCGACTTTCCAGTTTAGCAAGGCCAGAAAGCAACCCAACTTTCACTTCAGAAGTCTTTAGATAGTGCGCATCCAACCAACACTACAAGAATACCTTTGAACGTCCGTATAATAATTTATTTTTAAAGAAAATTTTATGAAAACTATAGAACTACAGATCTGATATTGTCCCACTATTCACCAGTTGGTAATATTCTTTTCAGCTTCACCAAATACGGAATTACCTCCATTGTCAATATCTTCCACAAAATCTTGCCAATTGTTGAACAATTCAAACTTACCAGATTTCTCATCATAAAACTCAGGTAAGCTCTTTTGCAAGAAATCAAGACAATATCCATTAATCAATTCGAATTCTAATAAAAATGCATCATGACCTTCAGGAGAATCCAATTTCTTCAAAATGGCTCCTGGAATGTTATCACCTAACAATTGTTGTTCACCAAATGTAAATAATCCATCAGATTGAATACCAATGACCAAATGAGGTTTTCTCAATGTTTGGAGATAGTCTGGTAATGGATCTTGATCCCTAGCATAATGATCAGCTGGTTCGATTCTACCTCTTGTGATATCATGGGTATCCAACTTTCTTGAAATTGAAATATAACAATTGGCATCAAATCTACTAATGAACTTGTTTCCTTGATATCTTAAATAGGATTGTGCCGTGAAATAAGTAGGTGGTTTCTTGTTATTAGGCTTACTGCTTCCGTTTGCCAAGGCAGGGATATTTAAAGAAGATCTTGATCCTTCATTATGCAACAACCAATTCTCTTCATCCTTGGTCTTTGGATATCTTATACCCTTTTCTGCTTCTTCCCTTTTCAATCTTTCTTCCTCGGATAAGTTTGAAGGTTCTGGTTTAGCAGCTTTCTTTGTTCCGACGGTTCTTCCGAATCTAGTTTCAAAAGAATTACGGGATCTATAAGTTAATAAAGCAGCCATTCTAGCAGCACTCAAACCTGAATCTGGCTTAACTCCACTACCATTCTCATAATAATAACCATCATCATAGTAAGGATCACTAAATATACATTGTCTTTGAGTTTCATTCCAAGAAATACACCATGCAGATGCTCTTGCAGATGTGGCTAATGCAATGACAGTCTTGACATAATTGCTATCATTATATGTGGCCAGGTATTCCAATGCTAACATACCACCCATAGAACCACCAATCACACAAGAAATACCATTAACATCTAAGGAATCTAAAATCAATTTTTGAATTCCAATATCATCCTTAACGGTAACTAAGGGGAATGAAGGCCCATAGGGTTTACCAGTTCTCTTATCAATAGAAACTGGGGAACAAGATCCATAAGGTGAGCCCATAAAATTTATACAAATAATAAAGAATCGACTAGGGTCAAAAGTTTTACCATTACCTAATAAAGGACCCCACCAGTCCTGGACATCCGAGGAACCGGTAAGGGCATGACATATAAGTAAGACATTATCACGTTCTTTATTCAAACGACCCCATGTTTTGTATGCAACTGGAAAATTATACAATGTTTCACCACATTCTAAGGTATATTCAGGAATCTCAACAATTGTTTGTCCAGGAACTAATCGGGCAAACGAATTGGTTTGTCGTTGTTCTTCGGTTACGTCCTTATATTTACAAGGAACCATAGTATTATTGTATGCTCGAGTTATTGTGGAAAAAGATTTTTCAGAATTTATCAGGAAAATGATGCAAATGTGGCTGCTGGATTATTCACCTTCTTGATTGTTATTGTTGAAACAAGTCTCAAGATGAATGAATGAAAAGGGGGAAAATTGTTCAACCTGTTCCGTAAAAAAAAAAATAACACTAATGTGAAATTAAAAATTGACTTGATCTAAACTGTGGATCTCCTTTTATTGTTTGGTGAATTGTGACTCTTTTTAGTTCGCGCTTCTAGACTTTTGGTTCAGACACAATTATCAGTGGTTGTAATCTGTTGAAGATAAATAAAATTTATTAAAGTCACTTCGTTAAAGTATGTAAGGATAGCAAGAAAAAGGAGCAATGAGTTGAACTGTGGATTTTTTTATCAGATGATATGACTAAATGAACCCCCAGACATTATAGTGGAAAAGAAAAGAAAAAAAAAATAAATGACAAATTATCGATTGCAAAAACTCACGTGACCACGATTAGAAATTGGGACACAAATATCCGATTTTGGGTAATGGTCCGAGTTTTTTACGGGTATCAGTAAAGAAAATAATTTTGCAATCATTAAAATATATACAATCACCATTTATACAGCAAAAGAAAGAAAAGAACTATTCTTTACATCACTGGTTAGCACAGATTCACCACTACTATCCGACTTTGGACTACCAACTCGAGCTGGAAAATCAGGATTATGCTTCTTATAATTGATATTATGATTGTCCTTGATAAGACTCAAATTTCTCGAGTATTCCAATTCACTATATATTGCTTCAATGGCACTTAGCACTCCATGTTCCTTTGACATTTTGCTAGCTAATTTCTTGCATTTGTCAATAATTGCACTATCAGTTGTGACGGAAACTATTGCTTTAGTCAAAGATTTGGCAGTCAACTTCTTTAATGATAATCCAACTCCCAAGTCTTCAATTTGAGTGGCATAAAAGAACTGGTCACCAAAAAACGGTTTTATAACGGACGGACACCCGGCTCGTACCGTTGCTCCAGTAGTTCCAGAACCACCATGGTGAATAGCAGCATCAATTCGTGGGAATAACCAATCATGAGGAATATTGCCAGAATTGAATATTTCTTTGGGCAACTCAATTTCAATTTCATTCTTATCCTTTGACAACCGATCAGACCAGCCTTTATTTAATATACATCTAACATCTGCCTTTACAACAGCATCCACAACAGCTTTAGTCAATGATTTAGCATCTTTAACCACAATTGACCCGAATCCAACATAAATAACCTTTTTCTTATCTTCACTTGCTTTTCTCATGAATCCAACCAAGTCAGAAGGTGGCTGATAGTCACCATATCCTTCATTTAAAAACCAATAACCTGTAACTTTGACCCAATCAGGAAAATCAACAGCCGGTGGTAGTATACAGGGAGATACATTGTATAAAAATGGAACCCGTGATTGTTGTAATCTATACAAATTAGTCCTTGGTAAATGTAATTCTTCTTCCCTCCATTTATTTACCTGGCTGGATATTCCTTTCCAAAATACCGTTTCAAACAACACATGTGTAAGATAATTATATGATCCTCCTTTCTTTTGATCGGGAACAAAAAATGGATTAGGATATGCTCTTGTCTTTGTCCATGGCATGGTGAAAGCTCTAAAATATGGAATAACCAACGCTTCAGCAATATGGATCCCAGCCATTGCAGAAGGACTCTCAATTAAAATGTCACTTCCTTGACACGCTTCCCAACTGGTAGTTAATAATTTAGTAATCCAAGCTCCAAACTTAGCTTGAGCATCCTTTAAAAAGGAAACAGACATCGAACTATGATTAACCATAAATGACATTAGCTCTCCAGGATCACCAGCGATTTCTTTAAATTCTAATCCATGCTTCTTAATCCAAGGTCCAAACTCTCCATGGGTAGCAATTCTGACTTTATGACCTTCCTTAATTAATCCCTTACCTAAAGCTATGTAAGGTTGAACATCTCCTCGTGAACCAATAGTCAAAAGTGTGATTTTGTATGAAGCTGATGGCTTCATTTCTGTCTTGAGAAATGGGGAATCTTCTAGCATAATTGGGATATCTAGTCCCGATGCAGTAGTTAGCCGATCTTCAAACATCTTAATTCTTGCCATTTCAATTCTTTTTCTTGCTATTTCCAACGAGCTAGGAATATGATAGTTATCACCGTTCATCGAGCTTGCTTCAGTATCATCTATATGTCGATCAATTGAATCATTTGTCTCATCGTTAGTGTAATTCAATTGTTGGCAAAGAACCCGATAACAATCAGTTCTAGAGCTTCCCAAGTTAAATTCAAGAGTCATTTCTTCACGACCTTTACAAATAATCTTTATACCAGAGTAAGCCAATCGGATTCCATGTTCCTTCTTTACTGCTTCAATATCAAAAATTGGAACAATCATCTTCGTAGAAAGACCTGGTAATGAACTCTTAAAACAGATTTCTGTTTCTCCAATGAAAAACTCCCCGTAAACAGGAAATGACCGTTGCAAATAACAATTGTAAGATGAAATCAATTTGCAATCTTCTCCCAACGCAAAGGTTTCACGATAATTATTCTGGTCACGTTCACGTACTTTTAACTGCTTGATATAATATGAATCATTATCAGAAAAACTTTGATAATGACTTGGTATCGGACGCAATTTGCTTCCAAAAACAGTGAGTGCCTTGGTAATTGCACTGGGTCCATATCCTCCTCCTTTTGTTTGAGAAGAATCTCTTGAAATTGTTGAAAATAATTCTTCTTGGCTCTTAGCACTGTTACTAGTATCATACCTTGTAATTGCTTCTCCCATTTGCTTAATACTTGTTTCAAGTAGTATATCCAAACTTCTCAACCCACCCACGGACAAATTCTTCGGCAAGCAGAAATTGTTTTGTTCATTTTTAGGTTCAGGTATGTCATTATTGTCGTCCGAAGATTCATTGATGATCACCAGTGGAGATTTCTTGGGTGCAAAAATCTTGGTAGCGTTGACTAAAGTGGATCCGAATTTTTTGGCAGTTGATTTTTCCGAACTTTGCTGACTGAGTATCGAATCCGAATCCATTCCATTTGCATTTAATACGCTTTGAACCAAATTATTTAAGGAAGGAGTCAATGTTGAAATTGATTTACCCAATTGTTTGCGAGAGTCATCTTGTTTACTTCTTTTAAACGTTTCTGAAAGCGTTCTTACTAGTTCACTAGAAGATTCCTTCTTGACTTGTTGTTGATTGTTCTGAACAATTTTTTCAAACTCATTGAAGAAGTTACTACCACTCTTAGGAAATAGAAAGTATATAGATTCAGTTTCTAATGATTCGTCTTCTCCAGTAAATTTCTTCTTTAGTCTGGTTGACCTAGATTCGTTATTACTATAATACTTCACATTCCAACCGAAGGGAATATCATTTTCTTCGTCTTCAATTTTGTCTTCTTCATCTTGATCTTCTGAAAATATAGCAAATTGATTATACTCTATTATGTTGGAATGAGGGATTTTTATCAAAACTTCACTATTGGAATTGGTATTATTGTGGTGGAATATCAATTTCGTCAAGTTATTACACCACTTGCGAGCAACAAATAAACTATCACATTGAAACCTATATGTCTTTTTTCTAGTTACCAACTTTATCCAAACATGTGAACTCGACGATTCAACAGTTTCTTCTGATGCTTCTTGCTGAAGAAGATCTCTAAGATCAGATGATACATCGTCCAGGTCCCTTGGGGTTGAAGTACCAGAATTCTGTCTTGAAATACCATAACCTGCATAACCTCTTCCAACAGGAGATACAGCCTCTTTTTCGTATTTTTGCTTATTTGAAACCTCAACATAAAGACACGACTTGATATCAATTACAATTAATGGAAAATACAACTCAGTAGAACTACTGTATATACTCATTGTGTCTTGTCGCAAAACTGCCCAATACCTATGGGTTAGCATTCCACTGACTAAAGTATCCCCATAACGCATCGTTTTTAATCCCAAAGTTCCACTTTGTATGATACTTAAGGAATCATCATTGATCGCCACATTGGTAGACTCCTCATTTTGCATATCCTTGTTTTGTAAAAATGCAAAAAACAATAACGAATCGCTAGTAAGATACACATGTCCTTGAAGTAGCACATCTTTGATTAGCCACGAATTGTAGTTTCCAAGGAAATATTCATGTTCACTTAAGTGAAACAGTCGTTGAAGCTTGTTCGCTATTTGAACTCTTAAATATTGCTTTTGTTGAGGACTTTCCATCGGAAGGTTGTCCCGCATACCTTCCTTTAGTTTAGTGAGTACCCCTTCCCTTATTGAATGGGGATCAAGGTTTTCAATCACAGAAGCCTGCAAAGTAGTAAGCTTTTTTCTAGATAGAGGTGAACTTAATGGTTCTCCTATTTCAAAGTCTTTCAGTTCAACAGCATGGATCTGTTCGTCAGAGTTAAAACTCTCTATTTCATCAGGATTGTAGTCTTGAATTTCATTTGAGTCCTTAGGGGATAGCAATGAATGATCAGGGCTGGGATGTATTTCTGTGACTTCCTCATAAGCTTCGTTCAAGCTCTCCAAATGATCATGCAATGTTTCATCAATAGTTACTTTTGGAGGTGGTGTATGACTAGGACTGTGGTGTAAATTATCATTCTCTTTGGTATCTACTTGATAATTAACTTCCTTATTATTCTCATCCACCTTATTCTTTTTGTCTCCACCTCTATTAAACAAATCATCCAATCCGAATCTTGTCAAGTGTGAAAGTGAACCTACACCTGAATTAACGTAGGCAAGTTTCAACAAGTCGCCAAAAAAATTTCCCCCATTCGTGCTCAGATATGGCCTGGCGATGTCTTCATCTTCATCTTCTGTGGAATTGTATTTTCTTTCTGTGGTGGAAATTTTTGGTTCCTCTCGATATTCTGTTTTGACATGGTCTTTCTCATTTAATAGCTGATGGAATTTATCGCTGGCTTCATCAACGAGCGAATCATTCAATTCTATAGTGGAAGCTAGCGCCAGCGTTACCTTGTTATAGAACTTCATCTTACCTTAATCTTTGAATAGATTTTGAGACGCCTGTTTTCAATTCTTAATTTTTTGTGGTAAATTTATTTTATTTGATCTGGGGATATATACCTCGGAGTTTGTGGGGACTGCGAGGTGCAAAAATTACTCTTTTTGGTAATAGCGAAGTAGCTAAAAGTTCCAAATATATATTACAGAAGAAGATCTTTGTGGCCAACAAAAAGAGAACTTGGCAAGTTTAAATAATAGAGGAATTTCAGAGCAATTCACCATATGTTTACGTAGTGTTGGGATTTGCATCTGAATTGCTAATTTTATGCTTCCAAGAAATAGCCGCGTCACACCAAAATATTTCAAGAGCAGCATAGGATATTTTTTTATAAGCCTATACTTTGCTTTGACACCGGCGCCGCCGGAGTTAAGAAAGTATATTCTAGGGGCAAATTACTAATTAATTTAGGCAGAAACAAAAATCCAGATCCGTGACTAATTTTTTTAAAACCTTGCACATGATTGCAGTTGCGACAACCCGTATGTCGATCCTGAAGTTCCGAGCACTTGCTTGGATCAATCCTGGAAGCCGCGGTATGTTCGGTTATAATGATGCGGCTAGCAGCCCTTCTATGCAAATCTACTTTAGGACAAGTTTGGGCTCTGAACAAGTATTAGCATTTGAAAGATGCTTTTTTTTATATTCAGGATCTGCTACCTGTTAGTCCTAGTGGCTTTGTATTGACAGAAACTTGACATAGTCACATGCAATCTACGCGAAATAGGCGAAGAACCCATCAAACGACACATAAAAAATAATAAACCATCGGAACAATTTCATTCATAAATTATAATTACCAACCCGAATAGTTAAATATTTAACCTCATTATTACTATATACAACACAATACGCTACTCTAAATTATGGTTCTGTAATAACTTGTTGAATGCACTATCAGGATCATTATACAAGTCATCAAATGCTCCATCTTCTATAATTTCTCCATGGTTATTGAATACAATAATCCTGTCACTGTTGCGAATCGTGGATAATCTATGAGCAATAGAGATAATTGTAGTTCCATATTCACGATTCAAAGTCATTAAATTCTTCATAACAATCTCTTCACTAATTGAATCCAAGGCAGCAGTTGCTTCATCCAAAATTAAGATTTTTGGGTCACGAATAAGAGTTCTTGCCAATGATACTCTTTGTCTTTGTCCCCCACTCAATTGGGTAGAGTTGGATGAACCAATTAATGTTTCAACACCATCAGGTAATTTATCAATGAAATGGGAAGAGTTACTTAATTCTAATGCGTGGGTAATTTGTTCTTCACTGGCATTTTCTTTCCCAAATAAGACATTTTCCTTAATAGACCCACTGAATAAGAGTGGTTCTTGTTGAACATAACCTAATTGATTACGATAATGATTCAAATTCAAACTCAGGATTTTGTGGCCACCAACAGTTATTTCACCTGAATCCGGATCATAGAATCTTAACAACAACTGACTAACAGTGGACTTCCCACTACCTGAGGGACCGACAAAACAAACATTCTCCCCTTGTTTAATAGTAACATTGAAATTCTTAAATACAACTGAATCTGGACGAGAAGGATAGCGGAATTGAATATCTTTAAATACAATATCCCCATTTAGATTATCAATCTTCAGTCCTAATTGGTTAGGAATTCTTGGGTTACTCTCAGCAACTTCAAAAATTCTTTCCGCAGCTCCTATACCTTTCATTAATTCGGTATAGAAATTACCTAACCCAAATACAGAAGAACCTGTATACACAGCATACATCATAAAACTGGATAAATCCCCAATTGATAATTCGCCGTAGCCAATTAACTTTGTTCCAATAACTAACAATGCAATCATACTGGTATTCCCAATAAACCCGTTAATGGAATAAAAGAACCCGGCTAATTTAGCTTCTCTCATTGAACTACTGAAAATCTTTTTAATTTCGGTATTATAATTATGGAGCATGAGACTTTGTTGAGAAAATGCTTGAATAGTTTTCACCCCATTTAATTTCTCTTCAGTAACTTTAGTCATGGCACCTATATTCTCTTGAATTAGCTTTGATAACGCTTTGATCTTACGACCATAAAACCATGACATTACAATCAAAGGAGGGAACATTAAACTCATGCAAAGGGTTAATTTCCAAGATACAAAGCACATCATAGATAAACCAACAAACCCACTGATAACTGCCCTCATCCCATCACTAATATTCAGAGAAAGACTCTTTGAAATTATCTGGGTATCACTCGCTATTCTCGATATTAAATCTCCAGTCTTCATACCAGTCTTTGTAGGACCAATGTCAAAGAAATATGCATCCTGGGCTAAAATCTTCAGAAACATTCTTGATCTTAATCGTGCAACCAACCTTTCACCCACAGAACGTAATAAATATAATCTTCCAAAATTTGCACATGCTCCAATCACGAATAAAACTCCCAATGCTGTGTAAAATTGATATGGTGGGAGACCAAGAATTTTGACTTTTTCGTTATCGGGATCAGAAACCTCTTGTTTTACTTCAGTATCATCCTCACTAGGTGTCTTTGCTGTATCAATAATTTTTCCTATGAATAAAGGTAATGACATAGTTGTTGCTGAAGTTATACATAGACAGATTAAAGCAAAAATCATTAGCTTATATTCGGGCTTTGCCAATTTTAGTAGCTTGACCACATCTTTACCAATTGATTGTTTCTTTTTCACCTCTGGTTCAGTAGGGCTTATAGTGTCATTGACAGGCACAGGAGATGAAGTTGAGGAAGTGGTGGAATTAAATCTAATATGATTCAAAACCTGATGCTGAGTAGTTCGGAGTCCATTTATACAATGAGATCTTCCAAATGAACTGATTATACCTCTTTTTGTAGCTATGCCGATGATATTGGGTTTGACAACTGGATTCAATATTCGTAGAACTGCCAATTTGTTTATTCCTATCATAGCTGAAGTATATTTGCGATCTGATTTATCCTACAACGAGTGAAATTGTGGATCCCTTCAATTTGAAAAAAAATCTGAGCCATTTGCTCTGGTTCGGGCGAATGATCGTCCGAGATCCGCGCGCCAGAAAATAAGAAACCTACATCGGGAATGAATGAAAAACATTGGTGGATTTATCTTGGTTACACCCTTTCCTCTTTTATCCCATCATATATATCCAAACAGCAAGTTTCAACCAAAGATAAGGGATGCCCATATACTAATTAAATCAATATTTTTGACATAGTCTATTCAATCAAGGGGACATCGTCTGAGTTCCACTTGGTTGCAAATTATTATGTTGAGGGGAAAGTTGTCACTTGAGAAAATCACTTCCCTCTTAACTACTAAAACTTTACCCTGAAACCTCTACTGTTCGCTATATTTTTAATATCATCGATAGTTTCCAGACTCAAAAATGTCATTTCTAATTCCAACAGGAGAAACGAACGGCAGGAACCAAACATTGATGGGAATAATCTAGAGAGAGGATTATAATTCAACTTTAAAGTGAGAAGATTGGGCAATACCAAAACTAAGATGCAAGGTTCAATTTCTCGGATTCTATTATTATTCAACAGTAGGACTTCAAGCAGTCTGGGGAGATATTTAAGGAATTCACTCGTAATAATAGTCAAATTGTTATCGTCTAAGTTTAGAACCATTAATCGTTCTGAAATCGTTATCCCTTGGTTGAATGCATCAAATCCCATCAAATCGTTGCTTTGAAGCATAGTATGCAGCAAATCCAAATAATTTAACCTATTAAACTTGCTGAGGTGAGGCAAAAAGTGGGATTTATAAACGGATCCAATATCAATACCCGAAATTTTTATATTCTGCACTTTAGAAACTAAATTCTTACTGCTGCTAAGTTCTTGCAAGGTATCCAGTACGATAATCAATGCTTCATCACAGCTAATAAGACCATATTCTGGATAGATACAAACTAAGAACCTCATAACGGAAACACCGTCAAAGCTATTCAGAGATTCTGAATTATATAGCCTTAATATATCTCTAAATGTTCTTAAATAATTTAAAAACGTTTCAATTTCCTCACCATTTCTATTAAATTCTACTTGGATATACTTTGGTCGTATTCTTTGAAATAATGAAGCTTGTCCACTAGAGTGTCTAAAAGCTTCATCTAACAGAATAATCGAAGGTTCCATCTCCGATTGCTTTTTTTCATCACCCGTTATTACCATGAACATCTTCGAAAAGAATTGTTGATACAATAAGATAACCATCCTGTTACATCTTGGATACGATTGTAGCGCTTTTATAATACCATTCAATTCCACCCAAGATAAGTTGGAAAACACTATACTAAGTATTTCATTTGGAAGAGACTCAATCGTACTCATTCCCACTCAAATACAAGATTAAGAAAATATGCTAGTCGTAAAATCAACTTCCTATTTTGGGTTAGCTTTTTTTTTTTACAATCATGTTTATGCGGTTTAGTTTCTTCTAAAAGTATCAGATAAAGTGTGCTTATCCTCTGAGTATTATGAAAAAAAAGTTGCTTGATTTACATAAGAAGAAACATATCATCAATATGTTTATTCTATCCTGGTTCAATTGTAAAAAAAAAGAAGAGTGACATATAACGCTACGCCGTTTTACAGACTTTCTTGCTTAAGTAAAGTTTCAATAATAACCTAACTCTATATAATATTCAACCAGATAAGCACTACGCTATTATATGTGCTTCAACTTCTAAAAGGTCACTTTATATCCGTTTTTTTTAGCAAGTATTTTCAATTGATCTACTGTAGTATCATCCAAATGACTTGCCTTTAATCGCAAATCAAATCCACGGGCACAATCTTTAAATATACTAGGTTCCAATGCAGTTAAATTATTGTAATTCAAATCAAGGCATTTAAGATTAGGTAACAAAACACCAATTGAACATGGTTCAATCATCTCTATTGTATTATAATTCAACAGCAATGATTGTAACAGATTTGGTAACTTGGTTATGAATTCCTTGGTTATTTCAGTAAACATATTAAAATCTAACTTTAATTCTTTTAGACCATCGGGGAATTTCTTTTCCTTGCCCCAAATATCAAATTCTTGTTCTTGGTAATTACTAGATTGTAATAAATTTTGCAGTAAATCCAAATATTCCAAAGATGTAAATCGTGACAAATAATTTGACCATTTGGATTGATAAAATGCTCCTATATCAGTGCATTTGATTGTAAATTCTTTAATTTTACTAACCAAATGGATATTGTCACTTAATTCTAACAAGATCTTGATAATGATAGTGGTAAGGGTATTTGGGTTTTCAATTAGCACTAGATTGGCATCAATGTAGAAGTTTACCTGCAAGATCAAATTTTCGAAATAATCTTGAACTTCGAGACTCCCTCTGGTTAATAAAGTGTGAAACTTGTATAAGGTGTTTATAAAAGTCCTGTAATCACTGGCATTTCTTGAAAATTTGAATTCCACATAGTTAGGTCGTATAGTGCGGAAAAGTGAGTGCTCATGAGTCGTAGATGTAAACATATCTTCAAAAGAATCAACAGTAAGCTCATAATCGCTTTCAAATTTCTGCTTTGGATCTTCATTTATAATCAATAGTCTTCCATGATACAATCTTTGATATAGCAAATCTACTATTGCCGTGAAGCGTGGATCCCATTCAAGCTTCTTTATCAATTTTATAGTTTCTTTAGATGAAAGGTATTTGAATATATTCACGATAATTTCATCTGGAAGGAGAATCATAGTGGTATTTGGCAAAGAAGTTAGTTCTCCTTATCGTGTGAATCCCCCAACTTTTTTTTTTTCCCCCTCCAAATTATCCGCATTTCGGATCTGATAAAAATACGCTTGAAAATTTCTATACAGGACGTGAACTATAATTGCCATAGAATGGGTTATAACTAGATCCGTTAAATTTAATAGAGTCGCTACTTCCTTCTGAAGCCATATCAATATCAGTTTCATAGGCTGGATCCAATTCAAACAACTTTCGATCACTGCTATCGCTGATATCAGCCATTTCAAAGTCGTTGTTACTGTCGAACTTCAAATTATCCCAATAATTGTACTTTACTTCTTTAGTTGCGTCAACCTCTTCTTCTCTTTCTCTTGATTCTCGTCGCAACTGAAACTTGTCTAATTTCGCACGTAACCTCATTAATTCTAATCGATTCTCTTGTAAAACAATGTCAAACACCTGTGGAAGAGTGAGGACATTATCGTGAACCAATTTTAAAATCAGTTCAAAATTTTTGAACCGAGCTACCCTTGTTCCATTTCTTTGGTTGTATTCCTTAACAAATTTATTAAACATTCTAACAACCCATTTGTGAAATTGATAAACTATCAAAAATCTATAATCATACCATGCAATCACCGCTAGTTGGGAAGAAATCATGACTCGTAGATGCTCGTTTAAGCGTTCACTAAGGAATGTATCTAGATTATGGATCGACAGCCCTGTTTGTTGTCCATTGGCGGGTTTCTTAGCAATGCCACCATAAGGCACCCCCTTAACACCTGGATTAATCACATAGCTGATTTGAGATTTGGGATATTTGTCTTTTCGTTGTATGAACGAACGGGTAGAATTGGAAGATCCTTCATCTGATATAGACAACTCGTCAAAAAGAGAATCTAACCTAGTTCTTTTAGTTAGATCGCCTTCTTCTTCAAGTTCAGCTTCTGTTGATTTTCGCTTGTAATTGGATCGGTTCATATGTGGGCCATACTTCTATTGATTGTAGCTGATATCGTGAATATGCGTTGCAACATAAGTTTGCTTTTATATAATGTGAATCTCAATGCGGCTCTTTCTAGATTTTTCTATGGATATGAAATGAATTGCGCTACCAAAAAGGGTTGAGTTTTAATAAACTATATAGAAACGCTATAAAATATACGATTTACAACGTCTATACATGTATTTAATGGGGACCAAGAAATGCCACCAGTATATTTATATCTATACCAGACATAACACTCTATAAACTGGTACTTATATTTCCATTAGTAATCTTCTCGTTAGAATCAATAGATTCGGCTTTACTATTAAGATCGGTAGTATCAAATTTTGCCATTAACTTGTCAAGGGAATTGTTACGACTTGGCAGCTTATCGTTATCAAGTGAATTATTCCGACTTGGCAGTTTATCAGTAACTACACCACTCCCTTTATCATAATTGTTGGACAACAACCCAAAACAAAAATGATCATAAAATTGCTTCAATTCTCTAAGTTGCTTAATCGAAAGACTTTCAAAATCAACATTGTGATATTTGGTCAATTGCTCAACATCGTCAATTGCATTTACTGGTTCTTCATGATTTGTTGGCAAGGGATAAGACTTCACTCTTGGGTGTGCAGGTGAAATTGGTGAATATTGTGATATCGTATTTTGCAGTTGTTGAGGGGCATTAGCACTGATATTATTAAACCATTTGTCTAATATTTGAAGACTGGTGGTTCTGCTGCGACCAGCTTCAGGTTTTGGAACCACCGTAGAAGAACAGCTAGCTGCATCCACGGTATTACTGCCATTACTATACCCATTATCCAATGATTGCAAAGAACTATTTGAAATGTTGTTACTTTCGGAGACAGTATTTTGTAAATTTGGAACCAGCAGTAATTGTTGCGGTTGTTGTTGGTTCAATTTGGTCATGAATTCAGTAACTCCGGTTGCAAATTTCGAAGTAATTGAATTTCTTTTTGAATGGGTGAAAGGATTACTAATTGATGCTTCTAAGGAGGATGATCGAGTTCTTGAATGAGTTGGTGCGACTCGGTTTAATAACGAATTGGACCTTTTATCGGGAGAAATAATCGGTTGTTGCTGTTCTTGATTGTTGTTGTTGTTGTTGTTGTTGTTGTTGTTGTTGTTGTTGTTGTTGTTGTTGTTGTTGTTGTTGTTGTTGTTGTTGTTGTTGTTGTTGTTGTTGTTGTTGTTGTTGTTGTCACTAATCTGAGGGACTGAACTTGAACTAGCACTGCTGAATCTTCCAATAATATTTCTCATCATTGAAAGCCCAGTACCTTCAATGGATTCTTCAGCTGAAGCTAAACTAGGAAATATTTCTTGCTTCAAAGAGCTGTTTGATCTCGTACGTGTATCGTTAATTCTATTAGTGATGGTATTAATAAGCGATGATGATCTTGATCTAGACTTATCTCGTTGCAGTTGTTGCAGCTGCTCTTCTTCTTGCTTTAGCTTAATTTCCTCTTGTAAAGCACCATCCGGGAACTGGAAATGGGTTAATAATTCCTCCTCGACTAATTTTGAAATTGGAATGTTTAAGACATTCAATCTTCTTAAATCTGGATCAATATTCAAATGTTCTTCTTCTTTGGATAACAATTCGGACACTGTACAATTAGCTAAATATTCAATAATAGCCTCAAAATTGGTTAAATAGAAATAAAGTTCACCCGTATTTAAAAATCCATGAGAAAGATAAGTAATTAAGTCTTTGTCATTATTGAAAAACCTGAAATCATCATCAATTACAAATTCTTGGCTCTGAGCTTGATCCTGAATTTCAAATAAATTCAAAAGTTCAAAGATGTTACCCCGTTTAACTTTAGCAGTACCCAGAGCAGATGCAAGTCTTTCTTGAGTTGGATTGTATGATGAATTTAAATTAAAATTGTACAACTCAACTGGATTGGTATCTAAAACATTTAAAAAGTTCTTTATGAATAAGAAATTCAAATAAAGTTCCTCATTATCAAGTTTATAGATCAAAAGATATATCAATGAAGGCAATAACAAATCGTTATTGATATTTTTATTTTCAAACCCTTTATTAATAAACAATTTTATCAAATTCTTGTGCAACTTAACAATCGATATTAATTTCGAAAATGGGTTCCTTTCAGTCTTTTCTAAATCTATTAAATTCTCTTGTAATACCAGTAAATCCTCTTTGTCGATATTGTCCATAACTTCAATCAAATGGTCCTGATCTCCAACATCATGATCTATAAATAACTTAAATGACAAATTCAATTTCTTTAGATTTGACAATTTGTCATCAAAAAATTCTTGATACACAGTATCCTTTTCGTCGAATTTGAATATCTTATCATATAATGTAACTTCGTCCCCAATATTAATTGAGTTAAAAAGTTCTAACTGAGCCAAGTTTAACGATTCAAAAATGATCAAAAATTTGTAGTAATTAAAAACTCGTAATTGATAAAGGGCATCATCATCTGAACGTTTCAATAACTTTATGGAGGAAGTGCTATAGTTAGCAATTGCTAAAAGGTAATCAAAATTCTTAGGGTAGCTGTTGAAAAACTGACAATTTGAAATTAGCTGTTTCTTAGTAGAATTCGACTGAGTGAATATTCCTATGGTTAGTACATTTAAATCTTGATAAAATTTATGAAATAAGTGTGATAACTCAGCAACTGTCAAGGGTGACTGATACCGTGGTTCCTTTAAATATTTTAGGAATAACTGGATTAATGATGATATTTGTGGATGAAGGGTTAAATTAGCTTTAACTTCCTCATGGAGAACCAGAAGTAGTTTATACGGTGACAGCATCACGTTGTAATATGTGTATAGATCTATGCCAGGATTAATCAGAACGTGTTGGTGCTGACAAAGCTCCGTTGTCCTGTTGCAAGTAGAAAATCAAGCAGTGTTAAATACGCCTATGTGAAACCGCAAGATGGTCGTGGGAATGGGGAATTAGGCGATACGACGCTTGATAAATTTGATGACCTAGCAGAAAGGAAAATCCTGTACTTAAATTAGGGTTGAAGTGGGGAGTGAAAGCTATAAGACGTGTGCTTTTTTTTTTTTCGTAAGGGGGAGGCTTGTCAAGAAACTTTTTGTTATGCAATTGTGCTAAACTCTCTTTTTCTTTCCTTCAGGAGCTAAAATGTGGATGAAATAGATCTGGCTAAGAATCTGATACTTTCTAATATCAAGAGGGATTATTTTGTGTTTTGTGGTAGGGGAGATGTGATACCGTCACGGTATTTAATTTTAGTTGATTTAGTTTGGGCTTTTGCCGATTAACAATGGAAACACACTTTCTTTTTGGTTTTATACTCAGGTAAATTATATACAGGAGCTAATTAAAGGGATGGTTTGCGTTTGACAACTCCTTATTGAACTACAAATCAAAAAGAAAACCTCTCAAATAAAAGGGATAAAGTTAAGTTTCCAATAAATGATTACTAAACAAGTTTTCTCCTCCGGTTGATGTCGGTAAATATTGAAAAGCAATTTAAAATTATGAAAAGCATTAGCAATTCCATTTCCTAGGCTGTATCTTATAATAGCATGTACTAAAGCCTTAGAACTAACAATAGGTGATACACAGCATAAACATCGGTAATGGCGCCCAATTTCAGATAATATCATTACATTCCTGGTATTATAGACTAACCCCATATGGCATCCATGCATTCCGGCAAAAATGTAATTCCGATCCCTTTTAATCAAACTGCAAAAAGCCAAATTACGGTTATGAATCTGCAAATTCAAATTTAACCTACTTTTTTTTTCTTCTTTTTAAACTTTGAATGTTATCGGGTTACGCATCCAAGCATAGAATAGCATTTTTTGCCTTACAGGCTTCAATTGATTTAATTTACTATAAGTGCCAATGTTTTTAGTGTTTTCCGAATAATCAATGACTAAAAAAAATGATTCCGCCCAGGATCGAACTGGGGACGTTCTGCGTGTTAAGCAGATGCCATAACCAACTAGACCACGGAACCAGTTGAATATGCCGAAAAAATTACATAGTTTAACATACTCATGATATTGAATTTTTTTTAATTTTACAATACAACCTAGCTTTTTCATTGAATTCTTTGAATCTAGATACAGTTGTCACAAATCTCTTTCTGATAGTCTAGTATAATATCTACTTCTGAAATAATACCAAGAGAACCATTAGTGAAGCTTTATTGACGATGGAAAATATCGGCACAACAGCAGGAAAAGATTTCCAAGGACGTCAAGAAAGCTTTTACTGCTTTATAAATAGTAAATAAAAGGTCAATCCATACCGATGATATAATTAGCACCAACAGACTTTATTCAACTTTTACTTGAAGAAAACAATTCTCATCCTTGACAAAGAATATTGAGTTTTAAATAGAACAATGGCACAATATGAGATTGTTCTAGAATATTATCAGTTTAACTAATACTTCCAAATAATATTCACTATAACTTAGTTGGTATAATGTTTTGGTATTAAGAATAATACTTTGTGAAATGTAAACTGACTGCAAAATTCTTGTGCCAGTTTCTAGGTCTAAGTATTTTTTTTTCATTACTGTTACCCGGATATAAAAAGACTACAAATATTCAGTTGAAAGATTTTTTTTTTCTTCATCGCTTTCTTCAAGATGTTCTCTTTCTGAACCAATAATACAAACTATTACAGTATGTTCAAATTAGTTCATTCTAAGATAGATTACAATTTGTTATGATGATAACCTAACTCAGCTCACTCAGAGTTCTCTGAACTATGCTGATAAACTTCCTATTTCCAACTCATCAAATTCTGATTTCTACAAATTGTGAATATATTTTATCTATATATTGAGAAAATTAAACGAAGCTAGTTACTAACAGCAAATACAATAGCAATATTTAAGTGAAAATTTTTACTTTGCAGGAATCGTTGGACTTTTTGGTCTTAAATCCTCGATCTCAGTAGTTTGGGGTACCAAGAATTGAGTGGTTACATTATTGTAGCCACCACTTGCTTGACCTCCTGTACCCGTCTGCTTATACTTAATCATTGACTTGGAATACAACTCTTCGTTGTAAGTAACTGGGTCAAAATTATTAATTAAAACGTCAGGGCCCATGATTACCCAGCCAGGACGTAATTTAATTGGTGTATCATATCCTAATTTCGAAGGGATTAAATGTAATCTCCGATTTGAATTGGAGAAATTCTCTGCAACTCTATAAATTGCCTCTGGGACTGCATTTGCGTTTTTCTTACTGGTTGGAGTTTCAATCTGCAAATCAGTATCAACATTACAATGAATCAAGTGGTTATCAGTAGATCTTCTGACGGTACCAGTGATACACATCCAACAATGCCATTGTTGCCTCTCGAAAAGAGGTAAGGATTCAAGATCTCCACTACCATAATCTCCTGGATAGTAAGGAGAATTTCGGTCAATTGGCAAGAAAATCAACTCTTCAGATCTTCTGAATTTCTTGTTGAAATTGTCATTGTTCAATAACTTGGTTAATTCTTGAATCTTTTGGGTTGTTGACCAAATAAAAAGAAATCCTGGCTTTGAGCATAATTTGTAGATCGGAATACTGTTTAAAATTGGTAAAATGAATTGATTTTCAATTAATGCTCCAATCATTATGACATCAAATTTCAATCCGTACACTTCAATCCACTTATTCAAAGTGGGAACAATTCTATCAGTAGAAACTCTGTAACCATATGGCTTGAGGGCATGTTTCTTAATCTGTTGACGCTTCAATTGGTGGAGTTTAGCTAATTTGGGGTATCCTTCAACTGGATTACTAACATTTCTAATGTACTTAGTAGATGGAATACCGCTATGCACATAGTTGTTACAATAATCCAATTCAACTTGAGTTGTATTTTTGCCGGAAGATTTTTCTATTCTATGGTTGGACTGGACAGATTGTAAAGTTGAAGATTTTGTTGAGTTTGAATTGGAGCTGCTCGAGTTACGAGATCCAAACTTATTATAGGTGTACATTGTTGTCTGAGACGGTTTAAATTAGGTTTTTAATTAATTAGTTCAGAAAATTAATAAAAGTGTAACAACTATTTTATATGTTCACACTTGTATTCTATAAATGTCGAACGTGTAGATGGGGTAAAAAAGTACAAAAAATTAAAGGAATCTGGTTTTTATATAAGATGTGTCAATTATGTTACAGATTGGGGATCTTGAAACAATCTCTGTTTCTAATTTAATTTTTTTGGCTGCAAGTTTAATCTTTGCTCGGAGGTTCTTTTCCGAGATCTTCCTGTGGCTGCAAGAAAGTTTGAGAACAGACAAAAAAGATGAAACAAATATTGATAACTCTAAAACAATAGCTACACAGCCAAATATCCCAAGAAAAACAAATAACTACGATATTATCGTAAATTACTTGATATTAGAAAAAAAATGCTTTCCAGAAATCGAACGCACATATTGCAGCCGGAACAACCAAGTACTACCAATCTTGATTATTTGGTACAGCGGGTAAAAAAGTCTATTATTGAATTCGAGAAGAAGGCGAGTACTAGTACATAAGTGAATCTTTGGTGATCTTAATACTAACATTCAAACAGAGGTGCAATTCGACTCTACCATTACTTGCTTTTGGACAAGTTTCAGAAGACCTTTCCAGAGAACTACAACGAATCTGTCAAGAACTTCAATCCTCAAACAATTTTGAGAGCCTAATACCTCATTTGATTGAAAATAACTTCTATTCAAGTTTGGCATTGCTTCAAGTCAGTGAAATAAACACCCAGTTATTTGATCCTCAAACAATATTGTTCAAGAAATTAATTTCTTTTGTTTTAAATGATGATTCTCGTTTCCTACAATATTCAACCAAAATAGCAGGAATTTTAGGAGTTTACTTGTTCAGTTTTGTCAACCACAGTAACTTGCTTGACTACCAAATAACTTATTTGAATCGCTTGGTCATTAATACATTAAAGATTTGTTCCAAGCATCCATTAATATTCGATTACTGGCTAGCCCTTGATAATCCCAATGGAACAGTTACGTCATTCCCTAGCACTAATCATTTACCACTATTCAGAATAATTTGTAATTTTCTTAAATACAACAAGGAATACGATCAATGTGGAAACCTTATCAAATTAATGAAACTAACTAATGATTCTTCAAGTTTAAGTAACTGGTTTTATACTCACGAGACTTTGCAAGAATTGTTTGAATTAGAGTTCACTTCCTTGTATGATGAAGAATTACTGCAAGAGCAAAGAGTTAATCCTGGCATAAAAGAAACTTTTATCAAGTATCTTGAAATGTTCAATGAGATTGTTGAAGTCAGCTCTTCTCAATTAAGTGAGATTTATTGTCAGTACTTTGAAGAAAACTTTCTCAATATCATGTTAGAGGGGGTTTTGAATTCTACTATGGTATCGTTTATGTTTATTATACTCAAAACGTTATCAAATAACGGCACCAGCTCAATATTGCTAGAGAGAATAATCTCAAATAAACATCTTACCAGCTTCTTGGAAAGAATAGTTGAGATAAATTACGATCTAACTAGTTTGTTAGCAATTATGAATTGTTTATTTCGATCACATGAATCAACCCTTAAAAAACTTATTAGTGGAGACTTTGCTCAAGAACACCAAATTTCAAGCTTCCCATCAGAGACAGTCTACAATATTGAAAAAAAAATCATGGCAATATTTACAGATCCGATGATAGAGATTCACAAAATGATGGTAAACTTTTCCAAATTCCATGGACAGTCCATGAGAATGTATTGGTTTAATTCCGACATGGTATTACCACAATTGTACCTTTCAATGTATCTTGACTATTTCAAAAATCCACCCAAATTAAATATAGTACTAAACGAGTTATCTTCAATAATCTTTCTCAAAGTGAACGTGCTTGGAAACCAAAAATTCCTACTTATAATAGAGTATCTATATGAATCATATACTAGATATCTTGAGTTGTTGAAGCATCATGAGAAACATAGATTCGATTCTTTCGAGATTGCCAAGTTAAGATTAAACCAATATTTCACACCTAGCCTCCACTTGTTACAACAATTGCAGTTTGAGAGTTATCAAATCAGTGAAGAGCTAATCAATTTCCAGCATTTAAAAGAAAACTTACAATTATTCAAATCATATTTAGCTGACTTGTATATTAACGTCAAGTTTAAGAATATCGATCATGCAATGTCATAAAAACAACTTGTCATTCAATGTCATAATAAAACAATTTTATCTTCGTAAATAATCAACAAGCACTTTCTTGTGCAATATTCCGTAGTACTTCCCTTCCTTCAACAAAACAATTACTCTAATACCAATTCTATCAAATATCAAATGGGCAAAGCTTAATTCACAATCGTAGTCAATAAAAAGGGGATGCCAATCAACGTATCTTGTAAGATTAGTCAATTCTTCTAATGTCAACATGGCATCCATATATTCGTCAACCATAATTGACCCGTAGTTGAAATAATCATCTTGATATTGGAAAACATTCCTAATAACATTATCATTGTGACAAATATGGTGATTTGGTCTGCTAGTATTATATTCGTCATCATCATCACCATCATCGTAGTCATCATCATTCATTACTTTACAGTAGATTTCATCTTTGATCTCGTACCTAACACAAAATTCCTTAATCTTATCCAAACGTGCTTCCAATTCTGGAAAATATAGCATACCAACACAAACATCTTTCTTAAGCAACGGTAAACAACCATCGTTAAGACATTGATCCGCCAACAAGATAAGCTTTGACTGCAATTCATTCACAGAAACATAGCAAGATTTAGATACATCAAGATATAGCTTCTTGTCTTCTTGAACATGCTCCGATACAATATTGCCTCTAACATCAACTTCACGCTTGGGCTCTATATTTTTCTCAATAATTTCACCGGCAGTAACAAATGGATCTATAGCTTCAGTTTCAGGAGACATAAATGGATAATCATTACTAATCAACATGGCTTCGTAAAGTGAATTTTTCTCAAATAGTCCACCAGACCAATTAGCCACTGCGATAGCTATGGAAATAGGAAGAACATAAGTATATGACGAAGTTAATTCAAACAAGATTGTCACAATGGTAATATTCATCCTTGTCACTCCAGCCATGAATGCTCCTGCAGATATCATGGCATATATCCCCATATCTACGCATTCTGGGGAATTTGGAGAACAAATCAAACCCATGGCCTTGAATGTTGATCCCAAAGCGTTTTGTTCCCCTTCATTGCGATTAAAGACGAGACTCGCCCACTGAATAGACATGGAAAATAAACGTCCATATAAAGCACCAGCAACCATCGAAGGTACATAAATACCACAAGGAACTCTTAACCCAAATGTAATGAAGGTAAGAATCACTTTAACAATAAATGCGAATAACAATGATCCCATTTCGCGAACGTATTGGTCTTCTGTGGTTGGACATAAGCTTCGGTCTAATTCATGAGCACTACATGGAGTTGCTAGGTCTAACACTAACTCAGTTGATGCTTGTTTAGTATAGGGATTCCAAAATGTAACTAATCCTGTAACTAAGGAAATGCAAAATACTTCAAACACAGGATGGTTTTGAATTGGTTTCAAAGTACGGAACTTCTTGGGCCACCATCTTACAAACTTGACAAACCCAGCTCCAAATAACCCACCAGCAATTCCAACAATAATGAACAAGATCAACTCAACTGGTTTCCAATCTGAAAAGTACCGTAATTCGAATAGGACTGTATTTCCTGTTCCATATGGATTAAGAAACTTCAAGAATAACGTGGAGATAATTGCACAGAAGAAAATCTGAAACAAAGTATGTGATGGCAAATAGTTGTTAATTTCTTCCAAAATGAATAAAACTCCACCTAATGGTGATCCAAATGCTAAAGCAACTCCAGCAGATGCACTTGCTGAAAGAATTTGTTTTTTGAGTAACTCGTTGTCATAAATGAATGGGAAATATCTTGACATGATATTACCAACACAAGTTGCTAGATGAACATAAGGACCTTCTTTACCTAAAGCCATTCCCGAGGCAATTGCAAATATTAATGCAGATGTTTTGGCAATAAGAGTATATGTACCCAAGAATCTACGGATGACAAACCCTGATAATATCGTTTTCACTTCTGGAACACCTGACCCATGGGCAGTATACATGATTCTTTGTTTAGTCACTGATGCATGGTTCTCATCATCATGCTGGTCATTAGTGTTTTCCTTTTGTGTGGTATCACTTTCAATTGCCTGACGAGGTATTGTTCCACCAGAAATCTTGGTAGTTAATGTAATTATACAAGCAGCAACAGCTAAGATCACACTCAAAACAACGTAGATTGTGAAATCAAGTCTGACATGAGAAAACCAAGGCTCATCGATTAAATTAGACCAGCTGATCCAATCGGAACACTGGCTCTCTCCTCGTGGAACAACCCCAGATTTGAAAACATTGAATGCAATTTTATTGGGACCTACGCTATCAGAACAACAAGCTACTTGACTGGCAAACCAATTGGTTTTACAGTAGCCTCGTTTGAAACCAACCAACAATATTTCAAACTTGTCGATTGAAAATGCAATTAATGAAAAAATAAACCCAATAGCTACTATTAGGATCCATTTACCTAAGATGAAATAGGCCTTCTTGTAAAAGGGGATTCTTTGGTCTTGAACAAAATCAGAACTTTGACTAGAAAGCAGACTCCCATCTTCTCCGATCCACCGGTTTGTCTCTAACTCGTAGTTAAATTTATTGGCAAGGATATAAGCATCACCCCAATCTATGGTCGTAAAGTCATTATAAAAATTCTGTATGGAATAAAATGTGTTTGGAACTATACTGAAAATCCTAGATGCATTTGTTTTAATTGTACGTAATGATAGTAAATCAGGAGTGGAATCTCCGAGTTCGTTATTGATAGTGTTGGCAATGGTATTTACTCCCGGGGTCAACAACACTGAAAAGTCTGGATCAATTGGTGAACGGATATCGATCTTGTTTAATGATTTGATTTTCAATAGAGGAGACATATCACCGGACCCTTCTAACCTGGGTGTACTTGGGACCGTTCTTACTAATGGTGACCGATCATGTGGTTGCAGTTGTGGCTGAGTGGATGTGGTTGCAGATTGTGGATGAAGGTGTTGTCTGGAGGCATTACCTCGCAACTCCTGGGTGACATGTGCTTCAGACCTGATCCTTTTAGGATGACGTCTCTTGTGATTACTTGAAGGCATGTTCAGTTGCCATTAAAGAAAAAAAGGGGGAGGTGAAGTAGTATTGCACAGGAACTAAACACGTATTTATGTTAAGAAATTGTTACGAACGATTCAAAGAAAACAAAGAAGAAAAAAAAATAAAATTTACCTTATCAGTCGATGACTACACTCGGCAACGCATTACGCCAAAGAGAACATATTCAAAATGATAGAATTGTTTCTATAAAGTTTGACCAGAATTATTGTCTCTTGCATTAATTATATTTCTGTTCTAATAATAGAACAATATTGTCAACAAAGTGATATATTGCTACTCCAAGATCGAAACCCGAAAGGTTAAATTTGGAAACTAAGCCGCACGCGAATCGTAAATCTTCTGTCAATGTCAGGGACAAAGGTGTTAGGATGGGGCTTATGATTCTGCAAAGTCTGTTGGATGCCCAAGGCATTAAAGTTTTGGACTTATCTCCAGAAATGAAGGTGAAATAGAGAATTTCAGTTTGAATGCGGATATGTTCAAAGAGTTCGTAACTAAGTGATGCAAATAGCTCGTGTTTGAAATTGAAATTGAAATTTCTACGTGAATTTCGCGTGAATTTCGCGTGACGTCACTAAAAGAACTTATCGCGATTTGAGCAAACTGACATAGTTTTATGTACCTCAAATCGTATGAACTGAATTCAGTACTTGAAGATGTTTCATAACCGGTATCTGGCGAATAATGCTGAACTTACCAGCTTAAATCTCTTTAATTAGGCTCTAATCATGTTTCTTACACCTAAATTATCTATGTATGACCAATGGATAACCAGGACCAGAAGTGATGCTGGACTTTGTCTTTAAGCTTTTGATGACTTGCTTCAACTTCAGTGTTATAGGTAGTTTGAGTGTAGTTGCAAAAATCGCAATTCCTAAAACTAGGATAAGACGCAAGTGAAAGCAAATTTAACACTATCTGCATTTTGATCAGCAATTTTTTAAGACTTGGATCTAGCGCTTCTAGGTATTAATGGAAATGCTTCTTACACGTCTCCAGCTTATGCAAGCAAAGGGTTGAACTATAGGTCTGCTTACTTTGACTAAAAGTTGAACTTTTTTTACCGTCATGTTAGCGATTTCCAAAACTTACCAGGTTCCACATTCTGTGCAAAGTATGGAGGTAATCCTGTCATAGATCTTGAATCTTGTGTTCTACAAGGCTTACCTATTAAACTTTTCGTATGAAACAGACCATTACATGACATGCATAATAAAGTTTCATATCTACGGCTACCAATCGTCCCCACGATTGCGGGAAATAAATCCATTACATTGTATTTCAATTTTACAATAGACTCCACAGCAATGATATGAGTAATCCGTTGACATGCATCCGCCTTGACGCGTGGTTATCGTTGGCGAGTTAGATCAGTAGTGCATAGAAAAAATTCTTCGGGTCCGGAGCAGGAAATGGTCTGAGGAAAAATACGGAACAAGAAACCAAATAAAAATGCGGAAAAAGTAAGCGGAAAAGAATATACCCCACCACTTATGTCTACACGGCGAAAATGAAATTGGTATTTCCCCTATATCTGTAGTGTTTTATAGATTTATGCTTCTCCTCAAATAGTAGCTTGGAATCTTCTAATAAGAGGGACAAGCTTGACCCCTTTCGAAAATTGTTCAAAGCAAAAGCTGTGTACAACTGAGGCAAGAGAAAATGGGTCCATTTCTGGGCCGTTCTGAAACTGCAGCCACTATTGTCACTGTTATATTTTTTGTGTACAATTTGTCGAATGTAGTAGAAAATAATGGAGTGCGGGATTAGAATTATTATCCCGTTGAATAGACATGGCGCATACGCTATATAGAGCCAAATATCAATCAGAGGGAAGTTTAAAACTTAAATTTTTACCAAAAAGAGTCGAATCTGAAACCTAAAGATAGTCCTATCAACGTAATGTACCAAACACGTATCATAGCCAGTAGAAAAAGTTGCATGATTGTCTAAAATAGCAAGACCAATGAGAATCCTCCGATCTGTCTGATATTTGCGACGTGTGTATAACAATAAATTTTCAAGAAATTCCCGGGGAAACGCTGCTAAAAAATATTTCGGGGTCAATTACCGATAGCTAAGAAAACATCCATACTACAATAGTAAATACATACATAAACTCCGCGAAATAATAAGGTTTCGGAAACGACGCTTTATGGTGATAAATTTTTAAATTTCCAACATGTTCAAAAATTGGGGTTATAAATATCAGCAATTTCTAACCTTTGGGGACTAATTCGTCTTTTTTTCAAGTTAGCTAATCAACTCGTCTTTTTTCCTTTTTTTTATATATCAAAGTAATCGACTAAAACATGACTGAATTCAAGAAGATCCACGTTAAGAACCCCGTTGTTGAAATGGATGGTGACGAACAAACCAGAATTATCTGGCAATTCATTAAGGACAAGTTGATCTTGCCTTATTTGGATATCGACTTGAAATATTACGATTTAGGTATTGAGTACAGAGATCAAACCAACGATCAAGTCACTGTTGACGCTGCTGAAGCCATCTTGAAATACCAAGTTGGTGTCAAGTGTGCTACTATTACTCCAGACGAAGCTCGTGTCAAGGAATTTGGTCTTAAGAAGATGTGGCTTTCTCCAAACGGTACCATTAGAAACATTCTTGGTGGTACTGTCTTCAGGGAACCAATCGTTATTGAAAACATTCCAAGAATTGTCCCAGCTTGGGAAAAACCAATCATCATTGGAAGACACGCCTTTGGTGATCAATACAAGGCTACTGATATTGTAGTTCCAGGTGCTGGAGAATTAAAATTAGTTTTCAAGCCAAAGGACGGTGGTGAAATAGTTGAATATCCAGTTTACAACTTTGACGCTCCAGGTGTTGGTTTAGCCATGTACAATACCGACAAATCAATTACTGACTTTGCTGAAAGTTCTTTTGCTTTAGCCATTGACCGTAAGTTGAATTTGTTTTCTTCCACCAAAAACACCATCTTGAAGAAATACGATGGTAGATTCAAAGATATTTTTGAAGACTTGTACGCTACCAAATACAAGGCTAAGATGGACGAATTAGGAATTTGGTACGAACATAGATTAATTGATGATATGGTTGCTCAAATGTTGAAGTCTAAAGGTGGTTATATCATTGCTATGAAGAATTACGATGGTGATGTGCAATCTGATATTGTTGCTCAAGGATTTGGTTCTCTTGGTTTAATGACCTCAGTATTGATGACTCCTGATGGAAAGGCTTTTGAAGCTGAAGCTGCACATGGTACTGTTACTAGACATTATAGACAACATCAACAAGGTAAGGAAACTTCCACCAACTCTATTGCTTCCATCTATGCCTGGACCAGAGGTTTGATTCAAAGAGGTAAGTTAGATAACACTCCCGAAGTTACCAAATTTGCCAATGATTTAGAAGCTGCAGTTATCGATACTGTTGCCAAGGATAATATCATGACTAAGGATTTGGCATTGACTCAAGGTAAGACTGATAGATCTTCTTATGTTACCACTGAAGAGTTCATTGATGCTGTTGCTGCCAGATTAAACAAGAACTTGAACATTTAGAAATAGTCTATATATAAAATGTAAAATAAAAACTGGTTATCTGATATTATGTATTACCGTGTACTCTAGTTTACTAGGAAAAATCGTTCACACTTGTAGTTCCCTTATTTCTCTTTTACTGCAAATCCATGACGAACCAAAAATTCTTCAACCAGGGAAAAAAAAAAAAAACAACAACATACAAAAATTGATTTGCGCCTAAAAAAGGTTGACATAGCCCATACTTCGCCTTGATACAGCCCGTTATACAAACAACCATGAATGTTGGATCAATCTTGAATAATGATTCACCTCCAAGTGATCACGAACGAGAAGCATCACCCACAGCCCCACTCCCAATGAGACAACCTCTACCTCCCCAATCCACTTCAGCAAGGTCATCAGTTTCCAGCACTGGAAGACCTTCAATGGCTTCAGTTCACCAACGTCATTCAATCACAAATATGTTGAATGATACACCTGCTGAACCTCCTGTTAAACAAGAAGAGTCTTTTGAGATCAAAAAGCCAGATATAGGATTGTTCACTACCCCTACTTTGCTGCATAAGCCACCTCCTGTAACATCCCCTTTTATTAAGAGAAATTCAATTGCTGATATCACCAATGAAAATGATATTGATATTACTACTGGTGAAATACTAGAGAGTAAACCCAAAGGAATCCCCAGTGAAAGCGAAGAAGTTAAAGAAGAAGAACAACCAGTTCAGGTAACTGAACAGGATGTAGAAAAGGCCAAGGTTCAAGATACTATTATTGAGGAAGAGGATGACTTGACTAAAATCAAAAAGAAACTAAGCTCAATGAAACCAAAACGATATGAGACGCCTCCTATATGGGCTCAGCAATGGATCCCACCAAATCAACAAGGCGCTGAAATCCAATTGGAAACAAATGAACCTACTAATGGAAATGTACAGCATACCAAACTTTCCGATAAACATGTGTTTGATTACACAACTACAAGAAGTGTCGATTTGCAATGTAGTATCACTGGTGTGATTCCACCTGCTTCCGTAACTCGGACAATTGCTGAATGGATTTATGCCAATTTCTCCAACATTGAAGATCGTAATCGTAAATACGTTGAATTGGAATTAAAGTTTGGGAAAATAATAGATAAACGAACTGGTAATAGACTAAATGTTAACGTGGTCACTGAGTGTATTTTCACCGATCATTCAAATATCCGTTATGATATGCAAGTTGAAGAAATCGCATGGCAAGAGGTACGGAAATTCTTTGAAGAATTGGAAAGAAATTACCAAGAAGAACACAAGGGACATAAACAATCAGGACCAAGAAGAAAGTTCAATATGTTGGAATCAGATCAAACTGATTCTTTCTATCAGATTGGAGGCAAGGGTGAACATATTAAGAAGGTGAGAGTTTCGAAAGACAACGAAATAAACCCTCCTAGATATGTTGCTATCCAAAAGGAAAGAATATCGGATTTGTACATTCACAACCCCTCTTCGATGTATGATCTTCGGTTATCTCTTTCTTTGGAAATTCCAGTTCCCGAAAACAGTATTGAGCCAATAATCACCAAGAATAAGCCAAGCTTGGTTCGGGAAAAGAAGAGAACATCATGGACTCATGCACCCACCATTACTCAATTTGATTTGACTCGAGTATTGGTTCCTTTAGAATCCAAGAATAAACAAGGTAAGAAGATTATAACCCACGATATAACCTATGAGATTGAATTAGAAATAGATACATTGGAAGTGTTTAATGCTATTGACAAGATCACTCAAGGTACTGATAATTTTAGACTTGAAGAGTTGGTTGAAGTGTTTGTTAACAATGCTCGTGTTATAAACAACAGAGTGACAAAGCTTGCGGTGCCTTAGTTTCATACAGTATATGTATATTATTTTCTATGGTATATAGTAAGCATAAATACTAAATATTTTTGCTTGCATAAGCGCTATTGTTTGTATTCCCCCCCGCCTCAAGTTGCGATAAATTTTGAAAAATTTATTGGCCACGTGACAGTTAGTTCGATCTTGTTGTCACTTTAAAATTGATCGGTTAAGATTATTTTCTAACCTTAATATTAATTGTACCTTTCTTTTGCCAAACTAGCGATGCCCACCATGAATCCAATATACGTGGGAATCCTGGTTATAGTCCTAGGCTTTGTTGCCGTTTACAGCATTGTGGTTCTCCTTAGTCATAAACCGAGACTTCCATATACTTCTGAGTTTAAATACAAAACCAACGACGAAACTGGAGTTCGATATGATTTACCACCAAGAATAGATAGCACTAGCGAATTCAAAGATTCCGGGATCGATTTAAGTATCGTTATTCCCTGTTATAATGAAACTAAAAGATTAGGGAAAATGTTGGACGAGGCTATTAAGTACCTTGAGGAAAATCACAAGAACAAGTATGAAATACTCATTATAGATGACGGATCAACTGATGGAACGGACGAGTTTGCCATTGAGAAAGCCAGAGAATACAAGTTAACCCCTCACATCATGAGAGTGGTTCATTTGGCAGAAAATAGAGGTAAGGGAGGTGGTGTAACTCACGGATTATTGCATAGTCGTGGAAAGTATTCCCTCTTTGCTGATGCTGATGGAGCCACTAAATTTTCTGATATTTCCAAGCTTGTTGAATTTGTTGCATCTACCAATGAACCAGCATTAGCTATTGGTTCCCGTGCCCATATGGTTAATACTGACGCGGTTATTAAACGTTCGGTTATTCGTAATTTCTTGATGTATGGACTTCACACGCTTGTTTTTGTCTTTGGTATCAGAGATGTTAAAGATACTCAGTGTGGATTCAAGATATTTAACTTTGAAGCAGTGAAGAGAATCTACCCCCATATGCATACCGAAAGGTGGATTTTTGATGTTGAAGTGTTATTGCTTGCTGAAATTCAAAAAATGAAACTTAAAGAACAAGCCGTTAATTGGCATGAAGTTGATGGGTCTAAGGTTGATTTAGCCAGAGACTCTATTGCTATGGCTATAGATTTGGTTGTTACGCGTTTAGCCTATTTATTGGGAGTTTACAAGTTGGACGAATGTGGAAAATTGAGTAAAAAAGTACAATAGTTAAAGAATTTTTGATAGAACGTTTATATTAGACATATACATAAACCAGGCTGGTATAGGAGCCGAAATACACAGTAGACTATAAACCTAGATTAATGACCATACTAAAAGGAAGAGGGCTGCACTTCCAGCCAGGGCTTGACCAGCACCATTTCCGGATTGTGTTGTTTTTGTTGTTGAACCGGAAGCTTGTGTAGTTTTCTTAGTAGACTGAGAACCATTAGTACTACTTGTAGCAGCAGCAGTACCAGCAGATGGCTTGGATGTTACCGTGGTGGATCCCGTATGGTGACCACTGGACATAGAAGCCATATCGTGATGGTCGCTAGGCATGGAACTACTAGCACTGCCGTGATCTCCATGATGAGCAGCAGCGATGGCTGCAAGAATAGGCATAAATAAAATAACTCTCATTAGAACTATTGTAGACTTAATCGACAAACAATTTTCCAAAATATACTGGGAGTGAAAATAATCATGGCTATTTATACTTTGGGCGATATTATTAATATGATGTGCATGATCTCTGTTTGATTACACTATGTGTTCAATTTGGTATGACCAACCGTAAAAAGTGCGATTTCCGAGTCATGCCAAGAAAGAATGAGCAATATATCTTTCCTGACAAAGAAAACGAGCAATATTTTGACCCTCCAAGGCGGTCTAATTTCGCCCAAGTAAGAAACATTCAATTCAATTATACGCGATTCTTTATATTAAAACATCTTGTTTGCGAAGTTTAAAGTAAAAAGGAGTGAAATTGTGTAACTTAGGTGGGGTATAATGTGTGTTATATAACCGACATGATTCATCAAAAAGTTAAAAGTGATTCCTTGGGAAAATTTGAACCAGCAATACTTCATTGCAAAAGAAACAGTTTGAGCTTCATTGGGAATGTTTCCAAGCATAAAAGCTGGCTCTTTCAACCATAATACATGTATCTATGATTATTGATAATAAATTTCCTGGGGCGACATGGAAACATATTTCCGCTGCACTCAAAAATCATTGATTTCAAATTAAAATGTGACATCTGCTATCATTCTGATACCTTCGTACCTTCATCTTTATAGGCAAATATGTCAAACTGTTTAATTATTCCAGAAAGAATTAGTGACAGCGACGAAGAGATTTTTGTCAAGCCAGATTAAATGTGGGGGAAAGTTGCGTGCCCTAGAAAACTGTGGCTGTATTCTCCCCCCCTTATCCGAATTTTGCGATAAGCATGCTGCTATGGCATAATCCCCTTCAAGGATACGAGCTTCCTTGGAAATTCCAACTAACGTTACTTAAACCTTCAAGATCCAAAGGTAAATTGAATCGAATTAATTCTAAAGTTAACCCCTATTTTACAACCAATTTCAATCATGACTGTTGCATCAGAATTCGAACAAGCTAACAAATCTTACGTTGATCAATTCACCAAGGGCAGTTTACCCCTTCCACCAGCAAGAAAAGTTGCCGTGGTTGTATGTATGGATGCTCGTATTGACCCCGCTGCTGCCTTGGGCCTTACTGAAGGTGATGCCCACGTTATAAGAAATGCTGGAGGAAGAGCCACCGACGCGCTTCGTAGTGTTATTATTTCTCAAAGATTGTTAGGAACCCGTGAAATCGTTGTTATTCACCACACTGATTGTGGTATGTTGACATTCACAGATGAGGGATTACGAAAGATTGTCGAAGACGAAACTGGACAAAATGTAGACCATTTTGCCTTTTTACCGTTCAATGACTTAGAAAAGAGTGTTAAAGATGACGTTGAGTTTTTCAAGAAGAATCCTTTAGTTTTGGATGTTCCTGTTACTGGATATATCTATGATGTCAAAACAGGAAAAATTACTCAAGTGTAAGTTAAAAGGCAACATATTAAATTCCTATGATTCTTTACTTTTCTATTCGTTATAGCACGTGTATATGATATAAGTTCTTCGTACGTTATGCATATCTCCTGATTTGTAGTTTTTAGTTCGTAGTTTAAAATACCCCCGGAACATCTCAAAAGAGCTAAGCAAAAAAAAAAAAAAATAGACACAAAACAAACCATTAAAATCCACCAGATAGGCTTAGAGAAGAGACATCTAAATTCCACCTTTCTTCACAACGCACATTAGCCGCATTTGGTGTTCACCTACAAGAATCAATCAACCAAAGAACTTCTTTACCCTGTATTAGTTACTGAAACACCAACAATTCAACCGTTTCGACTTGCATATCCAATTATACAATGTATGTTGAATTACCCTTTGAGGAGTTAAAACCCGACACTCGGAAAAGACGAGTAGCCTATTTCTATGACCAGGATGTTGGAAACTACTTCTATGGAACTGGTCATTGTATGAAACCACATCGAATAAGAATGACCCATTCCTTAATTATGAATTATGAATTGTACAAGAAGATGGAAATTTATAGAGCCAAGCCAGCAACCAATTTAGAATTAACCCAATTCCACACCGACGAATACATAGATTTCATTGATAGGGTCACCCCTGACAATTTACAATTGTTTGAACGAGAACAAATCATCTTTAATGTCGGTGATGATTGTCCTGTGTTTGATGGTCTTGGAGAATTTTGTAAAATTTCATGTGGTGGGTCCATGGAAGGGGCAGCCCGATTAAATAATGGACTGGCTGATATTGCCATTAATTATGCTGGGGGATTGCATCATGCCAAAAAGTCAGAAGCTAGTGGATTTTGTTATTTGAATGATATTGTATTAGGGATAATTGAATTATTAAGAGTTCATCCTCGAGTTTTGTACATAGATACCGATGTTCATCACGGTGATGGGGTCGAAGAAGCATTTTACACCAATGATAGAGTAATGACATGTTCTTTCCATAAATTTGGTGAGTTTTTCCCCGGGACAGGTAACTTGAATGATATTGGAATAGGCAAGGGGAAATACTATGCCGTTAATGTACCACTTAGGGATGGGATAGATGATGCATCATACAAGTCGATTTTTGAACCAATAATAGCAGCAATAGTAGATTGGTACCAACCTTCAGCTATTGTATTACAATGTGGTGGTGATTCTCTAAGTGGTGATAGATTGGGACCATTCAATTTATCGATGAGAGGTCATGCCAATTGTGTTAATTTTGTAAGATCACTTGGAATACCAATGATGGTAGTTGGTGGAGGAGGATACACAATTAGAAATGTGGCTAGAACATGGGCATTTGAAACTGGGATCTGCAATGGGGCTATATTACCCAAAGAATTGCCCTATAATGGATACTATGAATATTATGCTCCTTTGTACGAGTTGGATGTGAGATCATCCAATATGAACAATGCCAATTCGAGAGAATATTTGGATAAGATATTGACCCAGGTGATCTCAAATCTTGACCATACCAAGCATGCTCCTTCAGTTCAAATGAATGAGGTACCTGTGGGTATGGATCTAGATGAAGACTTGGAGGAAGATTTGCCCGAGCTGCTTGATACTAAAGGAGGTTCGCAGCGTGCGAGAGATAAACTAGTAGAGGCAGAAGGAGAATTTTATGATGCTGATGAAAAGGAGTTTGGTGCAACTAATATTTCTAACGGTTACAGTTTATCAGAAAGTGAAAAGGCAGAGATTGAAGAGTTAAATAAGCAAATTGTCTGATCTTGAATAATCAGTATGAGTTTGCAACCTTACTTATAAGCACCCCTTAGCTTTATTGCATGTAAACTAAATGTACTTATTCTTTAACCTAGTAGTAAAGTAATTCAGGAACCAAATCTAGAAGGTTCAACACAGTGAAAGCGAAATGAGATTTGTTTTGTTGCAACTTCTAAACCGCAACAAAACAAATAGGGTCTGGCAAAGACCATTTCAGGAATGCAGGCCAAGGCGGTCCTCGGATGCGGTAGAGAAAACTAATAGGTTCTTTTATTTGTAGAATACCAAGCCTCCCAGTGAAGTCTAATCTTTATTCTAGGTATGCTGTATAAGGGGGCTAGATGTATTATCCAAGAAGATTTCATTTCCCAAATGAGAATATTTTATCTGTTTTAATGCCACAAATCTCTTGATTTTGGTCTAGACTTTCAAGCCCAACAAAGTCATTGACTTTTTTTTTTACGTTTTGGCTTTGTTTTATTGTTTCATTATGGCTTCTTAACCGAGATCGAGAACGGATATTATACAAAATTATTATTTGGGTTGCATAGTGGAAAATTTTTCATATATTATATGCAAGACCTTTACCGTTTTGGGAAAGGTAATTAATTTTTTTTGGCATATGCTTTTAATTAATTTGATTTAACACAATTAGATATCTGGAACAGGGCTACGTCTTTCCTGATTTGATCAAAGGGTATCAGAAAATGTTCTAGACCACTGGCGCAGATACTAAACTTTGAAACAAAAAGAAATCTTTGTAGTTGCTAGCAGCTCTGTAGATTCCAAGCATGTGTTTTCAGATCTGAGAAGTACCCCCTATTCGGTAACTAATTTAAAAGAAACTTACGAGTGATCTGGATCATGAAACAATACAATTACTTCAGCCAAGGGGTGGTTGTGTACATTCTTGACCTTTACTTAATTCACAATATCTTGAAGTACAAAATATTTTGAGCCGAAAAAATATTATTTGCATCAGTATAACAATGTTCCAAGTGGTATTGGCTCATAGTTGCAAATTGAATAAATGTTGTGAATGGCATAGTCTACACGCCACATAAGGTAATCAATCAACAAGCTCCACCACCACCACCACCACCACCACCAGATAGTGTTTGGGTTTTAAAATTACTAAAAAAGAAAAGAGATGTGATCATCTGTCCCCACAAGCGAGATTTATATAGCGAATTATCACCATTGATAAAAAAGTATCTTTGTCATTGTAATCTTATAACTTCACAATCATGTAAGCACTAAATTGTTGCCATCACAACTACGATTAAAATGAAACAAACTCCACTTGTATCTTGAGATTATATTGTTCAAGGGTCATGCGTAGTTGACGACCATGAAATACCAAGATTTTTCACAAAATTTTGTAGAAACAGAGGGCCGTAGTTCAGATCAGTACGGTTGTGATTACTCCTAATTCTAGATCCCACACTTTTCACATGAACCTGAAATCCTGTGATTTCGTGATGAAAAGTAACAACCATTTAATACTGCTCGTGTATAATTAGTTAATACTTGCCAATGTCACATGAGCTGACTTATAATGCGAATTTAATTTCCAAACTGCTCAAAGTAACAAAAAAAATAGTTTATTTTTTAAAAATTTCTTTTTTCCAGTGGGCGTTTGTTTACAGTTGAATCCCAATCAGGAAGCATGGCTACCTAATTAGGAAAGGTTGCAGCGCGTCAAGGAAATTTTCATCTCGCCTGGACTTAGACCACTAATACACAATGTTATTTTTGTACGATGCAACTAGATATTTTTCCACAAGATCAAATATCGTGATCGTGCGTGTTTAGTGCGCGCGTCTATTAACCTAGTCGTCGCTACAAATTGTTAATGCTATACCACTGAAATCGTACCACAGTGCAAAATTCTCTACCTTTACTTTACTAGATCAAGACCTGTATACCTTATGTAATGACAACCCGCCTCAGCTCGTGCTTCTAAATCAGACTGCATCGGAAATACTCCATTCTGCGCCTGAAATCCGTACTGTAACCACATCTCGGACCAGAAAGTAGTAAATGGTCCAGAGCCAAGATTATGAACCTGCCCCAAAAGTGTATTTGAAATGATTTTGTACCTAAATTAACCTTATGCAGCGTATACAAAAAAATAAACTTTTTAAACTAATTGTTAATTGGGCAAAAACCGAGCACAAAAAAAATTTTTTTTCTACCTCGCTCGTCTGGTGTTCGTATGTTTACCTTGACCTAATCGAGATATTTAACTACCACAAGTCGCTCGTTATTTTTAACATCCATTAGATTTTTTTATCGATTTTTGACCTTTTCCAAGTTTATTCAAACATCACAACCCAGCTTTCTACTACTTACCCTAGTCCTTCCTTTATAACCAACTACTACTTTAACCTCAACCAACTTGTTTTCCTTCTTTGCAAAAATAAACAAATCGCTACCACATATTAAAATCAAAACAAACCGAAACATCACCGACTTTTAAACGAATTTAAAAATGTTGTTCAAGAATATCGCTTTATCCACCGCTTTATTAGCTTCTGCCGTCATGGCTGATGATGGAGATACCACCATTATTACCACTGTTACTGTCACCCAAACCGTTTATACCCCAGAAGAATCATCTAGTATGGCTGCTGCCTCCGCAGCTTCTGAAGCCTCAGTTGCATCTGCCGCATCTGCCGCATCTGTTTCTTCTGTTGCTTCTGTTGCATCAGTTGCTTCTGCTTCATCTGCTTCTGCTGCATCCGCTGCTGCTGCTGCTTCTAGTTCATTAGCTTCAGTAGCTTCTGCTGCCTCCGCCGCATCAGTTGCTTCAGCCAAGGCTGCTAAGCAAACTGCATTGGCCCGTTACAACGGTATTGTTGCCGTTGGTTCCAATGTCAGCAACAAGACCAATACTACCATAACCACTTCTGCCTCAACTGTTCCAATCCACACTACTGCTTACACCAACCATACCACTTCAACCCCTCCTCCTGCTGCTACCACCAATAAGGTAACTTCTACTGGTGGTGCCTTCAGTAATTCTGTGGGTGTTGGTGCCGCTGGTTTACTTGCCATTGTAGCTGCTTTATTATAAGAGTAGCTGCATGAATTTTTTTTTTAAGGAGAATAAATTCAGAAGCAAAACAACCATACAATCAAGCAGATGATCCCATTCTTCCCCCATTGTTCTCCAATTCTATATTTATATCTTGTTTGATATGGTTTTATTAATAACTGTTTTGTTAAGGTTTCCGCTTTTACTTTCGTTTCGTATTTATTCTCATGTGTGTATTAGTTTTATTAATTTATGTATTTATACAAAAGTAAGAAGAGCTTTCTCCAAAAAAAGGTTTGTAGTATTAATTATTACATTCATATTCTGTTACCATTCAAATCCCGCAAGAATTTTTCCTTTTCTAAAACATAGTATTCGGCTTCAGTCAAACCTTCTGGAATCTTTGGTGGAACCTTTGGTTTATCTTGTTGGTCAAGCTCTGATTCACTACTCCAATAGTTTCTGCCTATTCTCTGAAATACACTAGGTGAAAATTTTCCATTTCCAATATATCCAGTTTCGCTAGTATTTAAATCCACCTTTAAATCGTCCTTGGTTGCACTACCGGCCGTTAACCTCAGATTACGGTTGAAATGTTCCGATGGAGTAGGTGCATAGTAACGAGGGTCAATCTCATCGCCTTTTAATTTAACTGGTGAAATAATATTGTCCGCGGAATAACTAAGCGATTTGACGGGTTGATCAAGTAAGTAAACCTTAGTGGGTAAACCCTCACTATCTTCCAAACCAATAGTATCTGCAGAAAAAGGTATCGATGTGCTATCCTTAAGCTTACCTACTTCAAAGGGAATATCTGCAGGTGGCTTTCTTCTCGGAGATCGTCTTGACTCCAGCAAAGGGGATTTAGAGGGAGATTTTGGCGGTGGTGTAGGGGATCGGGGTGGTGGTACGATTTTGAAATCTCGTCTAGGTGGTTCAGGTGGGGATATGAATTGTATATCTTCTTCATGATGCGAATACGGGCTATTGTCATCAGATCCGTATTCACTTAGTGGAGACACCACTCTCTTGGAAGGGGATGAACTCAAATGGTTACTAAGTGTGGAGCTTTCATTTCCACCCCAAAGTGTATTTAATGGTTCTCTTGTGTTGAATTTGCTTTTCAATTTAGCAAATTTCAATGCGTATTTCTTTGCACCCTTTAGATTTTCTTGATATTGTTGCTCGTTCACAAATACTGCTGAAGCCGAGTTTACTGTCCCTGTACTTTCATTGTAATGCTTTCCAGTATTGTGCAGAAAAGTCGATGATCCCTTGCTCGAAGTGGAGCTTTCCAGATTTACAAACACATCCTCTTTGTGAGGAACTTGAGGACGGTGATAAACTGGTTGTTCATGGTAGCTATCATGGACGTCGTAATTTTCTTCTTGTGTTACAACTTGGTCATGGGGGTAAATGGGGATCTTGGAGGGTAATACTGGAGCACTTGGGTAAAATGTCATTTCAAGGTAAACCATGCCTGCCCTTTTTCCACCCTGAGACAATTCAAACCAGTTATCATATATATATTTCCCATTCTCCTCCTCTCGTGTAAACAATACTGAGCAGTCAATCTCGGCATTTCCTATAGGTGTAGGGTCCCCCTTGGTCTCATCTAATACATCCAACTTCAAGATCGGTTTCCGATCTCGCGTCAAGGGGAATCGTATTTCATGGGTCCATTCAGGTACTTGCCCTCCTCGAAAAGCAGCTGGTGTTTTCTTAGCCGTGGTTCCTAATCTGACCGTAACATAGGGAGATTGTTTATCTAACTTCCTTCGGTTTGGTAAATGTTTGGCACGAACAACCATTATTACAAGGGTACCATCGGCAGATTCAGGATAAATAGTAGGGGAATCATTCCGTAGACTAGGAATTGAATTCATAGATAGTGAATTCATGATGTACGTTTGAAGAAAAAACTATAGTCCGGATATTTTTCTCTAAATATACTAAATCCTCTAGAAGAAAGTGTTTTCATTGTGGTCATTGAAGTGAACATTAAAGTAGGCAGTGAAATCGTAAATAAACAAATCACGTGATCTTGTTTTGATCTGAATTGCCCGATTAGGCCAAGGCTTTGGTTTGACGCACGGTTCTATTTTTGTCATTTTTCGTCTTCGCTTTTCATGTCATCTGAAGTCATTACCAGAGTCTTGGGGGGCGCCAAACATAGGATAAATAATGAATTCTCCATTTGATATCCATATGCGACGTATTGGAAATTGATACAGGGTCCTAATATTTGCTACTAAAAAGTCATTTAGTATCCTTAGCTAGAAGTAAATCTTTTCTGAAAAGAGTTGAAACAGATCTGTTGTCAGTTTGCAAATTAGCTACTTACAACATAAGCAATGTTTACCAACAGGATATATATACCGATTGAGTAATATTTGTTAATAATACGAGCTAGCTTATTAACTGCCAGAGTGTAGGAGGAGGCTCCTAGAAACGGGCGCCTTGTTACACAACAGACCCAGCTAGTCAATAGCTTAGATCCTTCTTAATTATCACATTTGTTTCACCAACAACGGCATCAGGACACAACAACAAAGACCGCGCCAGACATTGTGCCTAATTTTCTACAGAAATCCCGACATCTAGAACCCTTTTGCAAATTTGCATCCAAAACAGCCGTCTTATTCTGGTATGATATTATATGCAGTCCACATCTCTTAAAATTTTCTTTTGAGCTGCCTGAAGAAAATGTGAAGTTGAGAGCTGGCAGCTAAGGAAAGAAACTGAAACTCTGTCTCAACAGCGTTATAAATGTCCTTCAGATCCAAAAATTCAGGAAAGGCGCTATTGCCCTTTGGTCTAGATTATAGTGATGTTCTCACCACCACTTCAGGGACAGATAAACCACAGCTTGTTCTTCCTGTGAATGGTGAATTAAGCGAACAAGAGACCGCCGCCGCTAAACAATCAATCATGTTTGCGAAATTAATGTCGGATGGACCCTTTTACACCGGGAATCTAGACTTTAAGGACCTATCACAACAAGAACAACGTAAGTTGGATATCAAAAGGGGGAACACTGCTGCTGACGGCATTGAACGATATTCTGATCGATATAAGAAGGTTAAGAAGATAGGTAGAACTATTGAAGAACACCCTTACCAGTTGGAATTTTTCCCAGAGGAGCTTTACTCAGTTATGGGAATCAGTAATAAGCATAAGAAGAAGTTACTATCATTATCCACTTTTAAGTCAAATGGTGGATTACGAGATTTTAAAGTTGATGATGCAAATGCAGAAAACGACCAAGCAAATTCATTATTGGAAAAGTTGAAGAATATGGCCGAGGAGTTGGACAATGGCGATGAGAATAAAGAGGAAGACGACGAGGACCAAGAAGAAGAAATGGATGATGAATTTGACGAAGATGACGACGATGACTATAACGCTGAAAAGTATTTCGATGATGGAGATGACGATGGAATGGATGCCGGTGGAGACGACGAAGCAGCGTTCTAGAATCAACTAGCTACTCTTGTTAGTTCAAAATTAAAAAACAACAAAACCTTTTGCATGATATTTCAAAATATCCAACTCATTTTCATACCTTTTGTACAATAGAGAATAAAACAATCTACATAGTAAATACACCAGCTTCTAATTCTATGCTTTTGTATGCCATTATTGCTATTTCTCTGTCTATATATCGAATGTGAAATTAACTAATGCATTTCTCCCTCCAGGAATTTTGTCTAACCATCTTCCAAATTTGTGTTCCTTACTTAACAAGACAAATACCTTAATTTGCTTCTTGTCTGGTACTTCAACAACATCAAGCTTAACGACACAACCTTTCAAATTGCTAACTTCACCAATCAACTTAAATGAACGTAATCCTTCTTGGTCTAATCTCCAGATTTTCACGGAACCATCGAATGAACCACTAACAAAGATGTCACTGTAAGGAAGGGCATGAATGGCAGTTATGGAATAAGGTTGAGGTTCTGGAACTTGTTGGCCAGCAATTTCTAGAGAAGTTTCGGCACTTGCTTCTTGAGGTAACAACCTTGGTTGTAATCCATGTGCCAATCTTTCAGTGAATAATGCCTTCTTTTTGGCTAATGACCATAATGCAATATTACCATTATCTGAACCAGTAACAAAATGAGATTCATCATTCATGCTTACAACTTCTATAGATCCTTCATGATGGAATGGCAATTCTTCTTGTTCCTCGACAGTTTCTTCTTCTGGTTTGGTCTTTTTCTTTTTCCTCTTCTTTTCAACAGAATCACCTCCTCTAAAGGTTAATCTAGATTCTTCAGCAATTTTCCAAAACATCACAGTTTTGTCTCTAGAACCAACAGAAACACAAGTTTCTCTTGCCAATGCAGAAATATCAGTGATATCATCTTGATGTCCATAAAGAATTTCCAACTGGGTGAATTGGTTGATGGAGTATGTCCTTATTCTTAAATCAGCACATGCTGCAAATAATTGGTCCGAGTTTCTTCTAAAGGCAATCGAGTTGACTGCTGATCTGGTTTCCAAAACTTTTAAACAGGAAAGATTTTCACTTGACCAAATGATTAAACGAGAATCTGATCCACCGGTTACAACGTATTTCCCATCAGGAGAAGCAGCAACACAGTTGATTTGTTCCCAATGATGATTAGCATTAACATTGGCAGTGTTTAATTTGAAAAATTTGCTACCCCCTTTAACATGCTTTATTCTTTGAGGTTTTCTTCCAGATATATCCCATTTAATTAATTCTGCATCTTTGGATACTGTGTATAAATATGGATAATGGCTGGTCATGCTTGTTAAGTTCTTGGAACCAATTCTGGTGGATATAGATTCTATGTGATCGTCAAATTGGTGGGATATTTTTTCACCTAAGAACTTGTAAACATACCCTTTAGTCTCAGCCACGTCTCTTTGTAATCTTCTGGACAAAATATCATCATCAAGATCTTGGGCATCGAAGTCATGGCCTTCGACTTCATTTAATTCCGTTGCTTTTAAGTTTTCCAAATATTGTTTAGCCAATCGTCTTCTTTTATCAGCTGCATTTTCATCAGCGAATTCTTCATCAGATGATAATTCATCTTCATTATAGCCTTCTTCATCTTGGCCTCTTGTTTCTTCTTCGTCGGAATCACTGACGTCGGATATTTCTTCATCGTACTCTGGTGTTGTGGAAGATGGCACTGGAGTAGATCGACCTCCTTTAGATCTCTTCGATGTACTGGTTACTTTTGACAGACGCTTTCTTTTCTTTGAAGGGTCGGATAAAAACGAATCTCCTGCCATAACGTATTAAATCTATATGTTTGGTTATTCTAGAAGGTTCTTTATGGCTTTGGCAACCAACTTGAACATACAGTAATTTTTTTTCAAGAGTTTTCTAACTGCGATGCCCCCATCGATTTAGTGTCACGTGACTTCATCACTGAGACAAACTACGAAAGTTATAAAGCTTACTAATTATGATACATGCTATTTGGTAAAGTTTTCTATACAACAAACGGCTACTCTTCTAACAAATCTTCAATATCAGCATCTTCTTGTGCATCATAAGAGGTTTGGTTTCTTTGTCTTTGTTCTTGGATAATTTGGTCCAAAGCCGCTTCGGTGGTCTTAACAGTTCTTCTAGTTTTCTTACCCCAACCAAATTGTTTTGCTTCAGCTTCAAGTTGCTGTGCTTGTTCTTCTCTTGCTTTTCTTTCACGTTCTGGCTTTTCTGCCTTTTCCTTTTCATCGTCAGCCATTTGTCTCTCTGTTTGTTTCTTGGCAGCCCATTGGGAATAGTATTTACGGAAAATGAGGTATGCACATACCACGATTGTTAACCGGAAGTACTTGGTGAACGTTTCTTTATCAACGAATTCAAAGATTTCTTCAAACATTGGAAGCGACGGGGATTCTTTTGAGGTATTAGAATTTGACTTTGTAGAAAAGATCTGACCAGTATTTCTTTTTGTTTGTTTAGTCGGAGAGTTTTTTTAGATCGCCGGCCAAACTCTCACCGTGGTGGAAATTTCTCCCGCGTTGGGTTGGCTCTACGGAGATATATTAAAACAAAACAAAAAAATAAAATCGCTCATTAAGTTACCTATACTGTATTTGACGTTATTTACACTACACATCTTGTGTTTTCCTTACAATTCTTCATCCAGATCATCAGCAAACGGATCTAATTCTGGGAAATCACCAACCTCAACTTGTTTTGGTTTAACAAAACTACCATGTTTGTTTCTGCATTCAAAGATCTTAACCCCGTTGATAGATCCGTTGTTCCTCCCTACAGGTTCGTCAAATTCAATCCCTATCCAATCACTCTTTCCTTCATCAATAATATCAACCTTTCCAATAAACTTAACAACTCCTCTTCTTTCTCCCTCAATATTAATTACTCTACATCTATCACCAACTTTCATTTTACCAATCTTTTCCGCATTCTCACGTTGTTCCTTTTGTTGCAAAACCTCGTAATTAGGATCGAATCTTCCTAATCTGTTTGCTTGTTTCCACTGCAACACACTATCTTGTCTTTTAGCATAGTCGGCTTCAGACAATTTAAATTCAGCCCCGGCAGCCATTTCTACATCGGCGGTATCTTGATTAGACAATTCATTAACGGCAGATTCAGGGTCGGCATCAATGACGTGGATTCGACTATATGGCTTTAGATCCAACGAACCGACAAATTCTTGTTCGTCACGTTGCGGATCAAATGTTTCAGAAGTGCAAAGTTGAGTATATTCGTTTGATTGTTGGTTTGGATAATAATGAAGGGTTTGATTCTCAGGTTTGATCCCAGTTATCAATTCTAGTTTCTGCTTAAGAAACCCCAATGTCCATTGTGGAGATATTCTTCTCTCAGAAGAAGTCAAGTTTGAAGTTACAAATAAGTTGATATCACTCATAGCTTAATCTTACTAACCTGGTTGAGGGAATGAATCGTGTTGACCTTTTTCATAAAGGGTTACGCGAAAAAAAAAACAGCAACTAAACATCACAAAAAAAATTAACAGTAATATTACAAATAAATATTTACATACAAATACAAAATTGAGAAATCTTTTTATCAGTTGAGTTCGTTGCGAAGATCCAGCTCAACTATCAGTTCTTCCTGGACTTTATCGTCCAACCGCAACAAGTTTTCTTGGGTATTTGTTTGAACTTTCAATGCAATTGCTCCCGCTTCTGACCGTACTGAATTCAAAATTGATCTTTTGCTTGAAATATCAGCAACAATTTTATTGTGTTTTTCTCGAGCATCTTTGTTAGCCTTCTCCAAGTTTAATAATGAATTTCTGGCATCGCTTTGTCTGGTTACTAAATCTGTTTCTAGTCTGGCTATTTCAACCTTGTTTTCAGCCTGTTTCTGCTGCATTGACGCATATTCTCTATCATATTCACGTTGCAAGGCGTCAACTTTACGTCGAGCTTCATCACGTTTACTCTCCAACAAGCTTATAACATCGGTAATCTTATCTCTTTCTGTTTTTAACTGATCCAGTGTATCTCTATATTCTCCATGCAAAGAAGTTAATCTGGACTTAAGCAGAACAAACTCGATCTTGACTTCACTTGTTTTACGGGTTAATATTTCGTCCGGTTTAAGAGCTCGTGTAAAGGTGTTGGACGTTTTTATATCCTTATTCAATTCAAGTTGGAAATCAGGATTAAATAATTGAGATAAACTGTTCAAATCACGAACACTTTGTTTCAATCGGTCAATATCACGAGCAAAGTGTTCATGGGCTGTAATCAGATCTTCCCTGAGTTTCATATATTGTTCTTCGGCATCAGCAAATTCCTTATCTGCTTGATCTCTATTATCTCGAAGCCCCTGGATAAATTCTTGTGAAATTCCCAACTGCTCCAATTGTGCTTGTAATTCAACAACTTTCACCCGTGCTTCTTCAAGTAATCTACTTTCGTTTTCAGCTGCTTGTTTAAGATTAGCCAAGATTTCGTCGTATTTAGGTTTGGAATTTTTCCGAGATTCAATATAATTTTTCAAGGCATCAAAATCCTGATACAAGTCCTCGCTTTTCTTTACTGCAGTTTCGATTATTTTTCCATCTGCTTCCAAATGGACAACTGCTTCTTCGATTGCATTTTTGTTGTGACTATATTCTTGCAATTGTTCTTCAGCAGATACTTTCATTCGATCCAATTTCTCTTGCAACTCTATTTCATCATTCTCATTGTCTCGCCCAGCTAAATATCGGGCATATTTACTAGAAATATAAGCATGGTATTCGTCATGAAGACGATCTTCATCTTCAGGAGTTTCGTCTTCTTCAGTTATTCTCAACAATTTCAAATTCACAGTGACAAGCCAATATAAAACTCCGAGAAACGTGGGCCAATTTTGTCCACCAACTGCCCCAATCTGGGATCGGCTGATTGAATCTAAATAAGGATAATTCATTACTTTCAATGCAGTGTATATTTCTGTATCGGGTGCTTTGCCCAATTTAAAACTAGGATTCTGCATTTTTACCAAAAATGAAAAAATCCCGGTAAATTCCTTTTGAGTTGGAGTTTTCAATGTTGATTCGGTTAATTTAATGCTTGGTTCAAGTTCAAATCTATTTTCAGTCAAGAATGAATGTATTTCAGCCTGGATTAATTCCTGGTATTTCCGATCTCGCAAAGGTCGCGGGTCACGTTGGGCAAGAGATTGTTGTGACGATGGCGTGACCAAGGATGACCCTCCTCCTAAGGGCGCTTGTGCTGCACTTGCCCTTGATGACAATGCAGGGGTAGATCTCAACGATTGTTGTTGTGGTCCGGCCACGGATGAAGATGATGGCATAAAAGAAGACGATGTATTGGTTAATGCTGCAGTATGGGTATGCAATTGGGGACGAGCCTTGATGAAGGAAGGTCCAGGGCTTGGACGTTTCTTGTTGACTCGAGCTGGTGTACTGAAAAATACCGATTCTCGTCTATCATTCTCTATAGATCCACGCTCATGTGTGTGCAGGGCTATCAAACTTCGTCTTTTCACTCCTCGTTTTGTTACTGGTGTCAACAGGTTTGTTCTTCTTGACGAGCTTTCTACTGTTCTAAGTATGGATGCTAGTTTAGTTCCAGAGCTGTCTATGGGGTCATTCTGGAATAACCTGGGGGGAGCCATTTGAGGATATTCTATGATGTGGTTATGTTGCTGATGGAGCTCCCGGCTACCTTGTTTTGATATAAACAGTTTTGTTTCTGTAGTTGCAACAAACTGAATTGTTGAATTGTTGTCAGTACAGTGAATTGTTTCCTTTCACACTAAAACTTGATATGATGAAAGGTATAGTTGGCTAATATGTGTGATGTATTTCTGTGTATGCAAGGCTGCACTTTTTTGGATCTGATGCTCGCGGAGATATGCTTTACTTTTCTTTTTGTCACGGGCTGGCTTAACTGCTCTTCACGCAATAGTTAAAAAAATTTGCCTGTATTGCTAACCTAAATGATATACGAAACTTGTTTACAACAGAAATGTTTTTGGTTCGTCTTCCACGGTTAACTGTATCAACTTGCAACAGGTTGTAACCTTTTCCTCTGGCATTTTTTTGTTTGTTTTGATTTTCTCATTCAGGCAGCTGGAAGTGTTCTTTTTTCGGGTACGGTACACGACTTGTTGATATTTTTGTTTTTTTTTCCCTTGCAGAAAAGCAATATACACGCACTAGAATTTCATGATGCCAGGGAATATACCACACGTTTAACTAAACTTAAATACAGTTGAAATTAGCTATACGAGAAAACGAGATTTTCTATATTCGGTTAGCCCACTCGAAGAAGTTACATTCATTTGACATCAGGACATCATTTCATCACGTACAAGTCCCAACACGCCCGCGCAGCAAAAAAAACCAATTACGTGACAACAACACTACAACCAGCAGAGGCGCGGGAGATTTTTACTTGACCAACCAGCAATACAAAAAGTTATTGGTTTATTAAGTCAGAGTTTTACGAGTTCGTTTGTTGTATAAATAGCCGTTTGCAACAGATCTAGACTGGCAACAGTGGACAGCAACACAAAATAGAGGGAGGTTATTTGTACTATATTAATTTAGTGTTATCTTGCGTACTTGTGTCCTAACCACGAATCTATTTTAAGAAACCGTAAACAGCGGAAAAGACAACCTGAACTTCCCCGGAAAACGACAGCAACAAACAAATAGCTAGTACAGAGACATTACCATTTCAATATGAGTGCAAGCAAACCAAAGACACCGGTGTCTTCACCAAAAAGAAACTCGGCATTCAAACCATCAACGCCGTCTCCCCCTGGATCAGATTCTAGTTCAGGCAGAGGAGAGAAAAGAAGCAGTAGAATGGGGTCTGCTAACTTTCTTCGTACTCCAGAACAAAATGCACATAATACTCACCTACCGTTCACACCATCAGTCAAGAGGAGTAATTCAGGTACATTGAAATCGCCGGATTACAAACTAAACTACCACAACGTTGCTTCACCATATAGTGCCGCCAACGCATTAAAGACACCAAGACACTCGGGCTATGATTCAGATGATAATGAAGACAAGAGAAGATTGAAATTACAAAAAACCCCCCAGTATTTTGGAACAGCAAAAAAGCTTTTTGACAATGACGATGCAAGTCCTAAACGCGAAGATTTGACCGAGATTAGCTCTCAATTAAAACATAAATTGAGCTCAGCCTTGGGAAAAATACAAAAAGAAGACAACAATTCCAATGCGGGTTTAAGTAATAAGATTTCTTTTACTGAATTATCATTTGATCCTTCCAAATCTCCTACAAAACAATCAACTAATTCATTTTCTCCTGGCTCATCATTCCAACGGGCCAATTTAAATTTACAAACATTACAAAGTTCACCCATACCCAAAAGCGTGGCACAATTTGGACAAGATGTTAATTCTCCGTTAAAGCAATCGCCGAGATTTTCTAATGACCATCCACCACTCGTTGACATGCCATCTCCTGATGAAGAGTTGAGCGCTCATAGAGCATTATTAGCAGCACTTTCCCGGCAAACGAGAAGGAAATCAATAGGTTCAACTACACGCCATCCAAGACGACAACCAAGCACAAGTGGTGGGTTCTCGGAGGACATGCCAAGCTTTACACCTAGTCACAGGAGAACAGTCCTGTCCGATGTTCAACTTCCACCTTTAAAAGTTGCTTTACATTCCCATGATGATTTCCAACCTACTGGATTTAAATTCGGCGGAGGCCCCCAACAAGCGAACGATGAAAAGACAAATGAGCAAGATGCAGTGTTGTCATTGATGTCTTTGTCTTCACCACAATCAATTAAGTTTTCCCATAGTCGTACACAAAGCTTAACTAATAATAATACTGTCAGTTCGCCAATATCATCACGTTCGTCGCTGGTGCATATTCGCAGTCCTTCCTATGGCCAACAACCGATCCCTCCTGCGTTACCTCCTTTTACAAGACTAGCAGCTAATCGTGAGAAGAGATCACCCAGGGAAGCTGGTAACGAAGACAGCGATGCAACCGATGTTGAGATTGGAGATCTTACAGATGATGAATAGACATTAATTGTTTTGATTTTTTTTTTTGTTTTAATTTAGCTTTAATTTTGCTTTTTGCTTTTGTTTTATTTCTTAATGTTGAATTAGTACGGACGGTTTAGTGGGCAGATGTGATTGCCTTGGATGCAATAACTAACAATGTTTTTTTGATTACGTTTCATATAACTTTGATTAATCACAAGGACAGTTTATAAGTTTTCTTCATTTCAATAGATGTTTGAAATTACATTGATGTGTAAGGGTAATTGTAGTGCTGATTAACCTAGTGTTTACGACTTTCGGAAAAATATATCAAACTAGACCATGCAGTTGCATACATTGAAAGTATCGGACTTAGCCAAAAAAAAAAATTCCAATCAAGATTAGCAAATAATTACTAAATAAACTTGCAAGCGCACTGATTTGTCAGCAGTGCGTTGTTTTTGCGTCCATTATTGTTATCTCCTTGCCTTTCGCAGCCAATGGGTGAAATGTAAAATTGTCTTACATAATTGCGGAATTTGAAAAAACTATGAGCAAATTTGTCACGTGAGCTACAGCCATCTGTAGACTGCACATAGACGATCAGTTAACAAACGATAAAGAAATTAATTTTTTTTCTTTCTTTTTTCTAGAGGGGTTGGAATTTCAAAGAAGGTTTTTTTTCTTTTTTTTTTACAGCATATAAAACTCTTAGGCAGCACCATTTTTTAGTACACCTGTGGATCACTTGGTTACATTTTGACAGAAGATCGACTGATATTTATAGAGGAAACATAAGGAAAGTCATTTAACGTCCGCTTTCCATCGTAATCATTCATTTTAATACCGCTCACACGCTTAATACTGTGCAAACACGTTATTGCTTACTAATTTACAACCTCACATTCACTACGCGAATATGTCAAGAATACTCTTGTTATTGCACCCTACTGTGGTCACTGACCAGCATCTAGTGGAAAGCATAAAGGCTGATATCAAGAACAAACACACAGACTTCACGTTGGAGCAACAGGTGATAGACCGTGTCACCAAGGGACACGTAGGATTACTCCGGGATTCATATAACGAAATACGATACATTAACCCTAACCAAGGTGAATATTTAGAAATGCCATTGCTGTTGATGAAATTAATTTTCGATTCATTGGCTTATGATGGTAGATTCTGTGGCGATTTACCTAAAGATCAAAATTTAGACGTGTTGCTGACTGGATTTATAATTGAAAATAACGAATGGGTTAAACCTAAACCAATTGAGACCGTTAGTCTTAGAACGAAGATAAAGAGTTCAAACTCAACCGATGGAAAGAAGAAGTTGGGCCTTTTGTTTAAAAAGTTGGATAAACCTCCTACTTCTCCTGGTTTAACTGACCTGAGTGGTTCCAATACAGATGAAGAAAGTGAATCTATAATGAAGAGAAAATTGGCGGACATGAAATTGAGCTATTTCAGTGATGATGACGACGATGATGATGATGATAGCCTTGCCAATGATGACCTTATTGACGAGAATGACTTGATCAAGGACATTAAAACTGATGGCTTAATTATTCCCAAGAAATGTGTGTTACCCAATGGTAAGAAGAGAAGAAAGGCATGCAAGGATTGTACTTGTGGATTAAAGGAATTAGAAGAACAAGAAGAAGCTGAACAAAGGTCATTGCAGGATAGGATACTAGGCAAAATGGCCCAATCAGCCACCCTCGAAGCAATTAAGATTGAAGAAAGAATAAAAGCCAAGATTCAATTCAAGGAAGAAGATTTGTCTGAGATCGACTTCACTGTTAAAGGTAAAACTGGTGGTTGTGGTTCATGTGCTTTGGGAGATGCATTCAGATGTGATGGATGTCCATATTTAGGATTACCACCATTTAAACCAGGTGAAAGGATCACCATTGATGCGTTTGGTGAGGATATTTAAGTTATTTTGTATTATTAAGTTGTTTTGACGGTGCTTAGGATCTTAATCTCCGGCATATTATAGTTAATTTATAGCATTTACTAGCGAAAATTAAATTGTGGATCTTATTCATTATGACAATACATACTTAAAAATGGACATTATTCTCATGTGTAATTTATAATGCCCAATTGAGTCACCGGATCCACTCAATTGTTAAGATCCAATTGTTGTCGGTCCGATGCAAACTTTGCATATTGTTTCCCCAGAGGAACACATTCGAAGGTGTAATACTCCTCGGATGAAATGAATGGAAGGTTTAACCAGGTATTGCTTTGCATACTCTGACATTAGCTCCCTCCACCATTGCAAAGAAAGCTTGACGAGATAGTCCCACCACCAAACACCACAATGTATTTTTAAGCAAGACAAAGAAAGTTAATAGAGTAAAAATATTATATATCGTTGTTACGTACAACTTTACCTAGAATAGCAATCGGGCTATTTAGTCAATTCCGCTATTTCCCCCTCTCTGTTCCGCACTCTAATCTATTAGTGAGAAATGCCGTGATTGCACACAATTATTTACCTAGTCGAAATTATTTTTTATGCATGGTTATGATAATTATTTTTTAATTATTCTCTAACCTGCAAAAAACGTAATGCTTTATGATGTATGCATAGTCCTACCTTACAATCCATTTTGAATCTTGTTTTAGCTTAGTTGGATTATGCGATAACAAGGATGACGAAATTGGACAAGTGAAAAGGTACCGTTTGACATAATTAAATGGTTTAAAAAAAAAAACAAAAGAAAGAACCGATCTTACATAGATGGACTTAACGTAACTCAATGTAGTGCGGGTAAAAAATAGGCCATCGCTTTCTATCCCTTTGAAAGTCGGGGGAGTGATGGGATACAATTACATGTTATTCCGAGGAAATTTTTCTCCTATAATGGCCTTGCTGGCAACTGTTTTCACATGGATGTAAATCTCCTATGATTATCCCCTCCTAGTCTTCAGCCCTTTCCCGATTAATCTGTTGTCATCAAAAAAGACAATAGCTCCAATACAATAGTCCCTGAAAGAATACGGATCAATATTGATTGGAATCTTATTGTTTCTTGGCTTTTGTAACTTCGCATTAACCGCCCTGAGGTAGCTTATTGCTATTTTGGGCATTTTACTACAGTTGGAAAGTAGAAGAGGCCAAACCATGGTTCTGTGGTAAACACAACAAGAAAAAAAAATATTATTACGCCTCGTACTAACTTCAACAATCGTGCTGTTGTTGCCAAGTTCCTTTGTTTATGAGTTAATATTTTAGGTACCCATTTAGGGCGAGGGTACTTTTTGCTAACAAAACACTCAATCGAATGGTTTGCTAATTATAAATGGATATCCAAAAGTAACCTGATCAATGATAAATCGCCTGCTTTTTTCTTTTTCCTCTCCAGTGTGTGGCTATTTTTTAAATTACAATTTCCTCATGAAAATATTAGAAAAAAAAAAGTTTCAAAATAAAATGTGTAAAATAAATAAATTATTTTTGACAGATTTACATTATGTAGTCCTGATATGACAGGTGTGGAGGTTTTATTTTAAAATTACAAATAATATCAACTTGAAATATACGTAGGGTATTAGAATATTATTTAATGCAATGAAGGTGATGTTTTTAGTGAACAGGTGCGCTATTTCCTTTGTTAACCATGAATGGAAAATAGAATCAACAAGGAAAGTTCGGGGAGATTAACTTGAATATTTTTTACTATTCAAAATGGATTTGCTACTCCTATCTAGGAGATCCGAATTATACCCGGCTCACGGCTATAAGGCTTTTTTTTTGGGCTACGACTGGGCCGATTTTATCTATGGAGCCAATTTAATAAATGGAAAAGAGATCATTTTGCGCAAATTAATTATTGCGAGATACTCAATTGCAACCCCGCTTACTTGAAGAGTTCTTGGTACGTACGGCATCTTTTTTTTCCCCAGCAAGATCTTACTTAGATATACATGGATAGTATATCAATGGCGATATTCTTCCAGAAACCACGTCTTTGAGTTGAACATATTATATGGAAACCGTGATAACAAAGGTGCTTTGAGTTTTAGCGCAATCAAAGTGAAATTGTTTTCTGAAATCGGAAAAAAATAAAATAATATAACATAATAATTTTAGTCCGTACGAAAAAAAAACGCTTTTATGAGGACAAAGAGGAAATATGCCTTATGGGTTAAGATTCATCTACCAATGCACCCTTTCCATCTTGACATCAATGCCATTCAGTCCTTGGCCAGCTCCACTTTACCGCGGGGCTTGACTTGGCATTGCAACGCATTTGTACAGCATGTGTCAGCAGTATAAGGCAAGATTTAGATTGCGCTGGAATCTGTCAATTATTCTATTAATAACCAACGGCACGAAAAGAAAAAAAAAAATCCCCCACTTATGCAAAGTTTCTTAAAAAGAAAGAAAAAAACACCCTATGATTCTTACAGTTTCTTATGATTAGTAATAGTCTCTCCATGTTTCATTTCCATATTGGTGGCTTCTATGGTGTCATGCAAAAGAATCTTTGAAATCACTCGACAATGACGAAGAATGGAATCCCGCGCATACATAACGTCATTGAATCTAATATCGCGCTTAGCCACAAGTAAAATTTCTGGGCTAATGGGTAAAGAAAAACTTAATTCAATTTTTGCCGTAATAGCCAAGTAATAGTTCGCAAATTAGTGAACCAGGTGCTCTTAGCCTACTTAATCCAACTTCCTCGGTCTAACTAAACTGTTAAATTACATAGGTTCTTTAAAATTAGCAATAATCGTTCACTCTAAACTCAATTTTGCTCGGAATAACTCAATTATAACCGACGTGCATCTGGTTGCTATAAACTACACATTTTCTCATCGACTAGTATCTCATGAATTACATGAATCCCCGTTAGTCAAAAACAACCGCCTGATTAGTATTTCTTGTTTGTTCCGCGCAATGGGGCCCCGGTCTAGCGACAGCAACTAGTTATTTTTGTATGTTTGTTGGTTTTAAGAAATCTTGCATCGTAACAATTGGCAAAAAAATAAAAAATTTTAAAATTCCGGTGGGTAAATACAGCCGTCGTTTCACATTTTCCATACAAACCCCCCGTCGTATACTTTCATCTCCCTCTTTATTTCCAAGATATTGTTGATGGCAAAAAAAAGCAATCTCGTACAACTACCAATTCTCTATGTCCTTTGTTCTGTTGCGTCTGTTGCCTCTGTGAATTGGTATTTCAGCCCTTCTGCCAAGGTACACGTAGGACAATAGAAAATTACGATCCCCCACACAATAACATATTGTGAGACAAACAATAAGATCCTGATAAACATCAGGTTAATCTTACATGATTTAACATACTTTTACATTTATTGTAGAAATAAACAAAAAAATGTATTATACAACAACTAGTTAAAAATTAATATAAAACTAAAAAAGAAAACAACTGAATGGAAAAGGCAAATTTATATAGAAACAACATTCATGTATATGTTTGTGAATTGTAAGAATGTAAAAGTAAAAAACTGTAGAAAGTTACTGTTTTGACAACCAAAAAAAAATACAACCAAAAAAAGAATGGAAAGCTCCTTTATTGTGGAGGTTGTTGAATAGCAAAAGCATCAAATGGATAGGCTGGACCGTTACCAGTTGGTGCTCCTCCTGGTTGATGATGATGAGTTTGAACATATCTTTGTTGTTCATAACCGGGAATATATTCATTACCTGATCCAGCAGGATGTTGTAAAATACCATTAGCTGATTGGGAAGTAGCTGGTGGAAGCGTAGAATAGTTTCCACCGTTAGATCCTATCAGAGGTGGGTTTTGAGATTGTGGTTGACCACCATTTTGTTGTGCTTGGGCGGACAATGGTGACAACTTTTCAGAATCATAGTATTGTAATTGACCATTACTGGAAACTGAATGAGTTGGTGGAGGAGGAGGTTGATTTTGGGGAATTTGACCAGTTTGTTGAGGGAGTGGTAAGGCAGTAGAACTAGAAGTGCTCATTAACCCTGGTTGGTATGGGTTGGATGATATAATGTAAGATTGTTGGTGGTAACCATTCAATGGTACTTGTTGGGATTGAGCTTGTTGCATTTGTTGTTGTTGTTGTAAATGCATATATTGTTGGTATTGGTCTTGGTGCATTTGGATAATTTGTTGATTTTGCATTTGGACCAATTGAGCTTGCTTAACTTGTTGAGCTTGTTGCTGTTGTTGTTGTCTCAAAGCCTTTTCACGACAAACAATACAGTTCTTGTTCTTACCATTTCTTCTTGGAGTGTATCTGTAACCTGGATATTTAGCAGCATGGTTTTTCTTTTCTTCTTCAGCCAAATTATTCCAGTGTTCCTTTTCTTCTGGTGACAACGCTCTCCATCTTCTACCTAATTCACGAGAAACTTCAGGATTAGTACGAATAACACTACCTTCATCCAAGACAGTTTGGTGATACTTTTGTCTGAACAAAATGAATGCATTTCTTGGTCTTGGAATTCTATTGGCATTTGACTTACAGATACATTTGTCACGAGGAATAGCACCTATCATGTTACCATCAGTTGGTTGTTGGGATTGTGGGTAGCTGTAAGTAGAAGAAGCAGGAGTTGATTGGTTGGTGGAAGAAGATCCTTGGGAATATGAATCTGGGGTAGGTTGGGGTGGTAATTGAGGATGGTTTTGTTGTTGGTAGCCTGAATTATAGTTCAAACTTGGAGATCCATTGTTTGGATTTGGAGAGTTGGTGTTTTCATGAGTATACTGACCAGGACCGGATTGAGGTTGACCTTGAACTGGAGGCATGATTTGGGATAATGAAGGTAAGGTATGTTGTTTTGATGGCAAGTCTTCAACGGGAATATTGTGGGTTGAATAGTAAACAGCAGTAGACATTATTCAATAGGATATATAATGTGATATATGAAAGAAGAATAGTATGGAAAACCTGTTTTGATTGGGAGGGGATTAAAGAATGGACTTTCAAAGTTTTTCCAAGATGTTGTTGATTGCAAAAAATGTACAAAAAGATTCAATAAGCAACAGCCCTTTTTTCTTCTTCTTCTTTTGTTATATTGTAAAAGGAAGAATTTTATACAAAAGATCTTTCGAAAGACAGGATATATGTCTAAGTATATATAAATAATTTTTAGAGTCTGAGTTTTTGATCGAAGTTCTTTTTTTATTATATTATTATTACAAAAACACAGATAATTAATTGTCTATGCAAGTCTGAATAAATTTGGAATAAACAGAATAGTACACAAAAAATATTTTATTTTTTCTTATTTTAAAAAAAAAAGTGAATAAATTTTATGTGTAAAAAATATATTGTTGCCCGTCAACGTTTTGTGTAAAAATGAGTTTGTTTTTGTGCTTTTTAAGATATACTATTTTTTAATCAGCTTTTGAGATTGTGATAAAAATTATTTAAAATTGTTCCCGGAAAAAGATTCAACCCTGCAAACAATGAAATTATAATTTCTTCGTCAATTGTTCCCACTTATCTTCTCCTGAGGGGACTATTTATATACAACTGGCAACAGGCATATTTTAGTCTACAACTCAAGCTATAAATTTAATTATGCTATAAATCACCGCACGGTCGCCTGTTTCACGCCATTATGTACATTGTAGTTCTCCTAAAGAATCAGCATTAACCTTCCGTAATGTGGTGTCAAAAAAATACTCCTCCCAATTTAAATTAAAGTTGGCGATTCTGCATTTCCCTTATCACACCCTTATTAATCAGGATTTTCAAAAAAAAATATTTCATACCCAAGATATTATTTTTTATCCTGTTTGTATGCAGCTCTTTCCCTACAGTGCACCACACTAAAAGATCAATTTCATGTTGTTCCTAATTTAAACTTTTGTTTGCTTGTGCATAAGAATATTTTTTAAGCAGCTCACCATTAAAAGAAAAGGGTCCATTCGGAATTTTGCAGGTTTTAGTATATTACCCGCTTGCAGTTTACACCTAAAATTTGCATTTTAGGTACATTTCCTCACAAAAGATAAGATTTGGGTAATGTTAAGGCTTTTTTTTACGGCAGTGGCAATACCGATTTGCCGCACCTATTTGCGGAATCGGTGATTCAAAAAAAGGTGGCGGCTGATTTAGTTAATAAAGCAACCTAGTTGTATTTGAGGATAGAAGTGGGGCAAATATTGCAAGTATTTTACAAGTTAATTGGTTTCCATGTGAACCAATAGTAGAAAAAGAAACAAGATGCCATCCGGATGCGGGATCGATCCCAGACTTGTATAGTGTATTTTTAGTACCTCTTAAGTACGAAAAGGACAACACCCAACTGGTGTGGTAAATAATACTAAACGGTGAATTAAAAATTTGGGGTAAAATAAAATTAGCAAGGCATTTCATATGAATGTGTCATCCACTATTGTTTGGTAGCCGAGGTATAATAGATAAGCTCGAGTATTTTGTTTATTCTGTTTTTAATAAGGCTGACCGAACTGTGGATGGTTGTGTAGTGGTGTTGAGGTTGCTACTCATAGATGACATGTTTCATTAATTATTCCTGACTGCAGCATTCTTGATCACTCTCTCTCTCTCTCTCTCCATCTCTCGGTAATAATAAATTCATTATGCGCAAAGCAGTATCCCGAGTTAATTAAACAACCCGGGGCATAGAGATATGTATACAACGTTAAAAATACTCTGACGGAGTCAATTCCCCGGTGTGTCAAGGAGTAATAACTTTATGAACCTTCCTTTGCATTTGCCCTTACATTATATAAGCCACCCACTTGCATGATGGACACGCGTTTGAGATGTGGTTGGTAAATTTTTCTTGTAAGCCAAGTAAGATCTGGAACTTATTGTTGATTAGTAAACCAGGACAATGTATGTCAAATTTCCAATCGTTTCCAATTGTCACATGGTTTAGTGATTTCATATGGATCAGATTGTATCCATTATGCCTCCCCCATCTTTTTGACAACCCCTTTCTTGGTGAATTGTTGTTGGAAACAATTGAAGTAATAATATTAAAAATATTTTTTTCTGTTGTCAGTACAAAGCTTTGAGTTGTTTGTTAAGGGTGTGCGCGCATCCCCTCTCTAATCAGGATCGGCCTTTCACCACTTTGTGTCCGTTGGCAAGATCTAATCTTGAAGCCTATTTTATTCGATCACACGTTGTATTACTTAACACGATAATGCATTAAGTTGTGCCTTAACCACGTGGAGGTTTTCGTGATGATATATTAGAAGGATAGTAAAAGTCAGCGGAAATGTGGACATTGTTCAAGCGTGTTGATGTCGTAAATAAAATATTTCTAGGTTTGACAGAAATTTTTCTAAAATAGTTGCAAAAATATTTCGAATTAAATTGTCTTGTCAATATCTAGACCATCATTCAACGCATAGAAGTACATACCATTGCTATATGCTTGCAGCTGTCCTGTAATCCTGTCGTTTAGTTTTAATGTCAATTTCTGTTTTCTGTTTGTATTTTCTGCTTTCAAAAACAAGACAGCGTACTGGGAGCGGGGTATGGCAGAGATTAGATTAGATTTGATCGGATCAACCTACAGCATACAGCTAACACATAGAAACACATCATTGCTATTATTTTTGCAACTATGATCCTGATCAAGAGAATTTTCTTATCATGATATCGAATTGCCAAGATATCCCTAGATTTTATTGGGGATAATCAATGGTGTGATATCGCAGCATTATTCGGAAAATAACCTTATCGGAGTTTCCTCCACTTATCCGTTATACCTTGCAAAAAGGAGGGATTTCTGTTTGATTTAAAAATCGCCGTGTTGACCAAGCAAAATGCTGCACCCAGTTAGTTCATGCAATGCGCAGCTAAACGAGCAACTTACAGAATGATGAGTGATAGACAATATCGTATGTTTTAACTGACTACTAAAACCGTTAGTTTGAGGCTTGGCAGGTTTGTGAAGTCAACGGGCTTTATGAACCTTCTCGTTTACTAATATCCTTAACGTCTATGCATGTCCGAACATGAGATCATCAATAAGATTCTTTACAACAAAGAAACATCATTTAGATTCTTCATTACGAGGAAAATATAATACCACCGCCCCTTTCGCTAACTTTGACAAAGGTGCAAGGCAGATTAGCCGATTGAACCTCCCAATTTACTACTCATGGACGAACCACAACCTGCAAATAATTTAAATTTGCAACTACCCTTTTTAGTAGTAGTGCACTTGCACAAAATCACCACCCCCCCAAAAAAAGAACACACACAGCCAACAAAATCCAACTGAATCAAGACATGTAAGAATCAATTACAATGGAAAATGAATTTGACATATTAAATGGAACAGATGAATTTCCATATCCTACATCTATAGTACGAACTGATTTTAAAAATTTCGATGATGAAGAAATTGACGAATTTTTGTACAAGAATCATCGATTTACATCCATGGATGTATTGATTAAAGAATTATCTGATTTATCCAAGAATCTAAACCAGACATTATTAGATTTGGTCAATAATGATTATCATGATTTCATCAAGTTGGGTAAGTCAATCAACGGAGGTCTTGACCTAATTAATATCATATCTGGGGATTTAAAAGGGTTTAAATTGGAGTTAATTAGTTATAAGAATAAGTTCAATACGGGATATAAATCAATAAATAATTTGCTTGTCAAGCGACAGAAGCTCATTGAATTGAAAACTAGTGGGAAGCTATGTTTGTTGTTACATGATCAAGCAATTGAATTTGACAACTGTATTGAAGAAAAGAATAGCGATTTAAGCACTCAATTAAAAAAGTTAACCAGTTTGTATTTGTCAATTATAAATATATCCCAGTTTCTAGAGAAACGAGAGTTACCAAATCAATTTCAAAATTCATATTTAGCCAACAAGATTTCTTCCTTGAAATTTGAATACAAGAGTTATTTGGATCAAGTTACACAACGGGAGATTCACAGAAAGAAAGATAAGAACCCAGCATTAGTATTGGAGTTGCTAAACATTCATAAGATGATTGGACAAGAATCTGACATTTTAAATATACTCCATAAGTAGAAGCTGTTAGCGCTTATGTATAATAGAGATTCATATTAGTACTATATCAGCTAGTGCTGACATTTACACAGTCAGTTGAAATTTGTATGTAGAGTACTATTTGCACTTAGCAAAATCTCAGTGTAAATTTCAGCACCAACCACACCGCGACAAATCAATCTTACTCTGCCTATTTTTTTTTCAGGTTCATTGGAAGGCTAAAGGGTTAACAATACCAATTGCAATTACACAACATTAAAACAAAATGGTATTAGGACAAGTCCACGCAACAAGACATAAATGGGAAAACGTTGAAAGCACACCCTTGCCAAAGGATATCCCTGAAGTCGACGAAGTTGGTGCCACATCTGCTCCATTATTAGCAGCATCATTCTACATTGGTGAAAAGTGTAAGCCATACAATGACGACTTTATGTTGTGTAAGCAAGAATTCAATGGGGGTACCTTGGATTGTTTGAAGGAAGGCAGAAGAGTCACAAGATGTGCCATTTCTGTATTAAAAGATATAAATAAATATTGTTTTGACGAATTCAAGTTGAACTACGAATGTTTGGAACAAAATAACCAAAGCTTAGGTAGATGTCGTGCATCGGAAGGTGTGTTAAGCAAATGTATTTTTGACAATTTGAAATTAAAGAAGCAAATTCCTGGTGTTGAAGCACAAATTCACGAAAAGAAAAACCCAATCTACGCATCTAGTTCAAAGGATGCAAGAAACGTTGCTGAATTCTTAAAGACAAAGGAAGTTGCTGCTGCCCAAACCGATTAAACGGAGTAGCTGTGATACCTATAAGGGAATTACCTCAATAGTCTGTATTTACTGGTGGTATGTTTTTATATTGCATTTCATTTCATTTCCATAAATATAAGTTAATGATTCGTAAGACAGTTGTCGCAAAAGGATATGGGTTTGATTAGCCTTGCTTGTATGAGTTTTTATGTACATTAGAAGTTCCTGTGATTGTTAGCCTTATTCAATTTATTTATTAGTATAAACTTACCCTGTAAACTTATCTTACAAGTGAATAAATCTCCAATTGAAAGCTTAACACTAGTTTAACCGCCTTACCTCTTTCTAACAGCTTTGATCTACTTTTATTTGTCAATTGTGATAAAGATGGCATTTCCATTTCTTTGTATGGTTGTTATTCCTGTATGTAAACTTACAACATCTCAATTCCACCAATTTTTTTTTGTTTACAGAAGATTTCATTTACAACCAACTTTGTAGACCAGTAAGTAATCACTGCCAATTAATATGTTTGGTGCATCTAATAGCAATACAAGTGGTGGTGGGTTGTTTGGATCGTCAAACACCGCAACTTCGGGTAATTTATTCGGTCAGAACTCAGGGTCAGCTGCACCTGCTTTTGGACAAACGACAGGGACAACGACTGGTTTTGGGCAACAACAACAACAACCAGGTTCTACATTTGGATCAGCCACTACTGGTGGTACAACCAATGCATTTGGATCAAATACTGGGACAACTGGTGGGTTGTTTGGGCAACAACAACAACAGCAACAGCCAAGTACTGGTACCGGGTTTGGATCTTCAGGTACTACAGGAACAGGATTGTTTGGACAAAGTAATACCAATACCCAACAATCTAGTGGATTATTTGGAAATACATCTAATGCTGCAACTGGTTCTACTTTTGGAAAGCCAGCTGGTACTACTGGCGGTTTGTTTGGTTCTGGAAATACTCAAACCAGTACCTCTACACAGCCATTGTTCGGACAAGCAAATAATACTGCTGCTCCTGCCGCTGGTGGATTGTTTGGAGGTAGTTCTACAACTGCTCCATCTTCTTCAGGCGGTCTTTTTGGTAATAAACCTGCTACAACTACTCAACCTGGAGGTCTCTTTGGATCAACTGCACCTGCTTCAACCACTACAGGAACCTCGGGTGGGTTATTTGGAAATAAACCTGCCACTGGCGGTCTCTTTGGAGGACAACAACAACAACAACAACAGCAACCTCAACAACAAGCTCAGCAAAGTGGATTATTTTCCAACAACACAACTAATACGCAACAACCTTCATTCACTTGGAGTCAACCACAACAAACTCAACCATTACAGAACACAAATACAGTCACCACCACATTCACTCAAGCAAACACCAATATTAATACCTACACACCAGCAATTAATGACCAATTAATCAAAATCTGGGAGCAATGGGATCCAAACTCTGCCAAGTGTGCGTTGAAAACCCATTTGTATAATAAATTTTCTGACCAAGAAATTTCTATATTACTTCAACAACAAAGACCTGCCAATGAAACACCCGAGGATTGGGACAATGCCATGGATAAGCGTCCCGGAGCTAACTATTATCCTATAAAAGTCACTTCATTTAATGATATTGCTCAAAGAATTGAAACTCAATTGGACCATGTTGCTAAATCTAGGGTTTTACTTAATTCCATGAATGAAAAATTGAATTTAGTTTCTACAAAACATGATTTGGAAAACACCACAAGAATATTAAAGGCTAAAGCTAGACATACTAAATTATCAAGAAGATTATTGAGATTAGCTACCGTGTTGGCTATTTTGAAATTGAAAGGATATCCTTTATTGCCCGAAGAAGAAGAGATTTCTAAACAATTTGATTTACTAATTTCAAAATTAAATGACCCAAGTAGCTCGATTGGGAAATTAAGTGATATTTTCGCTAGATTGACTATATTAAAAGAAAGAGCCGAGGATTTGAATTATAGATTTGATAACTCAATCAATGTATTGAATAGTGGGTTAGCTTCAGGAAGTAGTGAGCCTGAACAGAAAGCCAAGGATTCTGGTAACACCGATGAAACTATCAACAAAATTTCCAAAGTGTTGTTGAAACAACAAATGGGATTGAATTATTTGAATGATGTTTTAGAAAAAGACTTGGAACAGTTGAATAAATTAGAAAAGAACTAGGTACTATATACAAGCAATGTAAATTAAGACAAAAACCGTTTTAGTATGAATGTAGGATGGTCATATGTGACAATGGATCTAAATTTATGGAATGTTCGATAGTTGTGTCTCATTTTAGCGCGGACCATGTCCTTGTCTAAATCGCAAGATTCAAATGATATGAATGGATTATCAACAGTTGCATCAGTAAGTGTATACTTTGACATATCTTGCGTGTTGTCACTTAATGTGTGTAGGTACTGTAGTTTGCTCTCGCCGGATTGGAACTGTTGATCATCTACAGTCAAGGAGTGTCGAGGAATAGCCACCAAATTGTTTATCTTATTAACCAACTTTTGCTTTTCCTGTTGGATATCTATCGTAGGGTCTTGAGGTATCGAAGCATCCTTATCGAATAAATCTCCCGTTTTTGAGTCTACTGGACCCATGTGATGCAACCTGGGGTTGACACTGTACAATAACTTGAGATAGAAGCCGGATTTGTTGTAGGATTGGTATGCTAATGGAGTGGCTGTGGCAGTCTCTAGTGAAGACAATGTCTTGAAATGTCGCATCAAATATTCCAACTCTGTAGCTGTTTTAGGTGGTGGGGACAAGGATATGATCGCTGCGACATGGTTCTTAAAGTAATTTCGAACTTGCTTGTTCGTCAAATGCAGCAACGTGCTCATCTTCACCAGTCGTCTGGATACAAATGTTACCACGGAAGGATTTGCACGTCAAAATATTTCCGCAGACTTTTTTTTTGCACTTCCTTTAAAGCACTTGGCAAACAACCATGGACCAAGATGATATAGTCACAAAGATAACAAACAAGCTATCTACATACTTGAACAAACCCATCCATGTCAATCTAACAAAGTCAATCATATCGCAATTCGAAAAGAACAACTCGTTTGATCCCTTTGCCCAATTTGTGAAAGTCTTGGGGATATCACAGGACCATGCCAATGAGTTGTTTCGTTACATTAGGGACAACTACAGCATAATTGAAAAGAGCTTACAGTCAAAGAGCACCACGACTGGCCCACTTGCATCAACAACAAAAGACAAGCCCAGATCCAGATTAAAGCTCTCGTTTGACGAACTAGATGACCTTGATTCTGAATTGCATGGAATAATAGCAAAGCCAAAGCCGAAAATGCGACGTGCTTCACTTGAAGACGAGCTAGATCTTGAGCTTGCCAAGCCGGCAGCGCCAAAATTTAAACGAATGAAGAAACAAGATGCATTACGCATAAAACAGGAAACACCAACGCCTAGCCCGGCCGCTTCTCCAGCTTCTCCAGCTTCTCCGGCTTCCCCAAGTGCCAATCCACGAGATTCAGTAAAAAAGACAATCCATGCATCCAATAAAGAGGAATACGCCCCTATAACCCCAAGTTCAGAAGAATCTCTAGATGAACTAGAAACAAACATTGAAACAGAACGAGAATGGTACACCATAGACGAAGAAGGAACATACGCCAGAGACGACGAGTTTTCGGAAAATTTCACCTCATCTAGACAGTACAAGAGAACTAAGGTTGCAAGTACGGGATATGATCCACTCACAGGAGAATATATAGACACAGATCATACCGCCGACCACGACTTTTCTCGAATTCCTATAATAAACCACGTTTTCATACCTCCTTTCTTGCAAGCTTCTCAAGAGTATTTACAACTCCAGATCACTGGTGGCAGTATCAGAGGTATTGGTCCTACTGTCAATCCCATAAAGGACTCCACTTCAGAATTGGCAATTATGGCACGAACTGGATCCATGACTGTACAAACGAGAAGAACCCAAAAGGAACGCGCGTTACAAGCTAAAGAAAGAACGGGCGTTTCGCACGAGTCTACCACTGATGCCAATCCAGATAAACAAGAAAAGAAACCAGAAGATGATACAAATAGAGAAACAATTCTCGAACAAAGAAGAAATCTTCCCGCATTTGCAGTCAAACATGATCTTATCACTACCATCAGAGATAATCAAGTAACAATCATCATCGGGGAAACTGGGTCCGGTAAAACTACCCAATTGACTCAATATTTGTATGAAGAAGGATTCACTAATCTTAACGGAGTGAAACAAGTAATTGCATGTACACAACCAAGAAGAGTGGCTGCAATGTCGGTTGCCAAACGTGTAAGTGAAGAAATGAATTGTAAATTAGGACAAGAGGTGGGGTTTACTATTAGATTTGAAGACAAGACTGATCCAAATAAGACAATTATAAAGTACATGACTGAAGGTATTCTACTTAGAGAGATACTTGTTGATCCAATGTTGACTAACTACAGTTGTATTATAATCGATGAAGCTCACGAGAGATCACTAAACACTGATATTTTACTAGGGCTTTTCCGCAATTTGCTAATGAAAAGACGGGACCTTAAATTAATAGTCACAAGTGCAACCATGAATGCAGATAAATTTACTCGATTCTTTGGAACAGCACCACAATTTACCATTCCAGGTAGAACATACCCGGTTGAAGTATTTTTCAATAAGAATACATGTTCAGATTATGTCGAAGCTGCAGTTAAGCAAATACTTACTGTACATTTACGAAACAGCAGCATGAGCTCAGGCGAGTATGTCAACGATGGTGATATTCTTGTATTTATGACTGGTCAAGAAGACATTGAAATAACGTGTGATTTACTTCGAGAAAAACTTGATCTTCTTGAAAATCCTCCACCGTTGGATATTTACCCTATTTATTCTACCATGCCTAGTGATTTACAGCGAAAGATATTCACCAAGAAGAATTTGCGTCGTAGGAAAGTTGTTGTGGCTACCAATATTGCCGAAACTTCCTTGACTGTGGATGGAATCAAATATGTCATTGATTGTGGATTAGTCAAGGTGAAATTATACAACCCCAAGTTATCAATGGATACATTACAAGTTGTCCCTATATCATTAGCCAATGCTGACCAAAGAAGTGGTAGAGCAGGTAGAGTTGGGCCCGGAATAACGTACAGATTATATACTGAACGAGCAATTGATTCAATGTACATCCAACCAATACCGGAAATCCAAAGAACTAATCTCTGCAATAGTATGTTATTACTAAAATCATTACACATCGAAGACATAAACAGGTTCCCATTTTTGGATTCGCCACCAAAGGACTTGTTGAATTGTTCATTATATGACTTATGGGCCATTGGAGCATTGGATAATCTTGGAGCATTGACACAATTGGGTAAATCAATGACTAAATTCCCAATCGAGCCAACATTAGCAAAATTGATTTTATTAGCTAGTCGCCCCGAGTTCCACTGTTCTGAAGAGATGATAACCATTGTGGCTATGTTATCGGTGCCAAATATTTTTAGCAGACCCAAAGAAAGAGCAAAAGAGGCAGATATGGCCCGGGATAAATTTGTCATTGCTGAATCCGACCACTTGACCTTGTTGAATGTTTACACTCAGTGGAATATAAACATGGGTAAACGGATAAATATAAGTGCTTGGTGTAACAAGAATTTCCTCCAGTTGAAATCATTACTTCGTGTGAAGGATATTAGGAAGCAATTACTTTTAATCATGAATAGCAGCAAGTTACCATTATTGAAATCTCGATCTGACGATGATATAAGAAAATGCCTCGCAGCTTCATTTTACCATCAAGCAGCAAAACTAACGAAGATGAACTTGAGTGGGAACCCAGAGTTTGTAAGCTTACGTCATAATTATATGAAGATGTACTTGCACCCAACAAGTTCATTGTTGGATAGTAACTTATCCACGAATTTTGTCATTTATCATGAATTAGTGCTTACGACTAAAGAATATATGAATTATATTACTGTTGTTGATCCTATGTGGTTATTGCAATTTGGATACAAGTTTTATACTGTTGCTGATTCATACAAGGATAAAATCAATCTTCCAATTACTAAGAAAAAGTTTGAACAACAGCTTGCTGAGGATGCCAAGTTGTATCAAGAAAAGTTGCAACAACAACAAACTAGAAGAGTTACCAAGCAAGACAATTCAAAAATGTTGTTTAAAAAGAGAAGAGCTTTCTAGGTATCGTATATTGTTTGGAGCAAGCCACCAACGCTACCATGTACACAACTTTCGTGCCAAGTGGTTCTTCGGGGCATTGTCCTAGTAAAGACATTATCGTAAAGGTAATTAGTATATTAGGTATCTATTATAAACAGGAGATATTTTAATGAAGAATAACATTATCTATTAAACGAGCCTTTTCGTCGCTATTTTCTTTTGGTACTTTTACAGCGGTAGAAATGATTGCACCAACACCAGGTTCCACAACCTCAAGATCATCCAAGGTTTCCGGATGACTGATTGCAATATATTCAACTTCAAATTCTGGATCGGCCTTGATGACTGGTTCAATGACATTCATGATTTCCTTGGCTGGAACAGGGGCTTTCTTGTCGTTGTAGAAAGCTTCACCTGAATGCAAAGCTTTGTATATAATTGAACTTCTGTTTTTCATTTCCTGCGACAAGTATTGGTTTCTGGAGGACATGGCTAATCCGTTAGCTTCCCTCAAGGTAGGCAATACCCTAACAGTGGTGTCCATAATTAAATCCTTGACCAAGTTCTTAATAACCACACATTGTTGAGCATCTTTTTGACCAAAGTAGATTTGGCTTGGGGTGACGATGTTGATTAATTTTGTCACCACGGTAGCAACTCCTCGGAAAAACTTAGGTCTGCTTTTACCTTCCAATTGTTCGGAACATCCTTGAACAGTAACAAACGCACCACGTTGCTTTTCAACATCAAGAGTTATACCGGAAGGGTACATCTCCGTCACCTTTGGGATAAAAACAGCATCAACTTTCTTGCCGTTGCTCTCTTCCAATAATTCCAAATCATGGTCGATTGTTCTTGGATACGAGTCTAAATCTTCATGAGGAGCAAACTGGGAGGGGTTGACGAATATGGAAACTATGGTCTTGTCATTGTCTTCTAACGATTGGTTGATTAATGATATATGACCGGCATGTAAGGCTCCCATGGTGGGGATGAACCCGACGGATTCCTGATTAAGCAAACATTGTAATCTCCACTGTCTTACTTGTTTCACGGTACGGAAAATTTGCATGCTACCTGAGACTGTCATCTTTACTGGTATGAAGTTTGTAATTATGGTCGTCTCGTATGGAGTACTAACTAAATATATAAGTGAAAAAAAAAGAAAAAGAAAAAAAAAAATAATTTCTTTTCCTCGGGCATCTTTGTCAGATCAGAAGCCGCGACGGAAATAACCAGTGTCCGTTATTCACACAACCTGACGTAGTAATGACGTAGGAGTGTCATGGGTATGTCGTAGACAATCGCTTAAATTATATCATTCAGAAGCAATTGAAAATTTCCTTGAGCACGTTTGTGAAAACCCAAAAATAAAAAGCTATCCCCGGCAATTTATCCTCGGAAATAAGCATTAGCAATCCGGCAATAACATGGCGTGGTTTAACTCCATGGAAGTTCTCATATAAGGCTATGCACCTATGACGCAAGAACATTCAACTGCCACTAACCGAATAAGGAACTTTTAAGATCTGAAATAGTTAATACAATGTTTGATAAATTTGGTTGGTTGCAATTTTTTTTTTTTTTCAACCAAACATCGACAGAATATTCAGTACTCACTCGACAATCGGAAGCCTACAGTTAATAGAGCCTTTGTATTGCAGTTAATTGTTTTATGTTAACGAAGAAGCAAATGGTCAAATATTTCTATGAGTCTATATTAAATACACGTGAATCACTCTAAAATATAACAATTAACTGCAACACAACCTGTTATTTGGATCAGACACTTTAGCAAAATCAAAAGATCCAACTGAAAGTGCCGTGAACACTAGATGATACTATCACAAAGAAAACAACAAAGCCAACGACACTGATTGGACTACATAGGGGGAATCAATGTAGTTATTTGTTTCAATGTAGTAAGGCCGTTGTAAAAGGTATTACTTATCCTGTTGTGACAACCCAATAACTATACTCTCTGAAAAGCAAACTTACCCCTCGAGCTATGACTTTTGACTGGTTTTGGCAGGATAAGACCAATAGTGCAATAATTCTAGAATAATTCCAGTCAGTGTTTCCAGAAGATCCTGAATATCGAAAGCTTTGAAACTTCGAAAACTTCGAAAACTAATAAACCGAGAACCTGATGAACTTATATTATCTGTTTTCTCAGGTTCAATTGTGCCGGATCTACTGACAACACTGGAGCTTCAAACAACCAACGGAGGGAAGTAAAGAAAGATCAGAGTTAGAAAATCAATTGTGCAAGAGGCAGCATTCCCCTTTATAGTAATTGCTGCCACCAAACACCCCTGGTTACCCAAGCAACCTTGTAAACGTAAACATTCAAACTGCACCGGAGATAATTCACACCAGCTTAACGCCGTGAACAGCCACAATCAATACCCTTGAATAAACTTTAATCCATGTGACAAAAGTCTAAATCGTTACAATTGTTTCGACCCCACAATGACGCACATCCTTTTGTTCCGGATACGACATTCCAGGGATTGAGCTACCTATATCTGAAATAGTCTCTGGTGAACACTCCTGGCTGTAATCACCGTTCTTATTTTTTTTTTTCAGATGCTGATTGTGTGGGGTGGGGAGGACGCAAGGATTTTTGGCGGGGTTGATAGAAGAATTTACCTCGGACCAAAAACGGGAAATTGATACTTAAATAGCAGCCATTTCGGTGTTTTTCCAATTACATCATTATACCCTAACCAATATGTCGTACACTACCGAAAAGAAGATTTCGTCAGCACATCAATTTCGTGCACCTGGAAGCACAGTTTTGCCTGAAGATGCCAAAGACTTAAAACTTGTTTATTTCAAGTACAAGACAAAAATACCTGTGGCTGGCAAATTAAAGTTCAATTTAATATTTTGCCATGGTACGGGGTTCAATAAATCTGTGTGGACTTACTATGTAAACAAATTATATTCGCTCTGTCAAACGGGTTCGACCAGCTGGGCCATTGACTCAGTAATTTCAATTGATCAAATTGGCCATGGGGATTCGAGTCTTGAAAACGAAGGGAAGTTGGGTCCTATTGTAAGATGGGATGAAGGTGGTAAAGATGTGATTGAAGTTATCAAACATGAAATTGCCACTACTGGCGATTTCACTAATGATGTCAATTCGCGTAATGTTGTCATTGGCCATTCCATGGGTGGATTCAATGCACTTTATGCCAGCTTCTACGAACCAACATTAATAGATGCATGTGTTCCTATTGAACCCGTTATCTATGGAGAAGCTGGTGGGTTGGACAAGTTCAAGAAAATCTTTGGGAAAATCGCAAAGATTATGATTGACAAATTTGAAGATATGCAAGAAGTTGAATTCTTTTTTAAAGAATTCTCATTCTATAAGAATTTCCATCCTCAGGTATTGCAGGATTTCATGGAAGATGAAATTGTAGCTGAAGTTGATCCAGTCACTAAGGAAAAAAAGTATAGACTCAAATGTAAAATCAACAATCAAATGTCGGCCTATCTCGGGGCATTCATGTCCATTGCTATAGGGATGCACATTTTAAGTTTAATCCGAGTTCCAATTTTCCATGTAATTGGTAAAAAGGCCGTGTGGAATCCTCCTAATAGTATTCCATGGATTAGATCAACTATTAATCCTGAATTCTTGGGTGAATCCTTTGATATTCCACAAGGAGAACATTTAGTCAACGGAGAGCGACCAGATGAAGTTATTTCTATTATAGCAAAAGTGCTCGAGACAAGAGCGGAGAAATTCCCAGCTGAAGCCAAGAGGATTCCTGCTAGTTCTGGATCAACCAGGGATCAAATTGCCGAAGATCAATTTCAAAAATTACTTGATATGAAGTTTGAAGAGGTCTATGGGTATTTCATTGAGCAAAGAGATCCCCGTGAAGGTGCAGCTCTGAAGTTGTAGACATTTGGGTTAGTTGTATAGCTTTAAGTAGCACACGAAGGAACCTACAATATTCCTGCATACAATGTCATCATCTCTGAGTTTCTTTTTTTGCAATATTTTTTAAACCAATTTTTTTTTTCACCTTCTTGCTATCGTTTGGTATACCAGTAACTAGTCAAAGGATCAAACATGAGTGCATCTAAATCAGTTGTATTAGCTCACATCAAGGAATACTTGAGCAGAGACCCATCATTGGCCAAGGTTGAAAAGGCTTTGCAGAAAGCTCTCGAAGGTGAAGACTTGCCTGAGGTCGCTGAGAAGTTAGAAGATATCATTGGCAAGACCAAGGAAGAAGAAGTAAAAGAAGACTCAGACAGTGATGATTCTTCTTCTGACGAATCTTCATCATCTGAAAGCGACAATGACAGCGATGATGAAAGTTCTGATAGCGAAAGTTCCAGCTCAGACTCAGATTCAGACTCCGAATCCGAAGAAGAAAAGGAAGAAAAGAAGGAAGAAGTAGCTGAAACCAAGGAAGATTCGAGTTCGTCCAGTTCAGAATCCGACTCGAGCTCTTCTGAATCAGACAGTTCATCTGACTCAGACAGCTCCAGCTCTTCAGACAGTTCATCTGACTCAGACAGCTCCAGTTCCAGCTCCTCAGATAGCTCCTCAGATTCCGACAGCTCATCTGACTCCGATGATTCCTCAGACTCCGACAGTTCAGATTCTGAAAGCTCCTCCGACAGCTCAGATTCTGAAAGCTCCTCCGACAGCTCGTCCGACAGCTCGTCCTCAGACTCAAGCTCTGAAAGCGAATCAGACTCAGACTCAGAATCAGAATCAGAAAAACCATCCAAAAAGAGAAAACAAGAATCGTCAGAAGAACCAGCATCAAAGAAACCTAAAACCGAAGAACCATCTTCGTCAACTGCATCAATCTCATCCCCACCATCTTCCCGAGGAATCTCTGCCACCCCAGAACCAGAATTAAAACCAGGCCAAAGAAAACATTTCTCGAGAATAGACAGAACCAAAGTCTCTTTTGAACACCACGCCTTGCAAGACAACACTTACAAAGGTGCTGCTGGTACTTGGGGTGAATTAGCCAATGAAAAATTAACCCAAGTGAGAGGTAAAGATTTCACCAAGAACAAAAACAAAATGAAGAGAGGTGCCTACAAAGGCGGTTCCATCACTCTTCATTCCGGTTCCTACAAATTTACCGATTAAACTAGGTGAAAGACTTTTTAATAGAAATGTATAGAGTATAATTTTATGATTGTGATATTCGCCCAAGCGCACGACCTTTTTCTTTCTACCATCATCAAAGTGTATAAAGCTGAATCCCTTTTTTCCTTTTCTTGCTTATAAATCAACCACACTTTCCTTCTGAAAGCAACATATAAATCGTACATCCATGTCCAGCAGTCGCAGAACCGGAGAAGTAAACTATGCCGAATTGAACAATGGAGATTATGACGATGATTTCTTATCAGACGACAAGATATCAGACGAAGATGAATACGGAGCCAAACCCAGAAAGAGAAAGAACAAGAGTTCCACAGTAGACAGCCAGGCCAAGAGGAAGCAAGCCCAATCCACAGTGGACTACATTCGGAATGAGGTCGATGACACCAACTTCTCCGATGAAGAACTAATCGAGTTGACTCCAGACATCCCGGCCGATTATGTCCCAGATGCCGTGTCTAAGGCGTTTGGCAAGGCCGATTTCTCATATTTAAAATTAAAACCAGACCATTTTTCAAGACCAATATGGATATCGCCAAACGACGGGAGAATTATCTTGGAATCATTCTCACCCTTGGCTGAACAAGCCCAGGACTTTCTTATCACCATTGCTGAGCCAATATCGAGACCTTCACACATTCATGAATATAGAATCACAGCTTACTCTTTGTATGCCGCCGTGTCTGTGGGGTTGGAAACTGACGATATTATCCTGGTTTTGAACCGATTATCGAAAGTGCCCGTGGCCGAATCAATTATAAATTTCATCAAGGGAGCAACCGTGTCTTATGGTAAAGTCAAGTTGGTCTTGAAACATAATAGGTATTTCGTGGAAAGTACCCAAGCAGACATTTTACAAATGTTGTTAAAAGATCCAGTTATTGGACCTTTAAGAATACAATCCTCCGAGAATACCGTTACCAGCAATGGTCTTGTACAGTCCGCAGCACCTTCTAATGATATTGTTATTCCCGGAACCAAGAAGCCAGAACAGGACAAGAATAACAATACCGAAGCTGAAGATATTTTCGCTTCGGTGGTTGGAAATAAAGGCGAAGAAGACAATGACGACGACGATTTAGATACGGTCCATTCCTTTGAAATATCCAATGACTCGGTGGAAATAGTCAAGAAACGATGTCAAGAAATCGAATACCCCGTGTTGGAAGAGTACGATTTTCGTAATGATGCTCGAAATGCCGATTTGGAAATTGACTTAAAACCATCGACGCAAATCAGACCTTACCAGGAGAAATCCTTGTCCAAGATGTTTGGTAATGGTCGTGCCAGATCGGGGATTATTGTTTTGCCATGTGGGGCTGGGAAGACTTTAGTTGGTATTACTGCCGCCTGTACCATTCGAAAATCTGTGATTGTATTGTGTACTTCGTCGGTGTCGGTTATGCAATGGAGACAGCAGTTTTTACAATGGTGTACTATCCAACCAGAGAATGTTGCTGTTTTCACATCGGAAAATAAAGAAATGTTTACCAGTGATTCCGGGTTGGTTGTGTCTACATATTCTATGGTAGCCAACACCAGAAACAGGTCTCATGATTCTCAAAAAGTGATGGATTTCTTGAGATCGCGAGAATGGGGGTTTATTATCTTGGATGAAGTCCATGTTGTTCCCGCCGCCATGTTTAGACGAGTCGTCACCACCATTGCTGCACACGCCAAGCTTGGATTGACGGCAACATTAGTTCGTGAAGATGACAAGATTGACGATTTGAATTTCTTGATTGGTCCTAAATTGTACGAAGCCAATTGGATGGATTTGGCACAAAAGGGCCATATTGCCAATGTTCAGTGTGCGGAAGTGTGGTGTCCCATGACGTCGGAATTTTACCAGGAATACTTGCGAGAATCAGCAAGAAAGAGAATGCTTTTGTATATTATGAACCCAACCAAGTTCCAGGCATGTCAGTTTTTGATTCATTATCATGAAAAGAGAGGGGATAAAATTATTGTGTTTAGTGATAATGTGTACGCCTTGCAAGAGTATGCTTTGAAATTGGGGAAGCCATTTATTTACGGAAGTACACCACAACAAGAACGGATGAAGATTTTACAGAATTTCCAACATAACGATCAGATCAATACAATTTTCTTGTCCAAGGTTGGTGACACTTCTATTGATTTACCGGAAGCCACTTGTTTGATTCAGATTTCTTCCCATTATGGATCAAGAAGACAAGAAGCACAGAGATTGGGCAGAATTTTGCGAGCCAAAAGAAGAAACGACGAGGGGTTCAATGCATTCTTTTATTCATTGGTGTCGAAAGATACACAAGAAATGTATTATTCCACCAAAAGACAAGCGTTTTTGGTTGACCAAGGGTATGCATTTAAGGTTATCACTCATTTAAGTGGGATGGAACAATTGCCAGATTTGGCATATGCATCACCCCGTGAACGGAGAGAGCTTTTACAGCAGGTGTTGTTGAAGAATGAGGATGCTGCTGGGTTGGAAGTTGGTGATGATGTCGATACCAATTTCATCTCCAAGGAAAAGAGAATGAAGTTGGAGAGACAACAAGGTTCAGGCGCAACCCGTACCGCTGGATCCCTTGCTGGGTTGGCGGGTGGAGAAGATATGGCATATATCGAATACAGCAAGAATAAGAATAAGGAGTTACGAGATCAACACCATCCATTGATTCAAAAAATGTATTATCCTAAACAAGGCAAGAAGTAAAGTATTTAGTCTAAACCATATATATTAATACACTAACTAGTTACGAAATCCCCAAACTCATCGTCTTCGTCGTCTTCTTCTTCGTGGCGACTCCCTTGTAGATCAGTCTCGGAATCACTGTCCGATCCGCTTACGGAAACGCTCTCCTCACTGACACTATCACTTGAGTCGTTGGTGTTGCCCACGTCACTGGTGAATGAAACGCTATTCATAGCATAAAGCATTCGGTCGTAATAGTACAGATGTTGGGCATACCCATATCGAGAGTTGTACACTTCGAGACATTCAGCAAACCTATACGCCTGCTTTAAATCTTTTATTTGCAATCCAAGCGCCACTTGAATAAGGTCGCTGTCATGCTCGTCTTCTTCCAAGTATGGATGGTACCCTGTGCCTGGGAGTTGTACCACTACGCGAAAATGTCGGTCTGAATTGTCGACTTCTAATATTGTGTCTTTATTATCGTGGGCTATAGTGTGTAATCGTTTCATCTCCAAATGGGCCAAGTCGCTTAACTTCATGGTGTTGTCATACTCAATGCTGACTAAGGGGTTATACCAAGTCTCGGCCCATATTTCCTCTACACCGGAGTCAGGCAGTCGGTTGTAGAATTCAATTTTGGCACGTAAGTTTTGGAAAGGTTCCACCATGTATTTCTTGTACTCCCCTGACGACGACGACGATGACTCTACTGTCAACCCTGCGAGTTGGGTGTCGCCGGTGGAGTATTCTTCCTGGGCTTCTTGTTCGCAGAACCTCATGAAACCCAGCCACACCTGATTTGAGTCTGTGAGGTCCCAACTATTGATGTTGGATGTGGCCCCTGGGGAGATCTTGTAGAGGGATACACCGCCACATTGGAATAGTTGTCTGGTTACATAATGAGGGGAATGTACCGCCATTATGTACAATCAATTGCAAATTATATCTCCTTGGTGTGAATATATGTATCCAGGGAGTCTAAGGTTTGATTATCGAGGTTTAAAGCAGTCAATTACCATTGAGCTTCATAACCTGTTGTAGTAAAGGAGCTATACAGTTGAGGTCGTGAGCTGGCACAATTTTTTTTGTATGTGCCCGCGCAGTATCAAAAATTTTCCAGTTTTTTTTTTCTCCTTTCTTTCAAAGGCAGCCAAGCAACGCAAGGGTTGGCAATAGCAAGAAGAACATAGCAGAGTACAGCAAGCATGTTCAGAAGTATAGTGGCAAAAAATATACCTTGTGGTATCAGGGTAGCGACATATCCCATCAGCCTCACAAACAACGGCTTCAAGTTTGTCAGATTCAACTCAACCCAAAATAAAGCCAAGGCTGAACAAATAAAGTCCAGTCTTGACCAACTTAAACTGACCGACCCATTAGCCAGCTCGGCAGCCGAATCCAAGGCTTCCACCCCCAGCTTTGAAATTGATGCTTTGTTAAACAGAACTATCGAATCGGACACCACCGACATATTCCAGAATAGCTATGGATCAAGATTTGACAATAACATCGAACAAACCCCCCGTGACATCGCAAAGACTTTCCGTGAATTCAGCATGAGTGCCGGTAGAAGCGTTGATGTGCGATACGGAAACGTTGGCAGAGGGTTGCAGCAGCTTTCCGGAATCATGTCTAACAATAAGATCTTTTATTTGGCCAGAAGACAAAAGAGACACATTAGACCAGCATTATTGAGAAAGCTCAAGAAGAGAGAATGGTGGAGAAGGAAGTTTGCTGGAGATTTCCACACCTTGATGCAAAAGATCAACAATGCCAAGAGAAGAGGTTACTAAGCACTTTCTGGTTGCGTTGCCGTGTATAGCATTAGACAGTCAGTTGTGTATACCAGCTGGCCACCCCATCCCCCAGTTCTCTATATTTAATGTACTTGTAAATATACCATCCACTTGTAATGAAAGGTGCATCCCGGATTTCCCAGGATCTTATGTACGCCGAAATTATCATTGGTCGTTTTTTCTCCGGGCCCGCGCAGCCCACCTCCTCATCGTACAACCATCGTTATCAACGGTATCACATTCATTTGCTTCGATCCGGAGTAATACCCACATTTGCTCCTCTACAAACACTAGTCTTCTACTAATTGCACCAATATCACACCTGGTAGGCAGACCCACACACATTTACACACTTTTACTACGCAATTTGGCTTTAACAGTTTACAAAACACACACATATATATACACACCACTCTGCTTCCCCACCTCAATCATGTCATCGGATTTGAAAGTCAGGGGAGGAATACCGGCCATCACTGGTGAAATTGACTACACTAATGCATTCCACATATTTCCAGAAACACTCAAACCATTCAGAAGCAGTATACTCGCGTATTCATCGTCATTCTTGTCCACACTCATAGGGTTCCCCCTTGACACCGTGAAAACAAGAATGCAAACCCACAAGAACTTCACCAGCTATTGGGATTGCATATTGAAAACATACTCTAAAGAGGGGATCAAGGGGTTCTTTCGAGGCATATGGGCGCCAATTGTCTCCACCTCGTTTTCAAAATCATTCAGTGTTTCCATATTCACCGCAGTGAAACCGGAGTGCTATAGTTTATTCTATGAGACTCGCTTCAACAAAGATACCAAGGAACTACACCCTTTTCTACGAAATATACCAGTGTGTTTCGTCTCAGGGCTAATTGCCGGTGCCGGAGTGTCATTATTCGCATGTCCATTCGAATACACCAAGATCTACGCTCAACTCGAGAAACTCGTAAGAAACAAATCCTTAAAGGAACTACCGGCCCACATGCAGACATCCCACCAGGAAGTCCCTCGAACATCAACATTAGCAATCGTTAAACAAATATTAAAACACGACGGTTTCATTGGATTGTACTCCGGTTACAAGTATCATTTATTGCGTGATGCAGTGTCCACTGGATTCTACTACTCGATCTACGAATCCATGAAATGGGCCAGCAACAATGTAATAAATGCGGACCCTACCAAGTCCTCACCCTTTTCAGTATTGATAGCCGGTGGGTTCTCGGGCGTATTAAGTTGGGTCTTGATTTTCCCCGTAGACACCACCAAATCGCTAGTTCAAAAGGATGCAGTTACAAACATCCTCCGACGGGATCAAGGGTTGGCCCCACTTCCTCCCAAGCATAGAAAGTTACAGAAATTCGAAAAGAGATCGTATCGAGGATTAGCCATATCTATAACGAGATCATTTTTGGTAAACATGGTGTTTTTCAGTGCATATGAAGCGGCAATGGTATACCTTGCCTAGAATTTACATTCTAAATATTACATTTTATACAGGGATTAATTTATAGAATTGAATATATCTAATGACTTGATTTGCGCCCCCTATCACCATCACCACTCTTTGGGTGATTATCAGATTGAATTCGCCTGCCACTACTTCGTCTTTTCTTAACCACTTCATGTTCAAACTCTTTTTGCAACTCTTCAATTGGTCTTTTCAATGGTGATCGAGATCTTGTTCGTGCCGCTGGAGTGTCAAATGGCACCCCGATAAACTCTGGAGACTTTGAGGAAAGAGTATCAGGTTGAGGGTGGGAAACTTCCTCACTATCTTTTCTGGAGATTCTCGACGATCTTCTGCTTCTGACTCGAGGTTTCTTGTCATCATCTTTTGTAGGTAACAACGCTGGAATAGAACTTAAGAAAGAGTCAGCAGCATCACGCTCCTTTCTTCTTCCTCGAACTTTGCCATATCCTAAATCGGGAAGGTCCAGAGTAGATGGAGGTGATCCAGGGTCTACTTTATTTTTTGCTGAGTCGGGACTACCACGAGCTTTAGATTGTTCTTCGACTTTATTAGGTTCAGATTCGACAGGTAATTCAGCGTTGACCGGATCATCAGTACCATCTGGCTCATGTTCGACCTCCGCCTTTGCTTTTCTAGGCCTAAGTCGACGAGCAAGAGGAAGATCAGTCACTTCTGGATTTGATGAGACTGACTTGTCCTCGACAACTTTATCTTTCACACCTGGAACTTTAAGTGTGACTAGGTATGACTTATCATATAATTCCAGATTGATATCTTCGGGGAAAACATCTTCCTTCCTTTTATCTTCTATTATTTCTTCTTTCTTTTCATCTTCTATTGGTTCTTCTTGAATGAGCTCAAAAGCTCCAGGAAGCAGTTCCAGAATTTCAGCTGCTGTCACAGAATGTTCAGCAACTTCATCAACTTCATTTGATTCTTCTTTATCTTGACTATGATGAGCAAAAGAGCCAGGAAGTCGTTCCAGGAGCAGTTCATTTGTAGACACGTCGGGTTCTTCAGTTGTCACACTAGCAATAATTTCTTCTTTAAAGTCACTAGGTTTAACTTTGGTATCCCCATCCAGCTCTTCCAGTAATTTCGGAACATTGTAAGGAGCAGGCTGTTCTTCTCCCAAAACATGGCCGCTTCTCAATGACCTACGTGGTTCTAAAGGAACTTCAATTTCATCAAGATCTAAACCAAGAACTATTCTATGGGGTTTATGCTTGGAACTCACTCGAGGTTTATCACCTAGTTCTTGTGAAGTGTTGACTGCTTCAGATTCCTTCCACTTTTTCTCTTCAGATTCTGATTCTAAAGCGTCAGAATCCTCTCCTGGAATCTCTTCCAAGACTGGTTCTTGAATGTGGGTGGACAGAATTCTATGAAAAGCTATCGATCTAGCCAATCGATTGAACACTTTGGAAACTGCCGTTTTGATTTTCTTAAGTTTAGGTTCTTCATCTTGTTCATGTTTTCTCTTCCGTTCATTATGAACTGTTCCTTCAGTCGATTCTTCGGCTGACTCTTTGAAGTCGGTACCCTGTTCAGTAGCTTCAACCTTTTCATCATTCTTAATTTCTTGCTCGACAGTTTGAGCATTTTCACTCTCTTCTATTTCTTTCTCATCAATTGCAACAACTTCATCCTTGTCAATTTCTTTCTCGGTCGTCTGAACGTTTTTATCGTTTTCAATTTCTTTGTCAGTGTGAACATTTTCTTCCTTTGGAACTTCTTCAGATTCGTCATCACCAGTTTCAACCTTTGTCATCTTGTCATGAGCACGAGTTCTACGAGCAACAACATCTGCCACAGGCTCTGGCTTAACAAGAAATACCGGTTGCACCTTGACTTTCTCGTTGTCCTGAACAGACTCTGTTTCAATCTGTTCAGTCCTTTCGGTCTGCTCGGTCTCCACAGGGATAGAGGTGGTTGAATCTGCTATTGGTTGAATTACATAATCGAAAGAGCCGTCTTCATAGTACTCTCGGGCTAATGTACCAACGGGCTCCTCCTTTTGCAATTCAATCGAATCAGACTCATTTGCATTATTTGGAGCGGCTTCATCAGATATTTCTTCTTGCTTTGGTTGAGCATCATCCACAATATCCTCACTTTCTGTAATAGTAACATCTTCACTCTCAGATTCTCCTTTTTCAGCAACTTCAGAATTATCACCTATTGAAATTTCAAAGTCCTCCTCTGATTCTTCAACCGGAATAAGCTCTGGCTTTGGAATAGCTTGTAGAGGATACTTTATCTCTTGCTCTTCTTCAGTAGCTGCGAAATCATTAGGCAGGTCATTTTCGTTTTGGTTATCATTCGATTTGTCAGCTTCTTCCTCCGAGATCTTACCTTCTTCAATTGTTTTGTTGACTATCATTAGCGGAGTTGAGGATTCTTGAGGTTCGGCTATTTGAACAATTGGAGTTTCATCTTTTGCAAATTGTCCAATATCAGGCTCAACATTGCCATTCTCTTCATCCACACCTTCATCCAATTTCACATCCTCAGATTCAACATTTTCTGCTTCTGGAATCAATTGCTTCAGTTCAGCATTTGTACCTTCCTGGGTTTCAACTTCAGAAACATCTTCTGTATTTCCAGTCTCTTCAACAACCAGAATAATTGTAGGATAATGTATGCTTTCATCTACTCTAGCCACAGTCAGATCCTCAGCTTGAGTGAAATCACCATAAATGCTTCCTTCAATGGGTTCTAATTCGGGCTTTTCGATTTCATTTTCTAATACAAACTCGGCGGTTTCATCAATAGGAGAAATTTGAGACATGGATGTCACATCTTCAGGAACCATTTCTAGTTCTGGTACATCAATTTCAGTATTTTGTGATAGTGTTGCTTCTTCCTCTATAGGCTGCACTACTTTTTCTAATTCAGGCACTTCGACTTGAGCATCCTGTGATTCAGTTGGTTCGTCGCCAACAGGCTCAGCCATTTCTTCTTCCAATATAGAAGCTTCAACGGTGTCAAGTGTCTCGGGGTATTCACTTTCTTCTGGAATATTCTCGGATTGGATTTGATCAATTTCTACTTTTTCTTTTTCCTTTTCCCTATCCTCTGGTGTGTTTGCAGTTTCAAAGTCCTCTAGTTCTTCAGACTCTTCGTCCGCAGGAGAAACATAGTCATCTTCAAAAACAGTTTGATTTTCAACATTTGTAATATCCGAATCATCCACTATTATTGTTGTACCTTCCTCGTCGATTTCTTCTAAATCTGGTACTGTAATATTGTAGGCTAGGTTTTGTGGTACTTCTGATGTATTCTTAGAAACATGTTCTTCTGTAGGAGCATGTTCAATTTCTTCCTCTACTTCTGCTTCCCGAATTTCCGGCTTATCTATTTGGATTTCTGGAATTTCTTGCTGAATGTCTTCCGTCTCATTCTCTTTTTTATCTACTTCCAGTTCTTGAACTTGTTCATGTTCAAAACTTTCATTGCCTAGGCTACTCCCTGGGTGGTCATCAACTTCAGACATTTCTATGTCTTCAATTTCATCTTCGACTTCCTGTTCTCCATCATTATCCACTGGTTGTAAACTTATTTCTTCTATATGTTTATCTTCTTCCTCTCTTTCTTCTTGTTCTGGTTCTACGCTATTTTCTGGTACAGAATCTTGATGTTTGACCTCTACTTCGGGTTCTATCAATTCTTGTTCTGATTGTGTTGTATGTTCTTCATCACCTTGTTCAGATTGGACTTTATTAACTGTATGAACCTCGTAGTAGGGTTGATCTGCTTGACCAAGTTCTTGAGTTGGAATTTGTTCGTTTAATTGGGACTCTAAAGCTGCTACGGCATTCAATTTAATGTGATATTTCACTTCAGTCTCTTTCAATTTCTCTAATGTCATCTCTGGAGTTTCTTCTTTCACAGTTTTGAACACTGGCAATAGTGGACCTTGATCGGAATCACTGGATGGTTCCACCTCTTCATCATGTAATTCTTTATGATCCACTTCGTGATGTTGTTGATGAGGTGGTAAGATGTGTTCTACCTGACTTTCATCAGCTAACGATCCTTCAGATCTATTTTCATCTGCGTCAACTACATTTATACGTTCAGATGATGGTTTCTTTTCAAGTTCCTCGGCAAAAAATGGGTTAGGCACAGGAGCAACGTCGGCTGCTTTGATACCAACACTGGCATCCTCACTATATGTAGCAATAATTGGGCTCGTGAATGTATTTGTGAGTTCAGAATCGGCAACATATCCCGAAGCTAAATGTAATTGTTTATGATTATGAGTAGGATGATGACGTAGAGCTGATGTTGCCAAGTTTAATAGCTGGTCATTGGAGAATTCATTGGTTTGATTTGTCGTACTGGTGAGAAGATCTTCGGGGTATGTTTGGGTTTCTTCTTCTTCGTAGTTTTCCAATTCATCTTGGCCTCGCTCTTCATCTTGGTCTTCGTCTTCTTCCTCGTCTTCACCTTCTTCTTCTTCTTCTTCTTCTTCGTCTTCCTCATCGTCATCGTCTTCTTCCTCTTCATCCACTTCATTTTCATCATCTTCTACTTGATAATCATACCCTTCATCTTCTTTATATGTGCTACCGTATAATCCTTGTCCAATTTCTACTTCATCCTCGTCGGGTTCAAGTTCATCCTCTTCGGAATCCAACACTACTATTTCTTCATGTTTTTGTGCAAAGAAGTTATTGGCATCTTGATCTTCCTGTTCTTCTTCCATCTCCACCTCGTGCTCTTCTTCGGCGTCGTCGTCATCTGCTTCTTCGCCAAAGACATCTTGACCGTAGTATTCGGATTGATACAATGAAGAAAGTTGGGACGGATGATCAGATAATCGTGGTCTTCCATGGTTAGAACTTGTCATTTGGTTATATTGTAGTTGATCATGTGGTTGCTGATAACTCAACTGCATAGAATGTTGCTCTTGTGGATATGGATCTTCCTCTTCCTCGTCATCTTCTTCTTCGTCTTCCTCGTCTTCTTCTACTTCTTCGTCTTCATCATATTCATCTTCTTCTAATTCGCCTTCTTCTGCATCTTCTTCTTCTTCTTCTTCATATTCCAATCCAACTTCTTCGTCATAGGAACCTTTTTCGCCGAAAGCTTCCTGTCGAGAATGTTGAGACAGTTGGTATTGTAATTGCTGGTATTCATCATAAGGGTACTTTCTGTTCTGTTCCCAAGCGCTATGTATGGAATGTTCATGTTCATGTTCATGTTCATCTTCATCTTGTCCCTCCTCTTCAGATGATAAAATTTCAACTATATCATCCTGGTCATCTTCCTCCTCTTCTTCTTGCTCCAGCTGCTCGTCTTCTTCCAGCAGATATTCAACCTCCTGTTGAACTGGTTCTTGATCAGATTCCACAGCATCGTGTTCTCGAGGAACATATTGGGTCAGTTGCGATATATCTTGATCGTGTTGTTGCAGTTCTATTATCTTCCCCAATCGTTGAAAATCCTCATCGAAATGAACAGATTCGTACTTCCGTTTCAATTCGTCTTCCTTAGTCTCATTCAAGTCTTCCAACTGCTCCTGTTGACTCCGAAGCAAAGTCTTGAATCTATTCTGCAAACTATCTATCCAATCAATGATTTCATGAGCCCCATCGCTAGTAGATACATTATTGCTGTCAATGGTTGCATTGATGGTTGATGCTCCATTCAATTGATTATTCAGTTTGATCGGAGTTTCCTGGTTAGACAGATTGGATGGAGCATCCATATATATAGGCTTCACCTTGAATGGTGATGGGAACCGAGAATCTCCCATGATTCAATGTCTATTATTGCTATTTACAAATGGTGGTTTATGGTTATTCTATGTTTTCTTTTTGTACATTCAAAACAAAAAACCGGAAATGAAAAATAGTCACATGATTACACATCACATGATCAATATATCACGTGCCAGAGTCATGTGTGTTTGTCACGTGCAATGGTCTTCCCAATTAGAACTTGAAACGGCATCAACACTTAGGTTTAGGAAGCGACAACTAGTCGAGAAATGGGTTGTTTCGGCTAATTGGTTGCATTGGCTGTCATTTTTGATTGCTACATAACTTTGTGTTACGACGTTGCAAAAGAAATCAATGAAATTCGGAAGATGTGGAGAAGAAGAAGAACAAGGAGAGACCTCATACCAAGATTCTATTTATAGCAGGTGATGCACCCTTTCATGCAAAATTTAGATGAAATATTCTTCCCTTGCATGGAAATTTCAAGTTTAGTCTGTCATATAATGGAATTTTGGCTGCAAAACTAGTGAACGTACCTTAGAGACAAGCTAGATCTAATGCTTGAGGCAGCCCCCAATACAATTATCCGAATCAGCCCTAACAATGAAGAAAATAAATCATGAAGGGGGCTGCGCCAGATCAAATTGTATCGATGACCAAATTTCATGTTTGTAATTAGTGCGAAATACAACAAGGAAATATGTGCATACGAGATGACATTTAAACGATGGACGATATAAAAATTTTCGTAAATTGATGAGATAGAGAAGATGATGTTTACGAATGAAGGAAAATGTAATGACATGGCATACACCCCCGATGCTATTTAAAATCATCATATAGAAACGCAGTTTGTAGTTTGTAGTTTTCCTTGATTCTTTCGCGCAAAATTGTGTGGGGGTATGGTGAAAGTGGAACGGATGACTGGTGAGAGAAGCATGGAAAAAGAAAACCTTTTTTTTTTGTTTGTTCAATTGCGCTCTTGGTCAAAGGGGTTAAAAATAGTCTAGAACTGTCATGCCAGAAAGTCATGGTTGCTGACCGCCTGAATAAGCCTTGCGCTGTCCTCGGCATCTACCTACCTCTTTTCTTTTATTATCATGTTACAAAATTTTTGGTCATTAATGTACCTCATGCATATAATGTTCGGAAAACTGACCTTAAGCTTTGTGTTGAATAAAAAAAAGAAAAGATAATTTCCGCAATCATCTTTGTGAATCAGTTACCACAGCAGCTTCCATGCAAAGAGCATGCCATTGTTAAATTATTAACTCTGGAAATCCTTTGGCTTATGCAATATTCGAAAACAATGTACGGATCTGTTTTGAGCCAGGACATGTCAGCTATCACAAAAGCGGAACAAGAAATTTGTTTTTTTCTTCAAATAATTTTTTATTTTATAACTATCAAATTTTTTTAAATTGGTGGCACAAAGTGGATCCATTGTACGGCCAACCTAGGGAACGTTATTACAATAACAGATCTGGAACTATGAACCCGCGCGGACCGCCCATAGCCATACAAATGTGAAAAATACTACCTCATCTGGATGACTTCGAGGCGTTTGGAGGTTCCGCCGTATGTCCAGGAGGGACTAGATCTGGTTGGAAAAATGCACAACGTCATATCCAAGATACCCGGATGGAAATTAAGAAATAAAAAAAAAAAATAAGCCCTAGTAATTAACATTTACGCCAATATTTACAAGAAAATTTATTTGCAACCCTGGTCCCATCATACTAACCACAATACGTCACTCTTTCTTCGTTTAGCGTACCTAGTTCAAATGTAATAAATCATCAGATTGGAAATTCGAAAATAAAGTTTGACGTGATCAGTGGATTAAGTTTGATAGTACCACTTTGTCAAAACAAATTGTAGTGACATTAATTATATGTGAAAGTTAAAATGTTGAATTACATAGCACATGGGGTGTAGTCTAAACGACGAGGTTGAAGTAGCTTTCGTCTTAATTTAGTTGCTTGCTGTATAGTTGTATTGACACCCAGGAATTCGGCAAATACACAAATTATAGCGGTTGTTATGCCATTGAAGATGCGGTAACTGTTAGTATATAGCAATTAACGACGTGAAACGACACGTCTTTACTTACTTTCGATTTATAACCGTGGGATCTCGTTCGGGTCTTTGGCTAAGGTATTACCTAATTGGGAATAAAAAACAAGCTTCTGCTTTGGATGCGTTTCACGCATGTATTACACAGACCTGAAATTAACTATTGTCATAAATCCAATTCTAATAATAGAATTCCAAAGATATTTTTTTTTCATCATAATAAAGTACCCTCACAGTGTGTCACACATCCATCGAACAATTATTTTTTTAACCTTGCAGATTGCATTGTTTATTTTTTCTGATTTGTAGAAGTATGGAAATGAATTTTAGATGATTTGATGTAAAATAAATTACTGCGATATATAAAAATAAAAAAATGGAAAAATGTATATAAGTGATGCCAAATCCTTTCCCATTTTCACCCCTTGTTTTGTTTCTTCTCTTTTTCTTCTTCTTCACTTACTCTTTAGTCTCAATTCTACATATTTACAACAAAAATGACTGCTAGTGATATCGAAGCTCAACAACCAGAACAAAAGGTTGAAACCTACAGCCCAAAGTACGACTCTGCTGTTACCGCCTCTCCAATGAAGAATCATTTAATTGCGTTCTTGGGTGAATTCTTTGGTACCTTTATTTTCTTATGGGTTGCCTTTGTCATTGCCCAAATTGCTAACCAAGATCCAACCATTCCACCACCAGGTGAAGGTTCTGATCCAATGCAATTGATTATGATTTCTTTCGGTTTCGGTTTTGGTGTTATGATGAGTGTTTTCATTTTCTTCAGAATTTCCGGTGCTAACTTGAACCCTGCTGTTACCTTGTCTTTGGTTTTAGGTGGTGCTGTTCCACCACTTAGAGCAGCTATTATGTTTGTTGCTCAAATGATTGGTGGTATGGCTGCTGCTGGTGCCGCTTCTGCTATGACCCCAGGTCCAATTGCTTTTACTAACGGTTTAGGTGGTAACTCCTCCAGAACCAGAGGTCTTTTCTTGGAAGCTTTCGGTACCGGTATCTTGTGTTTGACTGTTTTATTCTTGGCCGTTGAAAAGTCTAAGGCCACCTTCATGGCTCCATTTGTCATTGGTATTGCTTTATTCTTGGGACACATGATCTGTATTTACTACACTGGTGCTGGTTTAAACCCAGCCAGAACTTTCGGTCCATGTGTTGCCGCCAGATCTTTCCCTAACTACCACTGGATTTACTGGGTCGGTCCATTCATTGGTGCCGTTGTCGCTGCTGCCATCTACAGACTTTTCAAGTTCTTGAACTACGAAACCTGTAACCCAGGTCAAGATGCTTCTGAATAAATTTGATGCCGCATATGAAAAAAAAAAGACGTTCTATGAAGAAAGAGTCAATTGAATAGCAAGTTTCTTCATTCACGTTTTTCACTTGTTTTAGTTTATTTACTTTTTCTTTCCATACTTCTTCACACCCTTAATTAATAATTAATATTTATGTTTTAATTTTTGTACTACCGGAAAAGTCTTTCAGATCTGGAAATATATAAACAATGAAAAGACCGCCGTGCATATCGATCGGGGACCTTGCCGTCGTATCGATGGTCCACGCAACATGTGCTAATTGTCGATGCAACACATGTTTAAGTCATGCAACATGACAAAACAATACACTTCAATGCGATTAACTTTAACCTGTGAAATTTGCTATATTAATTAGCCTTACACCCAGAAAAAAAAAGGATGACGCTATACCAAGAAATATTTAGCAAAATAAAAAAAAAAATATACAAACTTATTTATTCCATTCTTTATATAATTACCCTATATACAGGTGCCTTTATTCTATTTAGAGTTCATATCACTCATAGTAAACAACAAATCATCATCATCCTCGTCATGGGTCAATTTCTTCTGGGACACTTCTTTAGCCTTGGGCTGTGGAGTAAGCAGCAGCAGCAGCAGCAGTTGTTGTTGTTGAGGATGGTGGTGGTGGCGGCTCACATCGTGGTCTTCTTCGTCATCAAACACATCTTCATATCGAATGGATGTTCTTCCGTAGTAGATCGAAGGACTGGTTGCCAATCCACTAATCACCGTAGTTGGTGGACTCTTAACTGTTGGACGAGCACCACCATGTAGTGTAGGACTACTAGCTACAGCAGGGCTAACTGTCGTCGTTTTTGTCTTGTGATCTGATGCAACACTTGGTGTAGGAGTAGTCTTGTTAGGACTTTCAGATCTTACTTTAGGTGAAGCCTCTTTAATTCTCGCGTGGAAAGAAGAAAGACGTTGTTGTTGTTCATATGAGCTAATTGAAGCAGGAGGTGAATTCAATGAACTTTTCCGACTGGAATGTCTTGACCCACCGCCAATTGTGTACCCAACTTGACCATGCGGCGATGGATGGCGCAAGATAATACTAGCACTTACGCTATCGCCCAATTGTTGATGGTGACTTTTCAACAATTGGAATTTGTTTAATGAATCATTAGAGGTGATATCATTGATTTCATTCACGGTGAATGATGATGTTGAAAATCTTAAATCGGATTTACTGTCAATCATTCTCACAAAATCACTGATATCATCATCACCATCAATACCACCACCACTAAATGTTGGATCAAGATTGGAAGTGTTCAGCACATCTGGTGTTTGTTGCTTGGTGCTAGTATTACTAAAACGCCTACTTGCTCTTGATCCAAATGATGAGGAAAACCGAGGAGTATTGTTGGCGCTGTCTGGATTGGCAAAGATCGAATCTTCATGGCCAACAGAAGATCCAATAGATTTAGGAAATGACGAATTGTAGATTCCATATATGTTACCACCACTACTATTGTTGGGATTGACAATGGGGATATTTGCTGTTGCTGGGGTGCTAGTGCTGCTTCTTGGATTCCTCAAGAATGCAGCCAATGATGCATTGGATGTTGATTTGTTACTGGTTATAGATATTCTTCGTTCTAATGACGAAGATGGTGCATTGGTTGTTGGTGGTGATGTGCTAATGGAACCAACTCTAAAAGGTTGAATAGTTGGTCGGGTGGGAACTCTCTGTGGAGATGATGATTCCTTGATTGAGGACGAGCATGGTGATAGTGAAGTTGAGTTTGTCTTGGGTTTTTCTTGTTCTATATCTTCTTCTTGTTCTTCTTCAGTACCTTCAAGATGACTCACATGGTGATGGTTATGATGATCGTCAATATCATAGTGCTCTTCGTGAAACAGCACTTGCTGTTCTTGGCGCTGTTGACGTTGGTTGTCAATTGATATGAAATGAGTCGAAAGCATTTCTTCGTTCTCATGTAAGCAAAATTCGTAATGATTTCTGTAAGCAATTGAAATCTTCAAACTTCCTAAACTGGTATTAATAGGCTGAAACATCTTCTGAGTCATATGAGACTCTGTGGTTAACATTTGTTGAGGTATGATTGATTTGGATAATCCAATTCTTCCCTTTGAACTAATTGGTTGAGTACCATCTAAAATTCTATTGCCTAAAGTCAATTTGTTCCCCGACAGTTGCAACTTCTTCTTTAACTTATAAGCAGGCATCAATCGAGAAAATCCATAGATGCTTCTAAACAAAATGATGGCCTGTTTGTAAATCAAGGGTAATTCATCAACTATAGAGCCAGGGTTAGTCTTTTGATCAAACTCGATCAACCATCTTTCTAATACAACTTCGTACTTTTTCCCACCAGATCTGGCAACTGTCCAAGGGTTGTTATTCTCATCGAGTATCACTACCGTTTGATTGGAAGGCAATTGACGTAAATCAAGGAAAGTTTCAATAATCATAGGTGGAAGCAGCAGCGGCAGCAGCAGTAGCAGTTGCAGCTGCAGTAAATCAGAAGTCCATAATCGTAGTTCTTCGCGTAAAAAGTCAGGGGCGCTATACATGAGGATATTGAACCATTTGTTTAGCTTCTGATTAGACGTGTCGTCATCTTGTTGGTTTTGGTAAAATAGATTTGTTGATGGATGTGAAGGCTCCAGATATGATCTTGCTTGTAATATGATTTGCGCTGATTTGGTAAAGAAGTTCTGTATAACTTGGGCTAACTTGGCATTCTGCTTTTTGGTATGAGAAGCTAAAGGTTCAGAATGGGTAGAGGATTTGCTGTCAGTAGGCATGGTGGATGTTTTAAACTGTAATGCAAAAGTAATTTGAATTAAACAAGGGTTGTTTATAACTCAAATGGTTATCATAATCAGTCGGTGTTTATATAAATAACAACAAGTGTGAGCTGATTGCGAGATTTCTGAAAACTGTTGTCAATCGATTAAAGGATGACTGTCAAAACCTGTTCTTTGTATGTTGGCAACAATCACCTACGTGTATGCTTGTGGGGTATATAGCCTCGGATAACAAGTAAAGGGGTAAGGGGAGGGTAACTATGTGGATATATAGCTTGGGTATTCGTGTAGTAGTGCGTGTATCAGATTAACACCAAGCACGAGAATGTTGTGATTGTTTTGGATTAAAGTCCAAAATATGATGCAATAACGCCTTAGATTGTATAAGTAGGTTCAAACAATTCCACGATATCTAAAAGGAGGTACAAAATGCGTTGGTATGTAACGAGGAAGCACCAGGAGAAAAGTGGTAAGGAAATCGTGGTAGGTGGTAGTTTGAGATTAGAGGGAAGATCAATTTTTAAAGTATAAACTAAAAAAAAAAAATAAAACAATACAAATGACAAAAATGACTCAGTAGATACAGACAAATCAGTAAAACTACAATAGGGTGCGCTTTTCTTTTATCTTATTGTTGGGTCATGCTTGAGATTTAAGTTTGTCATGTAAACCGTGAAATTGCCACTACCGCAAAATTGAACGATTATAATCGTGCATTACAACTTTTTTTTTATCTATCGTACCATCCAGTTCTAGCAGATCTGGCAATCGCACGTAGTTAATGTATGTAATTACAAACCCCTCCAAGCAAGTCTATATGCAGCCACTAAACCTTCTTTCCCTTTTGGTTTTGTGGTTAATTATCTTGAACCATTACACTTATCCTTTCCATGCTTTGTATCTCTTGCTCCGGAGGGGTGAAACCAGAGATAGTGCAAGGGTTTTTTTTTTAATTTCTATTTCTTTTTTTTTTTGTTTATGTGGGGGCAGCCACCATTTTTGTAATGCGCATATATCCCCCCACCCATAATCGAGCCACTAGCATGACATAGTTTCAACGGTGGCAACCCACAGTATCCAGAGCCGAAGAGAATGAGTCATTCTTTAATTATCGAATGATGAGAAGTACGTGATTATATTTTTTATTACAAGGCAATATTTAACCACTAGCCAAGTAAACTATGAGGGGGCGATCAATAAGCTGCTATTGCATCAAGGAATTTTATTTTTATTTTATTTTTTTGTTCGGCTTTTTGTTTTGTAAGTTTGGAAAGCTGTGATGGGATATAACCATAAAAACACCTAAAACTTGTCATAAAAACCTTAAATATACAATGGGGGTTAGCCGTGTATCATTCCCCCTTTTAGCTTATCCCCTCTCCTTAATTTCAGCTGGTTGTATAGGTAGTTTAGAAAGTTGGTAAGTGTAACGCCCGATTATGCGGTAAATACAACCCTTCCGGTTTCGGTTGATAAGGATTACTGTGGATGAGTTATTTTTTGGGCGCAGCTCGATAGCGAAAACCCAAACTAAGCAAAAAAATAAAAAAGTACTTTTTAGTGGCGGTTTTCTAAATGCGTAGATTTTTTTATTTTTTTATTTTTTTATTTTTTTTTTTCTTTGGTTCTTTTCTTACACGTCCCACATTATCAAGCACGTCTCAAAGCAACTTTCCGTAATCGGAGTAAGAATGAACAAGAAAACGTGCATATAACGTCACGAAACCAGTAAGGTGAAACTATTCCCAAAGCCCACCAATCAAATCGAAATCTCTAAAAAGCTAACTTTCAATTTATCCAATTGCAACATTCTCTTTACGCAATGAGGGGAGGATGGCGTATGCGAAAATCATACTTTAGGATGACACATCCCCTCCTCTTTTGTTTCCTCCCGTTTCTATACGAGAAAAATGACACAACTTTCGAATTTCACTGCAATCGTGTGGGGATGGTGGGGTTCTCTCCTATAACATTTCTTGCTTTCTTCCCCCATCGATGTCATCCTTTGGGTGATAGTTGCACTTGACAACGGTTGCTGCATTGCCGTCGCATCGCATTCGAAGCCCAGTAAACACGACTTTTATAAAACAAAAGAAATCTTGTTCTGGAAGTACATGTACTCCTCACTTGTCTTGGATTACATCATCACCATTCCCAACGATGACATTTGTCCTTCTGCCAGCAATCGGTTATCTTGCAATCTGCAAAAGAACTCTGATCACGTGATACAATTCTCTTCTTATGTCCTGCATATGTGCCCCTGTAAGAAGAGATCGCCTTAAAAAAAATTTCACACTATTCTTACAACCAAACAAGTCAGTATAGAAGTATTAGTTTGAAGAAACATGGATGAAACCATCACAGAAGCGGCTAAGACACAGTCCACATATTCCTTTCTATATACTTCAATAGCGCAAACTCATTTAGGTGAAGTTGCATCATGTATTATATCCTGTCTTATTTCTAATGGTCGATTAACCAGTAAGGAGTTGAGTCAACGAACCAAGATCCCGTTGAAATCAATCAAATCTGCCTTGGTTTCACTTGTGCAATTGAACTGCGTATACTATTGGACTAGTAAGGACTCGGCTAAAACCGTGCATTACTCGCTTAATGAGTCGGGATTGTTGGCATTCATCCACTCAGGTGATATTATCCAGCATATTAAGGAAAGGTACGGCGATGATGCCGCGGAAATTATCCAGAACGTGTTGATAAATGGCCATGTTAAGGTTGAAGACTATCTTGGACAATATGAAGATCTTGAAGTTCGTATGGAGAAGCAAACGTTGTTTTTCAAGTTGTTCTCCGAAAGATGGCTTGTGAGGTTACAGCCATTCAATTTCAGCCCTATTGACGACATTTGGCAGGAGGTATTTCAAGAGTGCTTGACAAACACCCCTAGAACCACTACTACTTCAGAAATCAAACGGGTTGCGGAAGCTAAAGAAAAAGCAAAGGCTAAGTTGACTACATTGTTAGAATCAGGACAATCACCACAAGACTTGTATGATTCAAAAGATGGGATCAAAAAACTACAACCTCATATCATAGTTACGTTCAATGTCTCCCGATTTCAAAAACATTTAAGAACAAATTCGTTGGTTAATTTTGCAAAATCAAGAATTGGATTGTTGACTGCAAAAGTTTATGAAGCAGCCTTAAAAGTGGTGGAACAAAATAGTCCTGAATTACGACATCCATTTTTGGAAATTTCAGGATTAATTAATGATCCTGAAGAAGAAAAGTTTTTCATAAACTCGATTGAGAATAAGTTGGTTGATGAAAGAAAGATTGTGTTTAATATTCGCGATGTCATGAGAACTCTATCTGATGATATTGACTTGAGAAATTCCATATTAACTCATAATTTCTTAAAACCACAACTCAAGAAAAGACCTTTGGAAGATTCTGAAGAGGAAGCTACTAAAAAAGTCAAGCTTGAAAATGACCAATCAGTCACTATCAAGAATGAAGGGGAAAGTTCAGATGTTGGTAATGGCAATGCATTCACTGACAATTCAGACCCTCATTCATTGACATTAATTCAACATCATCTTAAGTTATTAACCTCGGGTACAGCCATTCAATTTCTTAATGAAATCTCACCCGGTACTTTCAGTGTACCATATGCATATTTAACCAAGCAAATCAAACAATACAACTTTGAATCATTGATCAAAACCACACTTGGTCAAGATGCATTCAGAATCTTGAGATGCTTGAAATCAATGAAACTTTCTGATGAGAAGACTATTTCCAATGCGGTTTTATTAAAAGAAAAGACTGTTCGTAATGAAATATATCAATTAGTTAAAGCCAATTTCGTGGAAATCCAAGAAGTACCAAGAAGCGCTGATAGAGCTGCATCAAAAACATTCTTTTTATTCAGGTTTAAAGAATGGCCTAGCAATAAATTTCTTTTGAATTCGTTGATTTACTCCATGGCGGAAATCATTAACAATGTTCAAGATTTTAAAGCCGATCACAAAATCTTGTTGGAAAAATGTGAGCGTGAAGATGTTCAAGGACACGAAGAAGAATTGTTGTTAGAATCAGAATTAAAAACCTTGCTTGGTTTGCAAAACAGGGAGATTAACAACATTGGTAAATTTAATAGAATAAAAACCCTCTATGACATTTTCTCATTATAAGAAAGTGTGTGTATTTAAATATATATATGAATTATTTATTCAATTTTGTGTATACCAATATCCGTATACATTTGACAACAACGAGTAAGTTCAAAAGGGATATAGTAAAACATAATCCTGAATGAACCTACTCGGCAGATCTCCCGCCCTTGAACTCAGCATTAGTATGAGCAATTTCAACCACCGGGGTCGACTTCAATCCCTTGTATACCAATTTAACTTGAGCACCTTTGTCCTTGGGGACATTGTGAGAAATGTCAAAGTATTTACGAATAGCAACCGGCCAAGCAATCATAATTGAACCCAATATAACAATCCATTGTGCGGACTTAACCAATTCTCGACTATAGTTTTGAACCACGTACTTGGTCAGGGGCCACATCTTTTGGCCCAGGGCTCCGTTGTTGATATCAGTTGCAATTTGTCTTCTTGCAGTAGAAGAGAAGGAGCGCGATAAGATTTGAACTGGTTTGAATCTGAACATTTTTGTTTTGTTGATGGATATAGAAAGAAAACAAGAAGAGAAAGATGAACGAAAAATACGGAAATTAAACCATATTTAAATACCAGCAATTTATTAGGGGGGGGGGGGGGGGGTGTTGTCATATAATGAAATTTAATCCAGCCCTTATTTGATGACGTCCCCCCCCCCCCATGACTGTGCGGAGAATTTTCGCAGCTTAAAAAAGAAGCATCCAAACTTACAATTAATCGTATTTTTTAGTTCCCAAAAAAACAATAGACGATCATCTGATCACGGTTTTGTGCACAATAACCAAATGGCCTGATTATAGATATTACACCCAATGCAGCCAAGATTTTTCGGATCTGGTGGATCTGATTGATTTTTGACATGGTATCTGTGGCGAAGTGGATACAACGGCTAGTGCCTAGCTCATGTAACCGCAATTGCGGGCAACTTAAAAGTCTTTCCTGCGTACTGTACAAGGCTAGATCTTTTCTTTAGACGCAGTGTTATTGGGTAATTTGCTGTACAGCATGACGCAAGTAAAACCCATTTACCCGAGATGCATTTTGACCAGATTTATTTTGCAATAGAAGAACTGCGTAAAAACCACAAACCCCGTTATAAGCGAGGTCGTATTATATACTGACCGGGCTCTGCTAGAATATCAGGTGATTAGTCTTGGTAATATTATCACTTCAAGGCGGATTAGTTCTACATGAAATTCAGATTCCTCTTACGATTATATCATTTATGTTTAATCTATAAAGTTTCAGGGAATCCAGCAAAATCAAATTGTTCTTCGACGGAATTACCACTGACACTGTATTTAACCTTAACTCTCAACTTTATCTTAGCTCCAGCCTTACCGACAATTTTCAACACTTGTCTAATTGGAGTTCCACCAGGTGTTAACAGATCACCTCCAGAAGTCGAAGAAATACTCAACTTTTGGGTCTTTGGAACAGCGATTAATAATTGGAATTGGCTGATTGTTTCGTTTGTATTCGATCTAATCACTGCTTCCATTATAGCATGACCATCCTTAGGGAATGATTTTGGGGTGAAGCTTACATGGATATAACTATTAGTAAATGCTTCAATTTCACTAACTGATGGAGAAGAACCAATGCCAACAGCGGATGCAGGTGGAGCATTGAAAAGGTCTAGTATAGCAGCGTTACTGTTGGTTGCAGTTGTAGTAGATTGAGCTTGGCCAGCACCACTGCCTCCGAATATATCCATCAAGACATCCTGCTGTGGTTCGGCTGCGTGAGCAGTATTTGTATCATTATTATCGTCCATTAAGTCAAGCAACAAGTCGTCAGTGCCTCCAAGCGCAGAAGCAACTCCTCCAGCTCTCTTTGGTTTTGCCCCTGTGGTCTTATTCAAAGTTAACGATTCACGTTGTTTTATTGGTGGTGCGGGCATTCTTGCTAATAACCCTTTCTTTAAAGTTGCATCTTGAGCAAAAATTTCTTGATACTCCACGGCTCTAACTTGGATTTCCAAGTTATTATCACGGGTTCTTGAGTTGATTATCAATCTTAATCTTTCGATAATTTGAGCGTCTCTAAATTTAATTGATAACTTAATGACAGCAGTTAAAACGTAAGATACCAACTGGACAGTTTCTGATTCAGAATAAGTAGACTTGTTAATGAGATCCTCTATGAGTTGGACAATTGCAGCTTCAGTGACTTGAACATTCTTCAGATTGACTTCAACAGTTGATCCCAATATTAAATCACCATACTCGCCCAAAGTCCAAACAGTGATTAATGCAAGACAATATTGTTCTGGATCTTCCAAACACAAAGAGAATAATTTAGAGACGATATGTTTCTTTAATTCCCCATCGTTACATTGTAAGATCAATGCCAAGATATTAGACACGATATCGGAAGTTAAAGAATTTCCCGACACCTTCAACATTCGCATTAAGGTATCAAAATGCCACTTCTCATTAGGAGAATATTTATTAGCGGCGATAGTTAATTGGGAAGTAATGTATGGTTTCAATTCTTGATCATGACAATTTTCCAAAAATGTCAAGATTTCACGAACTAAAACTCGAATATTTTGTTCGTTCAAAATCCCAAATGATAATTCCAACGCTCTTCTTCTAATTGAAATATCACCGTCTGACAAACAATCAACGATGGTGGATCTGTGTCTTTGCACGGCTAAAGGCTCGATATTGATAACTGCCAACAACGTATCCAATGCTACGTATCTGGTATTGTTATCCTTGGTAGATAAGAACTTCCCTAATAAATTAACTCCTAGGATTTTCAATGATTGGTCTGATTGAATGGAGAAAATCGTCTTGACACATTCGTATAATATAGCATGAGCGGCATTCTTACCACTATCTATATTAGAAGCCACTTGGGTTAATATATCATTGATTTCCTCCAAATATTGAGCAGGACAACTTTCGTCCGTGGCCAAGGTTCTCAAAGTAGACAACAAAGCAACTTGAAGGAATGGATCTGAAGTACCCATAACATCGTAATCTGGTTGATACCCGCTAGTAGTTACTCTCTTCAAATGTCCGACGATCTTAGGTATAGTCTTCAATAAAGCCATGCGTTGTTCTGGTTCGGACGACAAATATAATGACTCAATTAATCTTAAAGTACCCAACAAAACTGCAGGCTGTTTCTCGTTAATCAAATCATTGATTTTATCAGCAAAATATTCTGCTAAATCAGGATCTTTCTCGACTAACTTAGCAGCAACAAAGCAAGCCTTTTTCTTCAAGTAAAAATTCTTAGAGTGAAGAATCTTTTCCACGTCGGCATGTAAATCTCTGGCTAATTCAGGAGATGCAATATTTCCAAGACACGTCAATGCCAAACCAACAACAAATGCATTAGGGTGTTGCATGTCATTATCAAGAGAATTGGTCAACAAAGTCAACACTTCTTGATTCTCGTCCAAGATCAACATACAGGCTAAATAGCCTAATCTCTTATCGGCAAATCTTGGTGAGGCCAATAATTTAAGACATTCAACTTGTCCAAAATGGGTCTTTTCTCCCATGATGTATAAGTAAACAAGTTTGGAAATGTTGATTCTTCTGGTGGTTTGGTCAAGACTAACATCTCTAAACGAAGTACGAATTGCCGCGGATTCCTTTTGAATCACGGCTCTTTCATCGGCAATTGTTTTCGCCTTTCTAACAGACTTAATGAACGTTCTTAAGGAACCCATCACGACGTGTCAGCTATCTGAGTTCTGAGTGATTCCGTTGTGGTGTTTGGGAAATCTATATTAATATTATCTTGTCAGTTTTTTTTCAGAAGTTTGTTTGGAAAACACACGGTGTGCAAAACACAAAATTGTTGGCGACGACAATTCAGTGCCAACGCAACGTTACAACTTCCTTATAAAGAACTAAAAAAGTTATATTATAATAAATACTACAGTGTAAAGCTCGTATAGCATTAATCTAATCATATTCAAGAAACAAAAACTAGTTAAAAATAATCCAAAACCCATCTATCAAAAAGTGTCAACAAGATCTTGAAAATTTAAACCATAGAAACAAAAAAGAGAAGTAGAGGTGGGGTGAGGCGGCGTGGGGGGTGGGGTGGGGTGGAGGTGGTTGGTGTTGATAACATTATAACAAAAGTTTTCATTTATTAATTCAAATCAATTTCTAGGAAAAAAAAATCGATTACAAAACAACACACTTCTTCTTCTTTTCCTTCTTTTCCTTAACTCTCAAGGAAGCTCTGGTAGCAGCTTCAAATACTTCTCTAACACCTCTACCAGTCTTGGCAGAACATTCCAAGTATTGGAATGCACCAATTCTGTCGGCAACTTCTTGTCCTTCTTGGGAAGTAACTGGTCGTTGTTGTTGAGCAGCTAAAGCTTCAATAGTATGAGGGTCATCTCTTAAATCAGACTTACAGCCAACCAAAATGATTGGAACACCTTGACAGAAATGTAAAACTTCAGAAATCCACTTTTCTAAAACGTTATCCAAGGAATCAGGGGAATCAACTGAGAAACAAATCAAAATAACATTTGAGTCTGGGTATGATAATGGTCTCAATCTATCGTAATCTTCTTGACCAGCAGTATCCCATAATGCTAATTCAACCTTTCTACCATCAACTTCGACATCAGCAACGTAGTTTTCAAAAACAGTTGGAACATAAACTTCTGGGAAAGTACCTTTGGAAAATACAATTAATAAACAAGTCTTACCACAAGCACCATCACCGACAATGACCAATTTTCTACGAAGTTCAGCAGGACCGTTAACCATTATGCTATAATTTATGCTGTTTTAAAAATGTGGAATATATGAATAATCAAATAGGTATATGTTACAATAAACAAAGGGGGAGGGGCGGTTTTTTCTTTAATATGAGGTTAAACCGTTAAATCAATTTAAAATAATCAATTTCTTGTAAAGAAGTTAGTAAAAGTACCTTGTAATATAGGAGCTAAGGAAGATGCTAAGTAACCACAACTATTGAAAACAACAAAAGGATAGGTATGACTTTATCAGTGACTGTTTTTCTCGAACAAAAAGGAAAAACTTTTCCACTTTGATTTCAAATTTTAACACAACACACGAAAAAAAAAAAAAATGTTGTTTGAACCACAAACAATCGAAACTTAATTCTGACCTGAATTTCTCGTGGTAAACTTTTTTTGGTATTATCTTTTGATCTTTCGCACCTTGATCATTTGTCACTACATTCTTGCGCCTCCTTCTGTCTGCCATTACCATTCTCATTCGTCAGTTCGACATGCAAATTCAAACCGTATTTCAAGGGAGCAACCTCAAATTACGACATGCTTTTCTTTTTTTTTGTTTGCTTAATTTAGCAATCCTTTTTTTTTTTTACTAATGTCGTATAGGCAACTTTTTGACTTGAATTAGTTCACCGCAAAGAAAATTCATTTAGTGGCGAAAATATTGTGGCCAAATATCCATTACGCAATTGTTTTGATTCTCTTAGTTTAATTTTGTCGTAACCGATTTTGTTTATCTCAAGCTCGAAAGGGGCACAAGGTAAGCGTAAATGCAAACAATTCTGAAACATGAGGGAGAAAAAAAATAATTGCACTAATTTATTTTTGTATGTAGACGTGACAAAAATAGATCAAAAAACACGATCAAAAACACCGGTCATGCAATTGATGAAGATGTAGTGTTGTGCCGGATCTATAGCACTGCCCGAATGCTTAGTAATTAATCGTCTGTTGTACATTAGTTGTCAATTTAGCACCGCCTTGTGGCTTACAAAATTCCTCACACTCGTGTAAATTAATTGGGGTCGTGTGTCAAGAACCGAAAAATGTCCTAATCAGGTAAAATAATAAATCTTAAATTGATCCCCCTATATCAGGAGTATGGGGATTGACATATATTTGCCACCTAAAACGGAATGTCATTAATCAATCGCAGTTCGATGGCTTATACGAATATATTAGTTCATTACTTAATTTGGATGATTTTCTTATCTATCCTGGAGGCATTCACCATTTTGTATTTCATAGGGGACGTGTCTACTCCTGATCCTGTCCCAAGGATTTATTATAGATTGCTTCATTTTAAGTAGGTTCCTTACATCTTATCTAGCTCCAGAAGTATATTATACATACGATTCAAATGTGATTGATGTTTACCAAACTAAAAACAGATGGAAAGAACAATAGTTGGAAAAAAGTGTTGTAAATAAAAATCTTTTTCGTTAGTAAGGGGATCTTTCTTCGGATCATTATTTGTGTACTGCATACAGTGTGCCTTTGTTCCTTAACGGTCACAAAATCAGTAGAGATTAGGTAGTTTACTGTTATTTGAAATACTCTTGGCGAAGCCGTCTCTGTTCATTCTACCATGTGACAACGCGGAGATAATTTGAGCAAATATATTACAATGGGATGGCTCTAATCCAGAAATCCTTCGTTAAATCAGAAAGTTATTTTTAGAGTAGACTTAATTCTTCCAAAAGTACAAAACAAAATTCAGACTAATATGGTAAGAAATACTCATTTGTCAAACTTGTACTCATAATTTATGTGAGCGATTTACTGTTTTAACACAAACCTATTGTTTTTCTTACACTAGACCTGTCAATAATTAATATCTCGCTTCTTCTAACTAACTGCGCTTTTCAACATTGATTCGTTATATTAAACAATCGGAAATATAGGTAGAATTGCATTCGAAACAATCCATACGGTGTCACCTTTATGTCAAATCATATTTTGCAATAACAGAAATTAGGATGGATTCTTGGAAAATCGTTTTTTGTAAGCTCTTGATAAATACTGCAAATAATGAATTTTCGTTTTCGCAATAGCCGCAAAATAATCCACACAAATTAAATTGTAGAGAAAGTCGATAAATTCCACCCAGATCTGGGGTTTTCAAGATATAACTGCGTTGCAACTTTGTCAAAGGTAGATCTTTTAAGGGACAGTTTCAGGTCACACCACTATGACATTGGTAATTGAAATTTGGTATATTTCCGCGAAAATTCTAACATATTTACTTTCTGAAAAATTTTTTTATCGTCCTGATGAGGCATAAAGGCACAGCATTAATACTGGAATTGTCGCGTTCAAGACGAGCAATTAGTTTCAAGTAGTAATTTCATACGCGATATGTAACCACAATTGAACATTCAAGAGAAATTAAACAATTGAAAAAGAAATAGTTGCTAGGCTCATCTCCTTCTCCCCCCATATCTTATCTTATCGGGCTCAATGTACCAATGATTATTTTTTAACCAACATGCTTTTTTCCAAGGCACCACCATTATTCTAGAACCCCAAACACCGAACAAAGAGAGATAAATGTAACCTCGGGTCATGCGGCAATAGAATTTCATGGGACGAGAAATCCCCGAACGAAGAGCCTCCTTGTTTTAGAAAAAGGAAAAACTAAACGAACCCAAGGCAATTTCCCACAGTTAACAAATTGTTGCCGTTCCTTCCAAAAATATAAAAAAAAAAATTCAAGCCGAAAGTACCTTAAAAATAATTTCGATTGCCCCATGAAAAAGAAAAAAACGGCAACAAAAGCGCAAAGGACTATATCCGAAGACTAGAATCGATCTTGCATGGTCTATAATTGATAGCGAGAATTTTGGGATGTCATCTTTTAGAGTCACACGAATTGTACTATTATTGACTAGTCTTATGCGAAGAGCAAGTTGCTCATTTTGGATAGAGATTTTTCAGATAAAACGCCCAACTTCAGAATTTCTTTTCCAATTTCTGCTCCTTACGGACTTTAAATCTTAGAAAATATGGTACGGACACTTAAAGTACTGCATATAATATCGCGATAAAAGTTTTTTTTTTATCTTCGTTTTTTTTTTTTTTTATCTCGAATCTTCTTGTTTCTATTTTTCAGATAAAAATTTTCAGTCTGCTTCGCTGTTTATTTAAAAGTTTATCAATCGGCAACCCCGTACTGAATCCGGATTTACCAAATAGTTTTGAATAATCTTTACACTTGTTCAAACTACTTAATTTAAATTAATTAATCCTTTCATAGAGTCTATTGGTTTAGCGGTTACTACCTAAGTTGTGTGTGTGCGTGTGTGTGTATATAAAAGTCACAACGATAAAGATTTTTCAAAAATTGTCAACACAATTTTCAATTACAACCACAATCAAATAGACGAGAAAAGAATCGACATTCTAGAAACTGAATTTCATCTATTAGACCAAACTACTTTTCCATTTCCTTCTACCCCAGTCTTATCTTAACTTGGCCGTACATTATCTGGAATAGTCACAGTTTAATCTTATCAGCGAATCATCCAACTCACTCGAAAAAAAAATTTTTTGTTGTGCCTCTTAAGATTTTCAACCTTACAAAAAGGCACCACATTAATCCAAGTTTAACTTTATCAGATCCTACTCGAACAACATACTAATAAATCAAATAATGGCCATCGGTGAGGTTCAACAACGTATTCCTCCTGTTGTAGGACCTTCAGGAGTAACAGCAGTATCACCTACCGTACCTTCAAAGACTATACTCAGTACTCCACAAGAACTCAAACCTGTAAGCAGTTCAGCTTCGGAGTCTTCCACTGCTTCTCCACCTTTGTCTGATTCAAACAGTGGCACACCTTTAAATAACAAGCCAACCGAATCTCCAAACTACCAAACTGGCCAAGTTCCACCACAACAATTATCCACGCCACCTTCAAAAACCCCTCAAGTTAAAAGTGAAGGTGACAACACTGTAAATCCTGGTCAACCAAATGCCAAAACCACTACTCATGTAAATAATGGAACCACTACAACCAAAACCAACATTTCCAGTCCTGTTTGTCGTAACTGTAAGACCCAAACCACTCCTTTGTGGAGAAGAGATGAAACTGGTCAAGTGTTGTGTAATGCTTGTGGGTTGTTTTTAAAATTACATGGACGTCCAAGACCAATTAGTTTGAAGACCGATACTATCAAATCTAGAAACAGAATCAAGCAGCTGAGTCTGAACCATCACAACAATCTTAATAAATCTTCAAGTCCAAACACTCCAGAATTGAAATCCAAGGATGGTAAGAGTGGAAGAAAGTCACCTAAATCAAAGAAATCTAAAAATAGTGGCAGCAGCAATACAAGTTTGGATGGAAACAGTCCAAATCCAAACTTGACTCCATTGTTACCAGCAACCGCTAGCTCAACATCAAATACCCCAGCAATCTTCAAAACAAATAGTTCAGGCAATTTTCCCCAAGCTATAAATTCCTACCACCACCATCATCACCATCATCACTTACCAAACCATTTATCTCACTTGCAGCAAGGAGGTCACCAACAAGTTCCTTTACACTACCCTTCATCTACTCCTACTCAATTCGCCCCTGGTTTACAAAGAATCACTTCTCCATTATTATTGTCAACCTCTTCATCAAGAGCTGACTCTGATCAAGGTAAATTGACACCAATTCAAGCTGCTGCTGGTGCATTGGAAACGATGGCTCATGAATTAGGACCAAATGCTTCATTCAAGGCTTCACAAGAACGAGGAGCTTCTTTGGTTGGAGTTTCTTTGATGAACAAGTACAAGAGAGAAGTACAACCACCAGCTACAAGTTCGGTTTCATCTTCATCTATCTTCTCAAGTGCTATGAATAGCAGAACAACCAATACTTCACAAGTTCAACCACCAAAGTTGCCAGCCTTGGGAAGCAAGATTTCTTCACCTGCTTTCCAACCTCTCTCCCGTTCAACTACTCCAATTCCACATTTCCAAGCTTCAGACTCTGGGTCATTGCCACCTATTCATAAAGTTGCTGGAGAATCATCATTGCCTCCTTTCAATAACTTTGGGGGATACAACCAACAACAAGAAAATCATCAACAACAACAGTCAAACCAACCACCACAACAAAATCAAGCCCCACCTAATGGTCAATCAAATGATGGAAACAACAGCAATAACAACAACAATAATAACAACAATAATAGTGGCAACGCTCATGAGATAACATTATTGAAGACGAGAATTTCCGAGTTGGAGTTAGTTAATGATTTGTACAGAACTAGAATCATGGAATTGGAAGCTATGGAACAAGCAGCCAGATTGAGAGAAAATTCCATGAGAAAGAGATTTGACGAAGTTTTGAGTTTACAAAATGCTACTTTAGGTCAGCAGCAGCAGCAGCAGCAGCAACAGCAACAACAATCACAACAGCCATCACAGCCACCACAGCCACCACAACAGCAAGAACCAAGTGCATCTTCCACTGTCGTGGCAACTTCCAACTCAACCCCTACTGTCCTTCCTTCCATGAATGTTCCTGATATTTCCAGCATTCCACCAATCAGCAAATTGAATGCTCCACAACAACCACCAGTGTTGCCATCTATTAGAAGTGAGTCACAAGCTCCACCCCCACCACCGGTATTGTTACCTTCATTAAAGAGAGAGAATGAAGATGAGATTGATGACGCTAATAAAAAATCAAAATTGAATTGAGATTCAATTCAAACATGTAATTCTAGTTTGACTTATGGTATTTATGATTATGTTTTCTGCCTTATAAATAGCCTTTTTTTTTATAGAATATAATTTTAATTTTAATAATATCGTATATATTTTTTCTAAATAAGAGATAAACATAATGTCAATGCAAACGTAAATAGACCTAAGTACGAACATCTGGTTCTTCCTTACCCAAAAATTCTTTGAATTTCAACAAGTCCAATACAAATTCAACCTCCTTGGACAAGTATTGGTCAACCTTTAATTGGTAAGTAGACTTGTCGTTACTATGCTTTTCCAAGTATAATCTGACAGTAGCACCCGAGGAACCGGTACCGGACAATCTAACGATAAATCTTAATCCGTTTTCGAATTTGATGAATAAACCTTGGTTAGAAGAAACACTTCCGTCCAAGTCAGTGTAGGAGAAGTTAGCAGCTTCCTTGACAACGAAACCTGGTTTTAATTCATCACCTGGCTTACTGGAGTTGACAATACCTTCTAAAAGCTTAACCAAGTCATTGGCACCTTCAGAAGAAACATTTTCATAATCATATCTGGTAAAGAAAGTTCTTCCATATTTTTCCCAGAATGAGTTTTGAACAATTTCGATAGAGGTCTTGGAACCAGGGTTCTTGGCAGCATATCCAGCCAAAACATTCAACCAAGCAACAATGGCCCATAAACCATCCTTTTCTCTGATATGGTTGGACCCGGTACCGAAAGATTCTTCACCACAAATACTCAACTTGTCTGAATCGAATAAGGAACAGAAAAACTTCCAACCAGTGGGCACTTCGTAAACATTCAATCCCTTATCCTTGGCAACCAAGTCAATGGCGCCGGAAGTAGGCATGGATCTGGCTAAACCGTAAACACCTTGCTTTTTGAAATATGGAATGACATCAGCGTATTCAGCAATGATAGCGACGGAATCACCTGGAGAAACAAAAGTACCAGCACCGTAAATCATGTTTCTGTCACCATCACCGTCAGAGGCTGCACCAAATGCAATTCCTTCCTTATCAACACGGGACACCAAAGTATGAGCATAAGTCAAGTTTGGATCGGGGTGCAATCCACCGAAATCTGGCAATGGCTTATAGTTTTGAATGGATTCAAGAGGTAATCCCAATTCATTGACAAAGATTTCGTAACCGTATGGACCAGTAACACCGTTTAAGGCATCGAATAACACCTTAAAGTTTTCTTCCTTGGTGGCCTTGTCCAAGAATGACTTGATCAATGGGAAATCGAAAATGGACTTCAACATGTCAACATAATCCTTAGTGGAGTCGATGACTTCAACGTCAATTGGACCAACTTTAGATTCACCAATTTTGGTAATATCAACCTTTGGCAAGTCAATCAACTTGTAACTGGTCAATTTCTTGGAAATTTCGAAAATCTTGTTAGTGACAGATTCTGGTGCTGGGCCACCATTACCCAAGTTGTACTTGATACCCAAATCGTTGGTTGGACCACCTGGGTTGTGAGAAGCGGTTAAAATGATACCACCAGTGGCTTTTCTAATTCTGATAACGTGAGAAGTGGCAGGAGTGGAGAGGACACCACCTTGACCCAAAATCAACTTCTTGACACCATTAGCAGCGGCAATTTTGATGATCAAGTCAATGACAACATCGTTGTAGTATCTACCATCACCACCAACAACTAAAGTGGCATCTTGAGCACCTTCTGGAATGGCATCCAAAATTGCTTGGATGAAATTTTCAGTGTAGTGAGGTTGTTTGAAGACAGTAACTTTCTTTCTTAAACCAGAAGTACCAGGCTTTTGATCTTGGAATGGAGTTGTTTCAATTGTTTGAACAGTAAAGTCTGACATTTTATTGGGGGAATTGCAATTGAGTGTATAGGAATTAAATCAGGAGAAATGGTGTGAGGCTTTTTATATAAATTAAAAATTTCGGAGGGAGGAGGGCGGGGTGTGTGTTGCGATTGGAGGTGTAGCGCAATTTTAAAATTAGGTGCCAATGGAAGGTGAAATTACAAATGAGAAATTTAGAAATTATAAATTTTACAAATGCATTGGTGAAATTCAATTCAATTTATAGAAATGTTGAGATGCAATTGATTTAGGCGAAACGTGTGGTAGATTTCAATAATATCGGAATTGAAGGTCCAATCCCCACAATGAATGTGTGAATCTTTTAATTATAGTGAATGTGGGAAAACAAACAAAAAAAAAAAAAATTAATACCTTTTTCTCTCCCCACCCCGGACTAAATGCTGCTGCCAAAATATCACCACATGTACGACATACGGACAAGTTTGCACCATTGAGATATAAAAGCTGAAAAGTTACGTGCACGGTGTAACGTGGAACATCTCACATCGTTTATGTGGAAATAGATCCGCTTTTCTCGTTAATTATGGCTGGCTAAGTGAGTGAGTGAGTGTGTGTGTGTATGTGTGTCAGCCCACCGTTCCAATTGCTTTTTGTGACATTTTCCATCCCCCAAATGTTACAACTTAGGGCGACATTTCACATCTCTATTAACCAAGTGGAGATCAGATTTCCAGATGGTTGCGAGTACTTTTGATTTCTAGCTATTATTATTTCTCCTTTACACCAAAATTAAACAATGCATTTTGGTACAACAGCATAGAAAATAATTATGTATTGCTGCGAAAATGCATATTGTGATTACACTATCTTTACAAAAGTATACACGATTACCAACCATCACCCCAACCATCCTCTACTTCCTTATCATCATCAGCTTTGAGATTCAATTGTAATTTAGGCTTAGGTTTATTAACTTTAGCACCCAATTTCAACCCCGAATGCTTAGCACCAATTGGTCTCTTGTGAGTTGGTATAGGTTGTGGTTTTCTAGAAATGCTAATCTTTTTTGTCTCCTTCACAATCTCAACCTCATCATTTTGATTCCATCCATCATCACCGTCGTCCCAGCCGTCACCAGTATCCCATGCATCCGCCTTAACGGGTTGTTCTAAAATAGGCACTTGCAGTTGTGGTTGTGCAGCTGGAGTGGATGGAACACTACTAGTCAAATCTGGAGTAGAATTATTAAAATCCTTGTTCATTTGACCAGAACCACCAAACGAAGCTAGTTTACTAACTGCACCCCACAAACTTTGTACTTCAGGATTTGAAGTCGTTTCTGTTGGCGCAGCTTCCGGTTCGGCTTGTTGCACAGTAGGACCAAATTTCTTGTAGAATTCACGTTCTTCTGCGTCTTCATCTTCTTCATAATCGTCTAAATCGCCCGCATGCAGTTCCACGGCTTCCAAATACACTTGGAAAATCCGCCTTGCTTCCTTTCTCACTTTGGTGGATTTCTTATCCATCAAGGCAATAGCTAAATGACCTAACACTTTCAGACATATTTCCTCCATGGAGAATTCACCTCGGAGAGTTTCAAATCCGTGCAATGCGGCCATCTTGCAAGGTGTGAATGAATCCCTCAAAGATTTAGCCAATGCTGTAATCAAGACATTATTCCTAGAGTTGGAATAAATCTTGGATGAGATCTTGATGATAAGGATCAATGTATTTACTCTAATTGAAGGCTTAGGATCCATTTGCGATTTGGCCAAGATACGAAGTAAATCTTGATTGACTTGTTTCACAGAAATCTTATCAATGATAATTGTGATTGACTTAAGAGTCGTTTCTCGAATCATGAAATTTGTATCTTGGAATCCTGTAATCAAATTCGAGAATATTTGCGATTGGATTTCAGAATCACTGAAAAAGGAATGGTATTCCGGCAAATGAGTCAACAAGATCAAACGAACAGCTCTATCAGTCAGACAAAAACACGAAACAATGATTGGTTTGATTGTCTTGTGGAAATCTTCTGGAGGTAACTTAATTCCAAACTTAATAATAAGATTAATCATAGTGCATAATGTTTCTTGTTTCTGAGAGTCTCCAGCAGCAGTTTTTGAAAGTTGATTATATTGAGAAATCAATTCCGGTAACAATTTATAATTCAAGAATCCCACAGGGAATGAAGTTTCGTATTGCAAATAACTAGGCAATTGTTGTCTAAAGAATGACAATTTATCAGCATCGGAGAAAAACTTCAATTCAGCAATTTCCTCATTGAAGCGAATGATTGGGTTTTCACCATGCCACCCTTCTAATTCTTTAATGTATTGTGTAGGAGTAATACGAACGTTCGCATTATTTCCTGATAATCGTTTAATAATCGGCACTAATCTTGAAGGTAAGTTCCTTTCCGAGCTATCAAAGACACTAAAGATAAATTTACCCAAACGGAATGAATCAGCCTTGACAGTTCTGTTTTCTTCTGGAGGAGCAAATTCTCTGAACCCAGGCATGGATTCCTTATAAGCAAAAACGTCAGTTTGATCTGCATCACTAACCAATTCAAACCCAAATAATTTCCAATCTCCTTGAGCATTAACCACAACTGAATTGTAAATATTCAAATTAAGATAACTGGAATGACAACTATCGTTAATGAAAGATAATGTTTTTGCAATTTGATAGACACCATTCACTTTAGCATCATCTGAGACTTCCTCTTGAAGGTAAGTTAGCAAGGGGATAACCTTTTCGGTCACGATATACAACGAACTATCATTATCAAAAAAATCCACCGTAGAAACCACACCAGGATGCTTTATCATCTTCAACTTCTTAAATGCATTTCTAGCCAACGCAGTTTTAATTTGATTGGCTGGATCACGTAAATTGAACTCAAATATAGAAACTGGATTGTTATCTTTAGGGTTGATACCGTCATATACTGTCCATATAGAGTTGCGTTCCACATCAGTTGGGTTTAATGATTGTGGGTCAACAACCTTTTCTTTGATGGTATAAGGTATAGATGAACCTGTCAACGAACTTAATGTCTGTTTAAAGAAGTTCATTTGAATTAGTAACCTGTTGTTCTTGACAGCAATATCTTTTAGCTTGATCTTAACTACGGAAAAAAAATGAGGATCAAAAATAAAAACAAAATACGTGTAGCTCGTATGGTAGCTCGAATGGTAACTAGTATGGTAAATAGTATGGTAACTGGTATGGTAACCAGTACGGTAACCAGTACGGTAACTCCTACAATGGCAATACACTATACCAACATTATCATAAATAGATTCATAAATTAAAAAACTATAACCAAACACTAGAAATCATACATATATTTTTTTCCCTTTTTCTTTTCTCTTAATACAGTTAGATAGAAGTTAAAATTATTACTAATGCAAATAACAAATAAAAGCTCACATTCACTTAACCTTGGTACCCAGATATCGTACCACCCAATTGATTTCCATATTCTGGCAGGGGGCCGCCTGGGAAATTAGGACTTGTCATCATCATCATACCACCATTCCCACCTGGTGTCTTGGGCTCATCCTTGTGCTGTTTCCCACGTCCTCTAATACCCTTATTAGAGTTCTTGTACAAATCCTTGAAATAATCCAACAATTCTCGTTCCTCTTGCGGGAGATTGTTTAACCCGTCACCGCTTAATTCAGCCAATCTATGTGTCAACATATTCAACGTATTCAAATGGAATCTATTCTGATGCGATTTCAAATTACCCAATTGAGTAAATGACTTATCGCACCCATCTAATTTACATTCAAACGGCTTCAAGTTTTCATGCGTCAACTTATGTGCGGCAAGATTACCCTTTCTGCTAAATGAACGATGGCATACATCACAAGTAAATGGTTTCTCTCCGGTATGTAATCTAAGATGGGTACGAAGATTACCTCCCTGAGTGAACTTCTTATGACAATATGTACATTCAAATGGCTTGTATCCAATGTGACTTCTTATATGAACTTCCAAATGCGTACTTTGAGTGAAATACTTGAAACAATAAGGACACTGTTGATTCTTGTGCTTTGACCTGCGATGTTTGTGATGATGCTCTTCATCTTCTCCACCAACAAGCCCTTCTTCGTCAACCTCATCTTCAATTTTCTTATGGGGCTTATCAACTCCACCAACAAGACTAACCGGGGCAGGTAAAACATCAGCTTCTTGCTTGAATACGGCACCAGGAGCTGGCGCTAAGATACTACCATCAGGTGCTTGCTGAATTGTTTTGGTAACACCCTTGTCTCTGGCCTGAATAACCAACATTAATTGATCAATCTTGGTGGCTCCAAGGAGTGGTCTTCCATCTTCAGATTTAGCAAACTGTTGAGCAGGAACAAGATTTCTATCACGAGGCGAAGAAGAAACTGGCTTTGGAGGTGAACCCATGGCCATTTCCTGGGACTTTCTTCCTCGGGAAGGTCTTTGTTTAGTGGTTGCAGTAGGCGGTATGGTAGCATATGCAGTTCCCATTTGTTGTTGTTGCTGTTGTTGTTGTTGTTGTAATTGTTGTTGAGTGGGCTGCTGGGGTTGTTGTCCTGGGTATTGTGGTTGGTTTTGATATTGCATTGGATACACATAGTTTCCACTAATACTATTGCCTCTACTTCCTGGGTATGGATACCCTACATAATTTGGATATGTGGTGGTATACTGGTATTGATTCTGAGGCGAGAGTACTGGTTGCGAATTTGGACCTGGTGGTGGAATTTGATTGGGAGGTGGGTAATTCTGAAACAATCTCTGTGGTGCCATTGGTGGCTGGGGTAATGATTGTTGATATGGATCATTAAATGGTTGACTCAATCTCATGGTGTTTATATTGGAGTTGAAGTGTGCTGGTGAAGTCTTTGGTGAATGGGATTCGTCATATTTGTGGGATCTAGAAGAATCAACCGAAGAAGTAGGAGAGATGTTGCTATCCTTGTCCAACTTGCGTTTAGGCAGCCTTGGTTCTTGTTTCTGTTGTTGTTGTGATTGGGATTGTTGTGGCTTTTGTTGTGGCTGTTGCAGTTGTTGTTGGCGCTGTTGCAGTTGTTGTTGTTGTTGTTGCTGTTGTTTCCTCTTGTCAAATATGTCTTCTCTTAATTTACCAAAGTTAACTTTTGCTCTGGGATCCTCACTTCTTTGCGCTCTTGTATTCTGTTGATCGTTAATAATCTTTAAAATTGAATCTCTTCGTTCAGTACTCATGCTATTAAGATCAATCAGTCCATTCGATATCATACCTTGAAGAATATCTGTGACACTACCAGTGAAACCAGGTATTCCCGATATACTATTTTGATTATCCCAAGTGGATAAATCAAGGGACGTATTGCCTTTTCCTCTTGAACCTGGGTTAGAACTACCACCACTCAAAGACAATCTAGTGCCATCTTGCAGCCATAGCAAGTTTCCCAAGCTTTCTTTGTTTAGTAAATTCTCTAAATCCTCGACGGAGAAATCCAGATTGGGAATCAACGACATTTGACGCGATCTAGTTGGTGGAAGACTGGGGGCTGACGAACTGCTAGTAGGACCAGTTTTCATGGAGTTATTGCCGGACTGTTCTGATATTGAATTGCCATTGGATCCAGGGATGTTTATCAAAGAACTGAATATACTGTTGGAACGCGATGGGAACGCATTCTGTTGAGATTGTTGTTGTTGTTGTTGAGCCTGTTGTTGTTGTTCGTATAGTTCATTCTGCAGTCGTACTTGGGAGGTTATTGGTGGAGGCAAGAATATGGAATCACCTCGAGGTCTTATTGGCTGATTGGCAAATTGTTGTTGTGATTGCTGAGAAAACTGCTGCGAAAATTGTGGTGGTTGTTGTGAGGGTTGGTATTGTTGATTTGTGGTAGAAGTGGGGTTGATTGATTGTTGTGTATCGTTCATGGTTGGTATCGTTTCTCTCCTGGTTAAGTAGGTGGGTGATATATCTGATAATTGGGGGTTGCTATAACCGGAGCTAGTTGTGGTAGAATAGTTGGAAGATGGACCGCTAACACTTGGTTGCAGGAATTCTCGTTTGTTGTTCAAAGTGTAAGTAGGAGTGGTTCTTCTATTCTCGTTCGATTGAGAATTATTATTAGTATTAGTGTTGTAAGTATTCAATAAGGAAGTTATTGAGTCTTGTCTGCCAGTATTGAATAGGATGTTTCTGCTATTATCATCGTCACTTGGATCAAGACGATTAGTTTGGTCCCTGTTTGTACCTTGCTTGCTTTTATTAACAATGGTAGAAGGAGAACCAGAAATTCGTGTAGTGTTTGAAGCAGCAGGTGTTGACGTTGATGTTGTTGTTGATATTGGTCTTACGGAAGAAGAAACTGCTGATTTCCCCATTTTATGTTGAGCTATTTTTTTCTTCTCGCACTAGAAAGAAGGGGGGGTGGGTGGGGGGATGACGGCAAGATGAAATTAGTAGGGGTGGGCCACTCACTGGATTGAAATTAGTTCTGAGTCAACACCAAATTAGTTGATATTTAAATTGATCAGATTTGACTAACTAGATATTGTTAATGTAATAAATTGACAATGTAAAGTAACTATCCACACTATACTATAAGCAATTCGTAAAAATAATATGTATGCAATAGTGTGTCTCGTAAAATAAGCTTACAATGTAGGAGCCTATTTGTTGTCTGATTGAATTCCTTTTTGTTACTTTTATAGCAAAGTTAGTTGAAATATTATTGTGGTTGATCTAATACTTTAAAGGGACTGTTTCGTTTTTGAGTCTTTTCAGATAAGAAAAAGAAAGAAATTAAGAAACAAGAGACAGAATAAGAGTAAAAAGAAATTAAATCGAAGGAATTCCCAAATGAGAACGGTTGGCAATGGATATATATACCCTTTACTAATTATGGGGGGTGATGGCAACTGTCGTCAAGTTTTACATGACCATAATAAATGACAACAATATTTACATCAAACGTATTCACCGGCGGAAGCAAAAAATACGTAATCCGTGAAATTAATATGACAGCATCGACACAAACAAAAAAAAAAGAATGATTAAAAATTTTATGTTTCATTTGTTGTTATTTTTTATGCATGTCCGATATTTTTTTTTAGTTCATTTTCCGGTCTCCTCATAGTTAATAATTTTGTGTAACAGAGATTCTTCTGACGTGTTTAGCTTTGCCAAACAGCTGCAACATCCCAGTTCTGATTCATCCTCTAAGTACAATTGCTTTCCATTTTGCACATACCCACACACCATGTTACAATGGCTCTTGCTTCTCTGTACCTAAAGTTCTTGGAGCGCCTCGTTAGAATTTTTTTTTTCATTCTCACGTTAAAGTTGGGTTAATGGGGCCATTACTAACGCAAGTCAAAACACTTCAGAAAAAAAAAAAATAAATCATGATCATTCATGTACGCCTGCATGCAGGAATTTTAGTTTGGAGTTGGGGAAGAATTTTTAGTATTTGAAGCACTGCGCCTGATAAGCAACAAATAATACTGCCAAAAAGCACATTGGCTCATGAATGCTAATCTGGATTTGAATTACCTATACAAGCGTGAAATAATCAGCATATATTTGTCGTCATTTTTATATGTTTCGTATACAGCTGTGGTGTGTATTTTTGTTTTTATCAAGAGAACTTTTTTTTCACCATCCCAATTGATTGTCGTAGCAACCATTAATTTTCAGCCATTGTTAAGTTTGAATTACTACGCCTATGGAAGCATAAGGACAAGATTAACTAATTACTGCTAAGATTCTGACTCAATTGGCTAAATTGTCTAGCATGTCATGCAAGCAATTGTTTAATTTTTCCATGCTTTTATCATCCGACATCTTATTACTTTGACATTTTAATAGCAAACCAGTCCGCAAAATCCCTCCATTGGGGTAGAGTCGGTCATGCACCCCATCGATAAACCGGGACGCCATCAGGATAAACTTGGCATATTTGATCGATTTAGGCTCTAAAACATCATAGTCAATCATGAGCACATACATAAGGTTTCGTAGTATATAGCGAAGTTCATCCTCTGATAATGAATCTAGTTTGTGAGCATTGATATGAGCAAGTCGACTACGAACCTCGGATGGATATGAGTTAAAATCTGTCACAGGTTTACCGTGTTCTGGTGGGATGATCCGGGGTGTTTGTGTTGCTTCACTATACATGCGTTTTTCTGTTTGTGTAATTCTATCATGCATTTCCTTCAGTTCCGAATCGAAGCGAGAAGTTCCGCTGTACATGGGGTCAGCCTTATTTGTATTTCCGCTTAGTTTAACATGATCCATGTTGCGTTCTGCTTCCTTTGCATTCTCCAAATTCTCTATCTTCAGGTACAACCCTCGTATTAACAATTTCAAAGAATCGTTTTCCCGTTTAAACTCAGAAATCACATCCTTACATTTTGAAACTTCATTACTCAAATCGCTAATGGTGGTTCTATAATCTTCAATCTGTTGTGGATTATTCTCAAGTTTATTGATTCTATTCTGGTTTGGATCATTCATTTGCAATACATGTGCTGGTATATGAAGATTTTCTGTATCTATCTTTGACTTTTCAAAATTTAATTTCTCCTTTAAATCTACTGGATTTTGTTTAGGAGAATTCATTGGAGATGTGGTGGCTGTATTAGATTCACCCTTGAGACTCAATTCAGTATTATATGAAACTATACGAGGTTGCTCTGGTACCACAGATTCCTTTAGTGCAGACGTCTTTGGAGATTCTGTTTGTAATTCACTCATAACTTCCTTTCTAACCTCAGCTCTTATTTCTTCTCTTGCCTTGGCCTTCCATTCTGAAAATACATCCCTAGCAATTCTTTCAATTTCAGCTCGTGTTTCCCTTTCTTTTCCAAATTCCAGTTTTTGGTTCAGTGGGTTGACTTTAGCTGGAGTTTGGATATTACTTGGCACCTTAGCTGGGGTTTGGGTATTATTTGGTACCTTAGCTGGGGTTTGGATGTTACTAGGTAACAAAACTTGCGACTCATGATCTTTACTTCTAGGTGTTGATTGAAGGGAAAATGACGACTCGTGTCCGTTTAATGCCCCAGTACTACTAGCTTCTGTTTCATTGGGGATATCTAAAAATCCCGCCATATCCAATTGATTCACCAATTCACTGGGAGAGGTCTCATGTCCTATCGTGGAGTCGCTATTAGCAGGCGAATAATGGAGATAAGAGGATATATCTGGCCTTTTATGACCATAGGTGCTTGAACTTTGGAACATAGTATGGTTAATAAGTGGCTCGTTCGTTGTAAGAGTTGATTCCATAAAAGGTAAACAAAAAAAAATTGGCAACAAACGCGCAACCTTTTCTTTTTTTTTTTTAGTTTTTGAAAAAGTGGGAACGTGAATAGACAACAAGAGTTTATGGAAAGCAAGAGAACCTACAAGAGTTCGTTATATGGAAGAGGTCCAAATTGAAGAGCTGAAAATATATAGAAGGTGTTTATGTGTTCAATACAGCCATTGTGTACAATTTGCTAGTAAAGGACATCCTATTTTCGCGTGTAACAATAGTTAAATAGTAGGTGAAAATGCAAGATATTATTCCTTTTCTAATTTGGATGCATAACTAGTAATTTCCATTCAAGTTGAGCCAATATAGTAGCTTGTAGGAGGTACAGGGCAAGTATTTACCTGATGTAAATCTTGATTATGTCAGAGGATCAGATATTATCCATTTCGCACGACCCGGTCCCATCTCTTTTCATCTCTGGAAAAAAATTATAGAGCATCTCGTAATGTGACAAATACCAATTGGAAACCATACCAATACTCAAACTATAAATCAAATATATAACCATGTCTACCGACGAACCAATGGAAGATGTTCAAGTTGCCCAAGATGCACAAGAAAACGAATATGATCTCGAAAAGATCAAGCTTTTGCCTGGTGCATCTGAAGACGGAACTGCTGCTTCATTTCAAATCGTGGATGAGGATCACACTTTAGGTAATGCGTTACGTTATATAATCATGAAGAATCCAGAAGTAGAGTTTTGCGGTTATTCCATCCCACATCCTAGTGAAAACAAGTTAAATATTAGAATTCAAACATATGGTAACATTTCTGCTGTGGAAGCATTGCACCAAGGATTAGATAACTTGAGTGAATTATGTACTGTGATTGAAGAAAAGTTTAGTGAGAAGATTGAAGCTGGTGGGTATGCTACTGTTGAACCTTAAACGGGGTTATTGATGTTATGTAGTTTTCTTGTACATTAGGTGTTATTTTGCATGAAATATAATAGATATTTCTTTAATATTGTGATCGCTTTAATATGTAGTATCTGCAGGCATGTTGAGAAAGTTTTTTTTGAGACATGCAAGTACATTTTCAACTCTCCATGTTGTCAACCTAGCCTAATAGAATAGTGTTTAGTTGCATGAGATTGCAAATATATTATATGGAATTGGTATCAATTCATACATTGGCCATTGAAACGACGGTATTCACCCTTGAACCTCTACCCAAAGAGAATTCACAGTTCTCAATGAGAAGTACAAGACTAGTACTACATAAGCCCTAGATGCAAATCTACCCGAAGACTAGATCGAATAAAAAAAGAAATTTTACACAAAATACGATAAAAATTTTTTTACTTGCTTTTTTTTTCATCTTTGTTATAAAAAGAAAACCCATCCCTTAAAAAAATTTTTTTTATCTCGTTTTCTTCTTTCTTGTACTAAGTTAAACAGCACATATAGTCTCTGGTAACCTATTAGATATTCAAGATGTCATATAATAACAACAGTAGTGAATACAGAAACAACGACCACAACGGTTACCGTGGTGGAAACAGAGATGGTGGTTATGGAAACAGATCCCACGGCTACCAAGGTGGCAACAGAGACGGTGGTTTCAGAGGTGGTTACCAAAAGAAGTTTGATGAACCTATTGAATTAGTTGCTCCAGAATGGGATTTAGAAACTTTACCAAAGTTTGAAAAGAACTTCTACGTTGAACATCCAAATGTTGCTGCTAGAACTGACAGAGAAATTGAAGAATTCAGAAGAAAGAATGAAATGAGTGTTATTGGTAACGATATTCCTCATCCAATCACTACTTTCGAAGAAGCTGGTTTCCCTGATTACGTTTTGAAGGAAGTTATTGCTCAAGGTTTCCCAAGCCCAACTGCTATTCAGTGTCAAGGTTGGCCTATGGCTTCTAGCGGTAGAGATATGGTTGGTATTGCCGCTACTGGTTCTGGTAAGACTTTATCATACTGTTTACCAGCTATTGTTCACATTAATGCTCAACCATTGTTGAGTCCTGGTGATGGTCCAATTGCTCTTGTGTTGGCCCCAACCAGAGAATTGGCTTGTCAAATTCAACAAGAATGTTCCAAGTTTGGCCGTTCTTCTAGAATTAGAAACACCTGTGTCTATGGTGGTGCTCCTCGTGGTCCTCAAATCAGAGATTTAGCCAGAGGTGTTGAAATTTGTATTGCCACTCCAGGTAGATTGATTGATATGTTAGAATCTGGTAAGACCAACTTGAAGAGAGTTACTTACTTGGTTTTGGATGAAGCTGATAGAATGTTGGATATGGGTTTCGAACCAGTCATCAGAAAGATTGTTGAACAAATTAGACCAGATCGTCAAACTTTGATGTGGTCTGCTACTTGGCCAAAGGAAGTCCAAGCTTTAGCTAGAGATTACTTGAATGATCCTATTCAAGTCACTATCGGTTCTTTAGAATTAGCTGCTTCTCACACCATTACTCAATTGGTTGAAGTTGTCAGTGAATTTGAAAAGAGAGATAGATTAGTCAAGCACTTGGAAACCGCTACTGCTGATAAAGAAGCCAAGATTTTAGTTTTTGCTTCTACCAAGAGAGCTTGTGATGAAATCACCAGTTACTTGAGATCTGATGGTTGGCCTGCATTGGCTATCCATGGTGATAAGCAACAAAGTGAAAGAGACTGGGTTTTAAGAGAATTCAAGACTGGTAAATCTCCAATTATGGTGGCTACTGATGTTGCCGCTAGAGGTATTGGTATGTATTTTTATTTTTTTTTTATTTCTTACTAACTTGATTTGGGATTGTGGGTTTTAGGACAAGGGATAATTGTGCATTAAGCAGCTGGTCTGCTATATGCCTGGAAAGTTTTTTTTTTTTTTTGTAAAAAGAATGAAAATTAACAAGAGGTTTATTAATGAGGGAGATGTATATTAGAGATAATGAAAAAACGAGAAAGATTGTTAGAATAAGTTTTTGATACACATGTGTTTTCCATTTTTAGAGGAAATGATGACTATATGTTAGTCGTTCTTTTTGGCAGCAGTCATTTATTTGACATTTATACCACGTAATTGTGGTATTGATTTTTTTTTGTTTCGTCGTTCTTCCTGGTGAAGCAGAGTCGACCAGAACAAGCCAAAAATAGCGAAGATAACAGATGCACCTCGTGCATGGGTTTAGTTGATTCTGTTCTTTTAAGCAAGGGGCAGAAGTTGATACGAAGTCATTCTTTGAATATAAAATGGATGGGAACTATGTGTATATAGAGATTTAATCTTTTTAGTTTTTATTTAATTATCCTCTCTCGTCTTGGTGAATTATACACCAAGGACCTGTTGTTAATAAATAAAAGAAGAATAGAGACGTCCCTTTGTTTAACAGTGAAGAGTATTGCTGTGCTTTGAGCTCAGTGAAGGTCTAACTGTTATAACCTGTAGCATAAACAATTCGAATACAAGTCTATTATGAAAAAAAGACATAATACTAACAGTTAAATTTAGATGTCAAGGGTATTACATTTGTTATCAACTACGATATGCCAGGTAATATTGAAGATTATGTTCACAGAATTGGTAGAACTGGTAGAGGTGGTGCCACTGGTACTGCTGTTTCCTTCTTCACTGAAGACAGTAAGAAATTAGGTGGTGAATTAATCAAGATTATGAGAGAAGCCAAGCAAACCATTCCTCCTGAATTACAAAAGTACGACAGAAGATCATATGGTGCTCATATCAGATACGGTCCAGGTCGTGGTGGCCGTGGTGGTCGTGGTGGATACGGCCGTGGTGGTCGCGGTGGCCGTGGTGGTTATGGTGGTCAAAGAAACTTCCAATCTGGTAGTAACACTGCACCATTATCTAACCGTCGTTTCTAGAGAATTTTGTTTAATTGCTTGATTTCTTTTTGGGGTTTTTCTTTGTATTTTTATTTGCTTATAGAATAGAATAATAGTATGATTTATTAAAGTTTATTAGAGATGTAGTCGGTTTAGCATGGCAAGCCTAGGATATGTAGCCAGTAAAACAACGTATTTATTGAGATCATAATAATATGTATGTAGTCTATCTTGGGACCTAAATATATTTATAATAACTTAAGTCGAATTTGAGTTCAACACCATAAACCACTTCAACTTTTTCTGGATTTTCGAAAAATTTATTATTCTTTAAATCTAAATATTTAAAGCATGGTAAATTCTTTTTCTTTAAAAGCTTTAAATATAATCCATTGCAAGAAACAATACAAGCTTCTATATAACAATAGTCTATAGTATCACCCAAAAGCTTCATATCCATATTACTATAATACATTATATTAGAATATGTGAAAATATGTCTATACAAAGGATTAATTTTCATGTTATCTATCCAATTCTTTCATATCATATTGATGATTACCAAAACATAAAAATGATTTATGTTTAATAATCAAGTCTTTCGCAACATATGGAGTTGCTAAAACAAATTTAGATAAAAATAAATCTAAATTCTTGTTTTGTGAATAAGATTCAATTGCATATCTAATATCGTTAAAAATGTTAATTTCATTTAACTTTCCCAATTTTTCAGATTCTTTATAACTCTCTATTATATATAAAAGTAATAATTCCGCCTCTAAATTATTAATATTTTTAAAATCTCCTGGAGGATTAGCAAAAGTTTTAGAATCAAGTTCACCATCACTGTATATATAAGGCGTAAAAAATTATTAAATCCACCATTTAATCCAGTACCAATAGAATTGTCTGGAATGTCGTAGTATTCTTCTAAAGTATAAACTCCTTTAATTGTAGATGGTGTGACGGGAAGGTCAAATAAATTTAAAAGAGAGACAAAATATAAAATAGGGCGCAATTCAGTGTATTTGACTAAATCAACAACATCTTCTTTCTTGATATTCCTATATAAAGAATAATTACAATCGTCTAAATACAACCTAGGATCAAATTTTACCGTTTCGAATATACATAGCTGTAATAGCTTTTTTGTATCTCTTATCTAGAAATTCAAAATTTTCAAGAGTAAATTCTGCAAATTCGAAATTAAATCTACATCCGTTAGTAACACAATAATATAAAGTATCTCTATATTGTTCCACTAATGTAGAATAAACTTTATCTTTAACTATTTTTACATCACCATAGAAGGCTTATTTATGTAATGAAAAAAAATTCATTATAATCATATCTTTTTAATCTCTTGGCGGTTTGTTTATATATCATGTTAATAAATCGTGGCCTTTTTTTTTGCGAAAAATAACTAGGGTCTACCTTATAGCGTTTCGCTTATATTACCCCAAGGGAATTTTCGCTTAGGGAATATGGTGCCCAGGGTAATATTTACGAGTCACCTCACTTGCGCTGAAATCCGACAATTGCAAAACAACAATTTACGCTCACTAAGATCAGGCATTAGTTCCTTACTCTATCAAAGAGAGTAACCTTCGTTTTATTGATATATCATCAGTAGAATATATATTACATACAATAAGGGATTAAACGCAACGTCTATTTTAGACTTTCTGCATATGGGTTATAAGATTATTTATAAGCACTTATGCCAGAGATAAAATACATGATATTTCCATTTAAAGAAAATTACAAAGCTTGCATTCAAAGCCTATTCATCCATATAGTTTGATCAACTTGTATGTCTTGATGCTTGTGTACCTCTGTAAACCACGTCTTTAATCCACACTTTTTAAATGTTATTTATCTCTTCAATAACGATAGTTACTTAGTCAAATATAATTGTAAATGTTATCCTGCATTTTAGAACGTCGTTATTACCTTCACTATTAGATCAACGAATTCACATGCGAATGTTAGATTACATTATTGTGCCAAAAAAAATGTTGAGGGTTGAAAATTCACATGCGTGTTCGCAAGATTCCCGTAAATTTGCCCCAACCGACATGTTTCCACATTTAGAAACCAACCCTATTTGTTGAAAGAGATCAATAGAAAAATTTTTCACTGATTGTTTTTTGGTTGGCCTTGGCCTCAACATTCTTTTAAATTCTATAACCGGACATTTTAATTGACACCTAATAACGTCAATCTGGCAATAGCCGGTGTACGCCGATTTTGTATAAATACGCACCTTTTCACACTCTTCTGTTTTTGGTTATTCCTATTTTCCTACATTTTTCTTTTCTTCATCTTTGCTTATACTTGAGGCTCAACTACTGGTGTTTGCCCAATCTACTTTATTCAACTAATTGGTAGAAAACTAACCCTCACGAGACGACAGGAAAAAAAAAGTGGTGAGCTCTAAAAATTACCTTACCCCATAATACAATCAAAATTAGCCTTACAAAAGTTATTTCACAAGACAATTCACAAAATAGTGAGTGGAAAGTACAATTGCAAGTCATTCACTTACATTTATTTATTCCATATCTGATTAAATTCCTACCATAGTCAAGGAATTTTTATAATTGGCACATATTCTTGCCTTCCCGTGCATTTGTAAAATTGAGTGCCACATTTTTTTTTGTTTTTTCACTTTGTGATTTTATCCGTATTACTCCGCGATTTTGCATTATTAATACTACTTCCATCTAGATGACCACCTTAACAGAATCATCCACCGAATCCTTAATGACCAAAGAAAATAGCTCCAAGAGCAATGTGGCGGGACCCCAGGGGATTACATTCTCTGGAGAAACATTCTCAGTTCCACCAACCCATGATATGGTGAAAACGTTGTTTGATCCCTCAATCCGCAAATCTAATCTAGAAATTTTGATTTTGGTTTGTTTGGTCCTTAACTTTTTGGTGTTTTTAATTCCAAATAATTTGTTGAGAATAAAGATATATATTGGATTATATGTGATCTGGAGATTGTCTTATAACTTTGGAATTGGTTGGCTTTTACAACAACAATCTCAACATAGCAGGTTAGTTAATTGGTCCAAGAATTTAAGATTGTTTGATAAATCAAACAACGGTTTATTGGCTCGTTTAGTTCAAAACGAAGTCAAGAGCCAAAGAGGTAGAGACTATGATGTCAACTCATTACCAGTTGAATTTAACACTTGGTTAATATTCAGAAAGTTTGTTGATTTAGTGTTGATGCTGGATTTCACAACTTTTATTCTTGTGGTTTATACTTGTGCAATTGATGACAATTACCAGTTTATTCATGGACAATCATGGTGGTTAATATACTCTCGAATTATTGGAGGATCAGTACTTATTGTATTCAACTACTGGGTTAAAGTTAACGCCCATGATACTATTAAGGATTATGCATGGTATTGGGGAGACTTCTTTTTCCGTCAAATTAACAATGAAGATTTGATTTTCGATGGTGTGTTTGAAATGTTCCCACATCCAATGTACTCTGTTGGTTATATCGGATACTATGGGTTTGCCTTGATTGCTAAATCTTACACAGTCTTGGTAATTGCGATTTTCGGTCATTTCTTGCAAATGTTGTTTTTGAATTTTATTGAAAACCCTCACATCGATAAAATTTATGGCCCTTCTAAAAACGAAGTCAATTTATCCAAGATTCAAAAAGTCAAGAGTTTAAAGAATTTTGATAACTTGAAACCATTGGTTGGATTGTATAATTTCACTTTATTAAGAGCAAGTGATGTTATCAATTTAGTGTTGGTCATCACTTATGGTGTTATTATTCCTTTTGTGTCCAAGTCAATTAGTTTGGTATTTGCCTTGGCTGTAATTATGAAATTGTTTGAATCTGTTTCCATTAGTGTTTTGTTAATGTTACAAAGTCACTACAAGTACTTTACCAAATGGTGTCTTTCAAATGATATCCCCGTTGAAAAGTCATTGAATAATTGGGCAATTATGTATAATTCCTTGATAAACTTGACATATTCATCATTCTTTGGATTGAACTTTGCAACTTATTTACAAGGACAATCTGTAGATTTGTTGTTCCATGATTGGTTCCATTTGCGTGTGTTTGTTGGGTTATTGTTAATCTTGACTCAAGTTTGGATCAATTCGTCAATTATTGATCTGCTTGGTTATTTTGGATGGTTTTATGGTGATTTCTTCATTCCTAAATCTTTACGCACAACTTCTCAATTAACCAAAGCAGGAGTATACCGTTATTTGAACAACCCAGAACAAATATTTGGTGTTTGTGGAGTTATGGGGGTATTTATTATCTTTCCAACGGTGGAGAACCTTACATGTTGTGCTATTTGGGTGGTTAACAATTTCATCAGAATTAACTTTATTGAAAAGTTCCATATGATTAAACTTTATGGATTGAATGAAGTTTTGAAGGACTCCGGAGTTACTAAAACTGTCAAGAAGCATTTGATCCCTGATGCTATCCAAAGAAGATTAAGTAATGATCCTGAGGAAACAGTTTCACGTAGGAAATCTATCAAGAATATGACTTCAATCGCTGATACCTTGGATACCTTTATCAAAGAATTAACTAACTCAGCTACGAAAATACCTAAACAAAAAGTATTGGAATTATCACAAAACTTGTCATTTGCTAATTCCACTTACAAATTAACAATCGATGGTTTGAAAGAAGATAAAGATGCAGCTGAAAACAATTATTTACTCAAATATACCACTGTTGGCTCTCCAATCACCGTGTCATGGGAATCACCAAAAGATGCCCACTCAACCAAGGATTGGATTGGATTATACAAAATTGTTCAGACTTCATATTCCCGTACTAAAACCTTGCTTTCTTCTTCTGGTCGTTGGACCTGGTGTACTGAATCCCGTGGATCATTTACTTTTGAAAAGAATAAGTTGTTCTGGGAAGAAGGTGTTTATGAATTCAGATACCATTTAGATGACAAACACGATGTTGCTTATATTTCTGAACCATTTGAGATCAGACCTGCTCAATTGAGCGTGCCACTTGATTTGAATGAAACTGAAGCATTTGCTCAAGTTTTAAAGTCGGAGATCTTTGAGAAATTATGGAGCATTGATGATATCAAGACTCCTATTTCGTCATATGCTAATGAACATGACAATATATTGGATGTTTACAGCTTATTGGGTAAGGTAATCTCTGATGCTTGCCAAGTTAAAGTTAGTCCAAAGATCTTCTTACATCATGACGACTTATCTATTTTGGATGTTTCGCGTAAGATTATCCATATCAAGCAAGTGTTAGAAGAATTGTCATATAACAACGATGATTACGCAATTGATAAGAAGGATTTGTAGATAGAAATATGCAAGCAATTTTTTTTTTTAATACGCATGTAATTAGTAACAAAATATAAAACCTATTTAAACGAGTTTATCAAGTATGAATTAATATTAGCACGGATTATCTTTGACATTTTCTTACACTCTTCAACTAGCTGGTTCATCTTTTCGGTTGACAAATCAGTTTCATTACCTTCAATCCAAATACCTACAATTTCATCGTTTTTCAAATTCATAAAATTCAAAAGACCATCGACTGATGGCTCGTCAGTTTCGTCATCTTCTAAATCTGGATGTATAATTACTTTATCTCCACATAATCTCACTTGACCACCAGTAATCACGTCCCTCATCTCTATTCCAGAATCAACAAACGCGACACTAGTACAGCAGACGATCCAATTCATCAACCAAAGTAAATTGGCATTATTCTTTAAATCATCACGATCAGTAGAAATAATCGACACATGAACGTCAATGCTTGACTTGGGATACTTCTCCAATAATAAACAAGGCAAGATACAGCCTTCTAAATAATTAGAAATACGATGTTCAACATCGGTTAATCCAGTACGACCAGTTTGTTTGGCCGAGTTAAATGTAGATGCTTGTGGTTGGGGAGTAATGTATGGATGGAACTTGCACTCTACGGAGACACTGGCGTGGTCAACAAATGATCCTCGGATTGGACGTGGGCCGAATATCGAAACTTCGATTAATGTGTTGCCGATTTCTAAATAAGCTGAACCATTAGCGTTTTCGATGATGGAATGTTTGAGAAAGAAGGGGGGAATGGATTGTGTGTTTGTTGCGCTTGGTTTTCGAGATCCGGTGGAATTCGGTATGTTTGGAGTCACTGTATTTGCTGGCCCAAGGATTCTTCTTCTGTCACTCATTGTGCTGTTGCTTTATCCTGTTAGTTAATACTATAGGTACATTGGTTTGGTCTTTTTCGGGATGAGACGCAATTTTTCAATTGTACAATTTTGGTAGCGCGCTAACAAGAAACTCATATTACACTATACTTACAAAAATAAATATTTCTTTATATATATTACATTTAAATAAAAGTCAATAAATTACCTTCCATTGACAGGGTCAAATGGATCCAAATATTGCATGCCTGAGGAATCACCACTATTAATGGAGTAAAAGTCAAAATCATCAAGATTTAACGTCGATCTAACGCCCATATTATCATAGGGCAGTATTACACCGTCTACTTTTGCCATCATTTGTAATTGCGGGTTAGTGGCTGGATCAATCATTTGTTGCATGGGACCCTGTCCAGGTAATTGTTGTTGTAGAATTTGTGGCGGTAATTGTGGTGGAATTGGTTGTGCTGTGGCCTGTTGTTGTTGTTGTTGTTGTTGTGGGTGGTTCTGTTCATAATTTGCATTACTTTCTAACATATAGGGAGGTAAGATCTTACCGAAGATTTGTGTATCCAATTTATCAAATACACCTGGTAAATAGTCGGCATTTGTTTCGTCTTCGGAATTTGTGGTGGCAGTTTCATGGATAGGTTCGAGTTTTGAAGAATCCAGTTGGGTGGCTTCTGCACTCAGCTGATATTGTGCAAGGTTTGTTTCGTCAAATAATTGACCAAGATCTCGTTTGGCATATGCCGCATATGATGATTCAGAAGGAGATGATTCAAAGTTGTTTATAGTATCGAAATTCTTGAATGTATTTTGAACATGTTCACTCTTGACATTAGGTCTTGCTCCTGGAACAGTTTCAGGATTTGTATCAGCATTGGCATCTCCAGGAACTTCTCCATCAACTCGTAATCTTGAAGTGGTGGCAGTTCTTCTATTCAATTGCTCAAACAAAGTATTCAAAATGTTATAAATTCTTGAGGAGCTTCTTGAGGAATTCTTCAAGCAATCCAACACTTTCTTCCCAATCTCTATATCTTGTTTAATCATATCGATATTCAAGTCATCATCAAATAACACCCCGGCATAATTGACTCCCAGTTCTCTGTTACTGGCATAGTTTGCAAAATGGAAATAATAAACCAAACATGCAATACTAAAGAAAATAGTATATATTGAGAACCAATATGTCCCCACGAGCAAATTTTGATCAATCATCTTGTTGGCCAATTTAACAACCATTCGCGCTACTTTAATACAGTTTCGTCCTCTGATTAAAGATCTAGGATCCAGATTGACTCCTTTGCTATTTCCATCACTAATGAAGTGGATGAATGGACGATAAAGCATGATTTGGCAGTTAAGGAATGCTAAATGAAGGTAATAGTTAGCAAGCACGAATTTTTCACCTGCCTTGTTACTACCGGGAACATTTGGATCTGTTGGTTTCAATTCGGCAGGTAAGTCATGCAACCAGTTTTTCAATTCAAGCTCTAAATCAGTGACTTTCTTGTGGATTCTGTCTGGACTATAATGGTTTGCAGATGAGGTTAATTCATCATCGGCATTCTTGACTTTGATCGGATACAATTGCTTGATTATATGGGAAAGAATCAACATGAGTTTTGTGTGATGGTTAGCGCACCCCAGGGATGAAAGTCTACCTTGTTGTTTATCATATAAGTACTCGGTTCGGGTGATATTTTCATCGTCTAATTCTGCGGGTAACTCTTGGTCAAATTCATCTTCATTAATCGAACGAGGGAGTCCAAGCAAGGAATTAATATAAATATCCATCTTATAAATTGTGTAAAACAACCGCTTACGAGTATCGATTTCAATGGGATCTAACTTCCTTCTTGAATTTTGGAATATCGACAAATTACGATGGAGCCCCTCTTTAAGTGCACTTCTCATGGCAATACCAATATATGAATAACACGTGGATAATCTTGCTGAACATTGCAAATATATAATCATCATAACAATTGTTTGAATGGAATTGATATCTCCAACATTACTGATATCAATTAGTTTTCTTGCTTCCAAGAAATACTTGAACCCGTCATCTTCGGAGTTTTCATTAATGTCAGGGGCAGTAGCTGAAGATCTCGAAAAAAGACACCCACAAGCTAAAATTGAATACAAGAATGGAAGGAACCTTTGTTGTCGATCGCCATAATTGCTTGGGTCAAGGGAATAAAGCAAGTCTACTTCTTCTAATAACGAAGGACGATGGTAGAATCTGAATAATACACACCCTTTGTTCCATGTGGTATAGATCAACTGCAAGGCTGTTTCTTTATTTGGCAAGTATAATTTTATTTCGGTGCCAGGAGTAATACTATTGGTATCATCATTGGAACTGATGGAAGCCTTTCGAAGATTATGATGAACTTGAAGATGATGGATCGGTACTTCTGGATCTTGCATGTAGTCACAGATTTCGTTGATATTCTGGGTGAATTCTGGTGATCTAGTTTCAACATAACTTACAAGTTTCTGGAATCTTTCCACGTCAAATTGTACATTCTGGTCAAAACAATTGAATTTAAGCTTTGGTAAAAGGATATTGAGGATTTGTTGGCATACAATCAAATTAGAAGTAGGGTACAATGCTGCTCCTTCATTTCCCTCATTTTCAATACTCGCATTGGCCGCATTTGCAGCAGCAGCAGCAGCGGCTGCTTGTAATACAGCCACACTGGGTTGAGCAGGAGCGGGAATACCCGAGTTACGTTTATTTCTTATGTTGGGCTGATCATAGGAACATTTATATGAATATACTGTACAGTGGATACAAGGTTGTTTACCATCACATTTCACCTTTTTCTGTCGACAGTTGTCACAGGCTCTAGTGACTCTTCTTCTTTTTGATTCCGACACTTGTTTGTTTGACTTCGGAGTGGAGATGTTTGTGTAGTTGTTGTTGTTGCTAGTGGGGGTAGTGCTGTTGACAGGTACACCGGCGATGAGATTACTGAGGTTGGTGGTGTTTTTCGAGCTGTTATTGCTATTATTGCTCACATTGCTTATAGTGCTATTGCTGCTCAAATTGAATGTTGATCCATCAGGAACAAGTTCCGTTGCGTTTGGAAAGGGGAGTTCTCGTTTGGACATAGTGCAAAGGTTATGTGATGTGGTCGTGATTACAAACCGTCTAAAAGCATATAGAAAATGGATGCCCTATCTAAATGTGCGCAAAAAAAAAACTTGGACTTTAGGGACAAAAGTGAAGGTAGGGATTAAAGTCCGTGATATGATCTTGATGTTTGAGGCTAACTAAGTAAAAGCCCCTTGATTGATTTGGCTGAGGTTGTATTCGATTGGTAAAGTCGGTAAAATAAAATTCCAAAGTTATTTTAGTGGGGGACAAAAAAGTTATTAGGATTAATAGAAAAAAAAAAAGTGACTAAACGGGCTCATGTTTTTTTCTTCCTTACTTCTGCACAAGAAAGAAAAAATAAAACAATATAAAAAAAATAACTGCAAAGTGAGCTAAACAATAAAATAATTAATTTTAATTCTACCAATTCCCACCCCTCCAAGAAAAACTCCGAAGAGATCAAGCGTATACTCTGGGGCTAGGTTGAGAAAGTTCTGGTATCAAGAAAAAGACTAAAGTGCACCACGTAATGGATTTCCACCCTAGTAAAGAATCCTTACCAATAAAATTTGCGATAAAGTTTATTGAGGCGTTTTTAAATTGTTTTTGTTGGTAATTGTTCTCTTTGTTTTTTTTTGTGGGAACTTGGCGTTGACCTGAGGGATTTTCTCCTATTGCATTGAGGCAAATCGTAAGTCATGAATCAACTAAGTTACGATATCTTGCAAAATACGACTCAATAGTCATCTGAGACAAAGGTGAGACAGACAAAAAGCAAAGATTTCATAGAGGATTCCTTCCATGTTCCTGCATATGTAATCTCCACTCCGAACATCTTCAGGCGGGTTCTTTGCACATTACTGCATTATCTCGGTGATACGTTTCCAGGCTTTTATGTTTTTTTTAGCCAATGCACAGACCAACTAATAAACGAGATGCACAACACGCGCATCAAATTTGTCAGTTCATATTGCAACTATTGGTGATTCACATGACAACAGACATGTGGACTCGTTACGGATACAAGCCACTAAATTATTGATGCCGACCCAACTAAACCGCAAAGGGAATAAGCCTTTAACTACTTTCTAAAGTGCATATACAAGCCCCTGTACCAGTTGCACGGTTGAGATTAGTGTCAAGTAAAAGAAGTCACAGCAAAGCGCATGATATCGAATGCGATGATCCATGTCTAAAACAGTCTTATGTCCTGTCATGTGTTTCCTGGAGAATCTTCGTCATGCTTTAAATGTAGTGGCTAGGAAATATCGTAACACTGTACTAAAAAAGAATACGAAATTAGAGTACATGTGATTGCTTAAAGTGTTTTTTTTTCCCCATCACACCAGACCATGCTTTACCAATATGTACTAAGTGTTAAATTGTAGATTGACTGAGCAAGTAGCAAGTCTTCTAAGTTATCACTTTACATTGTAATACCAATAAAGATATTATTTAGCTCTTTATTTTATTTTTTTGGAAAAGGTTATGTTTTTTGCTAATCAAATGGTCATGCACCCCCTCGCCCTTGAAAATTACATCTGATCTGATTCCCAGTCACCCAGTTGACATTACAATAGTAGATTACATAATAGAGGTGATTGGGTGATGGTTCTACTTATTTCAAATAATTTTGACACAAACTAGACCCTGCATTTGGAACTAATTAGACATCCAACTTCTGTATGTGACCAATGACAAAAATATATCAATCTAGCATACTTTTGAATTAGCCCATAAAAAAAGGTGGCTTACTTTCGTCAGAGCTCATACCCGGCAAACCCCATATTTCTAACATGACTGCTTAATTTTTTTTTTTTAGATCTGAATCATCGGCCCATTCTCTCGCTTAATTTAGGGGGTTGTACCTTTCGCGGTCCTCTTTTTTTCTGGTTCGCTAATGAAGAGGGGTGGACTAGATATAGTCATAAGTTGAACGTCCCAGCGGTAAAGTGTAATAATGTGGAGAAAATTTAGCTGGTAGTGAGCCGATGGACCGTTGATAGTAATTAATACCGCCAATGCATTTTACTCAACTCCCCATACCGTTTCTTTTGGGCGACTTCTTTGAATAGTTTCATCCGAAACAAATGTACCTGATCTGGAACTAATAAATTTGACGATATGCAAGGTCATTGTTGTTTCTACTTGTTGATGCGTGTCAATATTTACAGTCTTTGATGCGCCCAGACGTGGTTGCAAAAAAAAGTTTGTTCTTAGAATTTCGACACAAAAACATATCAAACAAATTCTAGAGTTCCAGGAAATGTTATGCTAAGATGGTTACTACAATCGTATTTCGAACCATTCATATTGTTTTCTTAAAAACGTTTTGACCTCAGGTTAATAAGTAATGGATGAAACTGCATCAAAGCGTCGAAAGCTCCGCTCCTCTACAAGGAATGCCTTGAATATTGATGATTCAAAAGTTAAACTGGAAGAGAGGAGTCTGTCGACACAAACAACTTTCTACAAGAGTGAGCTTCTAGATATGAAAGTTGAGCCTGTTATTTCTGTATGTCTGGAAAGTCCTGAAACCAATGCCACAACTGAGAAAGAAAAGGGTGCCAGTGGTTTTACTAAGATGAAGCCAGAACTAATAACTTTCCTTTCGATATCTGAATCAATAATCCTATCGATATTTAGTTACATCAATCAAATCGACACTATAAACATTAGACTAGTTAACAAGGAGCTTTATCGACTTGGCTCAATCAAATTGTTTAATTCGATTTTTGTTTACTTGCCGGAAGATAATTCGATTACAGTAGTGGGTATTTCCAAGAGTAAAAATGTATATTTGCCTTTTCAAACTCAATATACAATTGTTAATGGATTTAATGATTTCAATAAAGTCTTGGGTAAGTCGCAATTGAGTTTAGTGAAGAATGTTCTTCTTCGGATAAAAAATCCAAATAGTCATTCTGATTACGTCTATACTTACTTGACTGAGAAGTGTCCCTGGATAACGGTGGATGTGGAAATGTTTGATTCAACCATGTTTCAGAAACAATTTGCCAGACTTGATAAGATATCACAACTTCGAGTCCACAATAAATTCCAATTTAGCACTAATATCTCGGATAACTTTACGATCAAGCAACTACACATTAAAGGTTCTGAGAAGATTGATTCCGATCCATTGCGTCTCATTCCTCATCTCAAAGCCCTAAATACACTTTGTATATGTTCCAATGTCAAGAATGTCCTTCTGCAATTCAAGCATCGGAAAATCTCCAAATTGAAAATAAAACACTTGGGGTTTCATGTACCGCAGTTGCCAATTAGGAAAATGGGCGATGTGTTTATCTTGAGCGATATTACTTCTCTTGAGCTTATCTTTGACAATAATATAACCCCGTATCTGGATTTACATTGGCTCTCTTTGAATGCGACTAACCTTCGAAGTATTGGAATCACATGGTCCAATGCGTCATTTAGGAAAATTATGGAAATGTTTTGGGGGCATAAATTATACCAGATTAAATTACATACTACTAGCGAAGAAAAGAAGAACTTTACTGCCCAGGAGATTAAAACTATTATAGAAGGCCATAAACAGTCAGTGCTCTATGTGGCTGTGACCGCTGGAGCTGAATTTTCTTCAACTGCATGGGAATCAAATAGGATACATCAACGGACAAAAGCAGCTGCAGTTAACACAGGCTCCTATAGTAAAAAATGGAGAGATAATTTCCCAAGGGAAAGATATCCAAATCTCAAGTTTATCCGAATTAATAATGACGTTAACTTGCTTTAACTGGGCCAACTTGTTTTGGAAACACGAAAATACTACACTAATAGTTCTTTTTTTCTAACTGGTATTATTCTTTTATATACATATATTAATTGATTTTAATTGGCTTCTCCAATAAATGACCCATTCGTTCAATCTTTGTACTTAAATATCCTTCAATTTCCTTACTATGGATTCCATTTTCCTTTTGTTGCCAACTTAAAGGAATCATAGGAAGTCTTTCCAAAACCTTAACACGGCGGTGTTTTCCTTCAACTGCGACAATCTTTTCTCTATTGTTTGTCAATAATTTAATCTCCACTAATCCTAAATCTAATAAGATTGCAGTGGCCAACGAGAAATCTCTGGCGTCAGCAGGATGTCTCAACATTATATTGGCTTGAACGGTATCAGCACCTAAATCTTGTAAATTATAGGCCTTCAATTTCTCACCCAATCCAATACCTCTACCCTCTTGACGCAAGTATACAATACATCCATGGCCGTCTCCACCCATTATTCTTCCTGCTTCGTCAAATTGTTCTCCACAATCACAACGAGCACTCCATGCAGTTTCTCCGGTATAACACTCGCTATGAATACGCACCAAAGTAGGATCACTATAAGTTTTTTCGTCAATTATCAAAGTTCCATCTTCATTAAAATGTAATTCCTTGTTTAAAATCTCATCACGATCAGCAATGGTTCTACCTGGGGTCAATCTACCGACATATGCTCCTCTGGTCATTCTATCCTGTTGAGTTTCACCCTTACGTTGCTTAAATAACGATCGAGATCGAATGTTTTCTCCAAAGACAATAGCTAAATGTTCTTTATTATCAATGTTGTTTTCGTATAAATGCAAGAAAATCTCAGGACCTTGGGTGGTGGGAATACGGGCACGGGCAAGACAATTCACAATAGGTAACGTATCAGGAAGATTCATCAGTTGCTTTATTGCCTCTCTTTCCTCTGGTGACAAATCAGGGGTAGCTGGTTTAGGAGCTGTAATAGTGGGGACATTGGCCGTTGAGGGTTTGGGAGTCACAAGCGGGATTTGATGGACATCGGGTATTGAAGATGACGTAATTTGACTGGATGGTTGTGGATGCTGAATGTTCTCGGAATGTATAGGCATGATGATTGTTATATTGAAAGCTAAATCAAGTATGTTTGATAAAGAGGCAATCTGGGTAAAATTTTGAAAAATAGACTGTCGGCAGGATTCCCTTTTTTCTATTGTATTCCTTCGATTGACGTTCCGGATTTAGGATTTTTTTTTTTCTTTCTTGGTGTCTTTTACTGAAGTGATAAGTGATGTATGACAAGACAAATTATATCACTAGCACGTCTTAAATATGCCTTAAATCGTTGTTAAATGAATGTGAATAGGTTATAGATGTTCTTGTATTTAATTAGAAATTAATTGACGGGAACTGATTCCTATTTATAGCCTCGGCACATGACCATGACTAATCTGACAAATAGTAAATTTATTATGTAATTAATTAGTAAAAAAGAAAACACCAACCTGTAAAAAAATAACTGTGGAGTTTGTCACCAAACGATTGCAAAATTTTTCATCGATTTGTAAGCTATGATTGAACCGAATATACCAACCAACATCAATACAACAGCATTTTATATCCGTACTTTTCTGGGTATACAAGATTAATTATACTTTACATTGGCTATACCGAGCTTGCTAACATCATTAAAAGCATATGTCAAATTTAAAATTTTTACAAAATATTCATAGTAATTAGGCATAAATTATGCAACTTTATATCAAATGCAAAGCATGAACTACTATCAAAATAAAAATAAACTATTTAGACTCTTCTGATAATAATATCAAACTCCATTTCTTTCTTTTCCCCAGCTTATTAGCACCAACTTCATCGTCGGAATATTCATCCGATTTTTTTTTTCTTTTTTAGTCTATTTCCGAATATGGAATTACCGGATATCGCATTAAATTTGCTTAAGCATCTCAATGATATCTTGTTCACCATGTTTTTCTTCATCAAGTGGGAATGTCTTCACAACCAATTGTTTCTTCAACACAACAAGGCAAGGAATATGAGAACCTACACAATATTCCATCATCAATTCTCGACCACCTTGAGAATCACACAAGATATTAACCAAGTAGACATCTTCTTTCAAAGGATATTTTTCCTGTTGACTCAAGATATCGAAAAGATGTTGGGTTATTTTGTTGTCTTTCTCAGTAGCATAAGTAAAATTTAATAATAATGGTTGCTTTACCGCTAAATAAGGGTACAATTCACTGGTTTCGGTGATCCAAGTATCTATTATTCTATTTCCAGTCGTGAATTGAGAATGTGGGGGAGGATACACTAAGTGTTGCATTGGAGGAGCTCTAGCCCAGCCTCTGAACCAGTTCCAAACTGAATAGGAACGAGTTGGGTAGATTGACTTGGCAAGACTAGTTCTAACAAACATTATTAAAAAGGATAGCTCTTATTTGAGACCAGAAAAGAAAGAATAAAGTTTGTTTTTAACTATAACCTTTTTTTTTTACCTGCCTCCAATTGCAACCTTCCCCCCTTGTTCTGAAAATTTCACATTCAACGTTTCTAGAAAAAGTTTTATTCTATATATTGCTATCTGTTCTATTTACATGAAATAATACTTCTAAACGTTTACTGTTCATCCCATCCATCTTTCCATCTCTGTTTCCATAAATCGCAATTGAATTTTGGTTTACCTAATTTTTTATTGACGTCATTATGAGCATCACATAACCATCTGCCTAAACTATCTTGAGTTTCAACTTTTGGTTCATTGGTGGTGATGTATTTTTGGAAATCGTCAGCACAAAACCAACATGGGTAGAACCCAGCAAACAAATTTATGAATTGTTTCATATCTTTTTGTTGCTTGTTTGTAGGTTCTTCCGGGTATGTTGCGGCGATTGAATGAAGAAGTGTCCATGATGATCTTCCAAGAACGGTGACATCGGGTGGATCTTCCTTAGCATATGAACCAATCTTCGTGTTAACTGGTTGTTCTGGATTCATTCCGGATACTACTGGTGTCTTTACTTGTTTCTTTGCACCAGCTGTAGCAAATTGGAAATCCTGAAGCGTGTTACATGTACGACATCTTGAAAAAGTGTTAGTAGGGTTCAATTAATAGGCGAGAAATGTAATACTTACGGTTTACCATCCTTATCGTATACGATCTTACGACCAGTTACTCCGAAATTAGGTTTGGCGTCACTATTAACCTCTGTCTTGGTCTTTTCTACCTCTATAACGGTGGACATGACTAAATCTTTTGGTTTGCCACTAAGATTAGTAATTATTGTGAAAATATTGAAAATCTCAAAACTCTGCGAAAATCGGGCTGCGGATTAGTGCGAACTAATTACAAATCGAATCTATCCCACTTACACTAGACTTTGTACGGAGAATATTAGAAATTGTACATAATCAAACACTACTAATATACACAGGGTTAATCTATTAATTTTCCTTTTCGAGCTTCTTAACAAGTTCATTTCTTCTTCTAATCACTTCATCACATAATTCCAGAATTTCCGGAGTCTTGATGGCAGCACGAGCAGTATAGAATTGGCTCAAGTCATAAGTCAACCCAAACTGTTGTTCGTATTCCCAGGCAGTTTCGATCATTTCATACTTATCTATGTCTTTAACATATCTAGCTTCAGGGGTCCTTATTTCTTCGTAATCCAACCATAATTCCTTGATTTCGTACGAGAATGGTTCGTTATATGGTTTAATTATCTCCGAGAGGAATTCAATAGTGGCTAACTCACGACGATGTTTTTCCTCTTTGGAAATCCCACAGAATGGAGTGATGTCACCAACAAGAGTCTCAGCGATGTCATGTACCACGGCGATCTTGACACATTTGTCAGTGTTGACATGAGGAACAAGCATGGAAATGATGGACATTCGATACATGTGGTCAGCAATAGATTCGGTGTCAAAGGCGGGAACACCACAGGCGATCCACCCAGTACGCTTTTGGGTCTTTAACAATCTGAGGATTTGTATGAATGCAAGGATATAGTTGATGGGTTTGCCTCCTGGAGTTAACAACTCTTTGACGTGTGGTGGAACAGCATCTTGAGGTTGCCAAACATTGACAGATAAATCTTTGGTTGAGGTCATGAGTTCAGATGAGGTAGAAAAGTGGATTGAATGCAAGGAGGTATATTGTAAATTATATCTATGGAATGGACGGAGTGTTGTTAATGGTCTAAACCTACTAATCATGAACACAAGTGAGAAATTTTTGTAGTGGTGGACACAAGCTTGTTTTGATTTGATCTGGATCTGTGCAATGATGAGTTTGCAATAAAATAATAATAAAAATTTGTATGCAGGATATACATAACAACAATACTAATCTGGCTGCATTTACCAAGGCTCTTATTAAACTGCTTCTCCAATGGAACCAAAAGTGATATTACCTATGTGGTGATTTGGTTCTGGTCATTTTTGCAAAATAAATAAAAGTTTACAAGACTAAGAAAACAGAGAGCAAACTAAGCCAAAATAGAATAAACAAGTCTGAGATAGAGAGAGCCGAAAATTGACATCAAAAGCTCGATTTGACATAAAATTCGAATACTGTACAAACTGATTTATAACGTGAATGAAGTCATGTATTGGTATGTTATGATTATGTTTAAACCCTCAATTAAAACTGAATTATGATTATTTTTTAAATATACAAAGAAATGTAGACTATTTCTTAAAAAGTTTAAGCAACTAATTCAACAACACCACCAACAGCTCTAATTTTTTCTTCAGCTAACTTAGAAACAAATCTGGCCTTGACAATGACTGGAACTTGTGGTAATCTACCCTTACCTAAAACCTTACCGTAACCGTGAGCTAAGGTGTCAATGACTGGGGCAGCGGAAGCAGAGGCAGACTTCAAGTATTCGTCTCTCTTTTCTTCGTCAACTAAAGTCCATAATTTGTCCAAGTTGATTTCTGGTCTCCAGAAGTGAGCGTTTTGCTTGTGGAAGTATCTCATACCGACCTTACCGAAGTAACCTGGATGGTATTTATCCAAGTTGGTTCTGTGGTGGTGTTGACCACCGGCCATACCTCTACCACCCGGGTGCTTTCTGTGCTTACCAATTCTACCCTTACCGGCTAAAAGAATGTTAGTAAAAAGTTTTTTTTTGTTAACAAAGTGAATTTAGGTCAACACATGATTTTAGTGATGGGCTTTGTAATAGAATGAAAAATAGGGGATACATAGTAGATTATTGTATGATATAACTTTAGAAACGTGGTTGTTATTAGCTGTTGTTTTAATATTGTGGTTGATCTCGTAGTTGTGTGATATGATGATGGTAGTCGTTTTGCTTCATCTTGAAAATTTATTCATAGGTTTTATTGAACTCTTGACATCACATAAACTGGATACATCATTACATGTTGACCTTGGCTATTCCATCTATTTCGAATGTTACATACCAGAAACGTGTCCTCTGTGCTTTCTGGTCTTAGTTAATCTAGTAGGCATTGTTACTGTGTAGACTGTAAGTACAATACTAAAAGAAAGAGAAAAGATTTTTTAAAATGTCTTTGAAAAAAGTCTATGCTTAGCACAAGTTTTTTTTCTCAGTAGGTGAATATTTTCCCTCACAGTATGCAGGATTAATTTATTAACTATGTAAAAAAAACAAAATGTTCCCTATACTTAAAAAAAGCACTTACTTTACACAAGTAGTGCGCGAAAAATAAAATAAAATTCTTCCAAATTTCACTTTTCTAGGGCTTAGCCCTAATAATGCTCTGTTTCCACGTGACTACTGTAGCCATTAGTGCTACCAATAAATCCACCCCAAACTTGTTCATAGGAATCTTTACCTTTAGTTTCAGGAATATATTGTTTAATAAACCAGAAACTAACCAAACACATGAATGAAAACAAGAAATAAATGGATCCACCAAACTTGTGGATCAACACCGGGAATGAATAACCAACAATGAATGTGGCTACCCAATTCATGGATGTTCCCCAACTTTGAGCACTAGCTTTTGCAATTGGTTGTGTAACTTCTCCCACCAAAAGGAATGGAATAGGACCGAGTCCAATTGCAAAGAAGGTGATGTAGGTGAATGTACCTACTATGGATAATACCGAATTGGTGGACATTATACCTATACCCATTAATATTGTCAGGATGAATAAAAATGACACCGATGTTAAGAGCAAAGGCTTACGGCCCAACCTGTCAACAACGGTAGCCGAGGCAAATGTGATAACCACATTGACCAAGGAAATAAGGCAATTGATTACAATGGCATGATTAGGAAAAATTGACACCAACACAGACACTCCGTAGAAGATAATTGAATTAATCCCGTCAAATTGCTGCAAAACCAAAATCCCAGTTGCCACAGTTCTTGAGTTTTTGAATTCAGGTGAAGTGACATATTCCTTGACAGTGACTATTCTCTTGGTACTATCGTCAATTGCCATGTTTCCTGGTCCATTTTCCAAGCCGGAATCAGTTTCAGTAATATTTCCTCTATGGTTGTTCTTCCAACTATTCACTTCATCGGTGGCGACTGAATAACTTCCACCTCTTATTCTATGCAAAACGGTAAAAGCTTCTGTGGACCTGCCATTGTTAGCTAACCAAACAGGGGATTCTAATCCATAAACATAAAGTAATACCAAATTGACAAACCCCAAGGCGGAAGCCATAAACAACAAGTATCTCCACTGGTTATCATTGGCCCATTTTAATGAAAGCAACTGGGTAAACAAGATCCCACAATTGATACTTACTTGATTCATGGAGCCTAATAACCCTTTTGCATTCACAGGTGCAACTTCATTTATGTACAATGACGTAATTACCAATGCTGAACCTGCAGCCAACCCGACAATGAATCTTCCAATCAACAACCAGGCAAACGAATTACTCATTCCGTTTATGAACGAGCCAATAAAGTATATAAAACAGTGCAAGAGACTGGTGTTTTTCCGGCCAAACTTGTCCGCTAAATGACCCACGTAAAACGAACCAAATAATCCGCCAATGGTGAAGATTGAAGTGGCCAATCCGATTTGACTAGGTGACATGGGGATACATTGGACAAATCCATGAGTTCCGAACCAAGAGTCGGCAAAGGGGATGTCTCCTGGAACTGATCTCCGACATGATAACACTAATTCTGGTGAATTCAACTCTGCCATGTGGTACCCGAATTGGAGGGAACCAAGACAGATTAACGATACGGAAAAGACTAATTCAAAAGTCAATCCTTGAAATGAAGACATCTGTTGATATGGTGGTGGCATTGCTGATGTATTGCGATGCTGGTTGGTGAGTGAGCAATTTGAGGGGGGCAAGGGGGGTTGCAAGGTCGCGTAAACCGAAAAAGATAACACTCACAAATTTTTTGTGTAAAAATTGCACATATAAAATAAATACATAATACTATATTGTTACAGATTTCTATATTATGGGGAGGAAATTGCCAACAATCATCATTGGAATACCAAACACATCTCTCTTTAGTGTCCACATACACCCAGCTCTGATTTTCACGTCCTTATTTGGAGTTAACAACGTACATTCCGTCATGGTTGCACCCAAGAAATCTCCAAACGCAATATGAGAAAAGATATGGAAATATTCCAACACGGACTTATCGTCTAATAGCTCGACAATAAACTTCTTTTGTTTTCCTCCAACCAATTCTTGTCTCGTCCATCCAGTCAATATGCAAAACTCGTTTCCAACATAGGCAATCTCTCCCGTTCTTCTCCAGACAATGGTGGGCGTACCACTAATTCTGATGAAATTATCATATGTTAACAACGTACGCTGGAAACATTGCTCCATAAAGATCAAATCGCCTTCCTTTAGCGAGTTCGTACACGCAATAAATGAAGGTCTATATGCAGCCATAGACTCGGCCATTTCCACCAACATTGGTTTGGAAAATCTCTTTCTTAAATATGCAATTAATCGATGATATCCCGGAGTATAAGAAAACGGTTTCTTGACTTTATCATAAATTTCCTCTGGTTCTTTGAACAATCCATCTTCAGCGCTTGCCCCGTTAGTCTGCTTGTTATAGTGGTTATCCTCGGGTAATATGCCAATGGAGAACGATAATGTCAGTTTGGAATTTCGTTCGTAATACACGGCTGGATCATTGGCTTTCATATTCTCGATGGCGGTGATTATATCGGGGAACAACAGGATATGGTCTGCTTCAGTTCGGCCAATGAAATACTGGTTAATAGATTCGTCGCATTTAGGATACCTCAGATCGTCGTAAATGGAAGTTCGTGACTCGGGTTCATGAGGTTGTGTCAATGGAGACAGGGTGGTTGAGTGGGTTGCTGGTATTTTTGGTAATGTCTGGATTTCACTGGGTGAGTTTATTATTGAACCTGATTGCGAGTAATTATTTTGTAGTTGGTTGTGGGGAGATCCTGATGAATTGGGTGTGCCTTCATTGGATGTAGTTGGATGACCAAAACTATCTTGTAATATACTTGACAAGGTAGAGTACTCCAAATCAGCAGCCGAGGACAAAAAGTTTGTCCTTCTCTTAGCAGGCATACCCTGAGGCTGTGTGTGTGGATGCTGTGACGGTGGTTGACTATGGGGGAATAAAGGTTGCACGTGAGGTTGGGTATGTGAATTAGATCGTTGTAAATGATGGGGTAAATGACGTTGCGGGAATAACGGCTGAGTGTGGAAATCATTAGAGGGAATAGTATAATTCATACTGTCGGCAGTTTGTACCATGTTGGGCACGGTAGCACTATGTTGAAACATAGTGGCTTCATAAGTTATTCGTCCCAGATTTGTTGGTTGTTGAATTTCCGAGATTGTCAGTTCCATACGACTCGGCACTAACGAGGCATTGGGAACATCGGCCAAGTACTTCTTTCTCTTTCGTGGTGCATCTTCGCATGTGAGTTCTAATCCTCGTTGTATGCATCGTTTACAGGGACGACTACTGTCGCATGTCATATGGGCCTTATGACAATGGTTGCATGCTCTCGTTGTTTTCTTGCGTTTCTATTGGTGTGTGTGTGTTAATAAACAAAAACTGAAAGTGGACAAAACATAAAGCATAACATACTGGTTTATTGACTGTCTCGGGGGTATTTTCCACGGCAGTCATCGACGTCTCCTCGCTACTCATATTATGATATCCATTTATTGTATACGGAAATCCGAATGTAACTAGCTCTCTCTCTCCACCAATATTATTTTGAGTATTGTTTTTAACATTTGTTCCCCCAACGATGGCCGCCTTTTTCGGCAGGGGAAAAAAAAAAAGTTCAAATCGGGAAGGTTTTACGTATGTGTGTTAGCAATCGCGTGCCACAGTGTGTAAGAACTTATCAAAAATTGTAATAAGCATTGTATATACGTGTTCTGATTAAGTGCAGAGCAACAATAGGGTTTGAGTTTCAAGATTTTACCTATAGAATTTTAACTGTGTCTTGTTTGTTGCGAATATCGATCGAAATTTGCCAAATATTCTGGAAAATTATTAACACTAGTAACTACTTAACTAATTACCAGATTTCAATTTCGGAATATCTAGTAAAATACCCCATTAGAAAGATCGCCTAGATCAACGATTGGATTCCTCTTACTTACCATGACAGTTTACGTTATGTCTAATTACATTTGCAGTATGTTGCAGATTGGCCGTAATTATTATATCACGTGATCTCTTTTTTTTGAAAATTTTTGACACCCATACAAAGAAAACTGCGAGTTTCAATCATGAAGATCTCCTCAACTTTATCACATCACCCACAATGTCTTCATTAATTTCTCAATTTCAAAAAGTCCGCTTGTCAGAAGTTTCCTCTGTTGATGCTTCCAAGTTTCCAACCTTAAACCAAGAAGAACAAGCCCTTGCATCTCAATTCGAGACCTTATCTGGTAGATTCGATGAGGCTGAATCCTTGACTGTTTTAAACGATTCCTTAAGATCCAAGACTTACGTTGCTGGTACTGTTCCAAGCAAGTCTGATTTAGTCGTTTTTGAAAAAGTTTTCCCATTAGCTGGTAAATGGACCGCTGTTGAAAATATCGCCAAATACAGACACATTCTTAGATGGGTTGATTTAGTTCAAAACACTTTGGTTGATGTTCCTGAAGCTGACAAGATCAAGATTGATTACAATGTTGAAATTCCAAGAGAAATCAAGGAAAAGGAAAAGAAGAAACCCGCTGAAGGTCAAGCTAAGGAAGCTGCCGCTGCCGCTCCCGCCGCCGCTGCCGCCGCTACTGGCGCAGCTCCAAACGGTAAGAAGGAATTAACCGAAGAAGAAAAGAAGGCCAGGGCTGAAGCTCAAAAGGCCAAGAAGGCAGCCAAGGCCAAGGCCAACGCTGAAAAGCAAGCTGCTGCCGCTGCTGCTGCTAATGTTCCTGCCAACCCATCCATGATTGATTTCAGAGTTGGTTTCATTCAAAAGGCTGAAAAGCATCCAAATGCCGATTCCTTATATATGTCCACCATTGACATGGGAGACGAAGATGGACCAAGAATTGTTTGTTCCGGTTTAGTCAACTACATTCCAATTGAAGAAATGCAACAAAGATACGTTATTGTTATTGCCAACTTGAAACCAGTCACCATGAGAGGGGTCAAGTCATGCGCCATGGTCTTGTGTGCTTCTGAAGAAGGTAAGGTTGAATTCGTCAACCCACCACCAGGTTCTAAGGCTGGTGATAAGATTTTCTTTGAAGGATTCAATGGTACTCCTGAAAAGCAATTGAACCCAAAGAAGAAGATCTGGGAAGCTTGTCAAGAAAGATTCAGTACTAATGAAAACTTTGAAGTTACTTATACCGAAGAAGGTAAGGAACCAAAGAGATTGGTTAACGAAAAGGGTGAATTATGTAAGAACTCTACAATTGTTAAGGCTGAAGTTAAGTAGATATCACACTTTTTTAATATATTGCAATTTTTTTTTTTCACAGCCAATCGACATAAGTTTTTTTTCTGTGAGTAATATCATCATTCATCATCGTAAATACATTAGTCATTTCCTTTTAAGTGACCACATCGTAACAACACAAATAACACAATGCAAGTAAAGAATAAGGTCAAGTTAAAGGACAAGAATGTGGCATTGACCATGGTTCCTGAAGATTCTGAGGATTTATGGTATCTCTACAACTTGTTAAAAGTGGGGGATGTTGTTCAAATATTGACACATAGAAATGTAAAGAAGGGGAACGCCAATCAAGTTCAAAAGGGAAAAAGTAAAATGGAAAAGGTGTTACTTAGATTGAAACTTCTCGTAGAAGATATTGATTATATTGCATCTGATCAAACTATGAGAGTCAATGGTAAGTCCTTGGAACAGCAAGAATTCGTCCCCTTGAACAGTTACCATACTGCTGAAGTTGAATTGAATAAGGAAATCACAATCATTAAAGAAAGCTGGGATGAATATGATATGAAATTGTTGGATGATTTATGTTCCATTGAAAAGAAGGCCGATATTGGTGCAGTCATATTCCAAGAAGGGGTAGCCCATATTTGTTATGTGACTGACACCATGACTGTATTACAAGCTAAAGTTGAAAAATCAATTCCTCGTAAGAATAACGAATATGGAACGAGAGATTTGGACAAAGCCATGAATTCATTTTATAATATGGTTATACAGACTATGGTGAGACATTTCGATATGAACAGATTGAAAGTTGTTGTATTGGCATCGCCAGGATTCCTTGCAAAGACATTATACGACAGATTAATACAACAATGTTTGGATTTACGAAATTCAGGAAAAGAAAACAAGCAATTTCAAGAGATATTAGACAACAAGGGTAAATTCTTGATTGCTCATTCATCTACTGGGTATTTACAAGGATTAGAAGAAGTGTTGGCAGATTCAGACACCAGAAAGAGATTGGCTGATACAAAATTCGCCGAGGAATCAGATGCATTACTGCGTTTCCAACGTGCATTAAACAATGATGATGGCCGTGCATGGTATGGTCTTGAAGAAGTTAGCAAAGCACTTAATATGGACGCTGTGAGATATTTAATGGTTACTGATGAATTATTTAGAAGTGATGATATTGAAACCAGAAGACAGTACATTGAGTTGACGGAACAAGCCAAAAGGAACGGTGCTGGTGTGTATATATTTTCCAGTTTACATGAATCAGGAGTACAATTGAATCAATTGACTGGTATTGCTGCTCTTTTGAAGTATCCAATACCAGATCTTGATGATACCGATGAGGAGAACGACGAATAATATTTCTATAATACACTATTTACAATTATTTATGATTTAGCTTATGCTTGTAGTTTAGGTTGGCTGTTGAATCCTAGTTTTTCCAAATACCATATTCTTCCTCGCCTTTGTGATATTAAGAAATCTTGCATTAATCCAAGACCAAGACCCATGGCAGTACCTCTGAATATAAGCTTCTTCAGCTGTCTTGCACTTAATTGGTGAGTAGCAACATATGTTGAAGTTAGTACAGCTGCCGCACATGTAGTATTTATAAAATCGATGCTGTTTCTTGACCAATCGAGAAGGTATTCCAATCCAAAGAAACATCCAATAACGGCAGAATATTTCAAACTCAGATATGCACCACTTTTAACTCCCGAAACCAACATAACGTAGTTTTTCTTCTTGTGGTAAAAGTACCAACCACCAACGGTAGTTGGTAGTCTGTGTCCGTTTTCAATTAAATATCGTAATGATGCAAGTTTTATTCCATCGTAAAAGCCAACCCCTGCCCCGACTATAGCACTGGTCACTACCAAGGCGTATATTCTGTCTTTAGGATACATGTGAAATCTCTCATCCTTTTTTAAGTCTATTTTGACTTCTGTCTCTTGGACAGAAACGTCTATTGTGTCGGTCATCAACCTTGTTGCGTTTGGAGGGGAAATGTTGTACTTTAAATTTATTTGGTGCAATTTTTTCTTCGTGAGAATGTGTTGCCAAATTACACCATAGTTAACGAACACTATTAAAGATAGTATTCTTACTCGTATAAACAGGTACCATAATAGTAGATTAACTTATATATTATATAGAAGTGCAATGAGTACAAATCAGCAAGAGTGCTATAACTCCAGTAGCAATCATGGTAGCAGCTCCATCTACAAATTAATTCTAATTTGTGTTTTACTAAACAGTATAATATCATAGTCTAAACCTGTGGGGGTATCCAAAAAATAAATACAACTAACCTATTGATCTAAAATAGACTTGACGAATTCAACATAGTCAACATTACCGTCAGAAGTAACATTAACACCCTTCAACAATTCGTCAACCTCAGAATCAGTCAACTTTTCCCCAATAGAAGTCAAAATGTATCTTAACTCACCAACACCAATGTATCCAGTTTGATCCTTGTCAAACACTTGGAAACCCTTGATGTAATCTTCAGGTAAACCCAATGGCTTGAATCCATCTGGTCGGTTGATTATACTTTCATAAGTATCGTAGTCAAATTCATCACCCTTGACGGTCTTTTGCAATTCTGAAATCTCAGCTAAAGTAGGGTTTTGGCCAACTGATCTTAATAAATCACCCAAGTGTTCAACGGGGATTTTACCAGTTCCCTTCTTGTCGAAGAGGGCAAAGGCATCTTTATAAGTTTTAGTATTTTGAGACTAGAACTTCTGTTAGTCTGGGTCCACAACTCGTTCATATACACTTGGTCAATACATACCATTGTTGTTACTGTTGATCTACTTGTCGTAATGAACAACTTCCTCTTGTGTGGATCAAAAAAACCGTTAGTTGTTATGCGCGTGCAACCCACAAAATGTAAACAAACCTACAAAAAAAAAGTGGAGGTTACCCGGATCTGTTTCATAGTATGGAATCTAGAATCAGGCACACACTGTACACAGCAGTATACCTCATGTGCTACGTAGAACATACTACAAAGTAAAGTTACTGATTGAACAGCAGTAACCGATAGATATAAATAAGCTGATACTGAGAAGAAGGAGGGGAAAGAAATAGTTAATAGTATAAATGTCCATCTCAAGAGCATTTCGGTTCCATTTGGAAGTTAATGTCCCCTTGATTTCATTTCTGCTTGTTCATGCTGGAATGCCTTTGGGTATACTATGCCTCTTGCACAACCTTATAGTCCAACTCAGTTACACAATCATCACACCATTGCCATGAAAGAGAAAAGTCGAACACTTATTTTACTTTCTCAACTGGTAGCACCACCAATTCTAATTTTGTTTGGATTTTACAGTACGCGCGTATCTTGCAGAAAAGGATACCTTTGACATGATCTAGCATTTTGCACTCCTCATCTCGAAGAGAACCAGCATATACCATGCATCAAGTGAAGCGAAGAAAGCTAAATAAAGATGCTTCTCAAGAGTTTAAACCAGGATTCCTCAAGACTGTCCGAGTATGGAACTTTACCACTTATTCCTACGGTGAATTCAACTTATCACCTGGATTAAACATGATTATTGGTCCTAACGGAAGTGGGAAAAGTACACTTGTTGCTTCTATATGTATTGGGCTTGGAGGCAAGATTGATTTAATCAAGCGAAAGAATTTGAAATCTATAATTAAAATGGGCCATGAGCGAGCCACGGTAGAGATCACACTCCAGAATGTGGAAAGTAAGGACGATATTACTATTAAAAGGGAGTTCACTGAGAAGGAGTCAACGTGGTATATAAACGATTCCAGGGTTACCGAGAGTATGATCAGAGATTTACGAAGAAAGCTCAATATTCAACTAGACAATCTTTGTCATTTCTTGCCTCAGGAACGTGCAGCTGAATTCGCAGCGTTATCTCCTGAAAAGTTGCTCCTTGAAACTGAAAGAACACTAGGTGATGGTCATTTATTAGAGATTCATCAAGATTTAATAAGCAAAGACAATGCCAGTCAAGAACTTGCCAGAAAAGTTGAAGAAATAACCAATCGTCTAAAACATTTACATGATGAAAAAGAGAAACTCGAACAAGAAGCCAAGAAATTTGAAGAATACGAAAAAAAGACAGAAGAAATACATAATCATAAAATGTTGATTCCTTATGCTCAATTATCCGATTTGAAACACCAAATTAAATCTCTCAAAGAAAAACAACAGGCTGCCAAACGGAAAGTTGCAGAGTTTGCAAACACCGTCAAGGGACTAGAAGAAGACAAAGCAGCCACAGAACAAGCTATTGAAGAGACTGAAGAGCAATTAGGTAGGCATGAAACTACCATTAACGACCTCCAAGGCCAAATGGCTGAACATACAAAAGAACAACAAAAAATAAAAGAAGAAATTGATCAGTTACAAGCAAATAGCAATTCCTTAAAGAATAAGGCTAGTGAGAAGAAAGCGGAATTAACAAAGTTGCGTCGCGATCTCAATGAACATATCAAGATGGAACAGACCATGGAAGAAGTGGATGAGAATGAAATTGCCCAGTTAAACGAAGTAACCAAGGACAAGACCAAAGATATCCGTAACTTACAAGATCAAATCACTCAGGAAAAATATGCCAATGAAGCACTTATGAATGACTACAACCGATTAAAGAAAAGATTGGCCGAAGTGCAAAAGAAGCTTGAAAGCACTGATAAATTAGATTTATTATCTAATTCTCAATACAGAAACAGACTTCGTGATGAATCATTTGAAGGACATCGAAAATTACGAACAACTTCCCAACTTAAGGGGTGCTATTTCGAAGCACCAGTTATAAGTTGTGATGTGACCGTACGTGAATTCGCACCCGCATTGGAAAAGATTATTGATAATAACACGTTATTCTCAGTCACTACATCCTCACAAGAGAACTATAAGAAGATTCAACACTTTTCAGCAGAAATCCAAAAGAACTTCCCCTTAAGATTGACCAAAGTAACTGAAAGACCTCAACCATTCGTCAGTAATGAAAAACTTAAACAAATGGGATTTGATGGATATTTGGCTGATTTTGTTCGTGGACCACAGGAAGTATTGTGCATGTTGTACGATACTTCAAAAATCCATAATATTCCTATATCCAAGAAGCCGTTGCCAGCCAAAGTAATTGAGAAATTAACAACCCCTGATCCCCAGACGAGTCGAGTTCCATTTATGAAATTTATTGCCGGTGATACTCTCTTCAATATTCAACGATCAAGATATGGAAATAAACAGTTATTTTATATCACGGAAAAGATTGGTCGATCAAATTATTTCAGCTCTCGAGGTATGTCCCAAGAAATGAAGGACCAGCTAGGCAAAGAAGTTCAACAAATTAAGAAAGAAGGCGAGGGCAAAAAGCAAGCAATTCAAGAACTGATGGAAAAGATTGAATCATACAAGAAGGAAGAGCATGCAATCAAGCAGGAATTAGAACTGACCAAGCGCGACAGAGATAAGTTACAATCAGTCAAGAATCAAAAGGCACGTCTAAGTGGGCTCATTTCCAGCAAGAAGAAGCTAGTAAAAAAAGCGGAAGCTGATTCCACCAAGGATTATACCGACAAGATTAAACAGATTGAAGCTAAGATCCTCGTTAAATTTGCTAAATATTCCAGCATAGCTGAACAAACTACTGAACTTACACTGAAAGTTTCCGAAGAAATGCTGGCATATATTCTAACTAAATTAAAGCATTTAAATTTGGCCAATAGGAAATTATCAGCTGAATCATTGTTGGAAGAGCTTGATGTTAGACGGCAGGAATTAATGGAAGAGTACAACAACAGTAAAGCAGAATACGATAAGTTAAAGAAAGGTGATGCTGCTCGACAAATTCAAGAACAAAGTAAGAATTATACCGAAGATGAACGAGCAATCTTATCCGAATTAGCAAACACGTATATGGAACAAAACACCTTCACCGAAGCATTGTTGATGCAAAAGATTAACTTGTTGGAAGATGAACGATCTCTTATGTCGACTGGTGATCATAGTTCTATCGAATCATTAAAGACGAAATTAAAGGACATTGAAGTTGCAGAAATTGAATTACCGCGAATTCAAACCGAGAAGGAAAGATTAGATAAACGTATTGATGATATTAGATCACTGTGGGAGCCTGAATTATCTGATCTTGTGAAGCAAATTTCATTAGCTTTCAATAAGAGATTTACTCATGTAGCTAGTGATGGGATTGTGGAATTGGCTAAACTGGACAGATACAAGGATTGGAAATTGCAAATTCTCGTTAAATTCAGACAAGAGTCTGAATTAAAAGTTTTGGATAACCAATCTCAGTCTGGAGGCGAGCGTTCAGTTTCAACAATTTTCTTCATTATGGCATTGCAAGGATTGACCGATGCTCCGTTTAGAATTGTGGATGAAATCAATCAAGGTATGGATCCAAATAACGAGAAGATGGCCCATAGATATTTGGTTCATACTGCATGTAAAAACAACAAATCCCAATATTTCTTGGTAACACCCAAATTGTTGACAGGATTATATTACCATCCAAACATGGTTGTTCATTGTATTTATACCGGACCTCAAATTGAAGTCGATGATAGAGAAGGATTTTTGGATTTTATAAGTAATGAATAGATTGTATATACAGGAAATTATATGTACATATTAGTTTAAAAAATCTAAGGCTTGTTGAAGTCGGTTTCTGAATTCTTGTTCTCCAACAAGTTCAAGATATTCGTGGACAGATAATCCAGAGCTACCACCAGTTATGGCAAATCTTAAACTTGTGAATATTTCTTTTCTAGTGATTTCAGAATCTTTCATGATTCTTTTGAACAAAGAATTGAATTCTAATGCTTCGTCATTGACAACTTGCGAGATAATCTCTATAGTGTGTTCACTTGGTATTTTATCTTTCGAGTAGGCAACTTCTTGGAAAATATACATATGATTTTGTTCAATTTCAGACATTGATCCAATGTGTGGTCCAACAATTTTCACAACTTTGGTAAAGTATTCCTTATTGTATTTGCCATGGGTGAATTCCGTGAATACAGGATAGTAACTTTCAACTAACTTATTAAATTCCTCTGGTCGGTTTAACTTTCTCAAGAAATGTTCCTTATTAAGATAATTCAATTTGGAATCACTAACCTTGGCATTTCCCTTTGTCAAATGATCAATGGAGAACTGGCTGACAATTTCCTGCAAGTCCATCACTTCGCTTACACTTTCGCCAGGATTTTCTCTTACTGGAGCCCATCCGAATAATGCCACAAAATTTACTAAAGCTTCAGGCAAGACACCTTTCTCCTTTAGGGAGTAAATATTCAAATCTCCACTTCGTTTAGATAACTTCTTATCTTGCAATGAAGTCAATAAAGGGATATGTATAAATTTTGGAGCTCTCCATCCAAATGCCTTATATAATGCAATATGTTTTGGAGTAGAAGGTAACCATTCTTCACCTCTGACAACATGAGTAATTTTCATGAGGTGATCATCTACAACATTAGCAAAATGATACGTGGGCATTCCATCTGCTTTCACAATGACAAAATCATCATATCTTCGATCTTGTTGGTTATATTGTGGTTGTAAGTTAAGTGTTCCGTGGAGGACATCTTCAAACTGATCATACTTTTCGGGCGATTTGAATCGAATAACATATTCATGTTCATCACGTTCATGTTGACTGGTTAAACACTTTCTATCATAAGTTACATTTGTAGGTGGTTTCAATTTCTTTGCTGATTCTCTCAATTCCAACAATCTTTCTTTTGAACAGTAGCATTTATAGGCTAGCCCCCTTTCAAGTAACAAATCAGCATACTTCTTATATATCTCTCTTCTTTCAGATTGTCGGTATGGACCGTAAGGTCCACCTTCATTTGGTCCTTCATCAATCATCAACCCACACCATTTCAATGTACTATAAATATTCTCTTCGGCAGTTTCAACCAACCGAGTACGATCAGTATCTTCAATACGTAACAAAAACTGACCACCAGTGTTCTTTGCAAGTAAGTAGTTATACAAAGCTGTTCTTAAAGATCCCAAGTGGAGGAATCCAGTAGGTGAAGGTGCAAATCTTGTCCGTGCTGGTGTTGTGGGATGATGCAGCAGTTTCCTGTCAGATGTCAAAGTTGAATTCAGTAGCAATGGATTGGGTTTCTTATTACGACTGATTATCGAAGCCTTGGAGTAGCTCCTGGCAAATACGACTCTTATACTTTTCATATCATATGGATTTGCTGGAGAAGAATCAATGTATGGTCTAATTTGAATTTCTGAAATTTTTCAAAATTTTGATGCGGCTCAAAACGACCAGATGGTAGCATAACATTTACTTTTTGCAATTTATATACAAAGCATATTCAATCATAAAACAACTAATTTGCCATACCAGAAGCATATTCCAAGCTTTACAAGTGTTTTAGACCAACAATAATATAAATTCTTTAATTATACAAAAGAGTTAATAATCTAAATCAAGATAATAGCTAACAAATATACTAATGGGCCAAGGACAAAAGAAGCGGCAGAGTTTTCATTTTGGGTCACAAATGGGGCAGAAAATTGTGAAGGAGCAAGTCCATCAGTAGAACTAGCTTTTGGAAGAGAATTCATTGATCTGGTGTTTGTTGGTTGGTTATTTATTGACTGGGATTTTGTTGGTTGGGCAACTATTGGTCTAACATTTGAGTTAAATGTTTTTGTTGAGGGTGTTGGTTGAAGAGCTGTATTTGCAGATATAGGGAAGTTCTTTCCAGTTAAATGGTTGGCAAGTTTAGTTTCAGTTACTGTGAATGTGCTACATTCAGTTCTATCATTGCAACTGGTTATCGTAAACCATTCTGTTTGAGTGGCATTTACAGTGTAAGTTGTATTTCTGATCAACTTTTGCAGCTCTGTCACTTGTTCTGCCATTGATGATAATGTAGATTCTAACACCAGTTCCACAACCAGTTCTGGAATCAGTTCAGTGACCTTCTCTGTCACTATTTCCATTATCAGTTCAGTGACCAGTCCCATAATCAGTTCTGTTATCAGTTCCTTTATCAGTTCAGTGACCATTTCATCCACTTCTGTTATCAGCTCAGTGGAAATTTCTACGTCAAGTTCTGTTATCAGTTCAACTTCCTTCTCCGTAAATATTTGGGCTTCCGATGTTGTAAAGGTTTGTAAAACAGCTTCTGGTTCCTTATTGTCATTTTTATTTTCTTCTATTTCAGGAATAGTTGGTTCAATTGGTTCACTTACCTCTTGGACTTCTTTATCTATTGTTGGTTTGGGTGAAAATTTACAAAAGATTGATTTACCCATTTCCCAAGAAGTACCGCTCTCAGTATGGTACATTGGACATTTGGTGAGGCAATCCCACAATGGAACCCAATAGTCGGGGTTTTCCACTTCACAAATACAATTAATATCCACTGCTTCACCACATATAGATATGTCATTTTCCACATATTTTACACATGCATGAACACATCCACTGCCATTAGTATGACCAAAGGCTTCCGAGATAATATTATCAATAGCTGCAACAGGGTTAACAGGAGGTGGAATAGACATCTCAGCAGGATTATTACCAGCAGGGACAACAAGTTCAACAGGAGAAACAGGAGCAGCAGGTTTGACAGGAGAAACAGGAGAAACAGGAGCAGCAGGGTCAATATGAGGTGAAATAGGAACTTCGTCAGGAGTATTACCAGAAATGTCAACAGGAGCAGCAGGTTCAACAACGTTAGCAGGTTCAACAATGTCAACAGGTTTGACAACGTCAACAGGCTCGACAGGAGGTGGAATAGGGTCTACAGGAGGAGGAATAGGAACTTCGTCAGGAGTTTTTCCAGTACCATCAACGGGTTTAACAGGAGGTGGAATAGGTGCATTGACAGGATTATTTCCAGCAGGGTCAGATGTAGTTTTAACTTTTGGAGGAAAATAGTTGGGAAATTCCCAACATAGATAACTTCTGAATTCTTCGCCATTCATTTCTTTATGGGAAAAGTCTCGACAAGTAGAAAGAAAGTCAACAAATACGGGCCAGTAATTCTCTTCTTCCAAATGACACATACACCCCATCCTTACAATAATATCGTCATAGCCATTGCAACTTGGATAGATGGATTCCACCTTGTCCATGCTTGCCTCGAAACATGATACAGGATTAGCTGGAAGAGTTGTAATACCATCACATATTTGGGGTTTTGCATCTTCCCATTTGAGTTCCCTAAACAGCCGATAGTATGTACAATCCCAGGATGAGGATTCGGACCATATAGCAGACCAATAATCAGAATTTTCGACCCCACATACACAACTAAACATCTCATTTTTATCTTCATAGCCTATACAAGTAGGAAATTTTCTTTCTGTTTGATATACGACCGAGAAAAAGCAATGGTCGTCTTTAGCTTCCACTAATTTTGGCTCAAGAAACTCTTTAAAATTCTTACAAGTTTCAGTCTTGACTTCAGGCAACTCGAGGCTTTGAAGGGTTTTGGTGGTTCCACAATCATCAAAACAAGGTTGTAAATCACTCCAATAGTGTTCATCTTCAATCCCACATGCACAATTTAACATCTGTTCATCATTCTTCGCGTACCCAGAACAGTTTGGCCCATCTCTCTCTAATCTTCTGACACAGATAGCACGACATTCCATAACTTCTAGATCAGTCTTTCGCTTAATTGGAGTAATACCATTACACTTTTGGGTTTTGGCTTCATCCCAGAGAATCCCCTCGTACTTCTTGGTAAAGCCACAGTTATTAATACATGTTTGATAGTTGGTCCAGGAGTTCTCTTGGTCAGAACCACACATACAACCAAGAACATCATAGTCTTCGTACTTATCACATTCCGGAAATTGTGCTTCCTCGACACATTGCCTGCTGCAGCTTTCAGCTTGTTCGATGGTCATTGTTTGACTCGTTCCTTTGATTCCTTGGCCAGCACAAAATTGCACCCTAGCCTCTTCCATACTGAGTAAATTTTGGAAGCTAGGTGTTACATCACAAGATTGAAGGCAATAGAATAAATCGGTCCAATAGTTTCTAGCAACTTCATCATATGGATACGCGCCTGGGTCCATTCCACAAACACATGAAAAAAATAAATCATTATCTTGGTAGCCAAGGCATGTGGGATATTTATGGTCGGCAGCCTCGGCACAACTTTGGACGCAGTGATCTTCAATTAATGGTTCCTTAACATCTCTAGGACCAAGACCATCCAAAATGAGACCTTTGCTTTGTGCATATTTTTCTTTGTTGATAATAGCAGCTGTAATTCCAGTTGCACCAATTAAGATTTGAATAAATTTCATTGGTTGAGACAAGTATAGTTTGTTTGAAAGAGATTAATATTTCTGTTTGTAGGATATTTCATGGTATTTATATACTTTGGTAGAGAGCCGTTGACACTGCCAAGAAATGTGTATTACACACACCGGATGAGTTACCGAATATTTTCTAGTTCTTTACCAATGTTACGTAAAGAATATGTTACATAAATTGCACCGTCTTGCAGAAAAAGAAATTAAAATAGTTGCCAATTTCTTCTTTGACATATTAAGCTTTAAAATTTAATGAAGAAATCGTAAATCCCACATTTTTAAAAAAAAGCTTAAAGTGTTGCAAAATAGGGTAATGTTTCTTCAATATAACTGTTCACCAGGTTGACGCTCAACAACATTATTCTTATCTACAAACTGATAGTAATACAACATTTCAGTTTAAAGATGCACTACTATAATATATATTACCAATGTAATACCATATGTTGTAAAAATTTCTCTATATTTTTCTCATTTCGTATTTTTTACGAATATTTCTGTTTACCACACTTTTTGCGGCAATCGGACATTGCAAAAAAAAAAAAGAAAAAGAAAAAAAAACTCCTGGTTTCATTTCTTGTTAACTAAAAAGAAACAAATGAAGTAGTAAAACATTTTACTTTAAACATGAGTTATAACAAGGTATTTTCTTGGTTATTGAACCCATCAACATTTGGGAAAATTTTTGCAAGCTTTACTAGAATAAATTCCACAGATATACAAAAGGTTAGAATGTTACATAAAGATTAGGCAAAAAGGAAGTACTCTAGAGAGTTAATCATTAAAGAAATAGTAACATTACACTTTAGGTAATACATAAAAATGATGATATTCCATGTCAGATACATGTGCAGATTACAACTGCGTCAGTTGAGGTTGTCCCATGTGATAGAGAGTTGAACATTTTGTTTATCATTCTGTTTCATGAATCTAGAACTTTTCAGGAAGAGTTTTAGATTTCCATTTTCAACACAAAAAGTTAATATCCTAGTAAATTAAATAAATTGTTTATAGAGAAAATGATGTATTACCAAAATATCTGACAACAGAAAGTCATTAAAATCTTTAGCGTGGTAGTGTCAACATAAAGCAACTGGTAGCCCGAATTTATTCCTCACCTGGTAGCAGAAATTGCAGCCAATAGTGGTCTAGAAAGAAAATGGGGGTGTGTGGGATGAAATATGTAATAGTGACTAAATAATAATTGAATACACTCGGTCAATGCTAATAATCTGTAGCTTATGATATTTTAGATAATCAAATTCTTGGTTTACTTGGTTTGGTTTACATCCTGCGAAGCCAGAATATTATCTCCGAATAAAGATTATAAGACAGGGTAACCAAATTTGGATTCCAAGAATCCTTTCATAGTATTTCTTGGAAATTACAGACTATAAGAATAGAAGTCCGTATGAGGTTTCCAGTGATAAATACCAGGAAATACGTCCCAAGAGCATCATCCATAGTTTGACTAAATTTCCGAATTTGCGCACTTTTAGAAATTCTTAGAAAAATATAAAAGCCGTGATTGCCACCACATCTTTGCACCCCCTTAATCGCTTATCTTTTTATTCGCCACCACCATTAACTTACAAAGTACTTAATTATGTGCGGTAAAGACAAGGACTGTGACCGTTCATGCGATTGTCACAATAAAAACAAGCACCCCTGGAATCCTAGTTGGAATGCTCCCTGGACTGAGGAAGAACATGACCGGTTCCATCGCCATGTTGATAACGTTAAGGATAACTTGAAATCATTGACTAATACCATGTTGGATGTATCTTCTGATCTTGGTAAGGATCTCAATGAGCGTGCCAGAAGATGGTCATTGAAATGGCTTAACAACGACGACGATGATGAGAAGTTTAATTCGTTTTTTGGGGATAAGAAGTTTGATAAGATTCAGTATGAAGACAATGGTAAGTTTGAGTTCCCTTCGTTTTACCAAGCTAGAGATGTGATTCAGGATGTCACTCAACATCCTATTTTTGGTGAAATTTGGAATGCAATCCCTGGGTTTGGCAGTTTTAGAGATGGAAGAACTCCATTTGGATATTATGCTTACAAGGGACCTAGTATGAGACAGTATCACAATTGCTTGGAGAAGAACGGAAAGTCGATTTGGGATGACAAGGGGTACTGGAGATGTTTGTTTCCTAATGGCGAGATTCCTGTAGATATGTTGAATTACAAGAAGAAGTATTTGTATGGAGAGATTTTGACCAAGGAAGATTTTTATGATGCCATGAAGGAATTGTCGGTTAATGAAAAGGAGCCTACTATTGACTTGAGAGAAAAAGGAACTTTCTTTAACAAGTTTGACGATTATTTGAACTGGAAGCATGTCAAGTATTCCTTAAAACAGGTTGAACAACAGAGGAGAATTGCCGAGCAGCAGAAGCTTTTAGAGGAAAGGAAGAAGCAGGCTGAACTTGCTCCTAAAGGACAGACTGTCGACAAGCGTGTAGTATCCACTAGTGTCAAATCGCACATGTATAGTGATTCCGAAACCAATGAAACCAAGATGATTGAAGAAAAGGTTGAGTGTTTTAATGATGGGACATGTACCACCACCAAGGTGACCAAGCTGAGACCATTTGATTCGAACGAGTGGGTGACTGTTGAAGAAACCCACGAAGATAAGGACAAGAATGGATGGTTCTGGAAGTAGTTGTTAGTCTGTTTATAACATTTCTGTATATAATTTTTAAATAATTTATGTGACTATATGTTTTTTCGTGTTCAGGAGAAAATTGTTTACCTTTGATTAGCCACCGTCACTATCACCAACATTTTATCCATAACACTGGCAACTATGAACTCATTAAACAAGATCATCTTTCTATCGGCATTCTTGGCATCAGGGTTCTTGCTCATTTTATTATCATGTGCGTTATATAACAATTATAAACCATTATGGGTGATACTAATATTCTTGATTGCTCCATTGCCAAACATCATGGCTCTGTCAATCGAAAGTTCCAGAGATACCTTTTTAACTTTCAATGATAATGAAAACAGTGTCACGCCCTTGCAAGAATTCTGCAAATCAAGCACTGGGTTCTTGATTGTAAGTGGTGTTGCCCTTCCCTTGATGTTTTACCACTGTAAATTGATTGAAGTGGGGGCGTTGATTATGAGTATTATTGGTGGGTTGATTGTTTATATTGACATTGTTGTGTTTATATGGTTCTTTAGTCACGAAGAAGAAGAGAATGACGAGTTTAACTTTTAGAGTATAGAGCTACAAAGCACGTGTATATTAATTAAGTACCACTAGTAACAAAATCAAAATCACCGTCAAGATACAAATCGTAACCAAGCTGCCGTTCTCACGGGCTTTTGTAGTGAAGTTGTGTAATCTGGCGCTGGCACGGGTCATTCTGTCTTGGGCCGTGTCTACTCCTGCTTCCAAGTCGTTGAGTAATATGATATGATCATCAAGTTCTTGGTTTATGGTTAATCCCATAGAGTGTTGATTCTTGATGGATGAATGTAGCACGTCCAAATCCTGGTCTTGTCTCATGAGGGTTTGCTGGTGTTGAGCAAACAATTGCCGATTGTCCACGTCGTCTAAACTAGCGTTATCACTTTCTTGGTCAGAGTACGGTCTGAACGGACGTGTTCCCATGAGTTCGGCAGCATCTTCCTGGAAGGTTTCCTGTTCGTCTCTGAATCGTACTGTTTTAGTGGTGGTGGGCGTGCTTACCACTGTTGGTTCAAATTTATATTCTCGTACATCTATAGTGGTATCGTCGGACAACTTGTCATACAAATCACAATATTGAACTACATACAGAGAGAACTCGGCATGTAACCCCTCAGCCTTGTTGCCCACGCTGCGTAAGTCGTCCTGCAAGTACTTGAAATACTTTACGATCCGCTGCAATAAGCTTATCAATTCAAATGTATCGTTTGAGCTCGGGGTGAGCTTCATTTGAAAGATGCTTTCTCGTTCTTCAATCGTTGATTCTAGTTCCTGGATGCATATCCCGACTTTTCCAAGTGTTGTTCTTATTTCTTTTATCTTTGTGGACATGCTGTGGTGTATTTGCCGTTGATCGGATAAGATCCTTAAATGATTTGCACCACCAAAAAAGAAAAAGAAAGAAAGTTGGAGCGGAGTGGCCAGCCCACACACGGTGGATTTTTCTGGTGGATTCATTTACAACCCAACACCGAATCTCGATCACCCTCCTCCACTAAAGCAACATGTTCTCCAAGATCAAGACATTCTCGGAGGATATGGCCAAGAGCCTCAATGAGCTATCGCCAGCACAATCCACCCAATCGAATGATCTCGCCCAATTACAGAAGGGATCAAAGGTATTACATAAGGTGACACCTGATGAAAGTGACCTTGTCCAACCACAAGATGAACCGGAGCCAACGCCGGAACCAATTACGAAAACAGAAACTACAGAATCTGACAAAACAGCTACGCCGGAACCAAAACAAGATGGCTCAGTTGAACCACCAAAAGCAAACACCCCGGAATCACCCCTCCCCGCTGCCATCCAAGCCAAACTTCGAAAGTTTGCCAAATATGAAGAAAAATATCCAATTTTATTAAATGCATACAAGACAGAAAAGGAAAAGTCAAGATTGATTGAAATATTCGAAAAGGTCCTCAAGGAAAACACGCCCGTGTCTAGCATTTCTGACGCCAGCGCCCTCGTGGAATACCTTAATGGACTAAACGAAAAAACCAAGCTCTTGAACCAGGAGATTAGAAAGTTGACGAAGGAAAATTCAGTCTTGACGTTCAAAGTGGCCAAGTTTGAAGAGAGCAACGCCGAAATAGTTAAAAAAGAAAAAGAAACCACTGCCAAGATTGACAACTTGCTGAAACAAGTAACGCTACTCAAAGAAACCAATGATAAGCAGGACCAATCTATTCAAACCTTGCAAAAAGATAATGAAAAGTTGAATGAAGAAGTAAAGACCAAGTCAAGCGAAGTGGAAAATCTTCTGGCAGTAATCAAAGAGAAACAAGGGACCTTGGAAGTTGCCTTGGAAGAAGTTGAAGAGTTGAAAAAGGAGCACGAGCAGAAAGATAAAGAAATTGAGGAATTAAAAAATAACAAGCCAGTTGAGGAGCTGAGCAAGGAAACAGTTTCAGATGAAGAAGTTCACGAATTAAAAAATAAGATCCAAGCCCTAGAAGAAGAAATCGAGGAATTGAAGAAACAAACTAGACCCGAGGAAGAAGAAACAAAAACAAAATCCGATGAAGAGGTTGGAGATTTAAAAACCAAGATACAAGTACAAGAAGAAGAGATTGAGCAATTGAAGAAACAATTCAAGGAAGTCGAAGACAAGAAGGTTTCATCGCACGAAGAACTTCAAGAACTAAAGACAAAGATTGAAACTCAACAAGATGAAATTGAGCAATTGAAGCAGCATGAGAAAACGATCGAACCAAACACCGATCAAGTTGACCAATTAAACAAAAAGATTAACGTACAACAGAAAATAATCGACCAATTGAAAAAGAATCAAACACAAGTACAACCTGCAGAGGTGCCAAAGAAATCAGACGCAACCCAACAAGAGTCAATCCAGACAGTCAAGGAAATCAAAGAAGATGCATCAGAAAGTCTCAAGGAGATCTCCCAATTACAAACCCAAGTAGACCAACTCACAAACGAAAACACAGAATTAGTTGAGAAACTCCGATCAATAAAAGATTCAATGCAGGATAAAAACGACGAAATCAATGATTTGCGAGATCTGTTGAAGGATTTAGGAAACGATTTCGTCGCATCAAAAGATGAAATTAAATCACTCAAGTCCAAACTTGAAACGGAAGATCTCACACCAACCATCAAATCCTTGGAAGAACAACTCAAGAATAAATCGTCCGAATTAGAACAAGTTAGTTCTAAGTTAAGCCAACTTGAAGCTGAAATTCAAGAGAAGGAGATCATGCATAGGAAATCAGAACGGGATCTCAAGAAAGAAATCGCATCCGCCAAAAAACAACTCGATGAATCAGAAACCAAACTTTCTCAATCAAAGCAAGAAATTCAAGTACTCACTACTGAAAAGCAAGCATTGGAAAAGCGAATTGAGGAATTGGCCAAGTTTAAGAGCAATGACACTTCCCTTAAACTTGAAATTTCGTCTTTGCAAACATCAATCTCTCACAAGGATAAGGAATTACGCGATCATGAACACAAAGTCGAGAGTTTGATTAAGGAGAATATGGAATTAAAGGATTCCATGAGTAAATTACAGATTAGCTCTAGCGAATTCCAAACCAATAACATGGAATTGCTCAAAGAAAAGAGTGAACTATTAACCAAGCAAGAAGTCTTGATTGATCAAAGTAAGTCGTTGAATCTGGAATTAAACAAGTTACAACGGGAGAAACAACAGATTTCTACAGAATTAGATAAGACAAAAACAAAATATGACCATTTAGTCAGGGACAAGACTGACTCGTCAAACACTATCTTGCTGTATAAAAAACAACACGAGGAGTTAGTGATGAAGACTAAAGAGTACGTGCTTAGAATTGAAGCATTGGAAGATGAGGTATCCGAAGCCAGAAGCTTGTTGCAGGAAAGAAACAGGGAGACTTCAAGCATTAGACGATTATTAGTGGATGCTGAAGAATCACTCCGTGCTAAAGAAATGGAATCACGTAATGAAATGAACAGATTGAATGATGAAAGGCTGGAATTGGAACGTCTTCACAATATTTCTATCAATCGGAAACAACGGGAGATTGATGAGCTTAATCTGTTGATTAAGGATTACGAGTCGAGAGTAAAGTCCTATGAACACAGAATTGAAGATATTAAGCGTACATCGTCGGAAAATACACCTAATCCCGTTGATCCAGGCATGTCGCAAGAGCTTTCACAGACAGTGGACGCCTTGAGAAATGCTCTTCAAACAAGTACCAAGAAAGTAAAAGAGTTGGAAAATATGAATAACATATTGAAGAAGCTCAATGATGAGAATAATATGAAGTTCGAGAGATTGTCCAAGAACTATAAACTCTTGACCCAGCAATATAGAAGCATGAAGGAGTTCAACAAGAGACTGTCTGAACCGGAGATTGTAGCTGTAAAGCCGACCGAATCTAAAGACGATACCAATGTTGCCTACTTGAAGAATGTGTTACTCGGTTTCTTTGAACATAAAGAGCAAAGAGAGCAGTTGTTGCCTGTTGTCAAGACTTTGTTTAATTTTACCCCAGAAGATGAACAAAAATTTTTGTTTGCCTTGAAGTAACTGCGAGCAGAGCAGAGCAGAGCAGAGCCGAGAGTTTTTAGCAAAAAGTAGACTATATAGAAACAGTATAGAATGCAAGATCCATTTGATCAAAAGAAACAAGCGATACTAGACGAGATCAGCACCAATAGCAGCGACAATCTCGATGCATCACCCAAGGGAACCATTGACGAGAAATGCATCCCTATAATCAACCTCATCAACAAAGACCCCAACATGGTCACCACGTCTTCGTGTTCTGGACGAGTAAGTGTTTTCCTCGAAGGCAAGCACCAGGAGGGACAAAACAAGATTATCGCCAAGGGTAATGAAGGACGGTGGTTGTTTGTGACTCACAACCCTGAAGATCTTCCCAAGTGGTACGATGGTGTTGATTTTAAGTACTTGTGCGACCAGTTCCCTGGTGGGGAGAGCAGAAGTATATTATTTAAGTTTGAACCATTGATTCTTCATGTGAAATGCAGGGACTTGAATCAAGCCAGCAAGTTGTACACTGTTGCCATGAATTGTGGATTTAGAGAAAGTGGTATTGGAAGTAATTATAATGTTGCTATTCGAATCAGTATCAAGTTGGATATACCTATTGGGTATGGGAATGACCTGGAAGAGCTTGTTAGCTTTGTGTCTAAGGAGTACTTGGAGTATGCTACTAAGTTGTCTTATGAAAGATTTACTGAGAATTTCAAAAAGATGAATCAATTGTATGATGCCATTGACAAGATGATGTCATCTGGTGATCAGCAAAAGGTCAAGGACAAGGAAACCAAGGAAGAAAGAAGAGAGAGGAAAATACGAGAGGGCCTTCAAAGACAACAGGAGTTGAAGCAGAAACAGCAACAACAACAACAACAAGAAGAAGAAGAACGCACTGAATAGAAGTTTATAAGTAGTTGTAGTTAGTCATAGATCGTGTGTTTGCACCCTGAAAATTCTCACCCTTGATTGAAAATTTTTTTTTTCAGTGATTCATACCCTTCACTCTTAACTCCTTACTTCATAGACTTATACAATTGCAATGTCTAGCGAACAATTAGAAAACTTGAAGATCAGCGAAGCACAAACTGGTGCTCCTGAAACTGCTGTTCCAGCTGCTGCCCCAGCTGCTGCCCCAGTTCTCGGTCCAGATGGTCAACCATTATCTGCAAAGGCCTTGAAGAAGTTACAAAAGGAAAAGGAAAAGGCCGAAAAGAAGGCTGCCAGAGAAGCCCAATTAGCTGCCGAAAGAGCCGCCAAGGAAGCTGAAGCCGCCAATGATCCAGCTAGAGTCAACTACGGAAAATTGCCATTGATCAACTCTTCTACCAAGACCAACACTACCAGAATCCAGTTCAAGGATTTGTCCGCTGCCAACGATGGTGAACATGTCGTCTTTAGAGCCAGAATCCACAAGACTAGACAACAAGGTGCCACTATGGTTTTCTTGACTTTGAGACAACAAACTGACTTGATCCAAGCTTTGGTCAGAACTAACAAAGAAACTGACGACAAGGCCATTTCCAAGAGAATGGTCAAATGGGCTGGTTCTATCAACTTGGAATCCATTGTCTTGATTGAAGGTAAAGTCAGCAAAGTTGACGAGTTGATCAAGTCAGCCACTGTTCAAGATGTTGAAATTCAAATTGAAAAGATTTACACCATCCAAGAAACCCCAGAACAATTGCCATTGTTGCTTGAAGACGCTTCCAGATCTGATGCTGAAGCTGAAGCCAAGGGATTACCAATTGTCAATTTGGATACCAGATTAGATGCCAGAGTCATTGATTTGAGAACACCAACCAACCAAGCCATTTTCAAGATTCAATCTGGTGTCTGTCAATTATTTAGAGAATTCTTGTCCAAGAAGCAATTCACAGAAATCCACACTCCAAAGATCATTGCCGCTGCCTCTGAAGGTGGTTCCAATGTTTTCGAGATCAACTACTTTAAAGGCTCTGCTTTCCTTGCCCAATCTCCTCAATTGTACAAGCAGCAATTGATTGCTGGTGATTTCGAACGTGTTTTTGAAATTGCTCCTGTCTTCAGAGCCGAAAACTCAAACACCCACCGTCACATGACTGAATTCACTGGTTTAGATTTGGAAATGGCGTTTGAAGAACATTACGACGAAGTCTTGGCCGTCTTGGAAGAATTGTTTGTTTTCATCTTTACTGAATTAAAGACCAGATTCGGTAAGGAAATTGCCACCGTCAGAAACCAATTCCCTGTCGAAGAATTCAAGATCCCAGCCGATGGTAAGATGGTTAAACTTCACTTCAAGGAAGGTATCCAAATGTTGAGAGATGCCGGTAAGGAAGTTGACGATTTCGAAGATTTATCCACCGAAAACGAAAAGTTGTTGGGTAAGTTGGTTCGTGACAAGTATGACACCGATTTCTACATCTTGGACAAGTTCCCATTGGCTGTTCGTCCATTCTACACCATGCCTGATGCAGAAGACCCAAGATACTCCAACTCCTACGATTTCTTCATGAGAGGGGAAGAAATCTTGTCTGGTGCCCAACGTATTCACGATCCTGAATTGTTAAAGACCAGAATCCAAGCCCATGACGTTGATCCAAATGTTCCTGGATTGAGAGAATATGTTGATGCCTTTACCTACGGGTGTCCTCCACATGCCGGTGGTGGTATTGGGTTAGAAAGAGTTGTTATGTTCTTCTTGGACTTGAAGAATATCCGTAGAGCTTCCTTATTCCCAAGAGATCCAAAGAGATTGACCCCATAGTTGAGTCTTTTTTGTATAGAGATTAAATTGATATAAGTAAATTAGTAGTGCGGAAATGTCGTGATTTCAGTGTTTATAAAATTCCACAATTTCTGGTGCGACTTTAACACTTTGTTGTAGTAGTCATCACCGCCATCAATGGAACCAACAGCCAAGGATAACACAAATGCAACCATCCTCCTCATGGGGCTCCGTCGAGGTGGGAAATCTTCTATCTGCAAAGTCGTTTTCCACAACATGCAGCCTTTAGATACGCTCTACTTGGAAAGCACGTCGAAGCCCACCACCGAGCAATTCTCATCACTTATCGACTTATCGGTGATGGAACTCCCGGGACAATTAAACTACTTTGAGCCAAATTACGACAGTGAGCGGTTGTTTAGTAGTATCGGTGCGTTGGTGTACGTGATCGACTCGCAGGATGAGTACCTTAACGCCTTGACTAACTTGTCGATGATTATTGAGTTTGCATACAAGGTGAACCCCAAAATCAATATCGAAGTGTTGATCCACAAGATCGATGGATTAAGTGAAGATTACCGAATAGATGCTCAGAGGGACATCATGCAGCGGACTGGGGATGAATTGTTGGATTTGGGGTTGGAAGGTGTCCAAGTGTCATTCTACTTGACGTCAATTTTCGACCATTCGATATACGAAGCGTTTTCCCGGATAGTCCAGAAGTTGATTCCCGAGTTGCCTTCACTTGAGAACATGCTTGACAATTTGGTCCAGCATTCAAGCATAGACAAGGTTTTCTTGTTTGATGTCAATTCCAAGATTTACGTTGCTACAGACTCGTCACCGGTTGATATCCAAACCTATGAGGTATGTGCTGAATTCATTGATATAACTATAGACTTGGATGACTTGTATGTTGAGAATGAAAGAACGAAGGGAGCCGTCGCCAGTGGAAGAGACAAGGAGCTTAAATCAATCAGTCACTTGTCCAACGGGTCCATACTATATTTAAAACAAATGATTAGAGGATTGGCTTTAGTTGCATTGATACGAAATGATGATGTTAGAAAGGGAAGCACCGACACCAATCAAGACAAATCATTAGCGATTATTGACTACAACGTTAATTTATTCAAGCAATCTTTAATTAAAATCTGGAAGAATTCAAGATTAGAACAGCCAACGCCAAACGGAGGAGTAGCCGACCAACTCGCATGAGCAGTAAATACATATATATACTTACACGTATATACATGTACACACATGTATACACACATATATACACACTTTTAATTCAACCAAATCGCCCGACGTGACAAAACTAAAAATGTGTAGTTTCACTTCAAAGAAGTATTAGTGTAAATCAAAAATTAAAAGATCCACACTTTCCAGTCCAAACCAGCGATTCCCGAAAGAATCACCTGATAAGAACCATAAGCGGAAAGTTGGCAAGATGGTATCATGACGCGGTGCAATGTCTCTGATACCCCACGATCACAAGACTACTTGATCTCTTGTGATATCTCTAGGTAAGTATGAAGAGGAAAAGAAAGAAACAAGAAATTGAAAATTTCTTTGTCACTGTGCTGGTGAATTTATAGTGCGCAAACATTTTTTTTGTGTCTATTTCCGGGTAACTATACAAGTTCAAGTTTACCTAAATACAATTTTGTCTGTCCGACATTTCTGATGTAAATTTGGCTGCTAAATTCTTGAGCAACGATTGCACCAATGCCCGTGAATGCCCCTTGACGCAAGTTCATTCCTCCACTAGTGACAAATCCAATAACATTGACGTCACAAGCGTCTTTGTCGGAGTATACTCTTGCATTGTTGGATATTGTGCCTTCTCCAATAAGTGTGACTCTTACTTGTCTAACTGGCAATTTAGATCTTACTATTGCAGGAATAGATTCGATAGTAGAGCTATTATCATGAAATTGCTTATGGTTAGGATTGGTCTCATCATATAATTCGATAACAGGTTCAGAATCAACAATCTCCTCCTTTAAGCTCCTCACGACTTGGATTAAATCATGGGTAGACGTGATGTTCCGTTCTAACCCTTCAAAGGAAGCATAGTTGGTCTTCAGCTCGAGCTTTTCCGGCAAGTTCTTTAATTTTTGTATATACGTGATATTCCTCAAGGAATGCCAATCACATTTGTAGGCATCAAAAACATCTGACACTTTGCTTTCAGCTGCAGCCAATGTAACTTGACTTTTCGGCAACTTACTCGCTTTGAACAAGTTAGCTTGGCCATTGATGTCATTATATATCCATCCGTCTTCCAACCATGGAAAGTCCTGTGGGAATGAACCAACCCCATTCTCGAAATTGAGTTGGTATATTTGTTGGATCCCCCCTGGTTTAACATCTCGGATCTTGGCGAGTGTGAGCCAGAACGGGAGAATCCAATGCCAGGGGAGTATAATCATCCATTTTTGGCGTGCTAGCTTGGACACAAGTGCAGGGATATGGCTTTTTGAGATATCCTTTGGTTGTGAGGTTAAGTTTGCGTGGAATTTTCCAATGTCTTTGTTTGTGAGTTGGTCCTTGTATGAGTTGTTTCTTGATTCTGATTGACATATTTGGTTGACTATGGATGGGTCAACTAACTGCGTTGATTGGAGGGAGATAATCACGTCATAGATGTTGGTTGTGTCAGACTTGTACATCTTGAAACTTTTGAAGATTCGTGGGTCTTGACTGTCAAATGTAAATGTTGTTCCAATAGGTATAAGATCAGTATCCTGCACACTTGTCAACTGTTTCCAGATTTCTATAGTCTTGGAATCATGCAAATGTAGCATCTTACTTAACGAAGATAATGCAGCTGGACCAGTCAACTCAATACTTCCCAAGGCAAATCGGCAATCTTGAATGGTGCAATTGACATTTTCTTTAAAGTGTTTAAAGAGTTTTTTATATACTGATGGAAACACCCTTATGATTATTTGTCCGTTTGCAAGACTGGAGTAGACGTATCCCTGATATATTTGTTGGGAATTCATGTATATCCATCCATAATATGACTTTTCTCCATTGACAACTTTGGTTGATTTTGTTCTAATGAGATCGTGTAAAACATTCTTGTACAGCTGTTTATCAGGTATATTGATAATCATTGTTCCGTAGTAGCTCGTATCAAATGCAATTGCCTTGGTCTTGCCTTGTCTGCTCATCAGCTTGAAACACTTTTGAGTAGGGGTATGGGGAATTTGATATCCGTGATTCTTGATCATTTTAAATCGCTTCGCGTGCCATATATGAGTAGGCAACCATACAAAGTCCCTCTGTCTTTTAAAATACTTGATGTTACCTGAAGGCGCATTGGTCAACTTGTTAATCCCAACCACATCTCTTGAACCAACAGCATTGTTAACTTGTGGAAGTTTCTTATTCTCTACTAACTCCTTCAATTGCTTACTTAATAGCTTGTACTGTTGACGAATATTAACCAGTTTAAACTCAGGAATCTGCTTCATGGACTTCAACCGCCCTGCCACTCGCAACAATCGTTTCGCAGATTGGATCTTGTACAATTGTCTGCCCTTGGGCATCCGCTTCACGGGCCCTGTAGCGCTCATTTCACGCACGGCCCGGACTCGAAGTCGTTTAGGTATTCTCTTGACATTATGTGAAGCGGCCCTTCGACGCAATGATCTGGGCAAGCTCTGAAAGATCCGGGTACTCAATGCATTCTTGGAGTTTAATTGGGATAATTCAAATGATTTGATTTCGAATTGGCGTGAGGCGAGGAAAGTGGGCACCGATAGTTTCTCCTTGGAGTCAAGAGATGGATCAGTTGATTGAGCCCGGATGTTACGACTGTTGTATAGTCTGGCCTTCTTTCTGTTTATGTTTGGGTTGGACATACTGTTGACTATTGTTAGTTTCTATAGCTCATCTGATAATTTCTCGGTGCAAAAAAAAAACGCGGTTATGCTTTTTACTACAATGAAGAGTATACAACTTTTGTATTAATATATATATATATATATGCTACTTTTGTATATATAACAGGGTAGGAATTGGTTTTCCTAGGATAAATTAGTATAATGTTACTTTAGCTGTTGATTAGTTGTCAAAATTTGCTAAGACTTCTTAACTTTTAACTCTATGTGATGTAAATGTGACCTGTGAGAAATAAGGCCCAAGCCTAGGCCTATCCGGGTCGCAAACTGGTCTCTATTATGCTTCCCGTAATACAGTTAACTTAGTAATATGACACCCCGTATATTGTTGGCAAATGGGTATGATCCTTTTGCCATTCGGCCAATATCGCCATCATCTGATCCTCCAAGATAACATCGGATTCATCTTCATAATCCTTCTCTTCCTGCTTCTTTCTCTTGAAATCATGAATCATGTTAACAAGCTTCAAGATCCCTCTTCCACCAATAATGGCATTCTCGTTATCATCCTTAATATCTACATTAATCACATGCACAATCTTCTTAACGTCATTGGCATCATCATCATCATTGGCATACATTCTATACATCAAATCGTCCAACACACTATCAAAACACCTTTCTTCACATGTAATCACCAAATCAAATTTGCCCGCATATGAATTAGAATGCCACTTTTCCGGGGCGGTTTTCACCTGACGGTTCCGGTCCAACATGTGGATCAATCCGGTCAGCTCATACATCTTGCGGCATTTCTGTGACATCAAGTCGTCGTATATTACTTGGTACGGTGTGCCGAAATCATATACATTGGGTTTGTCTATTGAAGGTCCAGGTAATCGCACTGCGGAACCAGTTCCAAACGATTTAACGTCAAAGCCTGCATCTTGTAGTTGTTTGTGGGCTTCCATGGATCTGTTATTGTTGGATGCACATACTGTACATATCTTTAGGCTGTCCTCTAGCATTATTATTGTTGTTGTTGCCTATGTTAGAAGTTACTGTGGTTAACATTTTTCTCTTGAACTCTCCAAATCTTTTTACTTGCAGTGTACTTGGTAGCGCCGGTAATACTACGAGCTATTGCCTTTAAACACCAGGCAAAGCTTAGAGAATAGACTACTTTGTACACATTGGATCTCACTAGACATAGCATAATGTACATTCTCACCTAGTTCTAGGCGACAAATCTACAAAATCATCCTCGCCCTCATCCTCGCCCTCGTCCTCGTCCTCCTCCAGTTTTCCCACATTCAAATTAACAAAATCATCTTCATCCTCAACAACTTCCCACGATTGGTTAGCAGCCGATATCACTGGCGATTGTTGGGGGTGGAAATGGACTATCTTGTTGGCATTCTCTGTGCAACATCGCTTAAACTCCTTATATTCTGACTTATCCTTGACCAATATCCCAACCATCATTGATGGATCAAGCATGTGTATGTGCAATCGCTGGTAGTTGTTGGTATGGTAAGTGGTGTAGTTTATTGGGTTTTCATAAAGTTGTGGCAGGTGAGGGTCAAAGTATAGTAAATCCTGATCTTGATAACCTAGAAAGTAGAAGCTCGACGAGGGCTTGCCTCCAGATATGCCTACTGTGAATGGGCACGCCAATAGCTGGAAAATCGAGTCATAATAATAAGAGTTGACATTGTCAATACCAAGGCGAACAGGGAATAGTATCAACACACTTGACTCGACTAGCAATTCTTCAATTTCTTCATCGTACAAATCCGAATTCTCACTTATAAAAACGTGTGGATACTTTACTCCTTGTATAGTCTTGCCTTTCATGCCATCAAGAAGCTTCTTGGTGGATAATGACGCAGCATTAGGGCCAAACCATTGTCCTGGTTTCACTTCCAATGGCAGTTCAGAGGCAACTCTAATAAAATTGTGAAGCGAGAACGCAGACGCGATATTATCTTGAAACAAGTTAATAACCTCGTGTTCAGCACTGGGTTGCAACTTCATCAACGCATTAGCAAGCAAACTCTGGGACGTTCTGATCATACAGCCCCAACCCACATCGGAGTTGAAATTCTCCAGGTCAAACAAACTCCTTACTGTCGTGAATAGCCTCTTGTTGAATACAAGTGAGGGAAAGAATGATATTGGGGTAGGACCATCTGGTGCTTTCGTTATCGGATCAAATCCACAACGATAAGAAAGCCAAAGCTTGTTCAGTATACTGTGTTCCGCATCTTCCAAACTGGTGTATTGCTCACCTAGTACAACAAGAGGGGATGGTTCAGTGTTGTCTGGGGTATTCTCCTGGGAGGTTGTCCCTGACAATTCTCGCACAAACGAAGTAAATCGATTTAGATTTGTTTGAAGCACGACTTCGATGGAATCATTGGTGGTAGTAGTAGTGTCGCCGGGGGCTGTTTCTTCGGACATGAGTGGTAAGGTGTAGTTGGGAGGAGTTTAAGGAAGCAACTAAATACACACGTTTAAATTTTGTTATCGCATTTGCCTCTTTCGGTATGAGTGTGCGGCTCATTCTACACTTGGCCTTTTTCTGGTGACTAAACATAAAAACACTCATTACACTATTTGCTTGCTACACATTACATTACAACACAGCACATGCCGCGTGGGAATAGACGAGGTAATAGACGCGGTAACCGTGGCGGCGGTGGCGGCAGCGGAAGAGGAGGATACATCGGCGGCAGTAAACGCAAACTGAAAAAGTCAAAACATGGTGGTGGTGGTGGTCGTCCATCGCAGCAGCCCCCACGAGGTCAATTCAATGAGTATCCCGAACTACTTGACCTTGCCGAAAGTGTCATGATACCCATTTCGCAAGGAAGAAGGAAGATGATGCAAGTGGTGGAATACACTAATTCGCATCATGATGAACGGATGCTGAAACAGTTGCGAAAGCTGCCGGTTTTGTTTGTCAAGGCTAAGGAAGTTTATGATCCTAATTCCATCTTGCACGAATTGGCCAGGAAAAATAAGACATTGTTGGAAGGAGTGGAGAGCATTAACTTGGAGCATGACGAAGAGTCTTCACAAGAAAATGATGACTACTTCGATGAAGACGCAGTAGAGTTTGAAGACGACGAGGATATAGTAGAGGATGACCACAACGATGAAAATTATCTAGAAGCATCAATGCAAAAATGGCAGAATAATATGAGACATGAATCTCCTGAACCTATCAGATCATCAGGACATCAGGAGACTCCTGAAGAGTTAGGTGAACAGTTACAGCCACATTCAGATAACATAGCTGGACGTCTGTTTCAACTGCTACCATCTGGGCATGCTCCCGAAGAAGTTGACTCTCCTACTGAAGAAAATGACTCTTCTTTGGAAGAATTTAACGAGGTTGAATCAGACTCTCCTATGGAACAAGAACTCGAGGAACCGGCCCAAGAACCCGAAAAAGCTAACAAAGCTGAGCCAGAAGAACCACCAGTCCAAACTCAATCATTAGACATTATAATCGACACTCCAACTTCCACAACTATAATCAAACCAGAACCAGTACAAAATACTGAAGAAAGCACACCCGAACCAGAGCAAGAACCAGAGTACGGATTCCTCCCGGAAGATTACGAATTTGACGTATCAAGAATCGAAGTGCAAAACGTCCGGTTTGGAATTCACAATCAATACTATGTCAAATGTCTTGAATTGACTGGCTCGGATTTTGCCTGGATTGACGAAGAGGAAGTTATTGAGTTTGCGTTGGCCCATGGTGTCAAGGAACATCGTCTTGACAAGTTCTTGTCGTTTGTTACTAATGGAATGATTGACCAGGAGGAGGAAGAGTCTGAACCGGAAGTGTACATTTCTGATGATAGTGAGTCTGAAGACGAAGACGAAGAGGAGGAACAAGAAGTCGATCAAGAAGACGACCTTGAATCACTCATTCAATACTCCAAATCGAGCAGTCAGGGATTCCTTGCTTTTGGAGATCGCGATTTCTCAAATAACACCCCAGCGAAATATAGATCGACCTTCGAAAATTTGGACATTGATGACGATTTACAAGAATCCTTGCATCGGCAATTGGCAAACTACAAGCAAAACAAAAAGCACAAGCTAAACCAGAAACAGAAACAACTTCAAGAAGAAGCAATCATGAATAATGATTTACTTATAAAGTACCCTGATGCATTACGTATCAAGGATATAAGATACGAATTTGAGTCGTTGTTAAAGGATGAAAATCGAACTAGTGTAAGTTTCCCCAAACTTGATTCACATGGCCATCAAACTATAAAGAAATTAGCTAAATATTACAATATGGGTGTTACTAATTGTGGGCAATCCACTAACAAGTACTTGAAGATTTCCAAGAACAAAACTACATACAAGTATTACCCTAACTATGACCAAATTGATCGAATCCTTCGCGGGAGACCAATCTTCCATAGACAAGATGTCAAGCGAACTCCAAAGACCGACAAGGCTGAAAAGGCCAAGAAGGTCACCCGAGGTGCTGATCTGAAGGCGCGAGTTCGAGAAGGAGATATAGTTGGTGCGGAAGCACCCGAGATTGATCAATCCAACGTCGGTAGACAAATGTTGGAAAAACTAGGATGGGTCAAGGGTCAAGGTTTAGGTGCTCATGGCAACCAAGGTATCAATGAGCCAATTGTTGCCAAAGTTAAAATGTCAAAAACTGGTATTAAGGAAACTTTATAGATTAATAACTAACGTTTTGATTTCTTCTTTTTAGACTTCGGTGGTGGTGCAGCATGTCCTTCGGCTTTCACATGAGCGAATAGCTTGTTTCGTGAATCAAAGGTTTCATTACACACTGAACATTTCTCAGCGACTAGTTTTGTGTCTGGTTTAGGTGTAGCCTCTTTTGATCCACCTTTACTTTTCTTCTTTTGCTTCTTGCTCTTCTTTTTGTTGTCTGACCAGTCATCGTCATCATCATCATCTAGTTTTGTATGTTCCATTAGTCTGGCTAAATCTGCATCTATCTTGGGTTGCTTAGATTCTGCTTCGTCGTCGCTGTTGATTTCATCATCAACTTCAAAGTTGTCTAATTTAACTGGAGAAGGTTCTTGCTCAACTTCTTTGGCTTCTTCTTTTATGTTCTCAATATCTTCTATATCCTCTATGTCTTCAATTTCTAGTTCATCATCGATATCGTCCTCCAGGAACCCACTTGATGCAGTTTCGAATTCATCCAAATCTATATCATCTTTATCGATACCCAATTCTATTCCTTCCTGTCTCATTTCATACTGCATTTGTCTAACTGCTTTCTTATGTTTCTTTGATGCTTCGTGTATTTCAAACTGTTGCTCATTCTTGAAGAATTTATCACATATAATACATTCATAAATCTCCTCGTCTTCCTCCTCGCCATCTTCAAAATCATCAAATTCTGAATCTGAAGACGCCTCGTATTCTTGCTTAAGTAACTCTTCAATATCTTCCAATTCATCTGCGGTTAACTTCTGCCAATCCTGTTCTTGAAACTCGCCTGTCAGTCTCAACTTGTCTAATGCCAGCTGTTTAATCTGATTCCTATACTCTTCCATCTGTTTCTTCTTTCTTTGTTTCTCAAACTCTTCTTGACCCGACTTGACTCTGGGGTCTCTTTTCTTTATAAATGCCACAAACTTTTTCACCACTTCATTGTATTCCTTCCTGGCCACGTCTCGTAATCGCTTGTTTTCCCGCTCCATTAATCGACGAGTCCTACGATCTGGGGCACTTGAATATCGATATTCATCCCGCCATGCAAATGACTTCACAGTGCTGAATCCACTCCATACATTATAAAACTTTCTCACATAGTGAACATACAGCGACTTGCTGTTTCCAAACAACGGAAACTTGAGCAAGGAGGGGTCCAACGCATTCACGTTATTGTCGTCGTCGCGAAAGTTCGCATACCCTGGCACATTTGCGTACTTCCCGTGCTGAATCTCCTCTCTCGCCAACCGTTCAAACAATCGCGACGCCACGACGTAGAACCCATTGATGGAATCGTCAACCTGGCTGAACAAACTGGGGTTAAAGAATCTATAGATTTCATCAGCGGAAATGCTAGGGATGTGCGAGTCTCCCGTGTCCACCACGTCCTCGTCTTCGTCATTAAGAATCGACAGCTTGTGCGAGTCATACCATGATCTCTCCTGGGGATCACTAAGTACTTCGTAGGCAGCGCTGATTAATGAAAATTGATGATTGGCTTCTTCGACATTGTCGGGGTTTTTGTCCGGGTGCAACTGAAGCGCTTTTCTTCGGTATGCTTTCTTCAACTCTAGCTCGGTGGCTGTTTGCTCAACGCCCAAGAGCTCATAATAACATGTCTTCATGGTGATACTGTCGTCAAGTGAAGGGTTAAGCTACAAAATTTTGAAATATTTTTATTTTTATGGCTGTTGCTTCTGTGCAGGAATATGAGAAGCATGTTTTTGTTACATTAAGATTAAAGACACTCTATATTCGCTCTATACACATTGTTTTCTACTTTACCAACCTTTGGAGTGGTAATCATCAAAGTCGCTGTCAAGGGAACCACCACCGGGGCCGGCCACAATTGCTCGGTCATCAATCACTCTTTCTGGAAGAGGTACCTTTCCCAACTTGTAATCAATGCTCAAGGCTTTTTTCAATGATGCACTTAAACTTTCATCTAGGAGTTTGTCATTCGGTTTAAGTTCAATGGTGGTGGTAGTTACTGGGCGACGAGGGACGATAGGCACAGGTGGACTGTAACTTGGACTAAGTTGTACCGGTTGTTGCACTTGTGGCGTTGGTTGTTTTATAGACTCTGGCTTGGGTTTAGGCTTTTGGTACATCTTGGTCAAGTTTAGTTGTGATCGAGAAAGTAAATTTCTAAATGAATGATGGGATAAACTTCGGGATATCTTGTTTAAACTGGTGGATAATCTAGCATGATCTTGTTCTTTGTGATCAGTAGTGGATATTGCATTCACGTCAGAAACCGCCACTATGGTCTCTTGTTTTACCATGGGAACAGGGGTGCCTTCTTCTGAAGTAGTTAAATCTGTCGACGACGGGAACTTATTCGTAAATACAATTGAAGGCTTGTTGTTTTCCATTTGATTTTCAATATGGAATATCCCCGTGGTTCGTGATCTTAGTAGTTGTGGTTTCTCAGGTGGTGGGGGAACCAGATTAGTTCGTGCCATTTCATTCAAGAATAACCCCAGTAATAAAGATCGTGGTTTTTGGAGAAGTGGTGCACTTGTGCGTTTTCCTTGGACAGCAATAGGCAATGGGTCCACCTTATGGAAATTTAACGGTGGTGGTGGGTGTTCTGCCAGATGATTGGATTCTGAACTTACTGATAACCATTCACTTTCATTATCGTCTCTACTTTTCGATGAAGGCATTGCTTGCTCTTCATCTTCTTCATCAGTCTCCTCGAGAGGCTCCTCGTCTTCAGAAATGTCAGTGGATGAATATCCATCGTCATCATCATCATCTGAATCTGCTGGTTTTTCGGTATGCAGTCTGCTATCATTATTAGTATCCTGAGAAAATCCAAAATTACTAAATAAAGACCCTTGTCGTTGCATGGTGGCGTGTTTCATTTCATTGGATGTATCGATTGAACTTCTAAGTTTCAAAATTTGACCATGATTATTTTCTTTGCTGGTGCAAGGAGAAGGAGAATTTCCAATATAAAAGATATTACTCTTGGATTGGATACCCTTTGGTGAAAGGTAGTCTGTTTTCGGTGATACGGTTTTGTCGTGCTCTGTATCTGATTCATCTTCATGATATCCCTCGTCTTCTTCGTGATTGTCGTGACTTTGTAAATGGAACGCTACACCCTTCTCTTTCTTGTCGTCATTGGATATAATACTACTGCTTTGTGTAGACTTTTTCTCCGAACCAAGACTCAAATTGGATGAATTGCTAAGTAATACTCGATTTTCCAATGTGGTCGGCACGTTGTTAAGGAATGACTGTTTCAAGTCGTGAGTTTTGAGATGTGTTTCCCGTTTCAATACGAGTTTCCTGTTTAGAAGTCTCCAAGTCCGGTTGTTTATTCGCGATGTTCCCTGGGGCATCTCATCCATGGTTATGCCAGAAGTATTACAGGTTATTTTCCAGAGTTTCAACATGGCATCATCGGATGCAGGGTTGACTGTGAAGTGGATTGGTTCCATGTGGGCAAACGTAGGTGCTATAGATAATGCAGGTGAAAAAAAAAAATTTAAAACGGGAACAAGCTTCTAGTGTCTCAAGTACGATTTGGACTGTGATTGATTGAGATCTGGTATGACTAATTAACGGGTGTGGGTTGCTTGGGTGGTAGGTTTTGGGTTACAGGGTCCCACAGCCTTTAACGCAACTTAACGGCTTTTCTTTTTTTGCGGTATTAACTAGCGTGGTGCTACACTAGTTGGAAAGTGAACCTATGACAATGGGTGTGGGTGATTACGGCCAGTGTGTATGTGATAACAGTATGGGATAACAACTGTTTGATCCAGCTGTAAGCTTCTAGAGTAATCAATTTTAACTGTAGATTTGCCTTTTGTTTCTATTTTGATAGTGAAGATAATTTTTATTATGTGATTTATTTTTATTTATTTTTTTTTTGTGATCAAATTGAGTGATATTGAAAAATTTTGAAAGTCGCCAAAGAAAATGTGTGACACTTTTTCAGTCGCTCCCTTAAAATTTATTGTGTCATTCAAATTTTAGTTTACCCAATTTTTTTTTATTCTCTCGCTATGTTGGTGCAAACCTGTTTCCTAATTGGGAAATCAAGCTGTAAAAAACGTAATTAGATTAAACTTCTATATATGTCACTATGTGCTAACTCTTAATTGTGCTAAGGGGGACTGTCCGCAGGTATTAACCTTATCATGGCTCGCGGTGATTTTGGTGGGGCCTGTTGCGGGGGGACTTGTCCCACCGAACGTCCTTTGTTTTTTTTGTTCCGTGACATTTATTGTCTATTTCAAGTGCAAACAATAATCTAATTTTAAAACAATTACAGCCTAGTAGCCTTCACTTTAAGGTTAAATGGCGCTACGGTTGTGGGGGGAGGGTGGCGGTAATAACTGAATAACTTTATATGTGTTGTTGATACATGCGTAGTTATTATAGACTTATTCTAATTTCAGTGCAATCTAAATGTGGGTGTTATATTTTTTTGCAATTTATTGCGAATTTTTTGGAAAATATTTTAGCCAATCAAATGGCACATTTACCAACACGATAGACAATCTGTCGAATAGAGAATGAACATAAAGCCTTAGATACAGTCTACAACTGTGATCAAGCATATGTATGATCGGAAACAGTTATGCTATAAAATTGAGTATTTTATTCTAAAATATTGTGATTATACCTGTATTACTTGCGCATGAGCCTTGTAAATTTAGAGTGTGATATAGTTATCTTAACTTATGTTTGCGAGTTACCAAGTATACCTTCAAGAGAACTACCATTCAGTTCATCTTGCTGTTTCAATAAAGATTCTTGTTCCCGAATTGAATTCATAGGGAATATGTTGCATAGCAATTACATCAACTACATTGCAATCTAATTTAGAATGAAGCAGTATTTTCTTGCTGCTAACGCCCTGTTCTTCATTTGCCATCAATTTGTGCAGAAAGTGTAAGGAAGAAACATTGTCAAATCCTAGCCTTGATTATGTGCCCTTCTTCTCTATTATATTTAAGCTAGTCTCTAATTCATGGTTGTTGGATGATGTTGTTATGTGTCAGTTAACATAGCCTATGTCTTTCCAAGTATAATTCTCATTAGTTGCAAAAGGTATACATCATCGATAATCTGGGCCGTGATATTAAACCTTTCTCAGTCTAGACGTATATTAATACTTTGTGATTTCCCCATAACATAAAATTTGCACTCACATACCATTCTTTCTTCTGTTGTTCATGGACGGGCTATGGAATGCGTATCAATTCTGGAACAGGTTTTCACTTAATAGTTCCAAAAGCTTAGCGTAGATTACTCGATGGATGAAGGCAATTCTGAATGGTAGTAGGTGTTCAACTCTCCTCAAGATCATGTTGGATGGGATACAATGTCAGACAATCCTGTTTATTAGCAATACCAGGAATAGGTAGTAAACTTGTTAACATTAGTCCTGACTTAATTAAATACATATCAAAGTATATTATTATGTGACGTACAGGAAGCTTTTAAACATATTTAGACCCATTACCCAATTACTATGAATCTTTGCTGATCTTAAAAGCATCTCTCGTAGTAAGCTAAACGCTATAAACACCTTTCATACCCCCCCCGGACTCCTTTCTGGACAAAGTAATGAATTAGCGAGGTAGATTTATCACATTAAAAATCATTTACAGCTAAACCAGACATTCGTATGTACTTGAAATTACGTTTTCTGAAGGATAATTTGTTGAAATTCTGAAACTTTCCGACTACGGACCAGAACAAGCACTTAAACTGACTTCAAAAGATCCCGAGCCGGTTTTAATGACAGACAACATCCATAAAAAGTGCTATTTCGTGTAGTATAGTGGTATACAGGTGGTAGTAGTAATGAAAATATTCGGGTAACAACGTCAGAAATATCTTGGACAACAATGAAAAATTATCAACAATGCCCAACACGGCACTTGTTGGGTCAAACGTTTGCAAGCTCCTAATGCTCCATTCTACAGACACTAACATAACTATACTGCTTACAACTTTCATGTAAAATTCAAGCTATATATTCATAAATGCCCATATACGACAGAACAACAAAATAATACAAGTCTAACATTATAATCTAAAGACAACCTTTTGACCTGAAACTTTACCTTGTTTCAGTAATTCCAAAGCTTCATTAGCACTTTCCAAACCTGGCTTCAAGATCAACAAGTTGGCATGTTTGATTTGGTCAAGATACTTTGGTAAATATTGTTTCCAGAATTCTTCGTAGTTGGCTAACAATTCTGGAGTTTGTTTGAAGGTAACAGGACCCAAAACAACTTCTTTATCAAGGACATTATAAGCTAAAGTGTATCCGTAATGGACAACCCTTTCTTGCTTGGTTTCAATAACTGACCCATCAACCCCTAATAATGAATCTAAGAATACTTCTGGAGCACCTTCAGTGGCATCATAAACTTTTTGGAAAGTTTCTGGGAAAGCAATCGTGTCTAATGCATAAACAATCTTGTTGTTACCAACTTCCTTGATTTGTTCAACAACCTTATCATCATTGTAATCAAAGACGTAGTCAGCACCTAAGGATTTCAAGTACTTGTGGTTCTTTGGTGATGCAGTAGTAATAACTTTCAATCCGTAGACCAACTTAGCAATTTGAATGGCAAGGGTACCTGTGGCCCCAGCACCACCCCAAATCAAGATATGCTTGTCTTTATTCTTAGCCTGATCATAGTCAATGTTCAAGTAATGGGAGAATGACAATGCAACAGTAACCAAACCCAAACCTACACTAGCAGCTCCTTCAAACGAGTTGATAAGACCAGCTTCATTACTTTCGGTATGCTTCAATTCATGATCATACTTGACAGTAACCTTAGGGTTAATGATAGCATATTCACCCCAGGCACCTTCAGTATCAGAAGTATTACCACGAACGAAAGCATTAACGTAATCCCCGACTTTGAATCCTTCAACTTCAGAACCTACCTCAACAACAACCCCACTAACATCGGATCCAATGATGTTATTAGGTTTACCTAATCCATATAAAATGTGTTTCCAATCAGTAGGGTTAACGGCAAATGCTTCAGATTTAATCAATAATTGGTATGGCTTGATAGGAGGAAGCTCAATTTCCTTAACAGTGGCTAATTGATTCTCTTCGAGAGAGCCGGAAATAACAGATGCCTTAATTGTCGAACTGAATGTCATACTTATAAAAAGAAATTATACTTAACTACAGATCTCTGTGGGTCGGATATTGCTTGAGTAGGAAAAAATTGGATTATTTTGTGTATTTATAGAATGTGACCGTCTGCCCATAACCTGCCAATATAATTTTTTTCTTCTACAAAAACAACAATTAGTTGACCTGTGGGGTCTTGCCATGCATTAGTGATGAAATTATCTAATTCTCTGGAGATAAACATGAACCATGGAGTTAAAACACGCTAACTACAGTTTGCTACTTTCGGGTGTACCATTTTCTCGATTAAGATCAATTTTCGCAATATTCCGTGGATAATTGTTGATTAACCCACACATCGACCCAACAGAATTGTCACAAAATCTGCAAAATAGAAATATAACACAATCTTTTCTCGGTAGATTGCTGAATCGGCTAAAACCTGTAGGTTTTATTAACTTTTTACTAATGTTGCGGTGCAAAAAGCAATTTTTGCCGTACGTGCCATACCCATTCTACTCGGCCGCAGCAGCGCTGACAAATAATCCCACGCCTTGGAAATCTGCTAATAACAACAATGGCTAGAACGGTGCGAGTGTGGAATTAGCCTACATCTCATGTTGGTAGTTATTCCACACCCGTTTCTTTTACATTGTACATATACGTTGTGATAACGAAAAACCACACTTCCTTGAATCGTATGATTGACTCCTTCTGTCCGTTGTTTTAAATACTAAAATAAATCTAGTCTCTGCCCCCACAGAGGGGTAGTAGTGTACACAAACCATGCGTCGAAGTCAAATACGCTTAAGTGGATTTCCTAAACAAAGGGTGCAAAACACCGGAAATTTGAATTATTTTTTATTAACGCACCGGAAATGTGCCATTTCACCTAATCCCCATCAATTTACAGAAGAAAATAAAAAAACCGCTGCTTTAGATCGTACATAAAATAACGCAAAAACAAAATTGGGATCTTACTAGTATTTTGTATGTGACTGGCTCGGATATATGAGTGGAATCGGAAATGTCTCTCTTGTTAATTTCTTATTGTTACTGGTCAAATATCCTAAACTTTTGCGGAAATTACTCAAAACCTGTTTCAGGAAAAGGACACAACAAGGGAAAATTAGCCCGAACTACATGTAGGTGTGTTTTGCCCCCCCCTCTTACATCATATTTACAGGAACCAAGACATTTCCCACCTTGATGAATTTTCCTGATTTCCCATGAAAAATTTGATCATATATGCAAAACGTTTATTAATATTTCCTTTTTACAAGTTCAACGTAATTTATGTAGATACAACTAAGCAATTGACCTCTCTTTACTATTGTCTCACCTTGTTTCTAATTAAGTGACAAACTCCCGATGCAATTATACTCACACCCAACATAACCACCAACATCATATTGGAGTACTTGAATAATCTGGGAACATCAGCAGGCCATCCCAGGTACAATGCATATGTAGCAGTAACCGAACCTAAATTACCCAAACCACTGACTAAAGCGGCACTGACAGCAGTACCAACATCTCCATAACGCGGTTGGAAAATCTCGGCACTCCAAGACATACAGATGGGGACGGTTGGACCTAAGCCAAATCCTGCAATCAACAATCCTGCATATTTGTTCCAAGATCCATGAGCAAATGTAGTAACAAACATCCCAGTCATAATAATTAAACAGGCACCACTGAAAATAGCAGCACGAAATCTCTTGTATTTGTCAGCAAATGGGGTAAGGATCAAGATTCCACCAAGGTCAAATAACCAGATTGGAGCATACAATAACGAAACCTGAATTGAGGACAAGCGTGGATTGTTTACGGCAATAATTGTTGATCCAAACACAGCTAAACCAAACCCAGTACCAACAACTCCAAAATACATGATAATGATTGGCCAAATACGCAAGTCAGTGATGATGAGTGAAACATCCTTCCAAGTCCATTTCAAAAGCTTGTATCTGTGTTCAAGATCCTTTCTATGCAATTCTCTTTGGGTTCCACTTAATGGATGTGGGGATTTGAAGAAAGTAAAGTAAAATTGTTTAAACTTGTTAGTGGACTCACTTGGCTTAGCAAATGGCCTATCTGGCAACCACCATAACAATGAAATACCAACACACACAGTGACAGTTCCATAAACCAAGTACATCCATTGCCAGCCCATATAGCCTCTCATACCATCCATTTTTTGGAAACCGGCACTAACCAACCCTGCAACAGCAGCTGAAATTTGTGCAGCAGTGAAATAGTACCCAATACGTCTGGTCAGTCTATCATTAGGGTACCAAAGGGAAATATAATAACTCATACCTGGCCAAGTACCAGCACCAACCAAACCACTAATGAAACGAGCAGCAATAAGACCACCAGCATTGTGAAGAACCGAATAACAAGCATAAACAAAACCAACAGTGATCACAATTCTCGAAAGCCAAGTTTGAGGGTGAACCTTGGTCATGACAAGGTTCATAGGTACATCAAAGAGAATATAACCAACATAATAAAGAGCCAGGGCAGTAGCAGTGTGATGACTGGAAAGCTTCAATGATTGAGTAAGAGAATGGCCAACTTCCTTATTCATAGTTAAGGTAAGACCATAAGCACTAGAACCAAATGAAGTAAGGAAATAAAGACACCATAAAGCAGGGATAATTCTATAATCCAACCGACGGTAAACTTTATCAAGTTCCTTTACATTAACCTCCTCAACAGCAACACAAGATTCTTCATCTTGTTCAAAAGATTTAATAATTTGTGAATTATTTTCAGCAGCAATTGTCTTTGCTTGTCTTGATTCTTCGTCTGACAGGTAACTCATGGTTAAATTTCAAATAAACTCACAAATGTAAGTTATTTTTATAGATACAATTGAAATTAAACAGAGAATTAAAGGAAAATCTTACCCTTATTTATACACCTCTTGTGAATTAGTCACAAATACAGCTCTGGTGAAAAGAAGAAAGGAAGATGCAAATTAATTTTTGTTGAGCGGAGGCTCATGTTTTTTCTTGAGCAGTGGATGATGATGATGCGCAATGACTACGAGTCATGATTTTGACAATATTTTTTTCCCTGAAATTAACCTGAGTCAATTTGAGTCAAGATTTACAATGAAAATAACCCAATTAAAACGGTGTATATACAATATCATACGGCAATAACTACGAAATAAACAATGAATCTATCACGAAAAGGCGCATTTGAAACTTTTAACAATAGTGCGACTACCCAACAAACAACCGGATTTATATTTCCATATATTAGTCTGACTCACAAAGCGCCTTAATTCTGTTCACAGTAATATCAGCAAATTCTTCACTTTGACTAACACAGAAATTATGCATAATAGGTTCAGATTTGTTGTTACAAATTTCAAATTTCTGCCCAGAGCCATTTCCATATTGTTGGATTAAATATTCTCTGGTTTTGTTACCGATCCAACGATCTTTATTGGCAAAGAAAACCCATTTTTTATCCAGCAAATGATGAAAGTACCAATCGTTTATTTTATGATCCAGATTGATCTCCTTCATTTCTTCCAGTGCTAATGTCAAAGCTTGGTTAATTATTTCTTTAGACTTTAAAAGCTTAACTCCCCCAACAATTGAATTTTCCACGCCAAGAGCTTTTCTCTTGCGTCGCGGGATTAACCGTAATGCCACAACATTTTGCATGGCTTCTTCACTCAAAATTAAGTTTAAAAAGCTGCATAATAATAACGCAAACCAAATAAATGGGATATTCCAATTTATCATAAAATTCACTTTTGTTCCCAGGGGTGACTGGGCAATATCTAAAATTGTAGGAGTAATCAATCCACTAAATTTAACTGTAACCTTCCCATCAAGTTCTTTATCATGGAGAATTTCCCAAAGAGCACGCTGGTAGACATAACAACCCATAGAATGTGCCAATGTGTAAAGATTGGTTTTCTTCCCCGCACTAGCATATTTGTCTAATATAAATTTCTTAACTATATCATACTTATGGCTTATTTGAAAGCTTAAATCGTACGTTTTTTCAGATATTGCAGATCCAGAAAATCCGGCATGGCTAATTCCAAGAATCTCCATGTATGGGAATTGCTCTTGGATTAAATCAAGATAAGTCATATAAAACTCTATTAAACCTGGATTACCCGGGATCATCAATAATAAATCACATTCATCGCCATCAAGGTTTTTTAAAGGTAGTTTATGGTATATGGTAGTCTTGGGCTCGATATCCAAAAGGTTAAGCATGGTTGTTGTGTTTGACTCAGTATTTCCGTTTGTGACGGTGCCTTCGGATCAATAAACGTTTTGTAATATTTCAAGATTTTTTTTTTCTCCAAACCAAAAAAATAAAGCCGAGTAACCAAACCATTTGCAGTTTATTTTAGCTGCAAAATTACCAAGAGGTATAGTCAGAACTACTATACGGATGATCCAAAATAGTTAATTCTACTATTCGGTACTTACTTACAAGAAAATCTTTGTTCGATTTAAGGGACCATTTATTAAAATACTTAAAGCAAATAATGAAAATAAGTTAAACCAGCAAGTTTGTGACAAGAACAACAGCAACCACCAAAAATCGAGGGCGAAGTGAATGATACATCGCTAAAGAGAATACAGGTAATAGTAGATATTGATTTATCTTTACCAATGGGATTTATAGGTCCTACATCATGTCGATTATTTTCACCAACATTATGATCACGGCTATTATAGTTGGATCCCAGACTAGAGTTCCGAAGAGCTTGTGAATGCGTCAAGGCATTCAATCTGCACTTATCTCTAATCTCCAAAGTAACAAGATGTTTTCAATTTTGTAAGAACAAACATAACCCCTTTGTGCAATGTATCCGAAGTTACTATTCAAGGCAAATATTGCAGAGGTTTGTCATAACATTACAACACCAAAATATAGCCGAGGCTTACCTAGCATTGTAACATCACGATAACTAACAAAGCTAAGAAAAATACAACAAGAAACTTGACAAGCAAAATGAAGAACATAAAATCAAAGACTTTTTTGACAGTTGGCCCTATTTCTTTTATTAACGCGTCATTTAAACTGGTAATTATTTTCTAAATAATATGTACAATTTAGCATTTGGAAGTACAGAAAAGGTCCTAACAGAGTCTGCTGATTTGGGCTACTTAACAACTCTTGCCTAAAGAGCCGTCTTCTTGACCTCTGATTAATCCTGGCTAAGCAGCTATCTGGAGGACAATAAAATCATAATTTTTTTCCCCCTTTCACATGCTTTCTTCCATGATGTAACATAAAATTGGTTCTATCTTAATTGGTTTTACCTTTAATCAATATAACTCTTTTTCTTAACCTAAACAAAACAAGAAATTAAATTTCTGATTTCTCCCCTTGTGACTTCCGTCAGGAAACCAGCTCTTGGTGCTTGTGTTCAACTAGTAATGCTAAAAACAACAAAGTCTCCATTTTTGATACCAGATCATATAAATGCAATGTTGGAATATTTGCCTATATACATAAAAAGAAATCAGGAATAAATTACGAGTACGGTAGTATCAAATTCAAAAAATTAATTTAGTAATATATGACTTTGGTTTATTAGGTGAAAATTATATATCTAAGACAAACTAAGTCACCTTTTCATAACACCATTTGGATGATGCAAAATGCTAAATTTGTAATGGGCAACCATATCTTCTTCGACCAAATCATCGGAATTATGAATATTCTTTTCGTAATAGTTAAGATGCCCAGTCTTATCTAGTAAAATAATAGTTTGAGTACGTGTACCATAATATTTTCCAACTGCAATGCAATCTCGTTTCATTCCAGCTCTAATTAATGGTGGGATAAATACAGAATCCCGTAAGGCAATAATTTTCTTTTCAAAATCTTTACTATCAATGATATTTCGATCATAAGTATCGTTACTCAATAAGTCAAAGCATTTATCAACCAATACTTCTTGAGAATAGCCCTTTTCAACGGACTCGTCTATTAATTTATCCAATAAACCTTCACCAATTTTAACCTTTTTCCATGGTTCGTTGTATAACGAATTTGATAATCCAAACGTTGATTTGCATGCAATTTCATCCTCAGTTTTTGCACCATCAGATTGGAATACTTTTCCATGTTCCCCACGGTTACTAACAATATTCAAATTATTTATCTTTGACGTGTTTGGATCTAACGATAGTTGGCCATATAATAAAGTGAACCCTCCAATCTTATCTAGTTGAACCTTTTCAAGATTCTCTCTCCATTCGTCATCCAGCTCGGTTGAACAAAGATAATCCAATGGTAATATTCCTCTTGATATCTCACCGATAGCTCCTAAAAAATATTTGTTAGTAATCACCCCCCTTCAAAAAAAAAAAAGAAAAAAGATCGCCTTAGAGAATCCCCGGAAAGTGGGGGCTAATCTCTAACACAAAAAAAAAAATATATTGAAACATACTTGAAGAGTCAGCTTCATGGTAGTTGACTAATACTGCAACCTTACCACTGGTTGTAACACCTATCCAAGTCCCATGTTCCGGTCTTGCTAAATCCAACGGTGATAGCAACTTGATACCGTTCTCTATCGATCTAAAGTGGACAGGCATGGTTGGTCTCTTAAAAAATTCATCTCTATTTGATAATAGTATGAACGGGAAATCTGGATGATTTGTAGTAGCTATTGCAATGCACATTTTGTAATATTAATGAGTTATAGTATGTTGTGATATCTGTAAATAAGTTTCCTTGTTATAGTAAATAGGAGTAGTATATGTTATTTGTTGTTGTAGTGAATAAGCAAAAAAGAATGTTGAAGCAAAAAAAGAAAAACCAAGGAAAAGGAATTAAAAGTTCCCTTTATATCTTAACATCAACACAGAAACACTAACCCCAGAAACAATAATAACCACGTAACCACTGACAAGTGACAAAGGAAAAATTTCTTAACCAATTTTGCCTCTGTAACAGTGCACGTATCAGTTTTTAATTTCTATTTTTATTTATTTTTCCGTCATACATTTTAGTCCCGATTTAGCGGAGTGTTGCGTCACCATATGATTTTTTTTCTCTCTCTTTAATTTCCTTCTATTGTAATTCATTTGTGGGGCAGGGCAAAAAAAAAAAAATATACTAAACGGGAAATAGTGGGGGAATGCCCAACTCAAAGGTTCATCACCTCCTCACTTTCTAGGGAAAATCTAGTAAACGATGGTTTATTAGGGACAACCGAAGTTTTGTATTCAATCCGAGGCTCTTTATCCGATGCAGGCGAAGAAATATTAACCTTATTTTCTTTATTCATCCACGCATGACATATATTATAAATGTCATTTGTATTTCCAGAACTGGGCTGTATCTTGTCAGATTCTGCAACATAACCCGAAAAATAATTTTCCTCACCTGTTGCATTAGGGTCATCATAAAATTTCGTAAAATCACAGTCACTATGAATTACATTCTTTCGGTTAGATGACCGTTTTGTCTGGGTTGGTGTAAGGATTTTTTTGGTGGATGATCCTACGGTATCTGTTGTCATGTCATTAAATGCTGTTGTATAATTGGAAGATACTCCGGGGTTTGATGGTATTCCTGAAAATTTATTCAATGTGACTTGGATGGGGATATCGTTATCAAAATATCTATCTAGTAAACTGACACTTTCTTTAAAATAAGCCATCCTACTGACTTCAACTGCAGTAGGTCTAAGATTTGGATCCCATAAGAGACACAGTTGAATAACTTCAGCCAACTGTCCCAAATTAGGATTATGAATGACTTCATCAATAGTTAATCCGGTTTCCTCCGGAAAAACAAATCCGAGATTGTGTGCCAACATTTGCGCATCTTTCCAGTAGCCGCCAAGAGGAATCACGTATTTGTTATTGGACGTTTCAGGTACTAATGGTGAGCCAAGAACTCGAAGAATTTTCCAAATCTGTTCTAGTTCGTTACTACCGGGAAACAATGGGGTAAAATTCGCAATTTCAGCAGCAACAGCGCCAAACGCCCAAATATCAAGTGGTTGCGAGTATGATTTTTGTCTTAGTAAGATTTCGGGAGATCTATACCATCTCGTGGAAACATATGCAGTATAAGGTTTTAGATTGGTAACATGTCTGGCTAAGCCATAGTCGGCTAACTTGACAATAAAATTATCATTTTTTCTATAAGGGGGAATACCTTCTTTGGAGCCATAAAACTGTTGGGTTGAAATGATGAGGATATTTTCAGGCTTGATATCACGATGAAAGTAGTTAAACTTGTGAATATGTTTAATGCCACAAAGTAATTGACTTAGGATGCTTTTCAAAGTTGGCGAAGAAAACTGGATGTTTCTTCTACTTCTAATCAACTGGTACAAATTTTGATTCAAAGCCTCCATGGAAATATGAAGCTGGTATCTAACATCATCAATAAACATTTCATAAATCTGTACAAGACATGGATGGGACTGGACTGATAATATGAACTTGACTTCTTTAACATTTTTGTAGTCGTGAAGCAATGGTAGTCTCTTTTTCATTGTTTTGATTGCAACAAGATTAGACAAATTATACTTGGAATCTTCTAAAGGATACAACAAGGTGCCCTTTTTATCATCATGATACTTCAACAAGTGAAACTTGTGGAATTTAAACTTTACCAAATCCACTGTTCCAAAGCTGCCATTTCCTAAAGTGCTGATTGGTTGATACTTCAGTTTATATGATTCAAGTGGCAAGTTTTTTGGCGGTGAATCAATATCAAGGGGAATTGATGTTTTGTACATGATGGAGTTGTGGAAATATGAGACGAATCAATTGCTGATGGGACTTTGACTTTGTTCAATTGATCGACGTCGTAGTAATTGGTAACGAGGTAACAATCGTGGCGGCTAAAGATCTAGGGGAATCACCCTGGATCTTTTTTTTGCAACATTTTTTTTAATCTGAAACATCCACAGGAATCGAAAGGAAAACATAAGAGCAAAAAAAAAAAAAAAGAAATGCGAAGACGATTTTTAGTATGCTATTTTTATTAACCTATTTAGGTATAGAGTTGGAGAAAAGTAGGCAGGTTACGATGTCATATACTTACATAATCATCATTACCTTCTAGTTGGTCTTCGTCTAAGGAAAACTCTGATTCTGTGTCTGAAATTTCAATCAAAAACTCACTCAGAGGTGCATCTTCTTTGGATCTTAATTCTTGCGCGGTATTGTCAATGTAATACTGGTAATTGCTAGTTGTGTCGTTGATGAATAAAACTTCGGGATCAACTGTATAACTACTGATGATTATCTTTTCCGGTTTGTCATCTTTTTGTGTTTCAACTTCTACCTCTTCTCGGATATACTTGTTTGAACGAGTAGATATTTGTTCTTGCGTACGCAAAGTCACTTGATGATTAAATGGACATTCTTGCTTCCGTGAACAATATCCATTCTCTTCAAAATCAGGACAATTTGGTAAATGCAAGAATGGACATCTTTTCCCTCGAGGACACCAACCTCCAATTGCGAATGGTCGACATGTCCAAATTTCATAATTTGGATCATCATAATGAGGAGGTTTCATGTGTCTATATTTGCAATTGGAGTTATGGCACTTATATTCCAAGAAATATCGACACATGGCAGTGTTGTTGTCATTGCATGAATGGGATAATAAACAGTTCCTGTTAAAACACTTACCACTTAAGAATAAAGGACATATCTTTATTTTGTTCTTGTCATGGATATATTTACATGTTGAACCTTTCTGACAAAAGCCTAAATTAACCATTGAAAGATTCAAAAAATGAATCAATACTGTTAGTAAAACAAATTAGCAAATATTGAAATAAATATACTCACCTGTCATTGTAAAATATCGACAAGGGTCTCTTGTTTTGCTATAATAATGAGTTAGTATTTCAATGTAGCAACAGTTGTTGCAAAGTTACATACTGTTTAGACTTTCGGTTTGTCTTCATTTTAAAGGCTCCAGAACCTTTCCTGATATAATCTTCATGATTCCATACAATCTCGCTTGGATTACTCATTTGAGGGTAACTCAAAGGAGCAAGCACTCTACCATGTTTAACAATAGCAAATTTCTCTCCGTTGATTTTAACTCTATCGCAAAATGCAAATTGAACCTTGAATTTCAGAATTCTATTTTGGATTCTTTGAATAATCTTCTGTTCTTTCTGTTTCTGTTTGATAGCTTCAGCTTGTTCTTGTCTACGTTTGACATTATCGTTGTAGATTGATTGGTTAATGAATGACATCGCCCCCTTGGATACTACACTCACATATCCGGAAGCAGATTGCAGATTCTGCAAGCTGTTCCCATTGGATGATGATTCATGCGGTATTTGAGGTGAACTATTATTCATGACAAGGGTCATGTTTCTATATTTCTTTTGATGTCTCTTCTTTTGTAGCATCACATTTCTTCTTAGTTGTAGTTTCTGTTGAATATCCTTTAGTTGTTGTTTCTCAGCTATCGCTTTCTTCAAGGCTGCTATTTCTTGGTACTTGAGTTTAAGCTCCGTAGAGTCTCCTTCATTAGGAGCAGACATGCTTGTGTTAACTTACCGCTGTTGATGTGAAGTGTTGCATCTACAGAATGCCAAATTTTTTTGGTTGTCTATTTCTTTTTTTTTTTTGCTTTTTGGGAGACCAAAGACTCATGTACTACTACTATATCCAACAATGTCCAAATCTAACCCTAAATCTAAAACTACTTCTCAATTACTAAAGTCCAAGAATGAAGATACGATAATAGGTTCTGGTCCCAGACTCAAAAAGAAAAATTTGGCCAATATAGAAGAAATTGAATCGATATTGCATGATTTAGAAACTGAAGCGGCCGTGACTAATCCCAAAGAGAGAAGGTATTGTAATTGTATGGCAAGGAAACACCCCCTTTTTGAAATTGCTCCTAATTGTTTGAATTGCGGCAAGATAATATGTACTAAAGAAGGATTACAACCTTGTTCATTCTGTGGTGCTGATATTATACCTAGTAAGGATAAGGATGAAATTATAAAGTTGTTGGCTAAGGAAAGAGAAGACTTATTGTTGTCTCCTACACCCATGACACAACTGCCATCTACGAAATCCAAAAAGAAGATTGTTGTGAAAATGAATACAGGAGAGAAGTTTTGGGAAGCTCAAGATAGAGCATTCAAAGAAGCAGAGAAAGAACTAAAGAAGAAAGAAGAGGCATTAAAGGACGAAGAATTTGAAGTTCCAGTTGAAGGTTCTTCCCAAACAGATGCTGATCTTGAGAATGCCCAAAAGAGACTAGAAACTTTGTTGAACTACCAAGAAACCGGGGCAGAAAGAACGAAAATAATTGACAATGCTGCTGATTTTGAATTGCCCACACATACATTGTGGTTGACCCCAGAAGAAAGAGCATTAAACTTGAAGAAGCAACAAAGATTAAGACAGGAAGCCGAGAAGGAGAAGGAACGAAAATTACGCGGGGAAAGGGTTGTGGAAATGTCTATTAAGGATGGTAAAGTAACCATGGTTGAAAAATATGTATCTAAGAAGGAGCAAGCATCTGAAGAAGAGCTTAGATTACAAGAATCTATAAAGCAGAAAAAAGCCGCAGAAGCTAATAATGGCAACAACCAAATTTGGGATTACGAAAATGACAAGCTTAAGTGGCAGAAGCCGGTCTATTTCACTACCGGCTCAGAAGTTCCTGTTAGTTCGCCTGAACCACTTGTCAACGCCAAGAATAGAGTGCAGTTTGCACAAGAAGATGCAGAAGACTTGATAGCCACATTAATTACATAAATAATTTATCGTCTCATTCTTCGTTTAAAGTGACGTGATCTTGCATCATTAATCTTCAATCTCTTGTAATTGTCAGCCACTGGCTTTCTAGTTTTCTTGACAGTAGTATCAACAAATACATTACTTTCTTCCTCTTCAGACTCAACATCTGAATTGATATACGAAGCCAATCTCTTCTTTTCTTGTTGTTCAATCTTGGTCATTTCTTCTTGAACATTTACATTCTGCGGAGCGTCTTGGTCCATAAACACAGGTGCTAATTTGCTTCTTCTAGTCAGTCGTTTCTGAGTCTTCTTTTTCCTATAAGTAGTAATTGTTCCATCCTCATCTTCTTGAGCCACATCCTCTTCACTATGTTCTTCATCGCTCATTTCAGGAATTTCCATATCCATTTCATGAACAGATGCATTGTAAACATCTGCTAATTTCTTACCAAACCGGTTAATTTTAAGTGGAGATGGAGATACCAGAAATACAGCCGCAAAGTTCAATTTTCTACCGGATGCAGGTGTGGTGGGATCTTGTTGTAAGGCTCTTACACCGTGAGAAAGGTAATCGGGAGTTTCGAAGTTGATTTTTGTGGGTTTCTTGGTGGGAGTTACAAAATTGAGCTGTCTGACCTTGGGCTTGGTTGGTGTTTCCATTTGAATTTTCTTGATTGGAGACTCTGGTGGGCCCATGTTCTGACGTGCCGGCAGCATTTCGGTAATTGTTGATTTTCGTTTTAGTGGTGATGATTCGGGTGGAGTCATTCTGTAGTCAAATATAGATAGTACTTTTCCATTCGCTTGTGGCGTTGGACCTAGTTCCATACCAGGAGATGCAGGGATTGGTTTATGTGGTGATTGTGGAGGTGGTTGTGGTGGCTTCGACGGTACTGCCGTCTTGCCCAGTTTGGTGGTTTTGTATAGTGAATAGAGCTTGGATATTTCTGGATTTCCTTTTACATCAGACTTGGAAGGAAGCCGGTTGTTTTTCTTCTGGAACTCATGTTCCCAGTTCTTAATCTTCCTCTTGAGTTCTGTTATGTCCATTCAACGTTCACTGGTGTTTACATCTAATACATGAGTAATGAAATAAAATCGCGTGTTAAATTTTTACTATGTACAATTCCGCCCAACCGCGTAATTAATTTTTTTTTTTCTATTTACAATTTGGATGCAAAATCTGATGCTGGTTGGAACCATGGGAATGTCAGGCATTCACTTGCAAGTTTGTTAATTGCACTCTTAATAGCGTGCTTTTCTTCTTTGGTTGTGAATTGTTCACCATGTTTGATATAATCAGCTATGAACGAATATCCCATTCGTTGTGGCTGGTTCCAGTATGTAACAAAGAAATTTCTTAACTCTTCAATTGTATTTCTTTCCGTTAAATACACCAAAAGTTTAACCCAATAACCGAGTACATGCTCAGTTGGAACAGTTTGTACTATGACATCCCATTCATTCCAGAACTCAGTCCATTTCCCGCAATTCCCGTAGGTGTACATCTTTTGTTCTCTGAACCAAACAGGTACTGGAGTGCCTGACTTGTGGTAGCATTGCTCGATAAAGGTCCATGCGTCTCTTGATTTCTTTTCATCTAGTACTAAATATTCAGAGTACGTGGTTTCAGTGGGTTGGCCTGTTTGAATTATTTCCGACACGGTAGCAGCATCTACTTCGTTTGAACCATTGTATGATAATCTCCAAAGCAAGCTTTGGAATTGCGGGTTAGATAACAAGTTGACTTCTTCATTAGAAAATTGTGTGATTTGGGAAATAAACTTGGAAAGCTTGTTATATTTTTCTGCAGGTTCTTCGTGAGAAGCAATAGGGGAGTCTACTAACAATTCCATATATTTAATCACATCATGTGTTATTTCTTGTTTCCAGTTGTCACACACAAGAGATAAACTAGAGTACTTATCCCAGACAATTCGTAACAAATCCGGTTCAGTCACCGCTTCTGGGTCAAGTAAATGCAAGGATTTGTAGAAATCATACTTGATATTATATTCTTGGATATTCAAACCTTTGAAAGATAAATCAAACTCTTGTTTAAGCAGCTGTAAAGACTTAGGGGATTCTTGTACTAACAACAAATCATATATTTCCTTTAATTTATTTCCATTAAAACAACGAGTTGATGTGTGGAATCTTCTTCTGAATCCTCGGAAGATACTATCACTATCAATGCTTGATTCGGTACTCACATTATCTTCTTGTTCGGACCAGAGGGACTCCAATTTCAAATGTTCTCTTCTGTCAGGGGTCAACATGTGCACAACTATCCCATCAACCCCAGTATCACACATCACCCAACTGTTCTTGCCAAGTCCGAATTCGTTATCGGTGGCTGCTGGTCCCTTCCCGGCACGTTTCATCAAACGACGTCTAGCTAACGCATTTAATGCACTAGAAACTCTTCCTTCCATCGAAGGCAAGTATCCCCGTTCATGTTTGATCCGGTATCGTAATTCCGAGGCTGCTTTGTAAATATGCTTTTCCAGCTTCCCGGAACATATGATTATGTATTTGAATGGTTGGTTAGTGACGCTGTATGTGTGATCTTCAGGTAGTTCAGACAAGTCGTATAGTTTGATGTCAGACATACCATATTCTTGGCCAACTACATGTAAGAAATCTGCAACTGTAGCTGGGGCATGTTCTGGAACCTCAGGTAATTCAACTTCAACGGTTCTTATTTGTGATGATGCGTCTTCTCTCAAGTACCATGGTATAGAGGAGTCGTGTTCAACAGTTTCAGACACGTTTGCAGTCTCATTTTCAAGGTTTTCCTTTTGTTCTTCGCCAACCTTATCAGTGTTAATGGGTGTTTCGGATTGGAGATTTCTCCTGTGAGAGCGTGGGACTAGAGTACTAGACCTAATATGATTCAAGTAAGCTCTCGAGACTAGCTTACTTCTTGGTATCATAATATGTACGTTGGTCCTAATTAAGTTAACTTCGGTTGATTCTTGAAAACCGAATTTTTCAACGAAGACCAAAAAAAAAAATAAAATAAAAAAAATTAGAAGCTCATCTGAAGGAAGGAGCAGATCAATACAACATCAAGTCACCATGGCCAAATTAGTTCATAATGTACAAAAGAAACAACATAGAGAGAGATCGCAGGTGTCTAGCAGGGCCAAGTATGGTTTACTAGAAAAGAAGAAGGATTATAGACTAAGAGCTGCTGACTATCATAAGAAACAGGCAGCATTAAAGGCATTAAAGGAAAAGGCAAAATTACATAACCCAGATGAATACTACCATTCCATGACTAAACGTCATACTGATGAACGTGGTATCCTTATTGCTGATCGAGGAAATGAAGAACTTAGTAATGACCAAGTCAAATTGTTGAAGACCCAAGATATCAATTATATACGAACAATGAGATTGAATGAAATGAAAAAGATCGAAAAGGAAAAGCATGGCAAACTTTTTGAAGGGTCGGGAAAACATACTGTTTTTGTCGATTCCGTGTCTGAACAGCAGCAGTTTAATCCAGCAGAATTCTTCAATACTGATGAATCATTGGTGGAAAATAGAGAAAATAGACTTAAATTAGACCAGTTATATGTCAATTCTGGAGTTATAAACAAGGCCAATGTCCCCGAACCAGAATTAAAAGACAAAATAGACGAAAAGAAAGTGAAACTGTTTAAACTTTTACAAAGACGTCTAAAGAAAGAGCAAGAATTGAAACATGTTGAATCTATAATGTCTGCCAAATTGGAAACCATGAAGAAAGGAAACAAAAAGAAGATGGTTGATGGCGAAGGCAAAGTTCATTTCAAATGGAAGAACCAAAGAAAAAGGTAGGCGTGTATTTCTAATCATTGTTTAGACTTCTATTAATATAATCCACAAACAAAGGTATAATTCTATCAGTTTCCACCGATCTCATTCTATTAAGACTGATGTATGATCTTCTAATTCTTTGTAATTGTGCAGTACTTACTGATGTAGCAGGAAGTTGTACCACCAAATCCTTGTCTATAATAACATCACCAGTAGTAATTTGTTGATGTTGAAGAATCTTGGTAATAACTTCTTGAGTTTTCTTGTCCAACTCTTGCAAGAAGGAATTACCTGAAGTTGGTTTAATCAATGTAGCTGCATTTGGTGGTGGGGGTCTTTTCAACACAAGGGTATCCCATATTTCATCAATAGGAAGAGTTTCCTTGGGATCATCAGAGGCAATTGTGAATAAAGGCGAGTCCCATCTGGTGTCACTGTTGGGCTCTTCATACCTCATAACCAATTGTTTTATCAATTCTTCATCCCATTTATCTTCCCGGTTATTATTCCATTCAAGGCACTGTTCAACTGGGGCGATTACATGAACAACACAATGTGGTGTAACTGTTGCTTTGGCTTCACAGAAGAGTTGGTATCTGAATCCTTTAATATACGCCATGGAATCAAGAATCACAATATTTGATCTGGAAATATCTCTTTTCACAGCTGAGATTTGTGTTCCTCTAGCGTTCTTTTCCAATGTTGAGTCAGAGTACACTTCATGGCTGATACCCAATGTTTCATCTGAATGATATATCACATCATAGTTTTGTCCAACTTCACCCTTGTCCTTGGCGGATTGTATCTTTGTTTTTAACTGCTCCTGCAATAGCTTGGCCCATTTCGTCTTACCGGACGAAGGAAATCCAGTGAGTGTAATCAACGGCATTGGCTTCGGGTTTGCTTTAAGAAAGACATCACCATTTGAAAACCTAAAAAAAAAAAAAAAAATCTCGCTTTACCTTTGGGTCTTTTTGCAACACCCTCCAACTACATCGCCAATATACACACACAACATGTCCTTTGTACCTAGGACGATGTTTCCCAAGTACAATATATCCTTGTCCAACTTCAAAGGACACCATCAGAAAGCACTCACAAAGTTTGGCCACCTTGCACCAATGATAGATTTAGTGGTTGAAGTTCGTGATGGTCGTGCTCCACTTGCCACTTCTAATGTCTTATTTGATAGAGTATTATCAGGTAAGAAGAAGCTTGTCTTGTATAGTAAAAAGGATTTGTCAATCATCAACACCAAATTACTAGACAAGTGGCATTCCTCCAGTAACGAAGATTACATGTATGTTAACTGTAACAACAATACTGATGTCAAGAAGATCATTAACAAAATCAAACAGGAATACCATGATTATGACCTTCCACCTCCATTGGGACTAAGAGCAATGATTATTGGTATGCCCAATGTTGGTAAATCCACATTAGTCAACAAATTAAGAGAAGTTGGTAATCCAGTTAACAAAAATGCAATTTCACAAAAACAAACAAAAGTGGCCAAAGTAGGAGGCCAACCAGGTGTAACTAGAAACACCAGTGAAGTTATCAGAATATGTAAGAATCCCGATCTTTTTGTATATGATACTCCCGGAGTATTTTTGCCGACCGTGAAAGACCCAGAAACTATGTTAACTCTTGGTTTGGTTGGTTGTGTTCACGAATCGTTTATTGATCCAATTATTCTTGCCGATTATTTATTGTATTTATTGAACTTACAAGATCCAAGAGGTGTATTATATGCTGATTTTATGGATCATCCCACCAATGATATCTACGAACTATTACATTACATAGCTAAAGCTCGTGGGGTATTGCAATCAGATGGGGCATACGATGAAGTAGGAATTGCTAATTTCTGGGTAAACATGTGGAAACAGGGGCGTAACTTCGACGGAAGAGCATTATTTGACATTGCTGCAATTAAAGAAGTTAACAACAATGAATACATGACACTTAGAAAACAAGAAATGGAACGAGTTAGTTCAACTAAAGTACATGAAAAAATTGTGGAAAAGCTAGGTCAAGATGGAACTGCTAAGTCTAAACATAGGAAAAGATCTGCCAAAGACAGAGAGTATGATATCAGAAATCGTCTTTTCAAGCTTTAGCTGGCTAATAGGTCATCAATATCGAAATATTCATCAAAATTAGCGTCATTCTTTGGATCTTGACCATAAATTGAGTCGTACTTCCTACCAGCTTTACGGTTAGATTCCTTTCTTTGAGTGATATATTCCACATCGAGTTCTTTTCTTAATTTCTCAGTTATAGAGTTTTCTTTGGTTTCTTCTCCTGTATATATTAATGAAGAATCAAGAACATTTTGGGTAGTAAATAATACAGTCAGTTCATCTTTTGAAAGGTAATTTTCAACAAACTTTTCCTCATTCAAGAAATTAAATAAGGACTTTGTCAGTAATGATTTCAGAATAATCTTCAGTAAGTAATGGTTAAATTTTCTCCCACCTGGGTTAGAAGACATTAAAAGTTCACTTAATCCAGTACCATCAGTCACTGGAGTTCCAATAGACTCAGATCTAAGTAGACCGACTTTTCTGTTATCTAGTGTGTCCTTGAGAATCTTCTCATCTTTGAGTTTTTTGGATTTAATAAGTTGTTCCATAAGATTATCTGCTGCAACACGGTCTATTTTTTTACTGGTTTCATTGTTATCCAGTTGCATATTCTCATTGGGTTTGGTTAACAGTGGAAATCTCCCAATTTTTTCATCCTCTTTCATAGCAATTCGTATTAATAACAACACACGTGCTGAACTTCCATCTAATTTAACTTTCAGAGGATAGGCTGCACAAAGTTTGACTTCAGAGTCTTTGTATTGCGTATACCTTACAATAGCAATTGATTCCAACTCCAATAAAGCTTGAACAAGACAGTCAAAGGACAGCTTGTTCTTACCTCCCATGTGCAGACTTGGCAAAACAAACAAAGATTCATCAGTATGATATGCCACAGGAAACTTTTCCTTCTTGATAAATCCTAGAATATCTATCGAAGGTTTTGAAATTAATGTTGCAACCTCTTGTAAATCTGAATTTACAGCTAGGATATCTCTAGGTGAGAACTTAAACCCAGGAGTACAGTCAAAGCTAGAAACAGGAATTGTTTCCTCCTCCTTGATTAAATCATCCACCTCATCAGATTCGTCGTTTTGAAATTCGTTCGTATCACTAGTTTTCTTGATGTAGTACGTAGTTGATCTCTTGACTTGTGTCAAGGTTTCATTTTCTCTATCCATATAATATTCATGCCCATGAGCAAATTTGTCAAGTTTAATTGCCGGGTAAACTTGAATTTCCATGGACACAGCCCCAGAATCATCCAAATCTAGTTTCCAATATTGCGCAGCATCTCCCGCAAATGAAAGTTTAGCCGAACATAAAACTCGCGGTCCGATCAATTTCAAAGGAGGTCGAGCTTTGAGAAGAGTATCCATGTCATACAATAGATACCTATCCCCAAACTCGGATATTTCTTTGCACATTCGCTCATTTCCTTGTTTGTTTTCTGACTTCTTAATGCCGGATGTGTAATTAATAATCCCAAGCGTGACAGTGATATTGTAGTTCTCTACCCAGTCATGATAATCACTCCAATCCAGAGTCACAAAGCTGTTGAATGGTAATTCTCCATTGGTCAACACAAACAAATTCCGGCTAAACTTCAAGTGGGCCGATATTTGGAATTGTTCCAACGCCAATTTTAACGCGTCACTGAATTGATATTTTGCATCCTGATTCTCCACCTTGGCGTCATCGTAATAGAATTGTAAGACCTTGGAATTGTACTCTCTCAGGATGGCCAATGAAAGTGGTTTGTTTTCGTAGAGGATTTGCACGTTATGCCCGGAGAATAACACCAAGGCAAAACGGTCCAGCTTCCTATTCTTTACTAATTGCCGGTTTAGGTAATCAAATACAAAATCCAGGGCAAGTGTCAAATCTGATTTCTCCGGGTGGGACAGATGTCGCCCCATTGACTTTGACGCATCTAGGGCGAAGATCGTATACTCTTTAGACATGTTGCAGTTTCACACACTTCGATTAAGTTATATAATTGTAGCACAAAAGCCTAATTTTATACACAAGGATATCCCCACGGCGGTATTGTTGCGTAAATTTTTATGTAGGTGACGAAGACAACAACTGATGTGTATCGCGTTCAAGCGTATCGGTTAAAGTTGTTATCTTAGTTACCAAAGCCTTTGTCAAATGGTTTTGTGTGTCGCGAATTTCCGCCTTGAGATTTTATGACTCGCGTATAATTAACCAATTTTGCAATTTGTTCACTACGCCCTTCTTTGTCTTTTTGGAATTGGAAAAAGTTTGTTTCGGTGCTAGGAGTACTGATGTTGTAGAAAGTGAACTTTAGGCTATCATGTCTTTGGTGCGGTAGTGGTTATACTCCCCCCCTCTAAAGAATTTATTTTTGGACATACTCTCTTCTCTAGTGGACTATGAGCTTGTTAGTTATTCAAAATCGCCATGAGTTTTCCCTACATCAATAACACCGTGTACAATCCATCTCCAGTATCGAGTCCAACTGATAGAAAGCTCTCAGATGAAGTCACCCGACATACCACCGCATTTGACAATCAATTACAAAATTCTCAAGTCCTGTACCAGTACCATACATTTTCTTCTAACCTAGCCCAGCCTATCCAATTATATCCTCCACAATATTCCAATATGAAACCAAATGAATCAATAGATCCAATAAGACAACCAAGTGTCCCTTTAGCTCAATCAATGCCGGATAGTACTTATTCGGGTGCTAGACTCTTGAACGGTCTTAGTCAAGCCCAACCGCAAACCTTTAAACCATCACTAATTCCAAATTATTCAGTATCACAATACCAAAATCAACCACAATATGCAAACCCACCCACTATTCCACATAGAAATCAGAGAGGAGTCTACTACCACGCAAACCGCAACACAAACCAGTACCATCATGACCAGAGTTTCCCAAAACATGCACATATGAATGAACAAATTATCCAGCCAATCATCTCCCAGTACTATCATTCCAACGACGGCCACGGTCACAGCTTTATATATGGACCCATTAATGACTTGGACCTGATTGCTGGTAGCCTTCATCCAATTGTTGAAAACCCAAGAACCTTCAAACCTCCAAAACCAAAAGAAAACACCAGACCTAGAATAAATAAGTTGACTACTCCACAAGAAAACAGCACAAGATTGTTTAAACATCCCATCACTGATATTGGTGAATACTCCATTGATGAATTAAAACAATTATTCCTTAATCACTTGCATATGATTGAACCAACTAACAAATTATCCCTGTTTAGTGCCAATCTCAAGAATGAGATTGAGTATCAAATGTTCAACTATTTCGTCAATAATCTTTCTAGTCAATTAGACGTATTCTTTGAAGTTAAAGTATATTCAGAAATTGTTTCACAGATGGCATTATATGATGATTCTGGTATTTTGTTACAATCGGTGTTTTGTTTAAGTTCGTTAATGCTTCATAGAATGATGCCTGATAAAATTGATGCATCGCTCCCAATCAAATACTATCACCATTCAATCAAAACCATCAAGTCTTACTTGGATATGTTCAATCATGATATGGGAGTATGCTCGAAGTGTCTATTGGCTACAACGTTATTATCAGTTTATGAATTTTATTTCACTTCTATTGAGGATATATACACAGGAAACGCTGCTAGTATCTTAGCGTCAATTATCCAAAGCGATAACAGCAGAAATAAGTCAAGTCCCCTACTTGATTCAGTCTTTCTTGCAACTTGTTTCTGGAGCGTGTTTACTTTAGGATTCATCCAATCACTAAAGAATGTTCGTGTTAATATCTATTCCGTTGATTTATTTTGGAAGGCGCTTGACTCGGAATACTTTACCGTGTTTGATAAATACATGGTGTTGACTGAAGCATCAGAACCAAAAACTACGCTTTCGAAAACCGAGACGGTTTGGTGGTTCCGTAAAACTATCCTCATTTGCAGTCAAATTTCGGATTTTAAAGGGGAGGTAAACGTTCCCACTCAGCAAGATGTTGAGCAGAATCAAAGTTTCAAAAAGTGGATTGAGTTGAAAGATATCTTGGTTGATTTTGAGAATAAAGCCCCAGATGGTCTTTTTCCAGTTATATATCACAGTAATTCTGATTCTGGTGCATTCCCTACGATTTTCTTTAAGGATGAACTTTCAACCTTGATTGGCATCAATCGAGCATTGGCCAAACTACTATTGTTTGAGTCATTGCTTGTTAAAACAAATATCCAAGCGAGGGAAGTACGAGACGAGTTAAGTAAGTTCCCACCGGGTTATGAAAAGAAGCTTGCTAAAGACTTGATTGGGATAATTAAATGCTATGATTCCAATAGTACAATCTGGCCCTTGAATCTACATGTATTGGGCTATGTCCAAGCATATCTTGCTGATGAAGAACAAGCCATAAATGAAATGAGTCCTTTAATAACCAAATTATCTAAGGTATGTAACCTAAATATCTAATTTTATTTATTTCTATTTGTATTAATAAAAGCGACTTTAAGAGGAAATGTTAACTTCCCAAGTTCTAATGGTTCCATCTAAACCAGTAGTTACAAATCTACCGTCCTTAGCTTCGGAATCGTATGATAACCAATCCAAACCAGAAATACCAGAAAGATGTGCTAATGGATACTTAACCACTTTAGAAGGTCTTTCTACTGAGTAAAGGAATAACCCACTATCTAATCCACCACTGATCAAATACTTGGAATCAGGGGTCCATTTAGCATCATAAACTCTACTAGAATGGAATGCCCATCTAGTTGTAACAACGCTAGCATCTGATGTCTTGAACAAAGTGTATTTACCAGCAGCATCAGCAACGGCAAAATATTCCTTGGATGGAGAAACCACAATTAAAGTAGGAGGAGATCTCATCTTTGGGAATTCTTTAGATGTTTTGGTTATTGATTTGGATTCGATTCTCAATTCTTCAATAGTGTTGGTGGTAGTGTTGGTGATCAATAATTCGGAATCGGAAACCACGCCAATAGAACTGGATGAAAATGTAAAATCAAGCTCTGATACTAAACTGAGATCTTCGGTGTATATTTGTATTTTATTTTCGAATAATACAATGACACCATTGGAAGTTTTGGCCAATTGCTTAGCTTGTGCTGGTAATTGAATGGACTTTGAGACATTTTCTTTATTCCAAAGTTTCAAAGTGTCATCCCAACCGACAGAAACCTGCGACAGACCAACTTTTACGATATCAACAACATAGTTAGTATGACCAGTAGCTGATTCTGGAAGAGCACTTGGCCCATCTTCTTGCACACTCCATTGAAACAATTTCCCATCAGCGCCACCGGTGTACAATGAGTCATCGTCGTATTTGACAGTTGTAATTGGTGCTTGGTGTCCCTTGACTGCTTCGACCAACTTACCAGAATAGTCGAAATAGTTTAAGTTACCGTTGGCAGAAAGAGAAATCACATACTCCTTAGCTAAAGCTAACCCAACTTGATGATTTTCAACAGTAACTTTTTCGCTGACTGTGAATGTTTGTACACTTTCGTAAGTGGAAATATCCCATTTCTTTAACGAATTATCAGCGGAAGCGGTAATGAAGAATTTAGAATCTGGTAACCAGGCAACTGCGAAAATACCACCGTTATGCGCATTTTCAATACGCTTGACAAATTCTCCTGTCTTACCTTGATAAATAACAATACTTCTATCCGAACTTACAGAAACAAGATGTTCTCCATCAGGACTAAACTTCACATCTCTAACTACATTAGTATGATGTCCTCTCAAACTCTTGTCAAATTTAAATGGAGGACCATTGAAGAATACTAAGGCAAAATCATCGCCAACAGTGGCTGCGCGGTATGGTCTTTGAGGTTTGATAGCCACGGCATTAATAGCAGCGCTGTGGCCCTGAATATCACCAATAGAGTTACCGCTGTCCCAAGTGAACGCATGCCCAAATTTTTCCTTACCTTGACCAACGGCAATTATACGGGAATTGTCAGCATCCCATGCAATGGATCTAATTGGCCCGGACATAATTTGAAATTCACTCTTGATAGTGGGCTGTTCAAATTTGGTAGACTTATCCTTTGCATCAATGGAAGCATCCCAAATTTTGATTTGACCAGATTCATCCCCAGAAGCAACATAGAACCCTGAAGGTGAGAAGCTGACAGCTGTGGTGTTGCAAATATGCTTGCTGAAACAAATCACAGGGGCGGTAGCTTTGAAATCCACGGGCCTAACAATAATCGATTTGCCGTTGACATATGCCAATCTTTCATTGACTGGATCATACGAGATATGACTAGCTTGACCTCTCAGAGTAGAAGGTTGAGGAACAGTAATAGCGATTGGTTTGATTGACATGTTTGAATCGGTGGTATATGGTATGTTTCGTCACCAAACGGTATGTGGCTGTAACTATGAAGTAAACAATCGACAGATTAGATCCGGTGGATCTGGAATTTCAGTCACATGATGTAGATACCCTCGTAATTGAATTTTCTCCAATTAATTCACGCACGAAAAATTCCACTAAAAAAAAATTGGAGATTTCTTTGGTCATATCGAAATTCACTTGGGAAACCTAACCATTGAGAACTAAGGAAATATGATTAGAAGTGTTGTTCTGCGTTCTACCCGTACTGCTAGCAGACGTGGCACCCGTTGGATGTCCCAATCTGCCATCAGATCCAATGTTGCAAAAGTGGAAGCCCCACCACTCCCACCTGCTGTCAAACCAGCTGCTAAGAAACAAAAGAAGTTTTCTTTAATTGGTGCCCTTATCAAGCTTACTCTTTTAGCTGGAACTGTCTATGGTGGTACTTTGTACGTTGCTACCAAGAATGATAAAGTTATGGACTTTGTCGTTGAACAACAGTTGCCTTACCATGAAGAATTGTTGGAATACATTGACAATTTTGACATTGATGATATCAAGAAATCTTATGATACACTTATAAACAAAATCAACGGGGTTAAATTACCAACCAAGGAGGATGTCGAATCAATTACTCATGAATTAGAACACAGAGGTGAAGAATTGGTTAAGGAAACCAAGAAAATTTTCACACAAGCTGTCGATATTCCAAAATCCGTTCCAGAACCAGTGGAAAAGGACACAGCATTGACTCCAGCTCAACAATTACAAAAGGTTGAAATCGAACCTGTCAAGAGAGAAATTGGACATTTACCATTGATTGAATTAAACAGTGACATTGCTAAGTCTGTTGACAGCACTGTCAAGTCCACCATTGCTTCATTTAATAAGTTTATCCAAAACATTGATGCCAATACCCTTGCTTCTTCTGACGCTGCTGTTGTAAAGACTATTAGTGAAAACATTAACCAATTAGCCACCAAGTTAAACTCCTTGACCAAGACTTTTGATGATGAATTACAATCTAAATTAAAGGTTTCCCAAACTGAATTATTCTCTTCATTCACCAAGAAAGAATTGGAATTGACTGAAAACTTGTTGGAACAATTCAACAAGGAAAAGTCTCAATTGGAAGCTAAGTTAAACGAAAAATTGGCTAATGAAATTCAAGCTTCTAGAGAAGCTATTGCTCAAGCTGCCAGTAACGCTGTTTCTATGGTTAGAATTGAACAAACCAAGAATTTTGAAAAATTGGTTGCTGAAAAACTTGACCAAGAAAGAAATGGAAGATTGGCCAATTTAGAAAGCTTACACTCTAGAGTTGAAGAATTGGAAAAGTTTGCTGAAAGTTTCGAACACCAACTTGTTAACAACCACAGCAGATCCTTGATCCAACAATCTATTTCCAAGATTAGAGGATTATTATTAGCACCTACTGCTGACGACAAGCCACAACATTTAGCACCACATGTTGAAGCATTAGCATCCGTAGCTAATGATGATGAAGTTCTTCAATTGGCATTAAAGGATTTGACTCCATTGCTTTCCGGTGAATCAACTCATTCCATATTAACTCCTTCTCAATTATTATCTCGTTGGGAACAATTAGCTCCTGAACTTAGATCTGCCTCCTTATTGCCACCAAACGCTGGTTTATTAGGACACTTATCTTCCTTGCTTTTCTCCAAGCTTTTATTACCAGTCAAGGGTGTTAAGGCTGAAGGTAAAGATATTGAATCAGTTATTGCCAGAGTTGAATCTAGTTTAACCAGAGGTGAGTTGGATGTTGCTGTCGAAGAAGCATCAAACTTGAAGGGTTGGTGTAGAAAGCTTGCTGACGATTGGGTTACTGAAGGAAGAAAGAGACTTGAAGTTGAATTCTTGCTTAACTTGATTGAAAGTGAAGTTAAGATTATGTAAGTTGTATAATAGTCCACACTGTAGTCACATTTTGAATACGTTCAATACATATTATTATTTAACTAGTGTGACTAATTGGTTTGTATGAGTTCATCTCGCGATGCCTAAAAAAAAATATCGATTCGGAGTTTGGACACTACAAACCTAAGATACAAAACCAGACATGACTACAAATCAAGGTTCTTTATTCCTAGATCCATCAGAGCCAGAGACACTCTGCCAAAGGTGTAAAACGGAACCTGCTGTTTTGTTAACTAGAAGAGAAAAATATTGTAAAACATGTTTCATTCGATTCATACGAGGCAAGCAAAGAAAACAAATGCAAGATGACAAATACAAAGTCAAATATGGTGAAGTAGCAGAAAAGTTGGGGAAACAGAAAGTTTTATTAGCATTGTCCGGGGGAGAGTCATCTTTAGTATTACTTGATATTATGTCCTCTTTATTGCAAGAGCAGTTCGAAGCACATAAAGGAAGACAAGGGTTTGAATTGGTTGTTGTGAACTTGGATGAATACAAATTAAAGTCTCTTAATTCACAATGTCAAGACGTGATTCCTAAATTATTGGAAAGATATACGCAAGTGAAGTTGTCTTTCAAAGTTTTATCCTTGGATTCATACATTGACCAAGATACATTGAAGTATATATCCTTGAACAAAGATTTCACAGGGTTTGTACAGGAATTGCATCGTACCAAAGAATATACATTAAATGAATTATTGGAATCTTGTCAAGATAAATCCTCCGCGGAAGATTTGCTTTCCATTGTCTATGAAAGTTTAATCCTAAAAACTGCCGAAGTTGAAGGATGTGAAACTATAGTGTATGGACATAGTATGACCAGAATAGCTAATGAAATCATTGCATTAACTATCAAGGGAAGAGGTTCTATAATTCACAAGGCTATAGCTGACCATACCACAACTTACAATAATAAGGAGTTCAAGATTTTATTCCCGTTAAGGGACGTTTTGTATGTGGAACTTTTGGCATATGCTCAATTAGCAGAGTTGACGCCTTATATCCTCATTTCAACCATACAAAAGTCCAAAATTACAAAGAACTTAACCATCAGGGATTTGACTACCAATTACTTCAAGAACTTGGATGCAACCGGGTATGCGTCAACCGCCTCTACCGTGGTTAAAACCGGGGAAAAGTTAGGCCCTCCACCAAAAGGCACAGAAATATTGGACCATTGTAAGATCTGTGGTGAAGAAATCTATCACAATCCGCATGAATGGTTAAGAAATATTACTGTGAATGATGCAGCACCAGTTACCACTGATGAAGAAATGAAGTATTTGGAATTGTTTAAAGCCAGTTTGGAAACTGGGGGTGTTTCTGAAGGTGTTGCTAAAGAACCAGTTAGTATTTGCTATGCATGTATTGTTACCTTGAGTGGAGTTAAGAAGGATAATTTTATTTGGCCAGTTATAGACGACAAACCTCAACATGATACTCCCTTGCAATTTGTATATACAAACGATGAAGAAGAAAAGAAGAAGGTGTTGGATGAATTCATTTTGACTGACGATGAAGAAGGTAGCTAGTGTAACATTATTGTGTATAGACAATCCATTTGTACTCGTACTTTACTTTGGATGGTTGTAAAAACTAACCTTTTTTTTTGGCAACAAACACCACAATTCTTATTCTCTACCAACTTACAACAATTTCTATGTATGCACCCAGTCTGTTCCATATAGACTTGTATAGTCTATGGAATGGTGTTTCTAGTCATCCAACACTTATACCAAACGAATCCAATGAATCAAAATCAAATGCTGAACCACAAACAAGATCTACCAACAACGGTGTTACGACATCAGATCAACGCAAACATATAAACAACTTGTTTGCACCACCATTATCAGCTTATTCTGCAAACTATCCTGGAGCTTGCCTGTTCCAATTAGAGTATACTATGAGGAGAGGCACACAACACAATTCCAAAATGTTTTCCATAACTCCTTCCACACAGGCTAATATCGAACAATTGGATGTTATTAGGAACTATGGATACAATACGATACGACCTATTGGGATAAACAAAACCATGGAAGAAATCGAATTTGAAAACTCTGGTCAATTCACTGTAACTGATGAACAACTGTATGGGGCAGGTGTCAATAATACTGGCGCTGAAAATTCCGGTGATCAACAAGACCAACAAGATAACAGTAATAATACCTTGTTATTGGGCTCTAATTTAAATGCAAGTGGATTGACCTTTCAGCTTGGTGATGAACTGCGTGAAGTTGATTTGGATGCCCAGATTTTAAATGCTGATGACCTTTATTCTGGTGCAGAAGATGAAGATGACGATGTGTTTGCCGAAGTTGATAATTTGTCAGATACCAATGAGCCAGAAGACGATTTACATCGCCATAGAATACAAACTCAAAGTGATTCTGAAGCAGATACGGGATTTAGAACTAACTTGGTTGATGAAGGGTTTATGGCATCTGAAGTTGAATATCAGGATGATCACAGTTTAAATTCAGAAATAAATTCTACCTATGTGGTAAACAGCGGTGGCTCAAGTTCGTTATTTAATTCTAATAATGCTAGTGGGCGCACTATACCTACTAATCCTACAACTGCTAGTGCACCTGGTATAAATAATAGCTACTACATGCAGAGAATTCATGAAGAAGGCCATAATGAAAACGATCCAGATTATTCCGAATTGGATATGGTAGTTGATGAAAACTAAGCATTTGATTGATGTATTGGTGCATGCAAATTCTTACTAATACAATCAGTTTTTGCTTGTTGTAAATGTATGGCTGGAATCATCCATTTCCCGCAAGAACATCTAGAGCCTCGCCAGCTATATCCACCAACTTTAGAAGTACATTTAGGACATTGGAATTTCCCTTCAATTTCTGATTTGTCAAGTTCTTCCTTCATCCATTTCAATGGATCCTTCATGAAATAATGGGAACATTTATCACTGGCTTCTTCAATTGAAATCACTCTTCTTGAGTTTGGTGCGGTTTTGACAAATTGGGACTGACGAGATTCAGCTACGGGTATTTCATGTTGTTCTATATGGGTGTTATTGGCAAGAACTTGACGACATCTTTTGCATCTGAGTTCATAAACCACTTCCGTTTCTTGTGGAGCGGTAGATTCACTGCGTTTACTCATTAATTCACGTAATGATTGTCCTGAAGGGTCGAGCTTCAAATTCAAATCTACCAAGAACTGTCTATATTCATCGTTATCTTCATCAACTACGCATCCCATATCCTTGTATAATTTCAATTGAGACACGAATCCTTCATTTGGTCCAACATCGGGACATTTCCTCTTGACAGCATGTAATGATTGTTGCACATTAAGCTTGTATTTTTTCATTAAATATGACATGACTATGGCAACAGATCTAGAAACTCCTTGAGAACAATGAATCAAGATATTATCTGAATGTTTCTTAGGATCAGTTGATTCCAGAAACAATGCTTCATCTATAAATTTATAACATGGCTCCAAATATGGGAACAAATTCGTGGTTTCTTCATCGGTTATTTCAATTTGTTTCCAATGATATTCACTGGTGTATGCAGCAGGAATCGGTCCTGGAATGACGGATAATATGTGGTGAATTCCATAATCTCGTTTTAAGTTGACTCCACTATTCAATGGTTCTATTGATGAGAGGTATATCCCTCCTAATATTCTATATACCAGCATGTTGTTGTGATGTACACAGTTGATCAAAACTTGGTTTCGATATCTCTTCGCAAAAGATTTTTATGTGCGGCTGGAATTTTGTATACAGGAATTTTTTTCAGATATTATAAAGATTAAATTATACATACAATTATAAACTATTTAGTTAAAAATCTCTTCATGTTTCTCAAATTCTCCTTGGCAATTTCCATTGAAGGCTTTTCAAAAATATCATCAATTTCTTCCAAAGTCTTACCCTTGGTTTCCGGCATAAAGAATATTTGATAGAAGAAACCGAGAAATGCAATACCTCCATAAAACCCAATGGTCAACCCGGTATAAGTCATAGCCGATTTCATTCTGTTGAAATTATAAGTCACAGTAAATGCCCACAAGTACAAGAATGAAGAACAGATAGTCATACCAATAGATCTGGTACCAATAGAGAAAGATTCGGCTGGTAACACCCAGGTCAAACATGCGTAAGCACCAAAGAATCCCATATAAAGAATTAAACCAGTCAAGTAAACACCTAAGGCTGCTGCTCTTTGGGTTTCTAATGGGATTAAATAACCCACACCAACGAGAACTAACCCAATGGTGAACCCCACAAGATTCATACCCCATACTCTACGACCAAATCTGTCCATGTACAAAATTGCAGGAATGGTACCGAGCCATAATGCTCCACCACCAACTAAAGACATAAACACGGCGTTTTCTTCGGAGAATCCAATATTGGCCATCATCGTAGATAAATAATACATGACGGCATTGATACCAGTTAATTGACCCAAGGACACCATGATAACTGCATAGAACAAAGCACGACGATTTCTTGGAATGGTGAATAAATCAAGCCAGACTTGAACACGACTTTGACTAGCACGTAGTTTACGTTCAGCTTGTGCGTTTTTAATCATTTCCAAAAATTCGACTTTACTTGTTCTTTCGGAAATGTCACGTAATCTGTCATAAACATTGATGGCTTCGGCGTATTTGTTGTTGTATACCAAGTAACGTGGTGATTCGGGAAGGAATAAAAGACCAATCAACAAGATTGTTGAAAATAATAATGATGAACCAACCATGAATCTCCAACCACCATGAACAGTAAAGAAGATGGCAGCAATAGCGAACCCAAGGACTTCTCCAAAAGCAATAAAAAATTGATAAAGAGAAACCAAATTACCTCTTTGCGTGGGAGGAACACACTCAGCAATATAAACCCCAACGGACCCACCTTCGATACCAACACCCAAACCCAAGATAAATCTACCTGCATACATAGTTTCATGATCAGGAGCAGCGGCACAAATAATAGCACCGATGGTATACAAAATACAAGAAATAAGGATAGCTCTTTTTCTTCCGAAATGTTCACTTAATGGGGTCATAAGTATAGATCCAGCAACAGCACCAAGGGGCATTAAACTTGATATCAAAGAATTTTCATGGTCTGACAATTGCAAAGCCTTATTCATACCAATGGAAGCACCTGAAATAATGGATTGATCCACCCCAGATAAGATACCAGCAAATGAAGTAAAGATACCTAGGAATCGAACCATATTATTTCTGTTCTTAAATGTGACGGGGAACTCTACATTCTTAAGATTAGTCCAGAAAGTACCACCACTTTTTAACTCATGACCTAATTGAACATAGTCACCGAATTCTTTATCAACATCAATATCTTCACCAAGTTCGACTGATTCGACTGAAGCGGAATAGTTTTCAGTTTTCTCGACAGTAGGTTTATCGAATTCACTAGTTGGGCTAATTGTACCTGACATGTTGCCTTGAAGAATCAAACAAGAACCTCAGATGGGGAGGGGGAATCTGCCTGCTATTTATACGCGTTTTTACAGGACAAGGTCGAAGCAAAAGTAAGTGCATATACTATTGTGATCAGTGTGATTGTCCTTACGCAAAACCACAATACTTTTGTGGGGGAATGTACATAACCTATTTGTCATGCAGGCGGCGGATTTTCCTAATCCATTAATCCAGGCTTACCTAATTCATTAATCATTATGCAATTATAAGACGATTGTAAAAGTGCATTATAGTTGATGCAAATTTTTAAGAAATAATGCGGCAAATTAACAATAGAATTTTTTAGCAATCATTGTTTAAATCCCTCCACCCAAAATTTCAGAATTTAGGTGGATTGTTGGAATGGTCAAACAATCCTCAAATGGACTTTAGAACAATGCAAAGTATTACACATACCATTTGCCACTTTCCACTTTAGGACTGCTTCAACTTGATCAGGATGGGGAGGGAAGAGTACCTTTAGGTGAGGCATATGCCTCGTCAACTTTAGCTTGGGAAGAAATGGATAGACAATGCGGTTTAGAATGTAGTGAACTAATGCCAAGTTTCACCTAGTGACGTAATCCAAATAGTCCCCTCCATTCGCAATAAATATTCTATTTTATATCCCCCAAATTTTCGCAATAATTTTTTGGGGTAGCTATGGGGTATGGAAAGGTACCAGAAACAAAGAAGGATTGTTCCGCGCGATTCTTCCGAACTTTACCCCAGAATCTAAGGAGGGGAGGCTTTTCTGGACCATTTTAACACATTCTAACCTTGAGAGTTATAGTTCAGGGGTTTACCTAGGGTGTAATCTATGTTTGTGGCATGACCTTCAGCTATGATAGATACGAAATAGATCTAAACTCCGACAAGAATTTATGAAGTTGCACGGCTGAAGTTAGTTTCGAGGAATATTTTTCTTGAGGAGTTTAGTATTCGTGCATGATGGAAGCTCGATACACGGGTGCTAGGACGTGTGCAGTCTATCCTTATTGCCGGTGATAATAAACTACAGCCTCGCATTGTTGCATCTACACATTTGAAGTCTTATCTGTCCCCCCAATATTTTTATTTTTATTTTTATTTTTATTCTATTTTATTTTTGCAGCTTTTCTGGTTGTTTACATAATACATCCCCTGTTTACAAATTATTTGGAGAGAGCAACTTGGGATCCCCAAAATGTTGATATGTTTTCTCGAATTCCTTTTCTAAATGTTCTTTTAATTTCACCATCAGATTCGCAAACGTAAGTTCACAAGAAGGGCACTTGAACGGGGTATTCTTTATCATATCTTGTAAAGAAGATCGTATGCGTACATGTCTGATGAAACTTGGCTTCTCGTCGTCAGTTTCACTATAATATTCAGAATCAGAGTCATAATTTAAGTCTAGATTCGGAATTTTGCTTAATTTATAATATTTTTCATTATATATCGGATTCAATTCGTCAAAGGGAACAAAGAATTTGGTGGTGAATGAATTATAATGCTTTTTATTTTTCAATTTCGGAGAATGAAAATCTTGGGTTATTACATGAACATGTAAATTATTCAAAGACGGTATTGAATGGACGCCAGCATTTATAAATGTGTTTCTGAATTCAGTTAAAGATTGCGCATTCACTTGAAACTTCTCTTGCAAGTCCTTGATTATTATATCTTTTGCCTTTTCCACATATCTGCTGATAGACTCATACAACTCTTCTCCTGTAAATTCAGGGTAATTGGTATTGAATGCATCCAATGGATGCTTCTTGGAGACGAGTGTATTACGAGGAATCACTAGTAAATGTCTGATTGCCTTAGGATACATATCCTTAATGATGATTACATTTTCATCATGGAAAATAACAAGGTCCTTATACTTCCCGGGATTATCTATATACGGTTGGAATGCGTCTCTAAAACTCATATTACTTTGATAGAGTTGATTCTTAGACGGTAATTTTTATTTTTCGTTACATTTAAAAACAAATTCATTTGCTATAAACCGACATCATAAATTAATTATATACACAGTTAAACGTTGCTAACAACCGATTAAGCCTTTCTTCTCCTTGGAGTACTTTGAGTAGCAGGAATTGAAGTTGCAGCAGCAGAAGCAGCAGCAGTGGTGGCACTGGAACTGGCACTACCCTTTTCTTGTACCTTTTCCGTTTTTGATTCTTCCTTTGGTTCCTCTGTGGACAATTCTTCATTGGTCTTTAACTTTGAAGCTTGCAATTCCTTAATAAACCAGATAACAGTGGCATATAATAGCACTGCAATAACGAATAAATTAATAAAGTGGATTGATTTAGTTAAAAATATGAGCCATCCCAATGACATAAGTAACAAGATGAATGAAGCATGTGTAGCTTTGATTAACGCAGGAGAAGTACCTGGAGTGAACACAGACTCCCACAATTCACTGAAAAACGACATGTCTGGTGGTGATGCAGGTGTAAAGAGCTAGTCCTTTCAGTGATTTATCTTTATGTAAACTGCTTCGAGAAAACTTCAATCACGTGAATCAGATTAATTTATTTTGTTGTTAACACGACCTTTTTTTTTTTGGTCAAAATATTTTTCCGTTGATTTCTTTTTGTTTCTCCAAAAGTTTAAGTAAGCATTTGCTACAACTTGACAGCTACAACTCAAGTATAACTAAGCACCGTTACAAATCGCGTAAAATCATACATTTGTACATATACCATCGATAACTACAACGACTATAGATATATTAGACGCCAAAAAAACAAAATGATTCCAACTGATGACTCCTTTATTTCTGACAATGAAGAAGAATATTGTCCATTGTGTGTTGAGGAAATGGATATTTCCGACAAGAACTTCAAACCTTGTCCCTGTGGATATCAAATCTGTCAGTTTTGTTATAATAACATCAAACAGAACCCTGAACTTAACGGCAGATGTCCTGGGTGCAGACGATTATACGATGATGCCAGCGTGGAATACAAAACCATAAGTGCAGAAGAGTATAGATTGCAACAACTAAAGAAGGAGAAACGTGAGCGAGAAAAGAAGCAAAGAGAAAAGGAAAAGAAGGAAACCGAAATGGCCAATAAGAAACATTTGGCTGGATTGAGAGTAGTTCAGAAAAATTTGGTTTATGTGACTGGATTGAATCCTCCTTGTAATCCAGAAGATTTGCATTCCGTGTTGAGATCAGAAAAGTATTTCGGTCAATATGGTAAGATCTCCAAGATCGTTATAAATAAAAAGACTCCTAATCCAGCTAATGCTCACCATCACCATCATCCAAATCCAGGCATCGTTGTTTATGTCACCTTCGCCAGAAAGGAAGACGCATTGACTTGTATTAACGAATTAGATGGATCTTTATGTGATGGAAGAGTATTGAGAGCTGCCCATGGTACTACCAAATATTGTTCATCTTACTTGAGAGGTCATCCATGTCCAAATCCAAATTGTATGTTCTTGCATGAACCTGGAGAAGAAGCTGATTCATACACAAGAAAGGATTTGTCCACTCAACAAGGTATTAAGATTGGCATGATGGGATTAATGGGAAGTTCAAGACAGGCTAATATCGGTGGGCATGCAACTGGCCAAACTGCTGCTACCAGTAGTAGTCACTTTAATGGCCATGATGAAGACCATCATAGTTCTCCTTCAGACGAGGATCACGATCATCCAAAGAGTGTTTTACCTGCAACTGCTCTGTGGGCTAAGGAAGCAACTGCATCTGCTGGTAATTCTCCATCTTTGAATAATAGCATCCCAGTGGCCAACCCAGCAGCATTCCCAACATTGGGTGAAATCTTTAAACAACAACAGCAGCAGCAACAACAACAGCCTCAACAAAGAAAAGATGTTAAAGCCAGGGGTAAAGTTGCCAAATCTCCTAGAGACAACTTATCACCTGCTGATGATCTTGAAGATGATTCTGCAATTCAATTTGTTGAGCAAGCAGCTGAACAATTGAGAAGTTTGAAAGATAGAACTGAAAATTTACAAATTCAATTCAAACAAGTTTCCAACAAGTCCACTGGCAAGATTTTACCATTGTTTTCATTTAATCGGAATGTTGAATATGATAATGATAGTAAATTTGAAGACGAGAAGTTAATTGCTAGACAAGTTATTGAACGTTTTCTTTTAAGACCTATTAAGAATTATCATTTAGCATACCAAAACCATCCAATTGCTCAACAACAATCTTTATTGCAAAGACAACAACAGCAACAACAAGTTCAACAACAACAACAACAACAACAAGCTGCCCAAGCACAAACTCCAAATTTGCAATTACAACAATTACAACAAAAGGGTCAAGGTGACAACAACTTGGTTGAACAACAAAAACAAGTTCAACAACAAATGTTGCTTTTACAATTGCAACAACAGCAACTTCAGCAACAACAAAAGCAACAGCAATTGAATATGTTACGAGTTAATGAACGTGGTAATACCTCAACCCCACCTCCACCAGGATTATTTGCTGGTAATGGTGCCAAACCAAATCAAGTTCAACAACCACAATATAATGATGTTGCTGCCACTAGTATCCAATCTTCTAGTTCGCAATTGTTGACTCAATTAATGAGTGGTAAGAGATAAGTGTTTTGATTTTTTTCTTTTTAGGTTTATAGGTTTTGTTTATTCTGCATGAAATGCCGTCTGTATTATGTATCTATACAAATAATCTTACAATATATAATTTTACAATGGTTCAAATTTCCGAGTAATAAACTCCATGCAGTTTTCAGGTGGTTCAATTGGTACTCCGTAAACCTTGGTGAAGATATCTCTTAATTTGGCACCGTATTGAGCGTCGTTTTTCGTCATTTCAATGCCAATTAGTTCCTTCACTGTGTCAATTATATATCGAGTACGTTCTTGTGAAAGTTTATCCCTGTGTAAAGCATAAGCTTGGTCAAATGCCTTACGGAAATCCTTGATTCTGTAGTTTGTATCATTGAACCCGTAATGAGTGAGCAAATACATGGCGGTTCTTATGCTGATGTTGACTTTAAATTTCCTTTCAAATTGGGTCTTGATATATTCGCACCGGTCACTCTTGTACTTTTTCAATCTAGCAGCATCGTATATGATCTCAACGTGATCCTTGGACCAACCTCCATCTTCAAATCTCATCAAGTTGCGAATTCTCATGGCACGATGATCATGAATTTCTAATGATTCCGGAGAGATGTACTTTTTTGCATCGGGGTTAGAGCTCTCTGTCTGGGCCAAGATTTTGGCGGCTTCACGGGCACTTTCGAATAATTGCCGGCGGAATATGGCGAGCTTGGGGGCAGATCGGACCAACAATGGTATTGGCACTATTCGCTCTAGTTTATGTATGGTTCTGTCGATATGTTCAAGAATTAGTCTGTTTTCCGGGACCAATTCGATGCGGGAGTATTCCAAGTATGCTCGTTTGACATGGTAGTCGTATAGCAACTCGTCGAGTCTGAGCAACACTTCGAATGCGTTTTCTAGTTCGTGCTCTGGGGAGTCCTCCATTCTGATCTTCTCTCGGAGCGAGAGATATTCCGTGGTGAGAGAATCCTTGCGCTCAACATAGTTGCGGATTTTTCTTTGGTAGGGTAATGAATTTTGTAGTTTCATGATTGACCTTGTTGTGTGAACTGAAATTGGTGACTCAATTGGTTGTAATCATTGCAATGCACATAAACATTTGCATGTTTTTCTATTTTGTTCGATAGTTCGGTTCAGCACGCATGCGGCGAATGAGGATTTCCGTTTCCGGTACCAACATGTTTATTGATTATATACAGGAGTCTATTTACAACGAGTCTACTACCTCATGACATTTATGGCATAACTCGTCTTCCTTTGGGGCAGTGAACTTCCAACATCTTGGACATTTGTGGTCTGGAGAAGGTCTTAATTGTACAGCAACTTGATCATTCCATATTGATGTTGCATCGTCTTTCTCAGCCGCGCTTACATCGCCCTGTTCCAAGATCACGTTTGAAACCAAGAAGAAATCATCAAGGTGTGCTACATTTCTTTGTAAGAATGTGTGGATAGGCGAGCCTGGTTTAACAGTAAGCACAACTTCATACTGTAACTTATTCTTTAACTCGGTTTGCTTCTTGACAACCTCCATTAATCTGAATGTTTCATCTCTCAACAGGAAAAATTGACTGAATTCCTGGGCCAACTGTTCATTTTCATACTGTTGAGGTAATTGGTACAGCGTATTCCATTCAAGTTTGAAAGGGGAGTCGGCTTCGACGTTTGCTATTTCTCGATACGAAGTCCACACTTCTTGGGTCAAGAGTGGTTGAATAGGTGCCAACAATCCAATATAAGTAACCAAGATCTTGTCAAGCACAGTTTGGATTGATCTTCGTTTAAGCGAGTCTTTCTTGTCTGTGTAAAGACAATCTTTGGAGATGTCAAAGTAAATAGCACTCAACATGGAATTGACATGCAAATTTAACGAATTCATGACTCTGGAAAAGTTGTGTTCTTGGTAAAAGTCAACACATTCTTGTTGCAACTTATACAAAGAATGCAAGGTGAATTTGTCCAAGTCGGCCAATTCTTCATACGCCACTGGCTCACCCCTATCGTAAAGATTTCCTAACAAGTACTTGAATGTAACTCTATACTTTTTGGAAATTTCTGAAACTCGAGTCAACACTTCGGGACTGAAATTAACATCCAGTTTGTAATTTGAAGATGCAACCCAAGTCCTCAAACCATCGGGTCCCAAGTATGGAGTACGTGGCTTCTTGCATCCTTCGATAGCTTCTTGAGGTGAAAATACATTACCAAGCGATTTTGACATTTTTTGTCCCTTCCCATCAGTTATAAACCCGTGGGTGATTACTGATTTGAAAGGAGCAGAATTGGATGTAATCACTTTGTTTAATAATGATGATTGGAACCATCCTCTGTGTTGATCGGATCCTTCCAAGTAGATATCGGCTGGTTCATCTTGATTTTCCAATGTACTCCATGAGGTTCCTGAATCAAACCAAACGTCCATAGTATCTTTACCCTTGTAGTAATCTGCCCCATTTATAAATGGGATACCTAATTCTGCAGATTCTGATTCGGAAGGCAACCATCTAGAGATATCTACTTCATCCACAAACCACTGGTCAGTTCCATTTTCGTCTAATCTACCAATAAGATAGTCAACCACAGCCAAATCCAATACAGGTTCATTGGTGTGCTTATTGTAGATCAATGGCAATGGCACACCCCAAACCCTTTGTCTTGAAATACACCATTCACTTCTGTTCTCGATAAACAGTGCTAATCGGTGTTTACCAGTTTCTGGAACAAACTTAACTTTAGATATAGCTTCCAAAGCAAGTGGTTTGATCTTGTCGACATTAACAAACCATTGTGGAGTGGCACGTTGTACGACTGGAGTCTTGGATCTCCAATCGTAAGGGTAAGAATGCTTGAACTTTTTGTTTATGTGGAACAACATGTTGTTTTCGGCAAGAATATTGGCGCAAATAACATTGGTTTTTGGTTCAGTTACTTTGAATCCAGCCAATGATTGGAAACCAGGAGCAAGCGTTGCCTCGACTAATTTACCAGCTTCGTCAATTACAGAGTCAATAGACAAGTCATACTTCTTAGCAACAAGATAATCTTCACGACCGTGTGCTGGTGCATTGTGAACAAGACCAGTACCGGCATTATCAACGACGTGATCACCGTGCAATACTGGGTATTGCTGATCTTTTTTGGATCCTGGGTTAGTGTATGTGTTTCCCACAAGTACTGATCCTGGAATTTCGACATTTGTTTGTTTGTAATCGCTGTTTAATGATAATACATGTTCGACCAATGGCTTTGCAACTACAAGATACTCACTGTTGTTTGTAATTAAGGTATACGTCATGTGTTCATTAACGCAAACTGCCCTGTTTGCTGGGATGGTCCACGGAGTAGAAGTCCAAATCAACAACTGTATCTTTTCGATAGTCTTTTGGTAGTTATTTTTAATGTACTCATACAAGTTCTCGCTAACGACAGGAAACTTGACATGAATAGCCACTGAAGTGTGATTATCGTTATATTCCAATTCCGCCTCAGCCAATGCCGTCCCGGTGTCACACCCCCACCAAACCGGCTTCAACTGTCTCGACAACAATCCACGTTCCATTAACTTTTTAAACACCTTCAATTGGTTGATTTCATAGCTGTGGTCCATGGTGATGTAGGGCGTAGTGAAGTCAGTCATAATGGCATATTGGAGAAATTGCTGGCGCTGTCTGTCAATCATGGTGGTTGCCAAATCACGACATGCCTGTCTAATTTCAAGAGGGTCGCGTATAGTCTGGTGTGGGTTTACTTTCATTTCAATGGGCAAGCCATGACAATCCCACCCAGGACGGTATTTAATGAGGGCATTGTTGTGGATCAATTGGAACCGGTTGATGATATCCTTGCAGATTTTGTTAAGCGCGTGACCGAGATGAAGGTCTCCATTGGCGTAGGGGGGTCCATCGTGCAACACAAACGGTTTCTTATCTGAATTGTGTTCCAGTTGCCATGCGTATAGATCCTGGGAGGTTTTATTGATTAGTGATTCACGAAGGTCACCCTGGGGAAGTTTGGGTGAGAATTTGGTTTGCGGAAGAAGTAATGTATGGGAGTAACTTATCTTGTTTAGTCTAAGTACAGTGGTAGAAAATGGTTGTTTTCTACACCGCAACATGCTGAAACTACTTGGTATCTTGTTGTAAGTGATTTGGTTGTAAATTTACAACCAGTGAAAAATTTCTGGGAAAACTTTAGTGGAGAGGTCGTGCAAAAGGCAACAATTTGATTTGATGCAAAATCGAACTACACCCAGTGATTAGTGCAAGTAGTTGACATACGCTATTTACAGCTCATGATTCTGATTATATCCTCCTGTTGTTGTCTTAATATGTTGCAGATACTTTTGATTCAATTTCAATTCAAAGATTTACAGGATTTACTCGTTAGGATCTTCCAATGTGTTTATTTTGCATAGATATTGCAAATTTTTGAACAAAAACTAAACCAGAGCCAACAACTTCCTCCATCTCATGGCACTCTATAGAAGAGCATTTAAGGCTGGTTAACTGGTTAACTAGTCGACTAGTTGCCACACTCAAACACAGCCCAAGCCGTATCTCCCACCACTAAAGAACGCACGCTACACACCCACTTAAAGCTAATATATATATATATACATTGTATAGTCAAATCGAATAAATAAAATTATATAAACAAAAACGTATAAGTCAAAACATCAATTTCGTCGTCGTCAAATTAGTCTAAGCCTTAATGTTCTTAACCAATTCAATATACTTTTCAGTAGAGAATGACTTTGGTCTTTCAATTGGCATACCAATACCTCTGTCCAAGATTAATTGTGGCAAGACACCAAAGGCTCTGGAAACACCGAACAAGACAGTGTAGAAAGATTCTTCAGTCAAACCGTAGTATTGTAACAAAACACCAGAGTGAGAATCGACATTTGGCCATGGGTTCTTGGTCTTACCGTGCTTGGTCAATACACCTGGAGCAACTTCGTAAATGTTGGAAACCAACTTGAACAAGTCATAGTCTGGCATTCTCTTCAAAGCAAATTCTCTTTGAGCAGTGTATCTTGGATCGGTCTTTCTCAAGACAGCGTGACCGTAACCTGGAACAACTCTACCGGCATTCAAGGTTTCCCACAAGTACTTTTCAATGGCTTCCTTGGAGTAGTCACCGTTTAATTCTTCTCTCAACTTGAATAACCATTCCAAGACTTCTTGGTTAGCTCTACCGTGCAATGGACCAGCTAAACCATTCAAACCAGCGGCAAGGGACAAGAATGGAGAAGACAAAGCAGAACCAACCAAGTGGGTGGTGTGGGCAGAAACGTTACCACCTTCGTGGTCAGAGTGGATGGTCAAGTATAATCTCATCAATTCAACGAATTCAGAGTTACCACCGAAACCCAAGAGGTTGGCCAAGTTAGCACCGTAATCCAACTTAGGGTCAATAGCAGCTGGCAATTTACCATCGTGGAAGACATTTCTGTAAATCTTAGCAGCAATGTTTGGCAACTTGGCTAATAATTCAATAGAATCTTCGTAAGTGTATTTCCAGTATTCGGACTTGTGGACACCCTTGGCGTAAGCCTTGGCGAATTGAGATTCAGATTCTAAAGCGGTAACAGCAATGGAGAATTGAGCCATTGGGTGCAAGTGAGATGGAGATCTGTCAATCAATTCTTCAACGTGCTTTGGCAAGGCTGATCTAGCAGCTAATTCTTCAGATAAAGCTCTGGTTTGGGCTTCGGTTGGGACTTCACCAGTCAATAACAACCAGAATAAAGCTTCTGGCAATGGTTCTTCACCACCTGGAGCCTTTGGCAATTCCTTTTGGATGTCTGGAATGGTTCTACCTCTGAAACGGATACCTTCGATTGGGTCTAAAACGGAACCTTCCCAAACTAAACCCTTGATACCTCTCATACCACCATAAGCTTGTTCTAATAAAACTTCACCAATGACCTATTTAAGTGTTAGTAAAAGCATTGTAAAGAATTACCACAAATTTTCAAATTTCTCCAGTTTTTTCTACAATGGGGGAAATTGCATGTGATTGGGTACGATGAGCAAAAAAAGCGATACATACGGTTTTACCATGTTCCTTCTTTAATTGCTTGACTTCTTCAGCCTTTTCTGGTAAGATTTCAGCCAATCTTTGCTTTAAAGTCTAGACAATTAGTTAGTATACAAATTTTTCCTTATAATTTAATAGCGATGGCCAAAAAAAAAACACATACTGGTTCAGCGGTGGCTAAAGTTCTCACTTGAGTGAGAGCGGATCTGGTCAATTTGGAAGAACGTTGTAATGATCTGAAGGTAGACATGTTGTATTAGTTAAGAACTTAAAGAACTAAAAGAAAGAAGAAACAGAAGTTTCAAAAAAAACAGCAAATTTTTCTTCCATTGGAAATTTGACTTTGAATTTATACCTCAGTCCGATTCCCTTTCTTGTCTCTCACAAGCAAAGTAATTTTTTTTTTATGTTTCTGGTTGATATAAAAAAAAATTAAAATTATTTTTATGTGGGCACCTTTTGCGTAACTTGCAAAAAATGACATTTCATCATGACAATAATCGGAAGTAAATTTGCAAGTTAGCCCCGCTGGTCCAATGGGATTGCGACAAATCCTGCGGACTTTTTTTCCCGTACACTTGTCCCCCAAGGGACACCACCACTAAAAAAAAAAAGAAAAACCTCAATTATCCACCCAATAAAAAAATAAAAAAATTACCTCATATCAAATGATGCATGTCGACGACAGATTTAAAAAAAAACTCCGTGAGCGTTTCACCGCGGGTTTAGATCATTCGGAATTTAATCTCCTGGTCTACAACCGAAAGATTTTTCTATACGCAATCGTTATCGCAGTAATAAGCCCACTGCTGTCTTGACGATATCCGATATCTGTCTCGATGTGCGTATCTGTGTGGACCTACCCTAGACACAAACACAGACACCAAGAGATATTTCAAACCCACATGAACGTTTTTTTAATCCGACAGGCACTGCATTCCGTAAAATCACGGAAGGGAAAACAAACCCCTTTGTGACAAGAAATTCATTGTCTAGATGTTGTAGTTTACAGTTCGTTTTTTGTGGCTTGAAAAATTTTTGGGAGTGGGCAGAAAAAAAATTGACAAATAAGATTCGAGGTTTCCCCAGATTTCGGAGTACGTTTTCAGAAAAATAAAAAATTTATTATTGTCAAGAAAAAAAAAAAATGTGTTGATCCCCGGTAATAGTTCTAACCTGTAAAAAAAAAAAGTTAGCCTCGGCTTCAAGACCCGACAAGGTACCTTACAACAACACATTATTATTAACCGAATACAACAAGCAACTGAGCATATATAGTAGAAACAGCACCATGCTTATGCGGAGTTACCATTATATCCCGTCTAAAAAAAAGAAAGAAAAAGAAAAAAAAAAGTAAATCACAAAAAAATTAAACTTCTTGGCTGGAGTTTCTCGATGGGTGTGGGGTTGCCCCACACTGTTGTGGGCTGTTCAAAATTTCTCTTTATTATTCAACTCCGGGGATATGTAATCGAAGGATTTGGTCGTATTATTGCATAATGTGTAAAAATATACAGGTTCAAGAAATTGTCTGATTTAAATACCAATTGAATTTGCATCTTCATTCTTCTTACTATAATCGTCTACGCGAAAACATCTACATGTTTCAGCATAAACTCAATTGGCTGAAGATGAAAAACCACTACCCTAGATCCAGATAACTTCAGACCACATACCCAATAGACCCGTTCATGAACTTCCTATATCAGTTTCAGGCACCTTCCTTGTGCTTTCCGCAAGTATCGCCGTTTCCAAATCAAGATCTTCGGGCGGTTCCTCATAATCATGTAAAAATTGCCGTACGATATCAGTTCTTGATCTGGTTTTATCTCCACCTCCACCATTAGGAACCACACATTTACTTTTAAATTGACAATAAGTGCATCGTGACAAATCAATCGTGGGCTCGGGATCCCTGCTCCCATCCCAAAATGAACATCCCTCCTCAATACTACTTTCTAACTCGTCATAATTGTACGAGTATGTTCTCGTTTCAAACACTTTCCCGGTTTGCGTGCTAGTATACTCGATCTTGGTCTTGGGGATGGCAATTCCATGGAATAAGTTGTAGAATTGGCTGGCTCGGGCTGCGAGGTATCGCAAGGTAGGTGCCGTTTTCCAGGTACGTAGCAACGGCACGAGAATTTCTTGATAATCTACATCAGTGTCAAGTTCACCCATCCGTTGGAGAAACTTGTCGTGCTTGGGGGTATCCCACGAGAATTCATCACTCATTTGAAACACTTTACCGAATTCATATGGTTCCGAGTTAACGTCGCTGTCATATGGAGCAAATCCGATGGGCTCACCGTTGGCTAGTTTCATGAAATCAGTAAAGAATAATTTATAGTTTGATCGGAGGATAGTGAATACTGCGATTATGCTCAATGGTTCATCAATGTTGAATCCTTTCTTTTGGGCATTTGCTAAAAGACTGTAATAACCGAATTCAGGATTTCCGGATAACAATTCAAACATGTGTCTATAGTAGAAAGTTTGAAGTTTTGCTGAGGCAAGCACTGATTGTTGTTTGGGTGCAAAATCTGATTTCCTGGTTTTGACATCGGTCAAAATCAAGTTGTATTTATCCTTGTGCTTGTGCACGATTTCCCGGGCAGACTCAAAGAACTTGTTCAAGTCAACTTTGTGTTCTTCGTTTTTGAATTCGGGCATTTCAAACAGAAGATACTCGTCAAAATCATCAAACAATGACTCGTGTTCTTTAAAATAGGTATATTTGCCCAAATCTTTGTTCTCCAATATGAAATGATCAACTATCCCACTGATTAAAACCTTCTTGTTCTCTTGCCCTCTAGGCAACTCTTCAATATCGTGAACAAATACCCGTTGGTCAAAGTTTATATATCCGTGCACCATAATCTCCCTGGCCTCTCCTGTAGTGAGCAAAGTAAACAACCTGCCAATGATTGCATCGGCCCAGTCCGTGACTTGCTTTCTGCCTTCAGACGTAAAAATCAAGTGGTTCAACATTTTCAGCTGTTCATTAGTAAGGATTCCTCTGTCCCTAATCTTTTTAAAATTCTCCTTGAGTAACATTTCCACTGTGGTGACATCAACTTCAGGATGAATCTCTCGTTCCAAATTTAAATGAACCTCCGATCCCATTTGCATCGCCTCTGTCGGTTCAACCGTTGGTGATCCGGCATAGATTTGATAGTATTGTCTCAATTCACACCAGCTGCTGTTTAGCATACGCGTGACTCCTAAACGGGGATTGTTCACATATGACTTGCTGCTGTTATGTTTAGAATAGAATTCAAACGGAGTGAGTTCCTTGTTTGGTGATTGTAATGGCAATTGTGACGTGACAGGCAATCGCCAATTGTTATATAGTGCTATTAAACTGGGGTCTGTCAAAGGGGGAGTATCGTCTTTTGGTTTTACAAGCTTTACAAGTATGGAATGGATCTCGGCATCTTCCTCTTCTTGTGTGGGGATATGTATTTTAGTTGTTTCAGGTAGTGATACTACTGGGGATATGTGTAATTTCCGTTGAAATTGTTTTGAAAGTTGTTTCATCATTAGTAATTGGCTTGTTGTGTATGGGCGGACTGGTGTTTTTTTGACTATTTTGTCATTGCGAAAAATGGGGGTTTTTTAGTTTGGTAGTTTGGTTTATTCCTTTGTAATAACACGAATTAGCTAGCTCGGATAAGTAATCTAGTGAATAGTGTTCGTAGTAAAGAGCTGGTACTCTCTCGACAAACCGCTCCATTCACCATTTATTGACTACTAATTTTACAATCAACCACTCGGTAAAAACTTAAAAATATCTATTAACAAACGTAAAAACATAAAGACATACAAAATGTTATATAAAAATACCCTCCCACATCAATGGATTCCTCGTTTCAACTTAAGAGAATCGCGCTTCTTTTCATTGAGACTAACCAGAGCCGGCAAATTAAACCTAGCGGACTCACCAAGCTTCATCAGATCAGGACTGTCACCACGCGAAGGACTCGTTCCAAGTGCTTGTGCTTGTGGCTGTGGAAACCCCCCATAGTAATCATCACCTGGTGTCGTGGCTGACATAAACGGCGAATCCAAAGTTATTGCTCCATTGGAGTTATGACGGTATGAGTTGAACGTGTTGCCATTGACGGGCATGGATGGCGGTTGCAACTGTAAATTGGCGAGATTGGTGTCGATGTTCAAGGTGTGTTGTGGGAATTGGACATTGGTCCGTGATCCTGATCTTGCCCTGGGGAAATAATCAAACTCTTCGTGATCACTAACTGGAGGCAAGTTGAAATTGGCCGAGGAGTTGGTGGCTGATGGTGGTGGGGTATACAAAGATGACTTATGGGATGGGGGTGGGGTATTGCTGTTTTGGTTACTATTAGGGTTGTATTCCATCATCATGGCGTATTGCGGATTTGGCTGTTGGAATTGGTTGAGCAAGGTCGGATTATTTGCATTGACTACGGGTGTGGTTCTCGTTATTATCGATTGTGGTACTGAATCCTGTATAGACTGTAATGAATCGGTACTTATGTTGAAGTTGGAGTAGCCACCTTGTTGTGGTGCCTGTGGAGGACGCAAATTGTTCATATTACCCACATGTAACCAGTTATTACTATTATTTCTAGTTAATGACTGTTTTCTCAAATTTAACGAAGAAGATCTTGATCTTGGAGGTTGAACTGGATTGGCCGAACTTGAATTGCTTCCATTTCCATTTGAATAAGTCAGGATATTCATTTCATTGAGGGAAAGATTTGAAATCAGCGAATGTCTCAACGTGTTGGCGGCAACTTGAGTCGTGGTGGCCTCGGGCAACTTAAACTGGGCGGAGTTGTGATTGTAATGACAAAGATCCATCAATCTCTTTCTTATCAATTGTAAAATGATTGGTTGGTATTCGTGATTCTTGAGGTATTCGCGATTAATTATACTCTGTTGGTCATACATTGGTGGTTGTCCGTTTCCATTCAAGGTCTTGATCAAGTTTGACATTATTTCATTGGCAACTCTCCCAGCTAATCCACTTGGTGGTATATGACCCAGGAATGGAGTGGTTGTAGGCAACAACAAGATATTCGAGTATATCGACATCAACAACTGGTCAAAATGTTGCGTGAAATATATGGTGTAGTTGCGACGACCAAAGTCATTAGGCTCGTCAATATCGGTCAAAATGTCATCCGACTCAGTATACTCGGGATTTTGGTAAATTTGCTGGTGTTGCTGCTGTTGTTGTTCGACCCAAGGATTATTGGTAAAGTAAAACGGCGACGAACTGTTTGATGCTTGCATGGGTTGCAGGGATAACTGCGACCCGTGGTGTGGCAAATTGTGTGGTGGTGGTTCCAAAGGTGTCCTTACCGTTGCGTCAATGGGCGTAAACGGGCGAGAATCCATATCTGGAGCTTTGTTATTGATTTTAAGCGATAAGTTCAAATTGTTGATCATGGCGAATGTCTATTAAATATTCTATAGGGTATCGGTGAAATTTTTCGTTGGGAATGAAAAGGCAAACTTTTTAATAATACAGGAGGAGGAGTTGGTGGATGAAGTTTCTTAGTTTTGGAAAACTATCATATATTGGAGGACGCGTCTTTTGAACTTTGTTGAAACAACTAGTTGGTGTAGAAAGATATCGAACTGACGATTCAACTTGAATTATATAAAAGACAAACCAGTTGTGGTGACAATTTTTGAGGAGGGAGTGACAAATGTGTTTCAGTTGAAATATCTTGGCAGGCGTGTAATTGAAACAAGTAGTTGTAGCGAGTTGTTTGAGTATAGCAAAATGAAACGACAGAGGAGTAACAGTAGTAAGTCAAGGTAATGATGAAATGGTTATAAACGTTGAAAATTAACTAAAAATTGGGGCGGACGTGTGTGCATTTATTTTAGGTGACTGTTCTGGTTTAGACTTTTTTTTGTTGGGGGGATAAGGGGGGTTTTCAGATTTTTTTTTTCTGGTTTCGCGCGTGTCGGATTTATTTTTTTAAAAAAATGGGGGATAGCGAGAGAGTTAATTTAAATTAAATTACTTGCATTTTAGGGGTAGCCAGAAAGCAAATTTAGAGGGGGGGGAACAGGAACGCTATTGTTAAACAGCAAATAAGTTTACACATTTGTATTGTGATCTAATGTGTGGTACTAAAAGAGCCCTTGTAATGAGTCTTGCTTTGTTGCGGCAATGTCAAGTTTTATATATGTTTTACTATGTTTTACAATGTTTTAGGTATATAAGTGAAAATTAAACTGAAGACACGAGGTAAGCTCACGTTACTTCCACGGGATTATATCGACGTCGTATGATGTAAACGAAACAATACCTGGAATTAGATCTGATGATTGTTGAAACCGAGTTTTACTAACTAGCCAATGTGGTATTTTCATGTCTAAAACTACATTTAATTTTCAATAATTTGCCCCAAATAGGAAAATGTTCGAGAGCAAAGAAAATCCTTCGAAGAAGAAGAAAAAAAAATATCTCATGCAAAGACGCGCAGGCTTGCTCGGCAGAACACCTTTTCCTCCTTTGAGAATAATCAGGTTCAAATTGAGGTAATTATATCCAAACAATCCACAGAAGTAATACCTCGGAATGTTTGTGTTGCTCGAGAACAATCGATGGAACTTGGCTTAGATTTTTAGCTTGACTTAGATAAGAAGGTTGCTACCTTCCTTCCAAGATGTTGCAACCGTGATAAGAATCCGAGCATATTCTTGTTGTCGTATACCAATCGGAATTATGATAACAAAACCCAAAACCTTAAAAGTTTTCTACTCGTCTATTTTTATCCCGAATAGGGTTTACCTACTCCTTGCACTCCTTACACTCTCCCCTGGTTAAACGGCCAGGGGGGCATTTTTTTTTTTGATCGATCCATTCTCAAGTATTACATTGTTTTACGGCTGGCCCGGGCGGATGTCAGCAGATGCGTCAGATCAATAGTGCCTGCGGGATTGTTCGGAGTACGCGAATAACCCGCATAGGGATGCATCATCAGTTGGTTCCCTGGAGAAATTGGCCTTTCGGGTATCTCGATTGATGCGACTACTACTCTCGTTTCTAGTCCAAGGGTTCTATACGAGCTTGGCAGTTGACGCGTAATTTTGGGAGATTAAGTAATACGAGAGACTTCGCCGGTGTGTGTGAAAATTGCGTGCTTTATCGGCCGGAACTTATAAGAAACAAGCTAAATCCGTCGTCCGTACAACAATACGAATAAGCCAATGATTGAGGTAATTATGTCCACGAAGAACTTGAAATTATATCACCGATGTTCGCTTGTAAAATCGATTACAAATTGCAACATCAGAGAAAATTCTGCTAGATTATGTTTCTCGGCATAATATCCCCCGCCTCTCTTCCATCAGTTGATACCAAGTTCATTTCTTGCTTTAATAAAAATAAATGAATTTGGCATTGACCTGCCAAAACTCATTTTGTAATACCAAGACTTACTCCATAAACAATGACATTCTTCAACTATAAGGCTGGGATAAATTCTTGGAAGCAGATTGCAAAGCCATTTTCCTTTTTGTTTTTAAAAAATTTTAAATAAAAGCAACAAAAAATAGAAAACAGTTTATTACTAACTTCTAACAATTCAATTGATGTCTCACCAGTCGAGCATCTTATCTTGAAGAGACTCCATTCCCGTTGTATACGAAATAGAAATGGATATTATTGAGATATATACCAATCAAGTTCTAAAATATACAGGATCGTTAGAAATGATTTCTGTATCATTAATAACACGGGGGCAGATTTTCTAACCATTTAGTAGATATTTTGTTAACTTGCATTTTGTAAAATTCAATTTCCCCCTTTGAACTCCCTTTAGTCCCCTTTTCGGATTCCATGGACTTTGATCGTTTGACAATTTATTCAACAGGGTGTATTCAAAGCCTGATAGTTAGATGATTTGTAAAGAACTTGTAGAATAAGAAGTTAAGTTTTCAGGATTTTCCATTGGTAAAATGGCTGCAATGATGATCGTGGATTGAGTTTATGCGCAGGAGTTATGACGAATATTTACGGGTATAAATTCCTTAGAATTTTCTTCGACTTTTGTAAATATTCTTTTCTTTACTAAACGCTGAATTAATCTATCTAACATTCAAATTTATAATAAGTACTTTTCACCTGTACCTAATAGCTATGTCCGCGGGGACTTGGAATACTGTGAAATTGAACAAGTATGTTGACAATGATAATATTATGGGTTGTCGTCTGGTACTGTCCAATAATCATCACTTTGTAGGCCCAACTTCTTGTTATTTCGGTCCTGGTTTACAAGTTATGTGTTGTAAATTTTGGGTAAACATGCAAGTGTCGTTTGTAATACGACAAAACGCCCAATGAATCATCGAAACAGCTGCGTGGCACATTCTGGTTTCCAATAAGCACATTGAAATGGTGTTAAAGCTTAGATGAGGATGCAAGGAATGTTATATGAGTGGTAATCATCTAACATTCCCGTATATTCTTCCCGGTTCCAAATTCTGACAATGCACATGTTTTAAACTTGGGGCAAATGTCAACAATACGTATATTACAGTATTCAAAAGCCATTACTATTGCTATCCTACATAAACATTAAATTATTGTCACCGCCAATACCCTCTTCATTTATGATCATGTCTTCATCGTGGTTTTGTACAAATTCATGATCTTCATGGATTAAGTTGTCAAGTGGTACTTCTTGTTCTTGTTCTTGGTCTTGATTTTGGTCTTGTTCAACTTCAAAGAATTTGCTTAAATCTTCTTCTAGCAAATGATCGTTATACTTTAGGTTATACGGAAGCAAGTTCATTAAATCTTGTGAAGGTACCACTTGTTCGTCTTCATCCTCCTCAGTATGATCCACTTCACCTACTAAGTAATCATGCTTGTTCAAATTTAGCAAATGTTGAGTGATTCTATTGGTATTCCCTGGATGAAACTTTGTATTATTTTGATACTTCATAAACTCCTGCACTACGTTGGCTTGAGTAGTCAAGAACTTCAAATCATGGCCCAATTTCAAATCTTTTTCAATCAAATAATTAAACCATTTCAATTGATCTTTACTGGTAATTAAATCTTCGTCTTCTTCCGGTTCATGTCGGTCTAACTTAAGTTGATTGTAATAATCCTGGCGTTCTTTGTATTTTCGTTTGCGTCGTTGTTGATCGGTTTCGCCGTCGTTTATATCAAGCTTTCTTTTCTCTATCAAGTTCTTTATAAGGTTGGGAGGTAACTCGTTAAGTTTCCGTGCGGTGGAATTGTTTTCGCTGTACAATGTCCAATTTTTGAATGAATCCACGGATTGTGTGTTATACGGAGACTCTTCAAATCTATCATCATTCAATTGGAGAATGTTCTTGGGCTTAATAGCGCCAGCTAGTATCAACGACTGTGTTACATCCTGCAATTCCGGTGTGTTTGATCGTGTTCGTAACTGGCTGCATTTTATTGAGGTTTGAATTAGTTTGGTGAGGTACTGGATATAGATGTCAGTGAGGATGTTCAATGTTGATGGTTTGCACTTGTCAAACCCATTGGCTTTGAGTATTTGTGCTATTGATATACGAAGTAGACTGAAATGGAATGAGTCGGACATGGCTACTACTGTTGCTGATACTGCCACGGCAAACTTTGTCTGTTTATGTTGGTTTGGTTGTAAGAAATTTTTGACGTTTATTTTTCGGTGGTTTTATACAGTGAGAAAGAAAACTTTGTATGTGTGTGTATATTAACGGATAAAAAAGAGGAAAATGTACACTATAGCTATTACAAACCCTGCTGTAATCTTTCACCAATCTTCTTAGAAGCAAAGGATAACGCGTTGAAGATCCCCTTTTCGCTGATATCGATATTCTTCAAATTGACATCGTAATGACTAGATGGCGGATTAGTCACTCTGGACACAATTGTAGCTGGATCGTATTCAATTATGATACCGTCGTCTATGGTTTCATCGATGGCCAAACTAACCATGTCGAATTTATCCAAAATGGTTTGTTTGTCGATGGTGTTGTCCAATAATATACTTATAGCTTCAAACAAGTTGGCCAACGTGGAGTAAATCAAACTTTCATTCTCGTTAATCTTGGCAACAAGCACAACTATGACATCGTTGGTTTGCTTATAAACGATTAAATGGTTGTCGTAGAGTAAAATATCTTGATTTATCTTGTTGATTTTGCCAAACAACGACTTTTCAAATTTAATTTGTTGAGAACTGGTTTCAAATTGGGAATCACTAGTTTCCTCTAATGATGAATGGTAGTACTTGGAAAAGACTCTGTTTCCCTCATTGTCTAATATTAGAACAGCAGAGATTGTATATAACGAAATATTCAATGACATGGTTACCCAATAAGGCCGTCTAGGTGGTGGGTTGGTTCAACCTGAGGCTGTTTTTTTTTCTTTGCCAACACGGTGGTGATTTCAGACAGAAATTGGCTGGTGCTGTATGCAGGACACCAGTCCACGTGACCAGACGTATAGCCTCCACCAGTGGGAATGCTAAATACTAACCACTACAGCTATCTCTGGCATAGACTAGTAATATATGACATTTAATATACAAACAGACGAGCACGCATCACGCAGCACGCAAACTTATTTAACTAAACTAACAACAAAATCGTGAATCTTCTTATGCATTGGGTTTTCCATGTAAAACACTTGGTGTTCCGGATCTTCCAAATTCAAATTCTTCCATCCAAATATAAAGTTGATAATCAAGGCCACAATCAACCCAACAGCAATGATTAATGGACCAATTGAATTGTCTAAATGCTTATCGGATCTCTCCATGATGATTTGTCTTCTCTTCATGAAGATATAGTATCCCCAAACACCACTGAACAAAGTAAGTCCAAAGTAGAAGTAGGCCAAGAAGGTGGACAACCCTTCAAAGTTAGAAGCCATGGTGGAGGAGTAGATAATGAAAGTCAATGAAGATAACAAGGTGGTGACGTGTAACCATCTGTTGAAAGTTCTTTCATTGGCTAACCAAACCTTTGGTTCAATCTTGATCGGACCCATGTTCTTGATCCATTCGTTTGGTTTGGAGACACCGACAGGCAAGTCAATTTCTTCATCCTCAGAATCAACATTCAACAACTTGGAAGGAATGTGCAACAATCTGGTGAGTGGACTTGGCTTAGGAAGGTCTGACTCGTCTTCATCTTCAAAATCAGAAGATTGGTCGTCAGTAGTAGCACCAGCAAGACCGTATGATGGTGTAACTGGCTTGGCGCTGCTTTCTTCAATGATAGTGGTGATTTGGGCTGGTGGTGGAGGAGTTTCAATCAGCTCATCATCTTCCTTAGTTGAGTACAACATGGATCCAGAGAATGAAGCTGAGCGAGGTTGGAAGTTTGAAGTGTTGTTTTTGAGAATCATCGACTTGAACTTGGATAAATTGTCTTCATCGGAAATGCTAGCAATTTGGTTGCTTGAGGAAGCACTGGTTGGAATTCTTGGAACATCATCATTAATCAAATCAGCTTCTAATTCATTGAACCACATTGGAATGTTGTCCAACTTGTCATCTTCCAAGAATAATGAAGCAACACCATGGATGAACTTGGAAAAGTTTGGAATTTCCTTGACCAAGTAAGAAGAGTTGATCAATTCATTGATCCATTGTAACTTCTTGAAGTTCTTGACAGAACTCTTCTTGATCTTAATTTCCATGGTAGAGAATGGGAATTTGTTGAATTCACCCTTACGCAAGAATTGCTGAGGGTTCTTGGCATTATCCAAGTCTAATCTGTGCCACTGTTGTGGATCTCTGATAGGTAACTGAGGGTCAAATGAGTCTTCTCTGATAAAGGTCAAGTTAGAATCAATGATAATTCTAATCTTGTCATCACCTGGAATTTGGAATGCAGTTCTGTTATAGGTAGTTCTCAAGACTGGTTGTAATGAGTGTTCCTTAATGAATTCAAGCAAGGTCTTGACTGGTTCTTCGCCATTTAGCTTGACCAACTTCTTTGGAATGTTCTTGTTAATAATAAAGTCATTGATATATTTTTGTCTCAATTCAATCTTTTCATCCATGTGGAAGTTGGAATTGACATCAAACTCTTTACGTTCCAAGGAAATCTTTGGCTTGTCAGATAATTTACCAATCCACTTGATACGAAGAGTAGACGAATTGTTGAGCTTGGTAAGCTTGTGATTGTACAAATCAAAATGCTCATTGTCAAAGTAAAGACAATTGATGGTTTGGTCATTGTCACCTTGTTCAGCTTCTTCGTCTTCATCGTCGTCGTCGTCATCGTCATTGTTATCACCTAACCCAGACTTGTAAATCAACACTGGCAAATGTCTTAAAATGGTAGTTTTAACCTCCATAAGGTTGTCTCTGTGGATCCAAAACTTAAAAGATTGGAACTCGCCGCTTAAAGCACCGTCATTGAAGGAACTCAATTTACTCAAACTTTGATCAACTTCGTAGTTGTCTCTCAAGAATTGGAATAAGGTACCAACCTTGTACAACAATGGAGAATAATCTTCAGAGTGGAATGGCAACTTCTTTAATCTAACATTAAGCAAAGCCTTGACGGAGTAGTTTGGATGTAATCTGTCGTGCTTCTTAACGATCTTGATGAACCCGGTATAGTTCAATCTTTGGAAATGCTCCAACAATTGTGCTTGTTCTAAAATAGAGTCCAATTTCTTCAGGAAAGAGTCGACATCGAAATCGTCCTTTGGAGATTCGGTCAAGCTTTGCAAATGGTTCAATTCGTCATTCAATTCGTCGAACTTTTCATGTTGGAATCCAAACACCAGTTCCAAGTTTTCATCCAAAGCACTGACAAAAGTTTGTTCGTCCTTGTCGGTCCAATTGTTCTTGAGGATGACTCCTTCCTTGAGGAGCTTTTTCAATTGGTTGTATTTAATGTAGTGTTCTCTCCATGGTTGGTAAATTTCTCGTTCTAATTTAGTACCAAATAACATTTTAGTGTGCTCTTCCTTTGAACTCGTACTGGTGTTGCTATTGTTGATTGGTTCCTTTGTGGTTGGTGATACTGACATAATCTATGTGCTTTGATTGATTGAAGAGGATATGAATAAAAATTACTAGAAAAAGCTTAACTGGATTGAGATGAGATGTGGCTGTACTTATATGAATGCAACGTTGACTCTTCTCTGTTTCAGTTAAAAGAAAAAACTTGGTAGATTTGGCTTTCCCTTTTTTTTTTTCTTAATTTAAATTCAATTCTTTTTTTTTTTTGCTTGTCACGACTTAACCGATAAACGTGTCTGGAACAAACAACTGGCTTAAAGAATGCAATGTAAGCTAAAGTTAAAAATAATTTGAAATTATTCGCTCTCTTCAAATGTCTCAACAGATGTGTGTCTGTTGTTGTTGTGTCTGCAGTTGTGTCTGTTGTTATGTCTGCGAACCAGAGACTAATCAGAAGAAACCAAAGATAAGACAAGAAAAAAACTGGATGTGACTTGAGCAGTGAAAGGGGGATGGCTCAACTTTTATATATTTACTTACGATGGCCTCATCCGCAACGACAACAACAAGCTCCATCGGGAAAATGCCTACTGCCTTGTCTGCACGCTTGACTCTTGTAATGTCTATAAATGGAAAATCAGCGACATTTTTACTACTGTAATTATGACCAAAAAAAAATAATTTATTATTATCATGCATAATTATTTCCCTTTGTGGTTTCGGTACATATCAATTCTTCCATTGTAGTCTAACTTTTATGTCGCAAAAATGTAACCCTAAATCTAACACAGATCAACCAGATCCAACCCGATCAGATACACCCAGCTCACAAGGCACGCATCTCAGTCATTATCGTACCGTCATGCACATCTCCAATATCAGGTCCTGGACTCATGTCGCATGTTTTCCAAAAAGAAATCTAACCCATCGCGCCTAAAACCGCACCTCAAATTAAAATAATTAATTTTTATTTTTCGTATTAGAAAACGTGCCTCTTTGTCCCTGAGTTTTTGTGTCTTGAAATAAAAAGTTCTGCCGTTTCTAGGAAAGAACGGGACATTTTGGGGGGGCACTTGGGCGAATAGAAGCAGGCATTACCACACGATGTCGTATCGGCATTTTACTCCGTGGATTTCTTGTCTTTTGTGAGATTGGACATTGGGTTGCAGGTTATGGACTAGAATGTTTACAATTGAACAAAATAACTACATATAATTGTTAGCAAATTCCCAATTGAGCCTAATTGTCTACACATAATTGCTCTGACAATTCTAACAGCCATACTCATCCTCCCCATCTCATTGTCACCATCATCTCCATCATCATCCCTTAAAAAAATGACAACATGTCATGTCGCGAAAATTTCAGTCCTTCAAAAACTATTACGACACTTTCCAAAAAAATATTATTTTTTTGTCTTTGCACCAGCTATAAAATTATTATTCAATTAAATAATTCAGGCACCACGTGGGCTAAAGAATTTTGGAGGCGATCTTCCTTTTTTTTAGTGGGGACTAGATGCGTAAACTAGCCTAGTGTCTTCTAATACGAACTACTGGCTATAAACTAAAACATCTTGTGACGAGTTACTTCTGTACATTATGTCAAAAGTATATCATATTATCTAACCCCATGACATGCCAAGGTTTTCTCTTTCAAGGCTATTCATACTTAACCTTCTTCGTAAACCGCAATTAATACATCTAATTTTCAAAAATATTTTTTCACTCACTTAATCGAGGTTTTGTGATCCACTATGGCAATTCTATTGGCCCAAACTATTGTCTCCCCCAATACAATGCTCAAGGCATACAAGGCTCACACGACACGTTGCCCAATTTAACGCCGAAGTATAGTCTCGCTTTGTACCTTGACTCAAACAAGTTCTTGCTGTTTTCTAAGCCAATAGAAATATAAGTAGAAAATGAAAGAAGGTTGAAGTCACACGAGGTTTAGTGTGTGTACACAAGTTTGGGTTAAAGTTTGTTCGTAAATTAAACGACTGTTGCCTTTATAGGTTTTGAGCACAGTTTGATTTGAATGTTCAACTCTGCTATTGATTGGGTATTGCACCTGGAATGTTCCATTAAGGATTATCTACCGTAGCTATACAGGGTTAAATATAATGTCTGTTTATTATGAGTTTGATACAATCCCCCCCCCTTCTCTCTAGATCTGGTTAGGGAATTATGTTCCACGATTGTCTGTAAATTTTTAGCAAAATTCGAACAATTCCAAGTAAAAAGGTTTCAACAATCACAAATCTTAAACATTCACCAAATTTCTCTTTATATATTACTACGGCTATTCGACTCTATTACTGTTTATAGCAAACTAATGATTCAGATAGTAACAAGCTATATATAGCACATCCCGTTACGCACTCGTCCTGCTTTCGTGCGCTAAGGTGAATAGTTACGCTGCCCCCAAAAAAATACAAATCAAAAAACACGGGAACAAGGATCCGCACGAGTATAAATCTAACCTAATTTGTTTACAAACAATTTATTCCCACCTTTCTTTATAGTATCTTCTCATGTAGTTCAAAGATTCAAAGGTGAGATAAAATAGGCAATACTTTGAGCCAATTTTATACTCACATAACTAGCAATTGAATAATCTCACTAACAAGGAGTACTTGACCCTAAGGAATTCCTTGTGAATTTACCTTCAAGAAGGAAATAGAGCTAACGTGGTAAGAAATAGAATGCGAGTCAAGAAAATATCACAGGAATCAGAAGCTTGTTGAAGAGAATTACATTTTGTGACTGGATTCAATAGTTTGATGATGTTCGCTTTCTTTGTCAGATCTCGATCTTGCACGACTAGCTCTCTCCATTTTAAGATGGTTCATATTTCTTGGAATTTCTTGTGGTTCAGTTTTCCTTATGAGAAGTTTATACACATTTTTATCACCACCTTTATGTCGAGAGTGGCTTTAGAGATCCAATTATTCTAACTCCATCAAATTCAACAACAAATGTTTCTCTTACTCATTTTTGTTGTGGCCTATATGGGCGGTAGTATCTAGTTCCCTGAAAACATTATCATTATCATCTTGTGCGTATCCTTTGTGGTTTTGTAATGCATTTACAAGATCTATAAACTGACAAATGCATTATAAAGCCCCCCCAAGCTAAAGTTAAAAATCTTCCTCTTTAAACCAATTGATTGAAGAAGAAGAAGCACCTCTGGCCAACGCCCACTCAACAAGCCTTATCAGAATAAGATTAACTTAGTGATATGTGTCATCCGGTCTAGGTTTACTGACAATATTTATCTTTTCAACAAAAAAACCCCATTCATTTAGGCTAGCTCAAGTTAATTACATCTGGAAGGATGGTTGAATTAGTCAGATTTAGCAGGTGTTCTATGAGAAAAAAAAACATTCAACGAAAACATCCTACAATCAATGGTTAATGGTGATTGGTGAAGTTGAGGAATATACCCCTAGAAGCTGAATTTTTATCAAATTCACGAGTCGCTTTGCAAGCTATTGTGGGTAAAAAAATGATTTGTTGAGTGTTTTTATCAAATATCTATGGTTGCTTCATTAATTGACACTTAAAGCTATATAGATCCAGTTAGAGTTTTCAAATAATAAATACAATTGAGGTTTGCATCAACTTAGCTGTAATATAAAGTACACCCTCGCTCACTATCCCAGATCTTACTGTTGTCAGCTTTTAGCACTGTCAAAATTTCTTGCAACTTTCGCACTTTTCAGTGCATAAAAATGAAACCAACCAGCAATAGAAAATCCATTAAATGAATCAGATTAGTGCTCATTCGGTATACTCTACAATAATGTCTTATGATTCAGATATAGAGAATCCATTAGCTTATAGTAGACGACTGTATGGTCGATATCATAATAACAGTTTAGTTACCAAGAATCCTGTTAATCCTGTTAAGCTTGAGCCACCAACCAATCTTGTCACCAATCTGCAACTGATTGTTCCACATAACATATTTCAATTCATATTTAATTATTTGCATTATATATACATTCACGTATCTTCATTCCTTCATAGCCCACCACAGGAACAAGAAGTGGACTTTGTTAAAGACGTTCTGCCAATTTCACGTTCGACTCCACTGGAGAACTCCAGTATTGAAATTGTTGCCGTTAACACAAATATCGACCACAATTCAGCTCAACTGCCACCACGACAGCAGAATAGCATATTATTAGATTATGAAGAGGATGAGATATCTACTGCAAAGTTAAGCAACAGTCCTCATGATGTGTTACAGGAATTGGCGTTTAATAGATTACGCCAACATCAACAGATAAATCAACAGAGCAACACCGATGAACCACAATATGGAACAGACTTGTCTATAGCTATCCCTAGACCAAGGAGGACATCACCATTCAAACCAGCACCCACTTTTCCACCTAATTATGATTCCACTATCTTAGACATAACCATGCCACGCAGTTCATCACAAATCTCATCACTTACACTCAACCCCCATGACGCATACAGGAAATCAATTTTGAACTATTACGTACCTTCAAAACCTATTTCTATGACGTCTTATTCCATTGTTGACAACTTCATTTCCAATTTCTATATTGACAGAATATCCAGCATTTACCAATCAGCCCAAGATAAGCTCCAGGATGTGATCACGGCGAAACGACTTGACTTTCTTTCAGCTGTGAAACCGTTGACTTCTGATCAATTGACACATGTTTACAATGCCTGGAAATCAACTAATCCCCATCAGTTATTTGTGTCGAATTTCCAAATTGAGATAACAACCAAGGATCTACAGACCTTGCAGGATGGTCGTTGGTTGAATGACAATATCATTGATTATTATCTTAATTTAATCATGAAAGATTACCCCAAGGTTTTTGCATGGACGACCCATTTCTATTCAAATCTCGAAACAAAGGGGTACAAGGGTGTTGAAAGATGGGGGAAACGAAAGAAGTTGAACCCGTTTGAAAAAGATATGATTTTGGTTCCGGTCAATATATCCTCAACACATTGGGCATTGACCGTGATTGATAATGTAAAGGCGACAATTACATACTATGATTCATTGGACAGTCAATCTATCGGAAACACGGCTGCAGTCACGAACTTGAATCACTATATGAACATGGAAGCAAATCGGGTAGGCCACGCCCCAGTAGAGTATACATTGCATCCACATCACAAGCAAACTCCTCAACAAAAGAATGGATATGATTGTGGGGTGTTCACATGCACGGCTGCAAAGTTCATTGCGTCACGCGAAGGTTTGAGGTTTGGTCAAAGAGATATGAAGATAATTAGAAGAAGAATGACGCATGAAATCATAAATAATCATTTATTAACAGATTAAAAAATACCTAAAAAAGAAGACGACTTTTGATGTTTATCACCAGTGAATTGTCCAACCTCACTAATTTGCTTCTCATAATTGATAATCTTTGTGGTTGATGCATCAATCTTCTTGACTAGATAATCAATTCTACCATTTAATTTCCCTTCCAATTTCGATATTTGTACTAGTTCATTTTCTAATTTTTGAATATTGTCCACTTCAATTTTAACCAAACTGGAAAGATAATTTGTTTCATATAGTTTCCAAATGTATACATCTTTAATGATATTCCGGAATGCTGCTTTAAACAAAGGACGACCTGTAGTTATTTCATTCAATACACCCTTATCACGTTTCAATGCCACCAAATCATATTTTTCTAAAGTCGATAAAGTGTTGACAGTATCTGGAGATGATCCAAACAATGGCAGTTTAATCAAATCATTATACTTGACCTTATCTGATTTAGACAACATTTTCATTAATACCCAAACCTGAGCAGTTGTCCAATTGTGGTCACCTTGTTCAATCTTATGGTTCTCTAAAAAGAAACTGGTGATTAATTCAGAAGCTTGATTAATCATTTCAGTAATGGCAATATTTGGAGTTTCCCCCGATTTTACACGTCTTACAAATGCTTGTAAATCCAACATTCTTCCACCAATTGGCTCAATACAGTTTTCGATATTGGCGGTTTTACCCTCTGCCAATTTTAATTGCTCGCATACATATTGTTTAGAACTTGTCATGGATGCATCAGAAAGGGAAATGTCTTTGAACACTTGATTAGGTAAGGCATCGTTTAAATGTTGCAAACTTCCTACATCAGCCGTCAGGAATATTACATGGGCAATATTGTTTTGAACAAGGTTAGACAGCCATTCGGCAATCATGGGAAATATGAAATCATTACCAGCAGTATCTGCCTTACGAGCAAATTTAGTCACCACGACAATTGGCTTACATTCAGGATGTTGTTGCAAGAAATCTTCTTGATTGAGAATCTCAACCTTGGCATTCTCAGGTTTTCCTCGATTGGCACGTTCAACACTCTTGACATAATTCGAATACTCTTTATCAGTTATATGACGAATAGCTTGAATACTCAACAGGAACATTCCCTTGACCCGGGTTTCTTTACTCTCACTTAATCCTGACTTTTGTCCAGTTAAGCCCTGGATTCCCAAATCAATAAATCTTGACAAGTTGTTTGTCCATGTAAACACAGGGAAATAACCCAATTGCGAGGCAGAATTTTTGAATAGTGCATTATCAGAACGGGCTTTTGCCAATTGGTCACATTCAATAATCAAGACTCGTTTGTTCAATTTATCATCATTGTGTAACGTGTGTTCAAGAATGAATTCCTCTTTTCCTGACCCTGGTGGGCCCTTGACTATGATGAAAGTATTGGTGTTTTCCTTGATCCATAGTCTAACTTGTTTTGATTTCTCCATTCGTTCATACCAGAACAAATTGTCTTCCGGTTCAATCTTGGTTGGTTGTTGTTTTTCCGAAAGGTTCTCTTCATCGGGAGTATCAATGTAGTAATCATAGCTTATAGATATCCAATCACGAATAGAAGTGTATGGTACGTAAATCATTCTAAACCATTTAGATTTCTTGTAAGATTCATTGCTATGGTTGATCTTGTATTCAATAAACCATTGTCTGATTGGATCGAAAATGAGTACAGCTGCAGTGGCTAAAAGCGCTAACAAGATGGGCATGGCTATTTTGGTATGATTCACAATGAAATTTGTCAAATAGTTAACTCGTTGCACCGGAACATAGGTTAAATGAACTGTTGTTCCTTTGAATGTCAATCCATTTATACAATTTCTTGCACTTATAGCTGATCTTATTGATCTAAATGAGATTTTTGTTGGTTCAGTTGAAGAAACAACTATATCATTTATGAGACCATACCTTCTGAATAAAACATACAATTCTTCTTCAGTCAATTGTACATCTCCTTGATACTTTACAGCAAGTTTTGAACTAGGAAATCGTTTCAAATCTTCAATCCATGGAGTACCTTTGACATCAAATACACGAATTCCAGGAGCCCACCAAGTTAACAATTTCAGAACTGTTTTGCCATGTTCGACCTCCACGTTATTCTTAACCGTGGTTATGAAGCTGGCAGGGGCAAGACCCGGTGGGATCTTGTATTTTATAAAAGCACCGTCATCACGTCTTAACGGGACAACATCGGTGATTTCAACATCCTCAGGCAACGGCGAAGAAAGTGATGTCACTTTATCTCGCAAATTAGCTTCATTGACATTCAGAGGGAATAACCATTTGAAGTAACGGGACAATAGACCTCTGTTGGACCAAGGAAAGATGTTGTCGTAGTATAATAAAACCTCGCTTGACGTTTTATCTATTACTCCCGTTGTGGATGCCTCGTCTGATTTGGTTGTATCTGCTTGTTCTTTGAGCTTAGATATATCAGTTGAGTAATAATGGTGATGGAGTAGTGGTGTACAAAGGGCTCGTCTGACACAATTGTAGCTCACAGGAGCACAATTGAGTGTTCTCGTTAACATAGAGGGAGAATTGATCCTTGGTTAGTGGCCAGATGGGGTAAGGGGATAGAGAAAGAAAATGGCAAAAAAAAAATAAAATGGAACGATTTAATACAGCAACTTTAATTTGTGGGGGGGAGACCGCCCCCGGGTTTGACAGATACGATACAATTGATTGCTGTCATGGTAACTAGACTATTACATATGTTAGAATACCGGTGGTTGCCACTAGCATGAAAATGATAAGGAATTCAGTAGCAAAATACAGTCTCTGTATATTTGTTTATGAGGACCAATCGCACTAACTGAAAAATATTAAGCAATATCAGATAAGTTGCCACTGTCAAAATACTTTTTTTTTGTAGAAACACCAAATAATTAAAAGATACAATAAGGATGACTTATATAGTAGATGTAATCACCGAGTTGACCACGAGTCTATACCATTATGACCTAGTCTCTTTGTACAAGGGAAGCTTCCAAGATTAAGGATATTAGGGATAAACTGGAAGCAAGAATAGAAATTTGGTCAGATGCTCAAATTAACCAAATTATTACAACTTAATATTGTATATTTCATCATACAACTGAATCCAGAACCTCTCAATATAATGGTGTTGTTCTCTTCATTTTTAAAAATACTACTCTCGTACTGAATCTATTATAACAAATATGAGAAATGTAAAGTATACCGAGCGATGCAACCAATAAAGTTTGAACTACAATATATGTGAACTTAGAAGTTATAAATCCAGGAATTATCAAACCATTCCTTTAGTAAATTACTTAGTATTCGTGCTCTCCCTTTGATTGTTCTAGATGCGAGAGTCTAACTTGTTGCCATTTGCAGATGTAACAAACATGCTTCCAATGGCCTGATATGACATATTATAAACAATACATTAAAGTTTTGGACTACTGTCTGGCCCATTGTAAGGGAAGGTTCATGTTACAATAGAGTTAAAGTTGCTTTCAAGAGGTATCAAAAAGGTATTTCAAAGAAGATCTATTTCATAGCAATCCAAATCGTAATGAACTGATGGGATGTGGTACTGTAACGGACAATGAAACTTGAAATTCAACACAAGAAAAGAACCCCTATAGCAAAATATAGTTATTTTTAGAAGTGCGACCATTCAATGGATGGATCATGCAATATAACCAAACTTGAGTACTGTGCATATTGTGAAACTCGTAAATGTATTCTGTTCATGAGAAACCTGCATAGAACAAACTGTTGCATTGGTTGAAAAAAATCCGTCAAATTTAAAGTTGAAACTTTCGGCCGCCTTGTGATCTTTCTTTCCAGATGCACATCTTCTTCAAAGTTTGGGTTGGAAGTACAGAATTGTCATTTAGAGTGGGAAAGTATTTTTTGAAACTTCCAGGAAAGATTGATTCAAGGCTTAGCCAGGATTAGTGTCCACAGCCAACCTCCTGGTTAGTCTATTTCTGAAGTTCCAACTGATGCTACCAAGTTCAAATACAGCACTACTTCGTAAAATTACCTTCGACACTTGCAGCAAATTGTTTTGAATTCGAACTAGATACGAAAAGTCCATTCGAAATCTCGAAAAGAAGAATATCCGTAAGGCTGTGTTTTCTTGTTCTAGACTTCTTTAGCGAAAGACACATGGCGTTATTTCTCTTTTGACAAAGTGCAATACTTTCCTATACACGTCATAATGTTCTCAAAAAGGAAAAAAAAACAACTATCCATCCAGTTTGTTTGGGATTAACCGAGTCCTAGAAATGCCTTTGGTTTGTTTCCAGCCTATAACCCTATCAGTTATCTTATTCTTGGCTATGCCCTTATTGGAAAATCAGTTTTGTGTCACAAGCGCGTTGTGAGCGCCGGGGAAAAAGTATCAGGTAAATATTTTGATCTCCGACTTACATACCAGTGATTTACTGAAAAAAATGGTAGCAGAATCTTGTGAAAAGAAGCAGAATGCCGTTAGAAAAGTTGAAAAAGGATTATATTCTTAGAATATTGGTAGACTGATTCTGTTATTGAATTTGACTAATAGCTACAGTTATAAATCATGTATGATATGTGGCGTGGTATAGGTACAGAAAAGAACACATGCGGTTGTTTAGTAAACTGATTTGATCATCTACAAAAGGATGATTACCCTTTGGTCAAACAACTGAATGTTTCAACTGTATATTTTAGCCATGCAGCAGTTATACTTAGAATGGAAAAGTGCTACACAAATTCAGTTAATGTTGATAGTCTTCCAGTTCCCAACAATGCAAATAGAACAATTATAAGTATATCACTACAATCAAATAGACGAAGTGCTTGAGTTGACGAATATGGAGAGTAGTGTTTACAGATATATTCCCATATACATGAGTTTGAATTATGAATTATAAATAGTCCAGGAATATCCTCAAGTTTATGTACTTTGCTCTGTCTTTGTTTATTAAGAAATTTGCAAACTATTATCGATGAATTATTTGTTCATAGTTTATTTACTATTGTTTCTGGTTGCAGAAGCAACATTCTTGCCTCAGCCAAAGGGCGAATGCAAGCCTCTTCCTAAATGTCCTGTGTTTTTTGGAAAACATGCGTTTTTAAAACATTATCCATCGTTGCACCAATTGCAATACAAAGAAGTCAAATGGATTTCTGGGAATTCCTACGAAGTTCTGATTGAATTTGAAATTGAAAAGAAATACCCAGTAGAAGATTTAACATCCATTTGCTTACGTCATAAGGGCGGTTTGATTACTCTCTTCCACAAAGCTAAAGGTATTAATAAGATTGAAGGTAAGGAATATCATTTTACTGCTCGTTGGGTTATGGAAGTTACTAATTATGGCCATGTTGTTTGTTCCACTCCATTCCAATTTGAATATACTTGGAATTCTTGTGCTGCCAAGTATATAACCGGTTGTGACTTGAAACAGGTCGATTACCCACTTATGTGTTGGAAACCCAAGTGTGGCGAGAAACCACCGCCAAAACCAACACCACCAGGGTGTACTCCACCACATTGCACTCCACCAGGCTCTACAAGCTCTAAGCTGACTGAATCTACTCAACCACCACCTCCTCCACCAGCTACTGAGACAATACCTCCACCTCCTCCACCAGCTAGTGAAAGTACTCCAGAATGCCCTCCACTCGAAAGTACTCCCGCAGACTGTATAAGCTCGATGGAGACTGAATCTACTCCTCCACCACCAGCTAGTGAGACAATGCCTGCTCCTCCACCAGGTTCTACCCCTCCAGGCTCTACAAGCTCGAAGCTGACTGAATCTACACAACCACCACCCCCTCCACCAGCTAGTGAAAGCGCCCCTCCAGGATCTACTCCACCAGTATGTACTCCACCGGAATGTACTCCTCCAGGATCTACAAGCTCCAAGCTGACTGAATCCACATCACCTCCCCCACCTCCACCAGCTACTGAGACAGCACCGCCACCTCCTCCACCAGCTAGTGAAAGTACCCCTTCAGGATCTACTCCACCAGTATGTACTCCACCAGAATGTACCCCTCCTGGATCTACAAGCTCGAAGCTGACTGAATCTACACAACCACCACCACCACCACCACCTGTTACTGAGACAGCACCACCACCACCACCACCTGCTAGTGAAAGTACACCACCAGGATCTACAC